>NC_141696.1:1511662932-1512292932 GCF_964263255.1 Lissotriton vulgaris | reverse complement strand
GTGTGTGTGCGGTGAGTGTGTGTGTGGTGGTGAGTGTGTGTGTGTGGCGGTGAGTGTGTGTGTGTGGCGGTGTGTGTGTGGCGGTGAGTGTGTGTGTGGCGGTGAGTGTGTGTGTGGGGTGAGTGTGTGTGTGGGGTGAGTGTGTGTGTGTGTGCGGTGTGTGTGTGTGTGGTGGAGAGTGTGTGGTGGAGAGTGTGTGGTGGAGAGTGTGTGGTGGAGAGTGTGTGGTGGAGAGTGTGTGGTGGAGAGTGTGGTGGAGAGTGTGTGGTGGAGAGTGTGTGGTGGAGAGTGTGTGGTGGAGAGTGTGTGGTGGAGAGTGTGTGGTGGAGAGTGTGTGGTGGAGAGTGTGTGGTGGAGAGTGTGTGGTGGAGAGTGTGTGTGTGGTGAGTGTGTGTGTGGTGAGTGTGTGTGTGTGTGTGGTGAGTGTGTGTGGTGGTGAGTGTGTGTGGTGGTGAGTGTGTGTGGTGGTGAGTGTGTGTGGTGGTGAGTGTGTGTGGTGGTGAGTGTGTGTGGTGGTGAGTGTGTGTGTGTGGTGGTGAGTGTGTGTGTGGTGGTGAGTGTGTGTGTGTGTGTGTGTGTGTGTGTGGTGAGTGTGTGTGTGTGGTGAGTGTGTGTGTGTGGCGAGTGTGTGTGTGTGGTGAGTGTGTGTGTGTGGTGAGTGTGTGTGTGTGGTGAGTGTGTGTGTGTGGTGAGTGTGTGTGTGTGGTGAGTGTGTGTGTGTGGTGAGTGTGTGTGTGTGGTGAGTGTGTGTGTGTGGTGAGTGTGTGTGTGTGTGTGGTGAGTGTGGTGAGTGTGTGTGTGGTGAGTGTGTGTGTGGTGAGTGTGTGTGTTTTGTGTGTGTGTGTTTTGAGTGTGTGTGTGGTGAGTGTGTGTGGTGAGTGTGGTGTGAGGTGCTGTGTGTGGTGGTGGTGCGGTGTGTGGTGGTGGTGCGGTGTGTGGTGGTGGTGCGGTGTGTGGTGGTGGTGCGGCGTGTGGTGGTGGTGCGGCGTGTGGTGGTGGTGCGGTGTGTGGTGGTGCGGTGCTGCATGTGGTGGTGCTGCATGTGGTGGTGCTGCGTGTGGTGGTGCTGCGTGTGGTGGTGCTGCGTGTGGTGGTGCTGCGTGTGGTGGTGCTGCGTGTGGTGGTGCTGCGTGTGGTGGTGCTGCGTGTGGTGGTGCTGCGTGTGGTGGTGCTGCGTGTGGTGGTGCTGCGTGTGGTGGTGCTGCGTGTGGTGGTGCTGCGTGTGGTGGTGCTGCGTGTGGTGGTGCTGCGTGTGGTGGTGCTGCGTGTGGTGGTGCTGCGTGTGGTGGTGCTGCGTGTGGTGGTGCTGCGTGTGGTGGTGCTGCGTGTGGTGGTGCTGCATGTGGTGGTGCTGCATGTGGTGGTGCTGCATGTGGTGGTGCTGCTGCTGTGTGTGTGGTGGTGCTGCTGTGTGTGTGGTGGTGCTGCTGTGTGTGTGGTGGTGCTGCTGTGTGTGTGGTGGTGCTGCTGTGTGTGTGGTGGTGCTGCTGTGTGTGTGGTGGTGCTGCTGTGTGTGTGGTGGTGCTGCTGTGTGTGTGGTGGCGCTGCTGTGTGTGTGGTGGCGCTGCTGTGTGTGTGGTGGTGCTGCTGTGTGTGGTGGTGCTGCTGTGTGTGGTGGTGCTGCTGTGTGTGGTGGTGCGGTGTGTGGTGGTGCGGTGTGTGTGGTGGTGCTGTGTGTGTGGTGGTGCTGTGTGTGTGGTGGTGCTGTGTGTGTGGTGGTGCTGTGTGTGTGGTGGTGCTGTGTGTGTGGTGGTGCTGTGTGTGTGGTGGTGCTGTGTGTGGTGGTGCTGTGTGTGTGGTGATGTGTGGTGTGTGCGTGTGGGAGAGATCCTCTGTGAGGCACCGGGGTCTGTTGTCTGGAATTGAAGCTTTGGTCAGATGGGGGAACAAGCGAGATACGGGCATAGATTATTAAACAGGAGACATTCCTCGGGAATGCATTCAGGTAAAACCTCAGAGATCAGGTGCCGGAAACGCGCGAACCTTATCATTAAATACATAAAGCCCATGCAGAAGCCTGCTGAGCGCCTGCTTCTGGCCCAAAAAAACTGCAAAAAAAGAGGCTTAAACAGACGCACGTGTTTTGTGCTTTATTGAACAGGGAACAGCTTTTTCAAATAACATGGTCAATAAACTAGTCACCAGTAACTGCAGAACAAAAAGGCAGGTTTCTTTTAAATTATTTATTTCATATAAGCAAGCGAGAAAATGAAAATGTTAATCGGGAACTTAATATTGTAACCACGTTTTGCAATTAATGCAGAGGCTGGATTAAATACACAGACACCCCCTTCCCCAAGCTGTCACTCTCTCCTGACCCACTCAGAAGAGGTCACTTCCCCACGCTCCTAAGGCTTGCTGACCTGGTGACTCCAGAGCGATCTGAAGCAGATAGCGGTATCGTAGCTGAATCATAGCACCGCGTCCGCGCTCCGCTCGTTCTGCTGACTAATTAGCCCTTTTGAACCCCGCATTGCTGACGCTGCCTGCACATTGCGCAATTGACTTCTGTAGCGCGCTGCATATTTCTATCAGCGCATTGTCTGCTCGCATTGCTTTCTATAATTAACTTAATGCGCGATTGAGCCCCAGTCTTGCACAGTTCCGATTTATTCCTGTGCAGCCATTTTGTTGTTTGTTGTGCTCCCTGGCCCGTGGCTCCGGCCGCTCCCGCCTCCCAGTTGACCCTCCCTCGCCCCTCCCCCCCCCCCCAACACCTACATATGACAGATGTCTTACCGCACAGCGTTCACGCGCAGCGGTCGCGCCCCATGCGCGCCGAAGGTGCGCCAAAGGTAAGCCCGTCTACGCCCGTCCGCGCCTGGACCGCGCCTAGCGCCAGACCCCCTGGTCCCCGCAAACCGCACTCCTCCCGCATAACGTTTGACGCCGCCACCCTCCTAGCCCTTAACCCCGGACGCACACCTCAATGCTACGAAGCTGCCCCGGGACGTACCCACGGTCCCTTCGCCTGCCACTCCTGCAAATTTACCAGCATCAAGACCCATACCACACCCACTAACCCCATACACAGCTCCGACTCTAACCACCTGAAGTGCATCCTGCTGAACACCCGCTCGGTCCACACACGCCACCGAACTCTGGGATTTACTCGACACTACATCACCGGACGTCGCCTTCCTTACTGAATCATGGATGAACGCATCATCAACACCCGACATCGCCATGGCCATCCCGGACGCTTACAAGATCATCCGAAAAGACCGCACCATCCAAACAGGAGGAGGCATCGCCATCGTCCACAAGAACACCATCAAAATCCCGACCTGCTCCGACGATAACCTCACAACCGCCGAACACCTCCATTTCCAGATCCACACCGACCCCAGGACCACACTCAGAGGCACCCTCATCTACAGGCCTTTAGGAACCCGTGAACAATTCAGCGAAGACATCACTGACTTCATCAGCCCACATGCCCTCGCCTCCGAGAACTACATTCTACTAGGAGACATCAACTTCCACCTGGAAAAGAAAAACGACAGCAACACCACCACCCTCCTCGACAACCTGGCCAATCTTGGCCTCAAACAACTTGTTGACACCCCCACCCATGTAGCTGGGCACACGCTCGACCCAATCTTCACCTCCAGCAAACACATCTCCTTCAATCGCACCACAGCTCTCTATTGGACGGACCACAGTTGTGTTCACTTAAGCTACAAAACCACCTCAACCCACAACCCCCCACAACCTATTCCCCGAAGAAAATGGAACAAAATTACCACCGACCAACTCCTCACATCGCACAACCAAAACCCACCCGCCCCCTCATCGGACCCAAACCAAGCTGCCATCAAATTCAAACAATGGATCACTTACAGCGCTGACGAATTAGCACCCTTGAAAAAACCATTACACCACACAAGACAGAAAAAAGCCCCCTGGTTCAACGATGACCTTAAGAAATCCAAGAAGCTATGCCGCACTCTCGAGAAAACCTGGAGAAAAAACCCAACCACCGACAACATGACCACCTTCAAGGCAGCCACCCGCAAACACCACCAGCTGATTCGATCCACCAAGAAATCAGCATTCAAGAATCGACTCTACAACAACGCCCACAACAGCAAGGAACTATTCAACATCGTCAAAGAATTCACCAACCCCACCGCAGCCTCAAAAGACATCACTCCCTCCCAAGACCTCTGCGATTCGTTTTCCTCCTTCTACAACAAAATTGCCGACATACATAACAGCTTCGAAAACAGTTCCAACGAACAATCCTCTCCACCCCCCTCAGAACCTAAACCGCCCTCTAACAACCCAATCACCACTGAAGACACCATCCGCCTAATGAATTCCATCCACTCTGGCTCGCCAACCGACGCATGTCCCCACCACATCTTCAACAAAGCAGACTCCATCATCGCACCCCATCTCCGTGATGTCATCAACTGCTCCTTCAACTCTGCTACCTTCCCAGAAAGCTGGAAAAATGCCGAAGTCAGCGCCCTCCTGAAGAAACTCACAGCAGACCCCTCTGAACTTAAAAACTACTGCCCCATCTCCCTCCTCCCATACCCAGCCAAAGTCATCGAGAAAGCCGTCAATAGCCAGCTAGCCGCCTTCCTTGAATCCAACAACTCCCTCGACCCATCACAGTCCGGCTTTCGAGCCAAACAGCACCGAAACCGCCCTCATTGCAGCGACAGACGACATCCGAACACTACTGGACAACGGAGAAACAGTGGCCCTCATTCTACTCGACCTCTCCGCCGCCTTCGACACAGTCTGTCGCAGCACCCTCATACAACGCCTCAGCAACATCGGTATTAAAGGAAAAGCCTTGGACTGGATCATCTCGTTCCTTGCCGGGAGAACCCAGAGAGTCCGACTTCCCCCATTCAAATCAGAGGCCACCGAAGTCATCTGCGGAGTACCACAAGGATCATCACTCAGTCCCACCCTCTTCAACGTTTACATGAGTCCACTTGCTTCCATTGCGCGTCAACACAACCTTAACATCATCTCCTACGCTGACGACACCCAGCTGATCCTTTCCCTCACAAAAGACCCCAACACCGCCAAAACCAACCTTCACGAAGGCATGAAAGAATTAGCCGTATGGATGAATAACAGCCACCTAAAACGTAACTCCGACAAAACGGAAGTGCTCATCCTAGGATCATCCCCCTCCGCCTGGGACGACTCATGGTGGCCTTCGGATCTGGGTTCTGCGCCCTTACCCACAGACCACGCACGTAACCTAGGCTTCATCCTAGACTCTTCCCTCTCGACGACCAGACAAGTCAACGCCGTCTCATCCTCCTGTTTCAACGTACTTCATATACTCAAAAAAATCTTCCATTGGATCCCCACCGAGACAAGAAAGACCATCACCCACGCACTGGTTACGAGTCGACTAGACTACGGAAACACCGTCTACGCCGGAATCACAGCCAAATTACAGAAAAAACTCCAACGCATCGGCGAGACTCATTTTGGACATCCCTCGCCAAGATCACATTTCGAGCCACCTGAAAGACCTCCACTGGCTTCCCGTCAACAAGAGAATAGCATTCCGTCTCCTCACTCATGCGCACAAGGCCCTCTACGGTCTAGGGCCCAAATGCCTCAACACTCGACTAAACTTCTACACACCCTCCCGCCAACTAAGATCCTTCAATCAAGGCCTCGCCGCAGTTCCGCGAATCCAAAGATCCAACATGGGGGGTAGATCCTTCTCCTACTTGGCAGCCAAAACCTGGAACTCACTCCCCACTCACCTCCGCCTTACACAGAACCACATCTCCTTCAGAAAAGAACTTAAAACCTGGCTATTCGATAAATAATGAACCCCCTCCCCAAGCGCCTTGAGACCCTCTGGGGGAGTAGTGCGCTATATAAATCCTTGAACTTTGGGCGACCCTTCTTTCAAGGAAGAGCAGGCATGTGTGATGTGAGTCCGGTTGACCTAGGTTGAGGAACAGGAAGGGGTGTGTATCGTTGTAGCGGTGAGTGCAGTGCCTGTGGCTGTGAATCTTGCACCATCCTTCCCTGACAGCAGCCGTGTGCTTGTCAGCAGGCTGTGGAGGGCAGGGTCCCGCCGCTGCAGCTTGAGACCAGCTCAAGTGCACCACAGACGGGGCAGGGCTGGCAGCGGTGACCCAAGCTACAGCCAAGGGTCCCAGCAGCAAGGCTCGCAAATAATAAACAAGAGAAATTGTAAAAATGGAAGATGACGCCACAACAAACGTATGATATTCACATTTTCCATCAGTTGCACACACCATGACATCATGAACATGGCAATTAATCCATTCATTAAGGTGGGTTTCCTCCCAATCCTACCGGTGTTATTTGTTACTATTGTCAGATATCTCGAAATGACGGCCCCTCACTATGCACAGGAAAGTGTGTTTATTACTGGGTAATGTTTCTCCATATAGACGTTTACTTGTATTGTATATTTGTTGGAAGGTTAGCGCGCGTGCACACAATGTTGAACTGCTCTGTGGGAAGTCTGTTTTCTAAACAGTTCAACGGTGACAGAATACAGATTTTTGCAACAAAAAAACAAGCGAGAGCTATTGGCTATGCCAATGCTTGTTCATTTGAGCATACAGTGTCCCCGAGGGGTGGAAATGATTGTTAAAGTTATATAATGACACCCATCAAAGCAGCTGACTATCTGCTGACCGGGTGAGGCAGATGGTAGAGCTTGGGAGCCAAGAGTTAGGAGGTCTGCTTGGAGCATGGACAGACCACTGGAGGAGGGTTTTTGCTGCGTTTGTGCTGGTAGGGTGTGGGGGAGGTGGGGGGGGCGGGGGGAGTTTAAAACGCGAATGGGAGCAAAGTTCTAGAAGGCCTGTGCGGAGTATTGCGAGACCACGGAGGACTGTTTCTGCTGCATTACAGGCATTTCTTTGGTGGTGGGAGGGAAGGCACCCCACTGTGAGATGCAGTGTTGAAGCTGCAAGTTAAAGATAAAGCATGCCGCTCGTGAACCGACCTACAACACACAGCAGTATTGTGGCTCTTTACAAATCAAGTGCGTACCTTAATCTCGTACCAAACGTGAGCAGTGTTTCTAATCTAGTCAGGTCCGCTTCCTTTCGCTATAAATCATCACAGTACAGAAATATCCAAAGCATTCGAGGGTTGTTATGGGACGTCACTGCTTGCACTTCTCTCACAAACACTAAAACATGATGTCACATTATCCGGTGGGTAAAGTTAAAAATATATGTATATTTATTCTGAGCTCCGATTAATGAATAAAAAAAAATGTTACTGAACATGCCAGGGATTGTACCCGGGGCATCATACATGCAAAGCATGCGCTCTACCACTGAACTACATCCCCTAGCTTACGAAACTCTGTCCTATAGGTTGTGATATAGCAAACAAGCGCCGCATGCTGGGACTGTACATCTCTCCCTTTAGGGTAGGTAAAAGTAGCTGTACTCCAACTTTATTATATCAATGCGGTCATTAACGGATGTCAATTTGCAAAATAATTAGATTAATTCTTGGATTTTATAAGGATGAGTACTTTGGGTGAAATTCAACTAGGCAGTTTAACTATGCCTGGTGGCCCCTTATCACACACATCTAGGTGTTTTGTGCGATTAAACCAAACCCTCTTGCACTGCCAAGGCGGAGAGTTATCAGCCTGGCCTTTTTCAAGTTCTGAACTCTAAAACAGCATCTAGTTGTGATGACTGTCAGAGGACTGTTTGGCCCAGGAAAATAGTTTTCCACATAGATATTTGAATCATTAGGTGATTAGCTGTAGCCCGCAACACGAAGGTGTGGTCCTAAAACAGTAGGGCTGCAGCGTGCCAGAAGTACAGGAGAGGCACCTCTGAAAGTAAGCATCTGTGAGCAGCAGGATGAGAGGAAAGTGTGCGGAGGTGGTGTCTGGGGGCTAAGAAGCAGACAGATTCCCCAACTCAGACCCCTGAAGGAGAGTACAAACCATTCCCGCACCACATCTCTTGGCCTGGTATTCACAGATTCTAAAGACAACTGTTACTTAGGCAATTTTGTTAGGTTATGTTCCAGCATATTTCCAAAGCGCACATACACCAAAAAGTGTTCATGGTGATTTAAATGGTTTCTCTCAGTGAAAAACTGGTGGCCTGGCTCCCTCCGGCATACGCCACTGCGTAGCTACAGAGGATGGAGCAACAGACAGAAACCAAATCAGGAGTCCGGTTGCCATGGAACTGGCAGAACACAATTCCACGATACTTGCATCAGAAGTGAACAAAGTCCGACACTCCTGCCCAACCCTTCTCACCAACGAGCCCGACCTCACACTTCCCGTAACCGCAACAGCTTCTCGGCACCACGTATCCGCCTCCCAGCACCAGCTGCACACAGAAAGCCACTCATGTTATCACAGTGCAAGAAGGCCTACACTCCACGAGTAACACCTCCAACAATACGTGCTGGATTTATTGTACACTCAAGAGCATTTTGTCTCGTTCATATCACGCATATTTACCCTGACACTTCAGTCACAGGTCACGTCAAGATGCCTAACATGCAGCTTTCAGATTTCAGAATTAAACCACACGTTTGCTTTGTTGTGTTTTAGTTAAAGGTGAGATATGTGCAGTAATAAAAACAAATGACGGAACACGCATGATCATACTCATACATGAGCTCGTGGCACCATATAAAGTACTTCAGAAATATGCCAGCCGCGTTAATGTGCACGAAAAAGTTATTACGTTGATTCAGAAAAAAGGCATCAGAAAACAGGAAATGAAGAACTGTATTACAATGGCTAAAATTAATCCTTTCAGAACCAATTGGAAAGTGACTCCGCACTCCTGTGGAACAACCAACAAATCGTATGAATGGTATGTGCAGGAGTGCTTAAGTGATTGCGAATCTTGGGGCCCAAGAAACGCGCATCAGTAAAATTAATCCTTCTCACAGGATGAATAATGAATGTTTCTGCTTTGACAACACCGCTGAGGAGCCTGCCTTCCACCCAAGGACATAACTCTCCGAAGCAGCTCTATGAAGATAGAGCATTTACATCAGGGCTTTACGGCACAGCACGAATAATCAAGGAAAGTGAGAACAGATGAATAAAGAGCGGATTGAAAAAGAAGCAGAATAAGTGACATGGAGAACAAGGAGATGAGAAATGAAAGCGATCGAAAGCTATCGCGAACGACAAAAAAAAAAAGGCAGCGACTGGTGCGCGCGCGCCACTGCGAGCATAGGTTTTGAATTATCGCGGCTGTCAAGCCGCGATAATTCAAAACAAATGGCCTCTGGTGCGCATAACAGACACCAATAGGCCATGGTCGGAGCTACGCGACCGCCCATGGCCTATTGCGTGTTCTGTTAAAAAACAGCATGCAAGCGAAGGCCAATGAAAATGGACCTTGGAAATAAGACGCACGAACTGCGTGGAATTTCCAGGTCCATTTTCAAATCCCCGGGAAAAGGACTCTCGCTGCGCGACACTGCATGCGCAGTGTATGGCAGGCCAGAGCCCTAAAAAGCCTTTTCGCCAGGGTGCCTGCTACCTGAAAGAAATGTAAATATGTGCACTTCGCTAATCAGCAAATGTAAATGCTGCTTTTGAGCCAGTGTATACTTTAATAGATGGCGTCACTTCAAACTTGTTGTCATAAAGAGTTAGGACCCAATTTAAAGTTTGGTGGATGGATTACATCACAAATAAGACCAGTATTCCCTTCACCTTATTACGAGTTCATTATATCCTAAGGCACCGTCAATAAAGTGGGCAAGATGTCCATCTAGTTGGTGAAAGTGGCTTACAGACATCTGCAGTGATCGCATTAGCCAACCGAGGTCTCACAAAGGGAAAGCGTGCATTTGACACGGATTCATTTAATTTGCATTTAATTTTCATTGAAGGTGTCTGCAGTATTTTTATGTAGTTACATTGAGGTGTAAGAACCAAAAAATGGTTACATGATATGGTCTTTTAAACCACATTTCGGACCGCACCACCAAAATAACTCATCTAACCCCACTGTACTCAGAATCACAGTTCCCACACATTTTTATGTAACAATAGACCGGGTCAACCACTATACCCCTTAGAACCAGGATAATATAGACATATCAAAATGTGTGTTCACTCAGGGGGTGGGAGAGGGCAATTAAAAAATAAATAAAATATAATAAAGTAAGCCATGGTCTAGTGAATGAAATTTATTGAGATGAGTAAATGCATACACATAAGGTTAAGTGACTGCAGAAGCTAAAAGGTCTTCTGGCTGAAGACGCTCCTAAGCAGGAAGGCGGGCGCTGCATCAAAAGAATGCAAGTGTCTACCTGGGCAGAAGACCTGAAGAAAGTCAAACGTACATTGACACAGAACGCGTTTATGCATTCCTGTTGCGATTTTATCCCTGCCGGGCACCATCAAGAAGCATCTGCTGTAGGGAGGCTGCCTTTCTTCCCCAGACGGACCCAGTCTAGGCTTCCTGTAACTCTTTCCTGCTTGTGTGCACCAGCTGCAGTGGTTTAAGGCCTCTTCGTTTCAAATTATTTACCACCCTGTGCTTTGACAGCTGGCCTTATGCAGGAATTGTTCGGCCATTATTCCAGGTGAAGTTGGTCCTTGTGGCCGAAACATTCCTTTCCCTCAATCGAGTTTTATACTCTAGCTGCAGTTTTTGGTTGCTTTTTCCTAAATGTCTTTAGACCACCTGTCCTGGTGATGACCCCCGTCAAGTTATCCATAGGGTTTTAGAAGTCAATGTAACAATTGAATATGGGCTGGCTAAGCCGATTGTACGTTTATTCTCCAGATTCGAGAAGTTTCAGCCGACTGTGGATTGTTATTTCTACTGCAGCTTGCCCTTTTTATTGATTTTATGCTCTGTAGTTTTGCATTGCACCCGTCTCGCCAAACTTTATTTTATGCGTTGCCCCACTAATGACACTGAGCCGTTGACAACAGTTCTGATTATGCTGAATAAGCTCCAATTGATGTTACTTATCTTCTTTGATTAGATTATAAACTCACATTAACCACTTAACCTCTAATAGACTTGGTGTCATCCTTTGACATCAAGTCTGTATCTTATGCTGATGACACCCAGCTTATTCTAACTCTAGATAAAGGCTCCACAGCAGCAGAAGAAAACTTCCAACAATGCCTCTCCGCTGTTTTTGAATGGATGAAATCCAATCCCCTCCGGTGTAACAGCCAAAAACCGGAAAAATACAACATTTTCACACCCAAACAGTGGTGGCCGACCGACACAGACCCACCCCCCAAACATAGTGGACACTGAGTTACCTGGGGATTAGATTTGACACTTCTCTGTCCTTTCACAAGCAAGAGCTTTCGGTGGCAGGCGCCGGTTTCCATTGGATAAAAACTCGTAATTTCTTTTTTAATATCCCTCCAACCACTGCTCGTAAGGCAGTGGCAGTGGCCTTAATCCTATAACGCCTGGACTACTGTAACAGTCTCTACGCAGGGGCAAAGAAAATAACTCTGGAAAAGCTGCAGATCTTCCAAAACGCAGAAGCCCGGCTGGTACTGAAACTACCAAGGGGGTCCTCAGCATCGGAGGCACTCCATACCCTCCCCCGGCTGCCACTACACAAAAGGATCCTCTTTAAGATCCTAGTAACCTTTAGAACAGTCAGACAACTGGACACAAATACATCAGGACGAGAATTAAACCTATGTCACTCCACGTCCTCGGCGATCCTCCACTGAAAACTTGTTTGTACCTCCCGCTATCGTCCAAGGGAGGAAAGTCTATGGCCGTCCTGGGAACTAAAGCCTGGAACTACCTGCCGACCCAACTGAGACTCACGCAATCAGAATCCATGTTCAAGAATCTGTTGAAAACTTGGATTTTCACAGCTCCAGCCAGTCTGGTCCTATCCCTCTTCTGATAGCAGCACTCCGAGACCATTCTCCTTTAGACTCTCACACCCGCCTCTCAGCGCCAAGATGCTCCTCTCAGTGATAGCTGCGCTATACAAATGACCTCATTCATTCATTAATTTAACTGTGCATCAACTCAGCTCTTAAGTGCTTCCTCACCTGTGCACGCCACAACTCACAGCCCTTTAGTGCTTCCTCACCTGTGCATGAAACACCCTGCCATGTAGTGCTTCCTCGCCAGGCCATGCAACAGTCGGCCCTTTAGTGCTTCAACTGTGCATGCAACACCCTGCTCTTTAGTGCTTCCTCAACTGTGCATTCCACAACCCCCATCCCTTTCGTGCTTCCTCACCTGTGCATTCAACAGCCTGCCATGTAGTGCTTCCGCGCCTGGCCATGTAACACTCTGCCCTCTTAGTGCTTCAACGGTGCATTCCACAACCCCCAGCCCTTTAGTGCTTCCTCGCCTGGGCATGCAACACCCTGCCCTTTAGTGCTTCAACGGTGCATTCAACACCCTGCCCTGTATGCTTCCTCACTAGTGCATGCAACAACCCCCAGCCCTTTAGTGCTTTCTCACCTGTGCATGCAACACCCTGCTCTTTAGTGCTTCATCTGTGCATGCAACACCCTGCCCTTTAGTGCTTCCTCAACTGTGCATTCCACAACCCCCCATCCCTTTCGTGCTTCCTCACTTGTGCATTCAACACCCTGCCATGTAGTGCTTCCGCGCCTGGCCATGTAACACCCTGCCCTCTTAGTGCTTCAACGGTGCATTCCACAACCCCCAGCCCTTTAGTGCTTCCTCGACTGTGTAATCCACAACCCCCAGCCCTTTGCTGCTTCCTCACCTGTGCATGCAACACCCTGCCCTTTATTGCTTGCTCGACTGTGCATGCTACAACCCCAGCCCTTTAGTGCTTCCTCATTTGTGCATGCTACAACCCCAGCCCTTTAGTGCTTCCTCGCATGTGCATGCAACACCCTGCCCTTTAGTGCTTCCTCGCATGTGCATGCAACACCCTGCCCTTTAGTGCTTCCTCGCATGTCATGCCACAACCCCAGCCCTTCAGTGCTTCCTTGCATGTCCAAACAATAACTACCACTGTTCAATGCCTATATACGTAGTAACCTCGCTCAAGTGCTTCCTCTCCTGTGCATGAAGTAAGCACCACCATTCAATGACTGTATACTTTGTAACCTACAGTGCTTTTTACAGGAGTATGTAAAAATTGCTATGCCTCAGCGCTAGCTCACAGGTGTTTGCAATAACCAAACTACAGCACTTCCTCACCTGTACATAGAACCTCCGCAATGGTACAATGCCTGTATACGCTGTAAGCCAGCTTCAGTGTTCCTCGCCTCTGCATGCAGTAAGCGCCACCATTCAATGCCAGTATACGTAGTAACCCCGCTTCAGTGCTTTCTCGCCTGTGCATGCAGTAAGCACCACCATTCAATGCCTGTATACGCTGTAACCCAGCTTCAGTGCTTCCTCGCCTCTGCATGCAGTAAGCGCCACCATTCAATGCCAGTATACGTAGTAACCCCGCTTCAGTGCTTTCTCGCCTGTGCATGCAGTAAGCACCACCATTCAATGCCTGTATACCTAGCAACCATACTTCGGTGCTTTCTCACCTGTGCTTGCAGTAAGCACCACGAATCAATACCTGTATACGTAGAAACCCTGCTTCAATGCTTCCTTGCTTATGTATTAAAAAACTATCACTGTTCAATGCCTGTATATCTAGCAACACTGCAACATTACTTCCTCAACTGTGTATGCAACCATCACCGTTAAATGCCAGTATACGTAGTAACCCCGCTTCAGGGCTTCCTTGCCTGTACACAGAACCTCCATCACTTCAATGCCTGTATACATAACCCACTTCAGTGTTTCTCTACATGTGTATGTAAAAATCACTATTCCTCGCCTGTCTATACAATAACCACCACCAATCAATGCCTGTTTACACAGTTATCCAGCTTCATTGCCAGTGCATGCAAGAAGCAACACCATTTAATGCCTGTATTAGTAGTAACCTCGCTTCTGTGCTTACTCCCCTGTGCACAAACCCTTCATCACTTCAATGCCTGTATATGTAGTAACCCCGCTTCAGCACTCCTCGCCTGTGCATGCAACAACCACCACGCCTCAGCGCTTCCTCGCCTGTGTTCGCAACAGTAGGAGTCTTTCCCGACTGTTTTCGAATTGTTGATTTCCTTGTAGGCAGGAGCATGCCGCTTTCGGGAGGGGCCTGGATAACTTAGAGCAATTTTAGAGTGGCAACTACTTTTAAATAAACTGTTTTATGATTTGTTTCTCTCACCTGTTACTTTTGGATTATCCTTAGTTACCAGTAGCTGACACTGCACAAGGGAGCTTGTGTAATTCAGCTGGGCTGCTGGACCCTAGTTCTTGGTATTCATTTGCCCTCACATTCTTTAACTTTATCAGAACGCGCGTAGCAGCACTTCCGGCACGGACCTTGGATGCGGAGTTGAAAGCTCGACCGCCAGCGCGTCCGTGCAGCGATCGTGCTGAAGGAAAGCCCATCTGCACCCATTCGCGCATGGACCGTGCTCAGCACCAGCCCCCTTGCCTGTTTTGCCTCCCAGTCCCTTATTTCTTATAGGTACATTAGCAAGTAGCTACAAATGCTCAACTTGAAGGCCCGGTCCTGCACTGGTCCTACGATTCCCCCACTGGCTGAACCATCAAATAAAGCATGTCCGAAAGCGAAAGTGTAGTTGAAGTAATAAAACGTACACTTCTTAATGCTTGTCCGCTAATACAAAATTCAGTCGAAATGGCTGATTTTATAGATTTTAATATTGATCTTGCCTTTGCTACCGATGAGCAGACGCTGCCTCGGGCCCTGACCTGGCTACTGCAACCCAGGGTAGCAGCCAACTTGTCCGCTGAATCATCAGAGCCAAATCAGTCTTTGAACACTATTTTTTATGCTTCCTCCCCTCTCACAACTGGTCAAGTAACAGACCTATTCAATCAAATCAGGGTCTCCTTTTGATCCCTGCACACCCAGGGTACTACTGCTAGCCTCTGCCATTTTCCCCGGTCACCTATTATTGATTTTTTATCAAATGTTCCATTTAGGGCACTTTTCCAAAAAATGGAAAATAGAATCAATTATCCCGCTCCAAAAAAGCCAAACCAGGACGCAGATAACCCCAGCAACAATAGGCCGATTGCTCAGCTTCCTTTTCTGGCCAAGAGGCCAAGATGGTAGAGAAAGCTATGAACACAGCTTTCTCTATCCAGGAAGAAAAGCTGCTGGATCCATCTCAGTTTGGCTTTAGAAGCCAACATAGCACAGAGTCAGCTCTGATCACAGCCTCAGAGTATGTCAGAACAACTTTAGACAAGGGAGGGAACACTGCTAGATCTTTCGGCAACGTTCAACACCGATAACCATGGACTTCTCATCAATCGTCCGTTTGAGTTATGCATCGGGGGCTCTGCCCTTAAGCTCCTAAAATCCTCTCTCACGGATAGAGTTGAGTTTGTAAAATCCAATGTCCACAGTTCAAAATCTTTTACACTACCCTGTGGTATACCGCAAGGCTCGGCATTGAGTCCAACTCTTTTTAATCTATACGTTACATCTCTAGCTTTTTTGATTAAAAGTTTTGGTTTCTCAATTGTCTCATATGCTGACGACACCCAGATCGTAGTGTTAGTCACAGCAGATCTAGACAGGACAGCAGAATGCTTCCATTACAGTATGCAACAGATCGGGAGCTGGATGTCTAACAATTGTCTGGATCTAAACTCAGACAAAACTGAGGCGCTTCTCTTCGGCAATCGCCTATCATTCTGGTCTCCCACATAGTGGCATCAGGAAATGTGAACAAGCATTTGCAATGCAATCGGTCTCACCTTTGGAACCTTATAGGTCTTTAACTGTGCAGCACATTAGCCTGGGTGCTGAAACATCTACTGTTCTTTAACATGGAGGGAAAGTAAGCACCAAACTGTGTGACACTCCAGGTATGGGAACAGATGCAGAGAAATATTGCCATAGAGCGGGAAAAGGTATAGTCCAAAGCTATGTTTTTAATATAAGATCAGGGCCTTCGGTGGTCATATCACTGAAAATAAAAGATTTGAAAACATTTATATTATCTATGGGTGCTGTTGGAAGACAATTTCTATGGACTGGAAGCTAGAGAATGCTAAAGTGATTCTGGTATGTTACTGATCTCTGCTGGTTGTTTTCTATAAAGACAGTTAAATAGAGGCAGTTGAACAGAAAAAAAAGTCCCTAAGCGGAAGCAGACAAGTCCTAGGGCTGACCTCCAGAGCCCACAAAGGACATACACATAAGTATATACAATAGGTCTTGAATGCTAAGCGGAAGCAGACAAGTCCTAGGGCTGATCTACAGAGCCCACAAAGGACATACATATATAGGTAAATACTTAAGTATATACAAGAGGTCTTGAATGCTCGACCTAAAAATCTGGGAGTCCAATTTGACAAAAAGCTTTCCTTTGTGGAACACGCAAGTGTCCTCACCTCCTCGCGTTTCTTTCAATTTAAATCACTTAGGAAGGTTTTCTCCTACATTCCTCTGGACTTGCACAAGGCAGTGATCACTGAACTCTTCTTTTCAACAAGCATTAGAAATGCAATAGGTCTCGCAGCATTAGAGTTAGTGCTTTTAGAATTGTTTATGGGTTTTTTTGTAAATCTTTAGCATGAGGTTGAGGGTGAGTGAGGGTGAGGGGTTGAGGGTGAGTGAGGGTGAGGCTGAGGGGTTGAGGGTGAGTGAGGGTGAGTGAGGGGTTGAGGGTGAGTGAGGGGTTGAGGGTGAGTGAGGGTGCGGGGTTGAGGGTGGGTGAGGGGTTGAGGGTGAGTGAGGGTGAGTGAGGGTGAGGGTGAGTGAGGGTGAGTGAGGGTGAGTGGGGGTGAGTGAGGGTGTGGGGGTGAGTGTGGGTGAGGGATTGTGGGTGAGGGATTGTGGGTGAGGGATTGAGGGTGAGGGATTGTGGGTGAGGGATTGAGGGTGAGGGATTGAGGGTGAGGGATTGAGGGTGAGGGATTGAGGGTGAGTGAGGGTGAGGGAGGGTGAGGGAGGGTGAGGGGTTGAGGGTGAGTGAGGGTGAGGGAGGGTGAGGGTGAGGGGTTGAGGGTGAGTGAGGGTGAAGGTGAGTGAGGGTGTGGGTGAGTGAGTGAGGGTGAGTGTGGGTGAGGGATTGTGGGTGAGGGATTGAGGGTGAGGGGTTGAGGGTGAGTGAGGGTGAGGGGTTGAGGGTGAGTGAGGGTGAGGGAGGGTGAGGGGTTGAGGGTGAGGAGTTGAGGATGAGTGAGGGTGAGGGGTTGAGGGTGAGTGAGGGTGAGGGGTTGAGGGTGAGTGAGGGTGAGGGGTTGAGGGTGAGTGAGTGTGAGTGAGGGGTTGAGGGTGAGTGAGGGTGAGGGGTTGAGGGTGAGTGAGGGTGAGGGGTTGAGGGTGAGTGAGGGTGAGTGAGTGAGGGTGAGTGAGGGTGAGTGAGTGAGGGTGAGGGGTTGAGGGTGAGTGAGGGAGGGTGAGGGTGAGTGAGGGTGAGTGAGGGTGAGGATGAGTGAGGGTGAGTGATGGTGAGGGTGAGGGGTTGAGGGTGAGTGAGGGTGAGGGGTTGAGGGTGAGGGGTTGAGGGTGAGGGGTTGAGGGTGAGTGAGGGTGAGTGAGGGTGAGTGAGGGTGAGGATGAGTGAGGGTGAGTGATGGTGAGGGTGAGTGAGGGTATATACCCAGCTATGTCTTCGTAGTTGTAAAATGTAGTTGAACCTTGCACTGGTAGGCATTCAATTTAACGTGCTACCATAGATATGCTTTCAGAATATTAAATTCGAAATTTACTTTACTTTACGACGCCCTCAATGTCTGTACATTCATGGAAGGTGAACAGCATGCATAGAAGCCCTCAGGAGCACAGCAATGGGAATGGGTGAAAGCAGAATGTTTCCAAGAAGTACTTTGTCACAAGTGGCGTCTAAAGAATTACTGAACAGAAGTGGCCATAATTCGGGCAATGCTGGTACACAAGGGGAATGTGAACCTTAAAAATGGAAGCAGAAGCTGTTTGGATTAGCGAGAGTGCTTTTAAGTAATAATTTGACTAATCCATTCTAAGTAATGAGGTAAAAAAGTCGCTACTCGGAGGTTAAGAAAAAAGAAGCCGGAGGAAGGCTTGTGGTGGGGATAGATTCCAAACATTCCCTGAAGCCATAATGCGAATTAACCTTAACAGTACTATGAGTAGGAGTGAATGTTAAATGGTATATGTGTAAAATATCTAGTAAAACATACAGCTCAAGTACAAAACGATACTGCCAAGGTCTCTGTAAGGAAAGCGAACTGGGACAAAGCTGTTAATAGTTTACCTCCAGCACCACAATATGCTCTGCAGAATTCAGATGCTGGCGCCCAAAACGTACTTTCACTCACGGTCAACAACAATTTCCCAAACAATATGACCAGTGTACCACTAATATATAAGCAAAGGGTGCTGCCTTATTACAGCGTGCTGGTGAGACTGGAAATCACCCGTTTCCCAATAAGCGTGACACCGCTGCTGAGGAAGCCAATACAACAATGCCATAGAAGCCAATAAGCAGCCAATAAAACAATCCATTCAGTTTCCAATGGGCGTGCCGCTGAGGAAGGCAATAGTAATCAATGCTGTGGAAGCCAAACCTAAAAGCAGAAACCAGTGGGCATACTGCCGCAGTGTCTGATAACCAACCTTTGGGAAATGATTAGGCACAACTCTGAGCAGCACAATCAATGCACAGCAAGAATGAGAATGGTAGCACGCATGTTGCGTAGTGCTTCAGTATACCGAACGTTGCGCTGTATGCATTCGGATTGTCATCTCAAAATGGAGGCAACGCATAACCAAAGCGTAATGATGAAGTGTTGCAGTGACAGTTGAGGTTGAAGCCGTTAATACAGTTGAACCGTCACATACATCTTAGATAATGACAAATGCTGCAAGCATCGCAAAAGGTACTTACCGCCATGGTATACAATTTTTCATTGAAATTAGTTAACGCATAGTGCTAAAATAGCCAGTACTTGCCTGTTTTTAGAAAACAGAGAATCCAAAAGATTTCCAGCAGGAGGATGTGGAGCGATATTGCACAGGGTTGCACGCTGATGAGTCCAGTGTGTTGGGGATCGTCACCAATTCAAAAGAATCCGGAGGGAAGAGAGGGGAGGGGGGAGGAGAAATGCGACACGGCGGGAAGGGGAGGGGGCGGAGCGGGGAGGGGGCGGAGAGGGGAGAGGTGCGACACTAGCTGAAGTGAGAAGGGAAAATAAAGAGAAAATGTGCAAGAAAGAGGGCTGGAACAGGAAAGTCAGAAGTAAATATGGTAAGATAAAAAGAAGCATGAACTGAATTAGAAAAAGGCTGGAAAGGGGAAGAACGATTGAACAAGACGGACGGACGGAAGAGAGGGGAGGGGGGAGGAGAAATGCGACACGGCGGGAAGGGGAGGGGGCGGAGCGGGGAGGGGGTGGAGAGGGGAGAGGTGCGACACTAGCTGAAGTGAGAAGGGAAAATAAAGAGAAAGTGTGCAAGAAAGAGGGCTGGAACAGGAAAGTCAGAAGTAAATATGGTAAGATAAAAAGAAGCATGAACTGAATTAGAAAAAGGCTGGAAAGGGGAAGAACGATTGAACAAGACGGACGGACGGAAGAGAGGGGAGGGGGGAGGAGAAATGCGACACGGAGGGAAGGGGAGGGGGCGGAACGGGGGCGGAGAGGGGAGAGAGAGTAGGCAAGGGTAAACAAACACGGACGTGCACGCGCCCGTGACTTTTAAGGTCAATGCGCATGCGCATAAGCTTAATGCGCATGCGCATTGACCTTAAAAGTCACGGGCACTGCAAGGAATCGCCACGATTCCTTGCAGTTAGATAAAGAGTGGATGAGCCCCTATAGTCTCGCTTGCTCGATGCGCATGCGCATCGACAGGCGAGACCTAAAAATAGACTACAGTAATAGACTTTTTTTGACCACACACACAAAAGCTTTGCATAAGTTACAGATGGTCCAAAACGCAGCAGCTAGATTGCTTCTTGGATACCAAAACATCAGTTGGTTTCCCAATCTCTCCCTTTACTCCACTGGCTCCCGGTGAGAAAGCGTGTAACGTTTAAGTCTCTGGGCATAGCTTTTAAGGCCCTTCATCTTGATGGCCCAGAATCCATCAGACAGCTCTTTCAATGGTACACCCCCCATCCAGGACTTTAAGATCTTCCACTCAGACAAATATGGTCGTACCTAAAATCAAGAGAGCCACCTGGGGAGGTAAAGAGCTTTGCAGTGGCCACTGCCAAACTTTAGAACTCGATGCCCCTCAAACTAAAATCCCTCAATAACCTGCTTACCTTTCGTAAACCTCTTAAAACATGGTTGTTTCATGATTAGTACAGCATTCATATCTTTTTTCGTTACGATCTGCACTTGGTGTCTAGTTAAACTCACCTTTTCACCCGAGAGTCTCTGCGCCTTTCATTTCAATAATCCCTCTTCAGCACTTCCTCGTTTCCAGTAGGAAACACACAGCTACTACACCCATCATATTACTGCAAAGCAAGGCCTGGAAAGAGCACCACAAGAATGCGTACGTCACCAGATGACCTGTAAAAGCATGCTCATAGACATCTGTTAGAAAGCCTGCGAGCGATGAGCCTGCCCCGAGGTCAAACCACGTGTCACAGGAGGACTCAAATCTGTGCAGAATTCATCAAATGAAAAGCTGTTCTAGCGAGTGTGCATCATACAACGTTCACCTTCTTTCGAGGAGTTTAAGCATGCCTGGAAAATGCCCTCAAGCAGATGAAATAACTGTTTCGGTCACGACACGTTTCTAACTCGAGGGAGCAGAAATTCCAGTTTTATGCATATTTTGAGAGGCCGCTTCTGAAGGAGATAATCCGATTCCTAGAAGAAATAAAGTAAACCCGCTTCGCCCACAGTGACGATGCGCACTTTTCTTAAAAAGCCCTACCTTTGCCACGGTTCACTGACCGCAGAAAGTGAAGGCAATATTTGTTGGTCTGGCGCTGCAGCACGGATACCACAGTGAACCAAGCGACTTGAGGACACGAACTCATCACGCAAGACACCCCACCCACCCCATTGCGTCAGCTTCACCTACTGGCAAGACGAGCTTGGCAGGCAAGCGCTATGCAAAACACAACACCTCACTGAGCTTGGGCAACTAGCGAGCGGCCTGTGCTACGTTTGATATATTAATTCCCTTTATTGCGCTGATTTCAACAACCCTGGGGTGGGTGGGTCTAAAGCATGTTCGTCTGCGACCGATATTTGGGGTTAGTTTGTGGAGTTCGTTATTTGAACGCCAATGGCTTAAAGAGTCGTCAACGACGTGAAGATGGAGAGAGATGGACAGCCAAGGAAAGATGAAATCGAACTGGGAAGAATGGTGACAGCTTGTTTGTTTAATGAAGGTTTCATCCTTTTAACAAATTCTAGTCCTCAAAGAGGGCATTCAGAGACTGGGTAGTGAAATGTAGGATGACCTCTGCCGGGCAAAATCTGGATTACTTCAGGTGGTTTTACAAGTTTGATGTTTGTTTGGCTGCAAGATCTGTGAAGTACAAATGATGGATTCTGGTAGCCGGCGCTTAACATGTACCACGGGTCACTGACCAATCATGATGAGAAACAAGTAGCTAATGTAGGGCGTGAAAATTAAGAGACTTAGACAGCTTAATCAAAACAGACAAGAACACTTATATTTTGAACCTATTGTAGCCAAAAAGCTACTTACCAAAGAGAGTCAAGTAGAAACCATTACAAAGATCTATATCAGATCAGATGGTGGCTTGGGCCATAGGTTTTCCTACTTTGAGCAGAGTAAAATAACGTAATAAAATTACATTTGGTTAACACAAGATCGAACCACAGTCTTTACTTGAAAACTGGCCCAGGCACACTGGAAAAGGTAAACCAGGAATATTCTTTGACAATCCTGATCCCATGGTAATCCAGTGTTCACTGTTGCCCAGACATGTAAGAAGCACCCAGTAGCACTTATGATGCGGGACTAAAGTACCTTCTTGACAAACCTGTTCCAATATGGGAGTGCGATATTCCTATCCATCACTAACAGATCACTTACTATATTGAGAGAGGTGTTTGAGATTGTCAAAATGGGGAAGAGTCATCTGCTGATTACGGGGCTTCGCTGACAAGGCTATCCTGAAGCCCCTCACAATACTGTATTGTAATTGCATTTATATAGCGCTTACTACCCCAAACGAGGAGCTGAAGCTCTTTTGACGGCGAGTAGAACACTACTCTGGAACCCGAAAAGAATTAGTTTGGAATTAGTATAGTGAAATATGAAATTAATTTGAGCAGTGGCCATGTGAGTTATTTGGATAGAAAGGGAGAGTGGATGGAAAGAAGAGGAAATGGTCTATATATAGCGTCGACTCGCTGGCACCTGCATGAACTGAAAGATCGGAAGGACAGTGGTCTTTGCTGTGCCTACCTGCATGAGCAGGTAGGCACGCTGGTCTCCTTGACCACTGTGCCCAATCACAGGAAAGTATCCCTGTACTGAGAGAACTGATTTACACAGGGATTCAATTTGGCGTACTGCAAACAGTCTAGTGAAGATAAAACTACGGCCAAGCAAGCAAAAATCTGAAGCACACTTCTGTGGACAGAATAAAAGTTTAATTTTGGAAATGGCCATTTGAATTTTGCACATCCTCAATCATAAAGATTGAGGACAGGATCCCTAGGTATGAGGACATACTCAACGGCAGACCACCAGGATGCTGAAACTCCAAGGGGCGGTGACAGTTGCCTTGGCTGGATTGTGTGTTTTTGATACTGCAATGCATCTCACAGTCCCAATATGGAAGGTGAAGGAGTCTCAGTAGAAGGGTGGGCTTAGCCAATGTCTTTGAGCATCCCACACAGACATCATGACAATAATCTGACTTAGTATGCAGACAAGATGGGGAAAACCAATATCCAATATTAGTTACATTTTGGTAGGATATCTACCCAAAGAGCCACTGTCATTTTGACAATTCCTCCTCTGGATTCGGTGCGTTAGATATTTCAGAGTAGCAGCTCAACATTTCCTATGAGTAAACAGTAGGAAGGACCTAGAAAGCATATGCATTGTTTCCAATATTACAAACATGCAACAAAATATTTCTTTTGAGCAGCTGAATTAAGAATTTTATATGCTTTAATTTGAAACCAATTATGTTGAACTTGAGTAGGCAACCATGACGGACTAGGGAGCAAGCGCAATGAAAGAAGACCATAGACTTGGGATGGACCTTGGTACTACCTCAATATTATAGAACGACTTTGAAATGCTGGCCTGGGGTGCGGGAGCCCCCGTCCTGCGGGTTGCCGAGGGTCCGGGTGCCCGTCATGGGGTCCATCAGTCCAGGAAAGGTTCACCGGACCTAGCTGGGTTCTGAAACAGGGACCGGGCCGGAGGGTGGGGGGTGGAGAAGGGGGAAGGGGCGCCCTGCGGCGGAGTAGGAGTTTTTATGTGCTTTGAAATACCTTCAAAAGGCTAGTAGGAGCCAATTTATCAACCAACAGTAAAAGATTAATAGGGCTCAATTTAGTGTGCTAGCTATGGACAGTCCGCACCCCAGAGCACTGTGAAAAGCAGGGCTTAATTTATAGCACTGGCTCGAGCACCTGAACTCAGTAACTTAGAAAAGTAAATCGAGGGCTCAATTTATAATGCTAGCTCGTGGACAGAAAGTCACTTCCAGAACTGAGAAGAGCAACAACCCCTCATCTCAAGATCTCAGAAGAGTGAGGAGCTGGGCTCAATTTATAGTGCTAGCTCGACGACAGCCCCTTACCTCTAAAACTGACCAGAGTAAACAGCATGGCTCAATTTATAGCCCTAGCTCATGGACAGCCCCTCATCGCTAAAACTGAGAAGAGTGAGGGGAAGAGCTCAATTTATAGTGCTAGCGCGCAGACAAACCCTCACCTCAAGAGCTCAGAATAGTAAATAGCGGGCTCAATAGATCGAGCTAGCTCGTGGACAGATCGTCAACTCCAGAACTGAGACGAGTAAAGAGCAGTGCTCAATTTATAGCTCTAACTCATGGACCGCCCCTGACCTCTGGAACGGAGAAGAGTGAGGGGAAGGGCTCAATTTAAAGCACTAGCTCGTGGACAGCCCCTCACCTCCAGAACTCAGAATAGTAAATAGCAGGCTCAATTTAAAGCACTAGCTCGTGGACAGCCCCTCACCTCCAGAACTCAGAATAGTAAATAGCAAGCTCAATTGATAGTGCTAGCTCGTGGACAGCCCCTCACCTCTAGAACTCAGAATAGTAAATAGCAAGCTCAATTTAAAGCACTAGCTCGTGGACAGCCCCTCACCTCCAGAACTCAGAATAGTAAATAGCAGGCTCAATTTAAAGCACTAGCTCGTGGACAGCCCCTCACCTCCAGAACTCAGAATAGTAAATAGCAAGCTCAATTGATAGTGCTAGCTCGTGGACAGCCCCTCACCTCTAGAACTTAGACGAGTGAGGGGGAAGGGCTCAATTTAAGGCACTAGCTTGTGGAAGGAACCTTGCTCACCTCCAGAACTGAAAAAAGTAAAACCGCCTTGTTTGCACAGGTTCTGATATCCTGCATGTGAACTCTCAATAACAGTGTGTGACCCTAGTGCACAGTTCCCTGGTCTGGTCGGGTCCAGCAAACTCTTATTAAATTATACAATCACTAGCAAGTACAAAAGTCAGGCACATCTCTGAATCCGTTTTTTAGTTTCCACAATAACAGTGTTCGACCAGCAGCATTCATGGCTTCGGTGAGCTTCATTCATTCATTCAAGAACATGAAAGGTTCGCAGCTGAGGAAGAGTGAATCACCCATCACTCTGCTCACACCACCTGGCCCTTCACATGTCCTCTCTTGACCAGGATGATCCTGCATGGTTGTTGGCCTCTGCTGTTGGCAGAGAGACCTGAAACTCGCTTCAAGCACTTGCATTTCAGTGAAATAACCAACTTGGATCTTCCAGTGGCATGCTGGAAGCAGGACAGTGGGTGTTTCCCCGCGGCCACTTCTGAACCCTTACCTTGCTACAGGGGTAATTTTTTGGTTAAAAATAAATGTTACTTGTTTTTCATTCATTAATCCAGATTTTTCGTAAAGCACTTTAGACATCTGGAAGAAACTTTCGCAATTTGGAGGTGGTACAGATCGCACAGTTCGTAAGGTGCTTTATGTCAAATTCATCCCGCAGATGATGAATATCTGAATCGGTTCACTGAACGCCTGATGTATGGAAAGATCTGAGGGTCGGAAAGGCCGAGGAAAACTGGACAGCAACATAGGAAACACAAAGACTAAGATGACTGGAAAGCCTTAGTGAAGCAAAGTAAGTGGCAGTGAATTACAGACGAACAAGCTAGAAGAAGAGGCTAGCTAGCTGTTCATGGCCATATTACTGGGTAGAAATATGGAGGCGAGGGGAAGCAGGAAGGAGGCTGTCAGAGTGGGGAGCTATCCACTTGTAGCCCTACTTTGAAGCCCAGTTGTTACTACATTTGTATATCAGTATAATAACAATGTGGAAAAAAAGCACACTTTAAAAATGTGTTACCTAGGCGCGCTGGTCACAGGTGGCTATTCCCGCCACACAAAAAAACCAAGGAAAATCTACAAACTCTGGTACGCTATGAGCCTTAACCAATATTACTAAGGAAGGGCATCACCTTAAAAGATGAGGCAAAACAGCTAACGTCTGGTAACCAGTTCACCCTCACCCTACTTATCTTTCTTACCTTTTCCAAGGACCTCTAAAAGATTGTTTTTTGCATGTAGAAAGCAGGAGCCCAATGACGTGGCTAAGTTAGTTACAGGGCAACTAGTAATCTTTTGGGGCCTAATGGAGGGATTACCCTAAATGATATTCCAACTCCCATGAGGTGAAAGCTAGATGGGCAAAAAGAGGTACCTATAGGGACACATTCTGGGTGGAGTTGGAAACCAGGACCATGGAGAGGTGATTGGCAGGACCTCGACCATGTGAAGGTAAGGATATGCCATGGCGCTGGCCAGTTCACGGCCAAATCCTGGAAAGGAGGGAGCGGTGTGGCATACTCTTGCCGCACCGGTAAGATAAAAGCTGGAGGAGACAGCAGTCTTGATGAAGCTACTGTAGAGGTCGACTGGCCACTACCTTGTTTGCTGCAGAATTAAGTGCTCTGAAATTACTCAAATGAAAACAGATAGGTAGAGTCCGTAGTGACCACAACTTCAAGTTCTAGGTGGAAGAGCAGAAGGACATGAAAATCAGACCAGGCATCTTGGAGTGGAGGGAGTTTCTCAGCATCTGGTTAACCTCTGCCTAGCAAAGTTAGACAACTAGCCTGAATTGGTGATAAAAGAGGTACTGCAGACAGCAGCTGGAATGGGAACTGAAACTCGACCTCGTGGATTGCTTCCCATTAATTAGACGACTAAGGTGAATTTTGTACAATGCCCAACATAAACCAAAAAGAAAGTAAAGGGAGAAATCAAATATTTTTGCCTCTGAAGGTGGGCAAAGGGAGGAAATATAAGCACTGTCTTTTTTCCTGGAAGACTACTCCCACGCACTACGAGCATGACAAGTACTGAACAGAATTAACAAGAATACTAACTACAATGTTGAATGGTAGGTGACAGACTATGTGAGTCAGGAACTTCAAGCTACCTACCAATGCTTTGATTTGCTAAGTAAAACACCCTTACTCTATCAGATATGCCTTGATGTGGGTGCCTAGCTCACTGTCACATATCAGCGAGGCGCAGCTTGCGTTCTGAGTGCCAAATAGGCTGGAACCAGTCTGGGGTTACTCATGTTCATATCTGGAGAGTACAGGCCCTTGCAGCTTTAGCTGGACTCATCCTTCTGGAGCAGGACCAAGACTGATTTGCAAATGGTGGTTTCATTTTGGAGTGGCAGAGTGGGCAAAGAAACAATGGTGAAAAATGCGGCTCCGATTTATTACCAGTGGCTAAAATTAATTCAAGGATTTCATTTGTTTATCACAGTTACTAAGAGTGCTACAGTCGTGCCATGATGGAATTAATCAAGTCAAAGGGTATATGGGCAAGATGCCAAAAGGAATACCAACAGCAGAACAATTAAAGTGTAGAATTATAATGACAGAAAACTCTACATTCTAGGAACTTTGTATCCTGAAAAATCAATGGCATAAAGCCCAAGAAGTAACTTGGCAGCTTTTATATCGTGGTCCCAGCACCATGATGAAAGCTGTGGGATCCACAGTCATGCTGATTCACAAGAGAGCAATACTGAAGGAACCCCAGAGAAAGGGCAGAATGCTTGAGAACACAATCTATCTCCCATAAACGCCACCAGAGGAACAGAAGGTAGAATAAGATACTTCAGGAACCACGAAGGAACAAGCACTAGAAATGCAATAGGTATCGGATTTTTTTGAGTTAGAGGTAATGGAATTGTAAATGGCAATGTCTTTTAGCCATGTATTATGGAGTGTATGAATGTGGTGTGTAGTGGAGATATGTTGGTTGGATTGGAATAGTAGGAATGGTGGCATGCTGCGCTTTAGATGAATATGTTTAAAAGTGAAGGGCACCATATTGCGATTGCTACAATAGTTAATTGTGGATGCGTTAACAATTGATGTGTGCACTGATGGGTGGTGGTGTGTGTGACTGTAGAAATTGTGCACTGATGGCTGGGGGTGTGTGTTCTTGTTAAAAGCGTGCACAGATGGCTGGTGGTGTGTGTGTGCTTGGTGAAAGGGTGCACTGACAGCTGGTGGCGAGTGTGCCTAGTGAAAGCGTGCACTGATGACTGGTGTTGTGTGTGACTGGTGAAAGTGTGCACTGACGGCTGGTGGTGTGTGGTTGTGTGTGTACGGGTGAGTGTGTGGTGGTGAGTCTGTGGGGGTGAATCTGTGGGGGCGAGTGTGTGGGGGCGAGTGTGTGGTGGTGAGGAGTGTGTGGTAGTGAGAGGCTGGTGTGTGTGTGGTGTGGTGTTTTGTGTGTGGTCTTATGCATGTGTGTGGTGGACTTAGTTTGAGTGTTCGTCTCCTGCACACTCACACAGTGCCCCTACACACTCATACACTGCTCTCCATGCACACTCACACTGTTCACCCTGCATAGTCACACACTGTTCATCCTGCACACTCACACACTGTGCACCCTGCACACTTACACACTGTTCACCCTGCACACTTACACACTGTTAATGTTAATGTTATGGGTGTCTTATACAGCGCTTGGCTACTCCAGGGAGTGTCCCGGCGCTTTCTGACCCATAGCTGAAAACAGAAAGAGAAAAGGAAAAGGAAGCAGACCTATCATTGACTATAGAGCCAAGTTTTCAAACCTTTTCTAAAGGCCAGCAGGTTTGGAGTACAACGGAGTGCCAGGGGGAGGGTGTTCCACAGCTTGGGAGCGAGATGTTAAAATAATCCGCTTTCTGACAGGAAGCCAGTGAAGGGAGAGTAACAGATCCGAGGCTCTGGCATGGCGGGGAAGGCCAAAAATGGCCCTCGCAGCCGAGTTTTGGACCACTTGAAGTTTTTGCAATAGGTAGTCCGGAAGACCCAAATATAAAACGTTAGAGTAGTCGAGCCTGGAACAAATTAAGGCCTGAACCGTCATCTTCCTATGGACTAGAGGAAGCAGAGGGAGGAACTTACGTAAAATTTTCAGGAGCCAGTAAGGCCTATGATCTGGGACTTCAATGATAGATTATTATCAATTTTAACCCCAAGGTTTTTAGCCACCGAGGAGGAAGATGAGGGAGGAAACATTCACCGGCCACCAATCCTGCCATGGCGGGTCTGCCTGACACTCAAAGAAAAGCACCTCTGATTTATCAGGGTTGCACTTGAGGCTGTTTCGCTGAAACCAGTCGACAGCCCCAAGACAGCCACGGATGCTCTCTCCGTCGAACTCAGCACCCTTTCTACAGGTGAAGAGAAGCTGGGTGTCATCAGCTGGGTGTCATCAGAATGTTCACCCTGCATACTCACACTGTTTACCTTGCACACTCACACACTGCAGTCACTGTTACTCTGCAGTCACACTCACTCTGCAGTCACTCTGCAGGCACACTCACTCTGCAGTCACTCTGCGGTCATGCTCACGCTGCAATCAGTCTGCAGTCACACTCACTCTGCAGTCATTCTGCACTCGCACTCACTCACTGCTCATCCTGCATATTCACACACTGTTCACCCTGCACACTCACACACTGTTCACCCTGCACACTCACACACTGTTCACCCTGCACACACACACTGTTCACCCTGCACACACACACAATGTTCACCCTGCGCGCACACACACACACACACACTGCTGGCCCTGGACACCAACACACTGGTCACCCTACATACTCACACACTGGTCACCCTGCACACTCACACACTGGTCACCCAGCACACTAACATACTGCTCACCCTGCACACACACACTGCTCAACCCGCACACACACACTGCTCACCCTGCACACAAACACACTGCTCACCCTGCACACAAACACACTGCTCACCCTGCACACAAACACACTGCTCACCCTGCACACAAACACACTGCTCACCCTGCACGCACACTGCTCACCCTGCACGCACACTGCTCACCCTGCACGCACACACACTGCTCACCCTGCACACACACACACTGCTCACCCTGCACACACACACACTGCTCACCCTGCACACCCACACTGCTCATCCTGCACGCACACTGCTCACCCTGCACGCACACACACTGCTCACCCTGCACACACACACTGCTCACCCTGCACACACACACTGCTCATCCTTCACACACACACTGCTCATCCTGCACACTCACACACTGCTCATCCTGCACACTCACACACTGCTCATCCTGCACACTCACACACTGCTCGTCCTGCACACTAACACACTGCTCGTCCTGCACACTCACACACTGCTCATCCTGCACACTCACACACTGCTCATCCTGCACACTCACACACTGCTCATCCTGCACACTCACACACTGCTCATCCTGCACACACACACTGCTCGTCCTGCACACTCACACACTGCTCGTCCTGCACACTCACACACTGCTCATCCTGCACACTCACACACTGCTCATCCTGCACACTCACACACTGCTCATCCTGCACACTCACACACTGCTCATCCTGCACACTCACACACTGCTCATCCTGCACACTCACACACTGCTCGTCCTGCACACTCACACACTGCTCATCCTGCACACTCACACACTGCTCGTCCTGCACACTCACACACTGCTCGTCCTACACTAACACACTGCTCGTCCTACACTAACACACTGCTCGTCCTACACACTCACACACAGGTCTGGTGATTACAAGTTTGACCCCTGGCACAGTTGGTTCTTTCATAGCACTATACAATGAATGTACTTGTACGGATCAACAATAACACTATATATTTACACGCCAGGATATTGCTCATCCCAAGGGAGTGGATCACCAGGATACAACGCAAGCCACCTCTCTAAGGTAATCTAAAGGCCTGATTACAATCTTGGTGGGCAGGTTTACTCTGTTACAAACGTGACGGATAGCTCATCTGCAAATTACAATTCCACGATATCCCATGGAACTTGTAATCCGGCGGACAGAACATCCGTCACGTTTGTGATGGAGTGTCCCATTCACCAACATCATAGCCAGGCCCCAAGTATTGGACTACAATGACCTCTAGCTTACCTCTTTCCAGGCAAACTACATGCAGCAGCATGTTGCCCATCCCGACACCAAGAATCACACGCACAAGAATGGTGCACAGATATTAAGCTGTCCAGGCTAAATAGAAGTATGACTGTGGGAACTACACCCCATATATACTTAAAAGAAGGCAATTTGGTGCTGTCACTAAGTTGTGCTCTAAGGTTGGTGCCTCACAACACTTCGCTAAGGAGCATAAGCCCAGTATGCGAGATCCTCAAGACTCTGTCGCTTGTTCCCTTTGACATCTGTACCCGATTAATCAAGTATACACATATCTACTAGACACAAAAGGATCTTAGCAAGGACTGAAAAATTTGCTAGCCCAGAGCATCCTTCAACTCAACAGCACCAAACACTATTTCTGCTCCTCTACTCGATATGACCCAAGTACTCTTGTTCCACCTTCACACAATATCTCATTGTAGCACAATGTATCACCGCAGACTTCAAGCTTATTCAGGCCAGGCACCCCCTCATGTGAAAATTATTTACTTGGGGCAATCTATAACATGATATTTTCTCACATATTTTGGGCTTAAAGGCATTTATTCTAAGAAATGTAAACTACGACAAGTATTTTGCTATTGTTTTCCGATTAGTCACATTAAATATATGCCAAAAAAAGCAAACATTGCAAGTGAGAAAAGAGGGGTCATTTTGAATGACAAGGCAAAAAACTATGATCCATGTCTCTTTTCTAGGACAATAAATTCAGTATATCAAGAATTAGAAATCAAAGATATATTGCAATTGAGGGTGTTATTGATAATGTCCACTTACACTTTGAAGTGCAAAGCGCGTATATATATATCCTTGTATACATTTAGACGGAAATTAATTTACTGCTAACCATTTATTTTCTCATACTAGCATGTTTAACCATGTCAAACAATGCAATAATAGTCACATTTTCCTTTTAATTGCACATTTCCCAAATATCTCCTGGTTTTTAGAGACCCGTGGCTGAGGAAGCTTCTAGCTGAGCGTAATTTATGACTGTGGTTGTAAGTGGTGGTCATCAGCACTCATTTTTGGGACCAACACATGTTTTTCATCATCAGACTTTGGCCCAGAGAAAGGCATGAAAGGGAGAAAGAAGGAGGAAGAGAAAGATAGGAAAACAGTGACAAAGCATATGTGAAAAATAATTTGCAAGAGTGAATTAAAGAGACAGGAAGTGCATGGTGGTGAAAGACCGGGTCATTGTGTGGAATCAAAGATACACTTTACAGCAGCACCATAGACAGGTTACTAAGGAAAACTCTACACCCCTATTGTTATTTATAAAAAATACAAACACTACTTGTCCCTACTTTGTGCCTACATGTTACCTCCAGTAACAGTTTGTCCATCTGTTCTGATGCTTGGCCCCTCATTTTCATCTTTGATGTGCTCTGGAAGACGTACCAGTAACATTAAGAGTATTTGCAAAGCACAAGTTCACCCAGAAGGGTATCTTGGTGCTGAATAACAGTTTATTGTTACCCAAAACAATGGTACTCATTTTATTGACCTCAGAAGGATGAAAGGCTGAGTGGACCCCCGGATGTGAACCAGTGACCATGATTTCAAACACAGAACCCTACAGCGGACGAATTAGTCCACTAAGCTACCAAACACAGCAAAAAAGTGAGAACCAATACACAACAACACCTTTCTCGACCCAGACCTGCAGAATTGACAGAAAGCTATCTGAGCAGAAACCCTGGGGCCTGAGGACCCACACTCTGAGGGTCCCCGTCAGTGCACAGTCTAATTCAATGCTCTGCATCACACAATATTTAACCAGGTTAAGGCCACCAGGCACGTCCGCGCTGGGTGTCTCGGTGCGATACTTCCGCCCACATAGGAAGAGAAGTGACTAGGCTGTATTTACAAGACAGGCATACACTCGACACAGGTGTATGTGGGGCTGTATGCTACCCTAACAGGGAGTGCTGCAAGCGGGGTGTCGAGCAATGGCAGAGAAGAATTCGGGTCCATATGGTATACGAACACAATATTGCATTCCACATTTGAGAAACCCTGCCAAAGCGTCATGTTGGTGCCCATGTATACACTCTAAGAGAATGTTGCGCGCCACGACTAAGATGCAAAACAAGAGCTTTATGTAGGTGTCCGTTACACTGACAGAGAATGCCGCAGGTCAGGATTGAGATGCACTGTCAACTGTATGTGGGTACAGTACCTATCCATTCAGGAAGGACAGGTGGAGGCAGCGGCCACTGTTGAGGTTCTCTGTTCGAGCATTCAGTAATAACTGGAACTCAGGGTAGGGAGCACTGAATGATCTCTATGGGGTCAATGCGCTGGAATAACAGGGGGCGCTGAATGCCACTATACACAGGCTGCGCTATGTGCGCGTTCCTGCATTGGAAATGGAAGTACATTGTTGTGTCTGAGCCCTAGACTGAAATATGTCAACGAATGCTGTGAAACAGCGTCTTGGGAGTTTCGATATTAAAACAACATGGGTCTCCGGCAATCGGAAATGGGGTACACAGGCGAAGCTGTGTGTAGGTCCCACACTACATGATGTGTCACAGTCTGGGTACAGCTACAATTCTGGAACAAGTGAGAGGTCTTCAAAACTTAAACCCCATCGCCCGTCACGGTAGTATCCCAACACGGCCCTTTTCTCTGCCAGTACAGAATACAGGAAGTGATAGGCTGGGCAGAGCGCCCCACAGAGCGGACAGTTGCACCAACCTCCAGCTGATAGTTTGCACCCTGCGGCCCTCAGCCGCGCGCGCACGCCGCCCGGGCACACTCGACGCGGAGGGAGAACTCGGGCACATCTCAGGCAGGCGCGGTGCGTCCATTGGGGCGTAGGGGCGTAGCCCCACTAAGCCACATGGCCGCACCGCCGTCAAGCACAGTCTACCTCCTCAAATGTTATAAGCGCCGCAGCGCTGCCTACCGAATCCGGACACACCCGACTCAATCAGGAGTGCACAGGGGGTGGGGCTGGGCTGTGCTGCTGCAGCTTGAGTGACAGTCCACACTCAGTTGCAGCAGTCTGCGCATGTGAATTTTTGGGCTGTAACTAGCCCGAGCATGCGCATACACATACCTTCCTATCTTCACCTTAGAGATGGACCAGGGGGGGTGCTGCTTCTTACAGCAGCCGGGCCGCAGCCCCCCAGGGTTGAAAGGGCGAGTAGTAAATGTGCCTCCCTAGCCAATCCTGGCGCTGCATGCAGCGCCAGGATTGGCTGGTCCACCGCACAGAAGGGCAGGCAATCCATTATTGGATGCCAGGCGTGGGTGGTGGCACACTCCCTCAGCCGCATATGGCAAATCACTGTATGACTTCATGTGAAGCCATGCAGTGATTGGCCATTTCGGGACACGCGCGCGCCACTGGCTGGAGTGTAGGTGATGACGCGTGACTTTCTCTTCTCTCTAGCGGCTTGTGTGCAGCAGACCGCCTCCCGCCTCCCCCTGGCCTGTGTCCTATGAAATTAAAAGTAAGACAGACCCCTTTTTTGTTATATATGTATTATGTAGGGCAAGTGGCAACAGAATTAAACATAACTCCTGACTCGTACATAAAACAGTGGCACGTGAATCACGTCCGTGATACATTTATGTCAAATGATCACGATATAAGAGTATGCAGCGTAACGGTTAGGGCGGTCGACTTTAAAACTGTGGGGAACCGGGTTCGAGTCTTGGAAAGAATGTGGGTGCATGGGGGACCAGTGGCGTAACTCATAATGTCTTTAATTCTTCACAAATATTTACAGGCTTTGAGCTGAATGGTTGGGGGTCCGTCCCCCTGAAGGGTTGGCCACTGGACAAGAGCCTGTGTCACGCACCTGATGAGGGTTAAGCAAATGAAAGTGTGTGATGCACAAAAAGCCCCCGCATCCACATCACACCAGGAAGGAGTCCAAGGCCTGTGTTCCAAACATGCACCTTCCAGGAGGCCCACAAGGAAGCGCCATTTATCAAGTCAATGCAAAATACATACTCGTAGTATACTTGACCATTCCTACAGCGATTATCACACATTAACATTAAAATGGCTTTTTTAGGGTTAGATTAGATGTTACCATTCCCATACCATTTAATCTACTTCTGAAGCAAATAGAGTAATGATCAGAAGTTGAGACCTCTGCATTGGGTGCACTGGTCCACTGAGCTGCCTCGCCATCTGTGAGAAGAGGACTGGGTTAATGCTGAATTTCTCCCTGTTTGGTTCCTTGACGGTTGTGAACGGGCACTGCCGAGGTCGGGGAAGGGAGTGGGCGCCGCTGGCACAATCGCCAACGTGCACAGGAGAGACAAACAAACTCCCGGACTATCAGAAATACAGGAATGTAAAATAATAAAGTATCTGACTGGCAGTTAGTTGCACGAGGTTTTTTGCAAAATGCTTTGTTTGTCAACCATTGTTTGAGCGCGTATCCCAGGGGCGCCTAAACCCCTTCCATGCTCATGACGAGCTCAGCTCGTCATGAGGCACAGTTGAGCTGTGCTGATGACGAGCTGAGCTCGTCATGACACCGGCAAATTGGCAATTTTCAGCACAGGGGAAAAATAACCACAGCAGCGATGTGGTTAAAGAAGAACAAAAAACAGAACACAGCTGCGCCCCCTCAGCCTCCCCCAGCAAGGTTTAATCCAGTGCCTACTGAAAAAGGCCGAATGTGGCATATTTATTCACCGGGCACCCCCTGATTTTTGTGCACACTCGAACACTGCCTCCTGGCCTCTCTGGGATGGGTGAGGTTCACAATGTTCGAAAGTGGTGCTCATTTAAATTAAAGCGCTTTGATTTGGGGTCAAGTTCGGCGCTATATAAATGGGATATAACACAGTCAGTCACACGATGTTTGAACCGGGTTCGAGTCTTGGAAACACTGCTCAACAACATCCTGTGATTCTGGCCAAATAACTTAACCGTCTCGTCCCCTGCCGAACAACTACTGGTGCTCATTTAAATTAAAGCGCTTTGATTTGGGGTCAAGTTCGCCGCGCGCGGCACTATATAAATGGGATATCATATAACACAGTCACACGCTCTTTGACACCCCGATGGCACCCTAAACTTGACCTCACTCTTAAGACCGTAATAGCTGTTTGCGACTTTGCAATTAGTGGAAGAGCTGAAATTAAGCATTTTCTGCCCGTGCCACTGCTTTATTAATCCTGAGTACAGGCAGTTGGAGAGCTTTTACAAGCCGCTTCTGGTTGCCGGTGGCTCAAAGCAGGTTGGGGCCTTAGGGCCAGAGCTGCCTACTTTGGAGCACGGGAAACATGTGTTTGAGCCTGGCGTCCGCTCAGCGTCCTGTGATTCTGTGCCTATTTACTTAATCTCCCTGTGCCGACCAAAAACTGCATGTGTCCTTGTGTAATGTAAGTGGTGCAAAGCGCTCCAATACCTTTGGGTCGAGTTCGGGGTGTGACCTGCCTGAGTGAGGCCCCGATTACTGTCGTGTTTTCAGCCTGAATGGAACTGGAGGTGAGCCCGCTGCCTACACATGGCCTGCCAGGGAGGTGCCCAATGGGCTACAGGGCTGATGTGATCCCTCAAAGACAGATACTCGGCAGATACAGTTCGTAGAGGGCTGCTGTTGCTGGTTACTCCCAGTCATAGGTTCATGATGAGCCTTCTGGAGCTGACGGTGACTCATTGTTTATCACAAGGTCAAGGGGACCGAGCACGATATCTGCATGAGGCCACATGTGGCTGGACTGGAATCAGGCAGTTCTGTGTGTCTGTGTGTGTATGCTAGATCCTTTATTTGCCTTTTCGAAAGAACAGTGGAAAATGTAAATCGCAATGGTATATAACCTGTTTGTGCCCATGGCCACTCTGGTGTATTGGCTTTTGAATTTAGTTTGATTCTTGGTGCCTAATAACATGTACAACTTTCTCCCCAATTCCAAAATGCCTCATGATTAGTTGTCATCTTGTCTTGTCTTGTGTCCATTTTGTACACAGGCCTGCTCAGCTTTCTGGTTTCTGATGTTTCCGGCCTCCTTCTCATGTTTGGCCTCTCTGAGTGAGGTTTCACAAATGACTAGGTCAGCATCTGAGACTTTATATTCGTTGTATCTTTTTCAAAGTTATTTTTTGTTCCTTTCAGTAGAAGGCTGTGCAACTGCTAATGAGAGTTTTGGTTTCTGTTATGTGTGCCTCATTCGAAGCAATATATGTAGAAAATATTTAGGTCATGCAAATTTGGGCGTGGTTTGCCTAATTTGCTCATTGCTAGGGGGCTTGTCGCTGCTTTCACAGTTTTGTACTCTGGTTACTGTGTCGTATAAGCTTGTGTAGACTTCCAGAAAGAGTGCAGGGGGTAGAGCAGGCCCCTGAACCCACTGTAGGTACACAACTGCACTCGTACACTCCAGCCCTAGCCGAAAGCCAGATTTGGGAGACTCGAGGCCCCTCATGACACACTGCAGGGAGCCCCCATCATTTTGGATGAATGGGTTCATGCTCTCTTCCAACAGGAAGTGTGCTTCTCTTGGGTCATTTATATGCCAAGTTTAGCTGGATCAGGACTCATCTGGTGTGCAAAGGGGCTGCACATTTCTTTCAAACACAAGCGTTCTTTATAGCTTTCAACTGTGTTGGGCCAGAGGATGGTATAGTCAGCTTGTAAGTGAGAGCAATGCTCACACTCCTCCTGTTTTATTGGGCTGCTCAGATTATTGATAAACGTCACCTGTACACACTCTGCAATGAATGTGCTATGAATAGGCGGTGCTTTGGGTGTGAGTGAAAGAGACTGCTTATTAAAAGTTAATAGGTTGAAAGTTGTTAGAAAAACAGAACCGATGCCAAAGCAGTAGAATCAGGTCATCTTCAATGTAATGTGACTAAAGAGCACACAATGGCTGCCACAGTGCCACCATATTTTTGTGGGCCCCACTGCTTCCATCTTTCCATTAGCCTGTAAGACTACACTGCTTCAGAGTTGGCCTTGCTACAATATTTATGGTTTTGCGGTTTTGCTGGTGGGATGTGCTCACTTTTGGGGTACATCTAAGATGTAAACAAAGACGTACTGTAAAAACTGGCTGCAAGTACTTAGGCCTAAAACAGCCCGATAGCAAGCTCCCTGCAGGAACACAATCTACGTGTGTGTGTGTGTCTGTGTGTGTGTGTCTGTGTGTGTGTGTCTGTGTGTCTGTGTCTGTGTCTGTGTGTGTGTGTCTGTGTCTGTGTGTCTGTGTCTGTGTGTCTGTGTGTCTGTGTGTGTGTCTGTGTCTGTGTGTGTGTCTGTGTCTGTGTCTGTGTGTGTGTCTGTGTGTGTGTCTGTGTCTGTGTGTGTGTCTGTGTGTGTGTGTCTGTGTGTCTGTGTGTGTGTGTCTGTGTGTGTGTGTCTGTGTGTGTGTGTCTGTGTGTGTGTGTGTCTGTGTGTGTGTGTGTCTGTGTGTGTGTGTGTGTCTGTGTGTGTGTGTGTGTCTGTGTGTGTGTGTGTGTCTGTGTGTGTGTGTCTGTGTGTGTGTGTGTGTCTGTGTGTGTGTGTGTGTCTGTGTGTGTGTCTGTGTGTGTGTGTCTGTGTGTGTGTGTGTGTGTCTGTGTGTGTGTGTGTGTCTGTGTGTGTGTCTGTGTGTGTCTGTGTGTGTCTGTGTGTGTGTGTGTGTCTGTGTGTGTCTGTGTGTGTCTGTGTGTGTCTGTGTGTGTCTGTGTGTGTCTGTGTGTGTCTGTGTGTGTCTGTGTGTGTCTGTGTGTGTCTGTGTGTGTGTGTGTGTCTGTCTGTGTGTCTGTCTGTGTGTGTGTGTGTGTCTGTGTGTGTGTGTGTGTGTCTGCTAGATCCTTTACTTGCCTTTTCTAAAGTGTGGTAGCGAGCTGGCACCTCATGTAGTGACTATGGAGAGTGGAATCTATCTAGATATGTGTGTGTGAGCGTGTGTGTGGGAGGTGTCTGTGTGAGCGTGTGTGTGGGGGGTGTCTGTGTGAGTGTGTGGATTGATGTGTGGGTGTGTGTGCGAGTCTGTATGTGAAAGCGTGTGTGTTAAGCATGGGCGGAGAATCCGTTCCGCTCGCGGATTTTCGGTAAATTCGCAATCCGCGAACGCGCGCAAATTAACCGAAAATCCGCAAATTCGCACGCAACGGATTTTTTTTTCTTGGTGGTACAATTTTGCGGCATGCGGCGTACATTTACCGTCATTCAGCGTTTGCCGAGTTGTTTTTCTCGAGATTTTGCGAGTGCTGCGCCATTTTGGATCTTGCTGCGGGATCCCGCGGGAGTTTGACGACGCATCGCGAGAGTTCGCAATTGCGAACATGTAGGTGCAGCGGGCAGCAACAATCTCGCACTCGCGAGATTACAAAATTTGCAATTCTGCACAAGAATTCCACTAGCAAGCAGCATAGACCTTCTGAAAATGATGATTTTTATCAGAATAACTCCTCAGGTTGACATTTGCCTGCACTTTTTAGGTCTCGCGACCTATCGATGTGCGCAAGCGCATCGAGCGGAGCGAGAATTCAAGTGGCGAAAACATCGTCAAACCAAAGGGCTTTCAGCCCCTCGGTTTTCATGAAGTTCACGTGAACAAGCACGCGCATTCAGGGCCAGCCCAGCACATCAAAGGGCTTCTCCTCCCCTAATTATTCATGGCCGGCCGCAGGCCGGCTGTACTCTGTTTCCCAAGCCCGCCCCATCCTCCACGCATCTCCTTTCACCATGCCTGCACTCTATACAGCCCAGCACATCAAAGGGCTTCTCCTCCCCTAGGGCTTCTCCTACCCTAATTATTCATGGCCGGCCGCAGGCCGGCTGTACTCAGTTTCCCTTGCCTTGTTTGATAGAAGCTTGCACACGGCTTTGTTGCGTGTGTTCAAAAAAGTGCGCTCGCTTTAAAGGTTTGCACCTCACCTGTACTTCAAATGCAGTAATTCATACAAAGCAGAAATCATTATTTTTCTCTTTTTCTGACAGGCGACACCTTTCACTTGTTGGCTCCATGTAATACAAAATTCATAAATAATTGAAAAAAAATCGATACATCCATAGAGAGACTTTAAGTCCGCCCACTTAATCCATTAGTCTTTTCATCTGTCATACATGAGTTGCTTTCGTCCATCACAGCATACTATGGAGCAATTGGTCAAACAGCTTGCACTGAGAATTATGGTATTTTTTTCTTGATTGCATGTGCAGGTTCTGCTTCACTCCTCTGTCTCCTGTACTTCCTCTCGGCCTCTTATTCCCCCTGTATTCTTCTCCTCTGCTTTCCTCTCTTGCAAATATCCTCTTTTGACTCTTTGCCTCTTTTGACTCCAGCTAATATCCTCTTCTCTTTTTGTATGTTTGCCACTCTTCCCCCCCCCCTGTTTCTTGTTCTCTCCTATTTCTGCTGGCGATTCCTCGTAGCGCCTTTCCTGCCTCCCGCTAGACCGGCCCATCACCATTCAGTGACACTTCCACCTCCCAGGCCCAACTTGATAGAGGCCACAGTGCAGCCGGGCCGCAGGAAAGCAAAAGAAAAGCCCATCTGCGCCCGTTGCCAGAAACTCTGCAAGCACGCCTGTCAGCTGTGGGACCTCATCAACACCTTCTCCCTGACATAGTCACACACTGGAACTGCATCTACAAACTGGGAGGGGAGATTGCCATGAACCACAAAGAATCTATCAAGTGCCCCACCACGACGGACACTGCCATTCCCGCTATGGAACATCTCCACTTCACACTCGAAACCCACGGTAATTCCACTGTCGGGAGCACCTTCGCCTACAGACCCCCAGGACTGCCCCCCCCAGCTTATGTAACATTCTTGCTGACTGCATGGCCCCACTTGCCATAAACTCCAAGGATTAATCTTGCTCAGTGATCTAAACTTCCACCTGAATGTTGTCAATGATCACAACACCGCCAACCTCTTCGACAGCATGCACATCAGTCTCACCCAACTAGTCAACTGCCCCATTCACACCGCAGGACATACGCTGGATCTCATCTTGACCTCCAGCAAATGGCACCACATGAGGCTCTGCTTTGTTTCCAGTTTTTTACTGCACAAACCAGATCGAAGTCATTTCGCTGGAAACACACACTACGTTAAATTGCTCATATTAACAATGGCCAGTTCATAAAATTCACCTACAGTTTATATATTGCTGACTTTTCAGCAATTCACAATATTTTCAGCCTTTTCATTGTAAGTGGTTTCTGCCAGGCGTTCCCAGAAATACTCACATTTGTGTCACTCTGTACTTGCCAATAGGTCTCGCAATAAGAAAGTTGGAGCTATTACAATTGCAAATAACAATGCCTTTTATTTTTATTTTAAAAACATAAAGGGCTTTGTCATTTACAAAACCAATAGCTCCAACTTTCCTACTGCGAGACCTATTGGCAACGCCAGTGCTTGTTTGGATTTGAGGCCTTTTGACTCTTTGGATCACTTTTGGATTAGAAATCAACTTTCATAAGTAAGTTTGTTTGGGGCATTACAGTTGCTGTTCTGCAGAAAGCACTCAGCAGGTGCAAAAGTTCACTCATCATTAGTAACGATTCCCTGTAGTACTTCCTGAGGTCCCCCTCCAAAGTTCAGTTGCCTAGGTTTGTTTGGGGCATTACAGTTGCTGTTCTGCAGAAAAACGAATTTTGCAAACTGAAAGCACTCAGCAGGTGCAAAAGTTCAAACTCATCATTAGTAATCATTCCCTGTAGTGCTTCCTGACTGGGGCCCCTCCAGAGTTCAGTTGCTAGTTGCAACAATTGTATGACCCTGCTCTGACCCTCACAGCAGGCTCATAGAATAGCTACAAGTAGGCCACAAAGGTCCTGGAAAAAATTGCACTGCAACAGAAAGCAAATTACAGATAAGGAAGCAGGTGCCAGACTGGAATTTTAAAACAGTGACACATTAATAAATCAACCCCAAATTAATTCATGTCAGTTGAAGCAGGGTAGGTGTGCTTGCTTTTCCCCCCCATAATCTACAGTGATGATGAACCAGAGGGTGGCATTGATGTACCAGAGGGTGGCATGGGTGAAACGGAGGGTGCTGGGAACCTGTGATGATGAACCAGACGTAGAAACAACATAGTTGGGACCGTTGCAAGCCGACAAGTAAGTTCACAATTGCAAACTGGTACAAAACCCTCGCAAACTGGCAGAAACCCTTGCAAACACCCAAAAAAAAAATCCACAAATTCGCGACAATTTGCGGATTTTGCAGAGTGAGAGTTTGCAAATACACAAATTCTTGAACGCCAGATTTGCAAAATTCGCCTATGCTTACTCTGTGTGTGGGCGTGTGTTTGTAATGTAATAACTGCACTTTCACAATCGCTTTATTAACCTTCCTGCTTTCTCAAATTTGCTTGAAAATGCACGATTTTTCTTCTCTTTTTTCAAAATTTTCTGAACCCCCTTATGGGCAGAAAGGCACAAAAAACGAGTGGGACTGAGGGCAAAAAGGCACAAAAACAAGTGGAACAGGGGGCAGAAAGGTACAAAAAACGAGTGTGACAAAGGGCTTTGTAACGGCTGTCTCCCAACTGCTGTGCAACTTCTACTCTTAGAGCTGAGATGTTTCTTCTTTTTTTTCAACATTTTCTGGGGGGGTGTTATCACCCCAAACCCCCCTTAAGGGGTTCGGGCTCGCTCGCTACGGTGCTGTATGCAAATCACTTTGCGCCCCACCTCTTTCAAATGTCACCCACCGCCCCTGATCTCAGGTACTCACCTTCGGCAACTGTCCCCAGCGCGCTCTGGTCCTGACTGACAGTCCGGGCACCGCTCGTTCGCTCCTCGTGTGACATCACAATGGGCATTCGCCCCCACGTGGGGAACTCCAAACTCCTACATTCATCACATGTCCGATGCTTCAACAACGGAGGGCAAATCTCAGGTAATATATTTTGACCAGTTGCTACTGATTATTTTAACATGGGGCTGGTGTTTACTTTTCTTTCTCCGACTGCAAAGTGAGATAAGTTTTTAAAGTGAATTACGTGAGTCTTAGGATGTAATACCTGTAAATTTACTGTATGCATTCAGTAGTTAGGGAGGCAGAAATTAAGTACACTTTCTTTTTACAATTGTAAAGTTTGCTGAAACAAAGATTTTAATAGGGTATACGAATAAAGCCACTTAAACCCCTTCATTGCGCCTGTCTGCCAACGGCCGTCGCAAGCACTACCTCCGTAGTGCTGCGCATGTCCGTTGGCCGACGCAGCCCCGCCCACTCAATGGAACGCCCGCACCAGAATTGCAACTGCAGTTAAGATGTTAATTGGTGATAAGCAAATTATAAATACTTACAGAAACCCTATTATCACACATCATTTAAGTGCTGTTTGCTATATAGTTTTATCAATAAAACTGCATGCCCGTGCAAAGTTAGTGGCCCTTTCAATGAAAATGTATATGGCTATTACATGATGCTTTAAATATATTGCAAAAAATCATCCCCATCACATATCCATTAAAGGTAGGTGGGTCGTAAACGTTTATCATTCTAAAAAGTTGGTCATGGTTCTCAAAAGTTTGGGAACCACTGATTTAGAGCATGGGTGACCAAGAGATTTGGCTTTATGGCTACAGTAGCAGCCCCTGCTGCCAAATTGTGAATGTGTATCATTTTAAGATGGAAGAGACCAATCATACTTATGTAACAAGATACCCTGGTGGACTACTGGAAGAGCCTCTAGGGGAAGCAAGTAAGTACGGGCATGACAGAACTGAGAAACATTTTGAACCATTAAATCATGAGCACCTTTGAGGTGTCAGTCAGAGCTGCCCCAAAAATTCCATGTTTCTGCCAACACCTCAATATCCACTTCTGAGGGTACAACCACGCCTCCTCCTATCTTCCCATCCTACTCCCTTTCCTTTACATCCTGGGCCCGTCTAGGTTTTCCACTTCTGTCCACACCCCACATCATACTTCAACCAAATCACATTTGTTTAAAACTTTCTTTCTGCGATTTGTCAAGACCCCTGAAATAGCATTTCGGAACACCCCATGCTTGTAGGGCCTAAGATCAAAGAGGAATAGAGGCATAAAGATGGAGGAATAGAGGCATAAAAATAGAGGACAAGTACATACAACAAAACTGAACAGACTAAATTATGAGGAGGAGAATCCCGAAATAGCGAATTCCACAATTGTTATAATGCACAGGCTGACAAGGAATGAATGTCTTCAGTCTCCCCGTCCTGGGGTATTGTTAGACGGACCGGGAGGGTCGGCCGAGATTACGGGGAGAGGTCTCCAGGGAGAGCCGTCTCCAACGACTGTACAGATAAGTAACTTCCCCCCCACAGACGGACACCACACAAGATTGAAGGTTAACGAGACTTTATATGCACTTCTTAGGTTACGTTGATATAATACAAGGAGGTCTGGACTCAGGGGTCCCCTCGGTTCTGATCTCTGGTTGAGGAAAAGGGTAGCGGGACAGTCTTAGTTACCAATGAGTTCAATAGCTCTCAATCCTCGAGCTCGGCGTGGTTGCTGATCGGGCCGTGGAGGAGCCAAGCAAGTCCCGAGATGGATGAAGGATGGTCGACGGGCCGTGGAGAAGCCAAGCAGGTCCCGAGATGGATGAAGGATGGTCGACGGGCCGTGGAGAAGCCAAGCAGGTCCCGATGCAGATGACAGTTACAACGGTCCGCGGCCTCGCCAGCAGATCCGGACGACGGTGAAGAATGAAGGTTACGACGGCTGTGGCAGCGCCAACAGGCAGGACGATGGTGCACAGGACAGAGCTACGGCAGCGCCAGTAGTCCGTCCAGGATGAGTTCTTCTCTCGTCTCTCGACTCCAAGATACAACTGCCTTCCTGTTCTGGAGCTGCCCCAGTTATAGGGCTGGCGTGCTTTGATGTCCGGACCCTCGCACTTGGAGGTCGGGAGGTCCGGGATGAGGGAGTCCAGACACCCAGCAGGGGGGTGGAGCCAGCGCCCGGGGAGGCGATGGGCGAGCGGCACTGGCCGGGGGAGAACCATCGACACCTCTTTCTCCCATTGACTGGCCAAGTAGCTCGCTCACCTCCTGGGTGGAGGGTGGTGCCGGAATGTCTGAGGCCGGGCTAGGCCCAGGGTTGAGGTCGATCGGGGGCCAGGCGGCCTCGTGGCGAAGTGTCCAAGATGGCGGCCCGGGCTGGGCGCGTGGGTCGGTCGTGGATCGGACCCACGAGGTTATCATGCTCGGGGGCAGGTGTCCCTGAGGGGACGTAGGACGGGCAATGGTGGGGTGTGGTGCTTGTATGACTGGCTCGGGCTTGGTCGAGCCGGGGGAGAGCGGCCCGTCACGTGGCCTGTCCAACATGCGTCCCCCCCAGCTGAAGGCGGGGAGAGTTACCCATCCTCTTGGGGACTCTCTTCGTCGAGGCGGAAAAACCGGGACAGGCCATCCGCGTTGGCGTGGTCAGACCCAGGCCGGTGTTCAACGGTAAAGTCCATACCTTGCAAGGAGATGGACCAGCGTAGCAGTTTTGGGTTTTCCCCCCGCATATGCATCAACCACTGCAGGGGTCGGTGGTCAGTCTGCACCCGGAAGTGGGTGCCAAAAAGGTAGGGTCGGAGCTTCTTGAGGGCCCATACCACAGCGAAGGCTTCCCTCTCTATGGTGCTCCAGCGTTGCTCCCGTGGTAGGAGTCTCCGGCTGATGAAGGCCACCGGTTGATCAAGGCCTTCGGTGTTCACCTGGGACAGGACCGCCCCAATGCCCTGGTCGGAGGCGTCCGTCTGGACGATGAACTCCCGGCTGTAGTCTGGGGCCTGGAGTACAGGAGCGGAACACATGGCGGCCTTTAGCTGTTCGAAGGCCGCTTGACACTCTGGGGTCCAGTTCACCTTCTTGGGCTGATTTTTCGACGTGAGTTCGGTGAGAGGCCCCACGATGGTACCATAGTCTTTCACGAACCTTCGGTAGTAGCCCGTGAGGCCCAGGAAGGCTCGCACCTCAGTTTGAGTGTTAGGGGGTTGCCAGTTCTGGATGGCGGCAATTTTCAGTTGGAGAGGGGCCACTAGACCGCTTCCCACTTGGTGTCCGAGGTAGGTCACTGACCCTTGTCCAATTTGGCATTTGCTGGCCTTGATCGTGAGGCCAGCTCGCTGAAGGGCTTGCAACACTGCTTGGAGGTGGTGGAGGTGCTCGGTCCAGTGGTGGCTGTACACCGCGATGTCGTCCAGGTAGGCGGCGCTGAACTCTTCGAGCCCCGCCAGGACCTGATTGACGAGCCGTTGGAAAGTCGCTGGGGCATTTTTCATGCCGAAGGGCATGACCGTGAAGTGATAGTGGCCATCGGGGGTGGAGAAGGCAGAACGTTCTTGTGCTCGGGGTGTGAGGCCGATCTGCCAATAGCCTGCCGTTAGATCAAAGATGCTGAGGTAGCGGGCAGCGCCCATTCGGTCGACCAGTTCATCTGCCCGGGGGATGGGGTGTGCGTCCGTTCTGGTGACTTCATTCAGGCCCCGGTAGTCGACACAGAACCGGAGTTCGGGTGTGGTTCCGGGGGCGGCTGCTTTGGGGACCAGTACGACCGGGCTGGCCCATGGACTGTCGGAGGGCTCGATGACCCCGAGCGTGAGCATCTTAGTTACTTCCGCCTGGATGCAGGCCCGTACCCGATCAGGTACGCGGTAGGCCCGGTGGCGGATAGGAGGGCTGTCTCCGGTGTCCACATCGTGCACACACCAGGAAGTGACACCTGGGGTGAGGGAGAACAGGCTGGCAAATCGTGATAGGAGGGCTTGGCACTCTTGGCGTTGTTCCTGGGTGAGGGTCTCCGAGAGTCGGACCCCATCCACGGAGCCGTCTTGCTCCTGGGTCCGCAAGAGGTCAGGGAGAGGCTCGGAGTCGTCCTCAACCCCGTTGTCTGTGGCCATCAAGAGGCTGAGTTCTGTTCGTGCAAAGTGGGGTTTCAGTCTGTTGGTGTGGAGGACTCGGAGCGGATTCCGGGCGGACTCCATATCGATCAGATAGGTGGCGGGTCCCTTGCGCTCGATTACCTTGAAGGGTCCCGTCCATTTGTCTTGGAGAGCGCACGGTTCTGTGGGGGACATTACCCAGACCTGTTGCCCCGGCTCGAATTCAATAGATGAGGCGTTCTGGTCATACCATCTCTTCATGTCCTCTTGACTGGCCTCTAGGTTGGCTTTCGCTAGGTCTCTGAACCGCTGGGACTGGTTGCGGAGGGTGAGGAGGTACCGGAAGACATCTGGAGGACTCTTGGCCGGAGGCAACTCCCAGCCTTCTTTGATCAGGCTGAGTGGCCCCCGTACTGGGTGCCCATAGAGCAGCTCGAATGGGCTGAAGCCTAGGGACTTCTGTGGGACCTCCCGGTAGGCGAAGAGGAGGCACGGCAGCAGCACGTCCCACTGGCGACGGAGGGGTTCTTCCAATCCCCCGATCATCCCTTTTAGTGTGCGATTGAACCGCTCAACAAGTCCGTTTCCTTGGGGGTGATAGGGGGTCGTGAAGCGGTAGGTGACCCCACACTGTTGCCAGAGGGACTTCATGTATTTGGAAATAAAGTTCGTGCCTCTGTCACTGACGACTTCTCGGGGGAACCCCACACGGGAGAAGATCCCCATCAGGGCCCTGCCGACCACTGGGGCTGTGACGGTCCGGAGAGGAATAGCCTCAGGGTAGCGGGTGGCGTGGTCCACTAGTACTAGGATGAAGCGATGGCCTTGTCTTGTACGTGGGTCTAGGGGTCCCACAATGTCTATTCCGACCCTCTCAAATGGGGTCGTGACTACGGGAAAGGGTTGCAGGGGGGCCTTTAATTTGCGGCCGCTCTTCCCACTGGCTTGGCACGTGGGGCAAGATCGGCAATGCTGGTGCACATCGTTTCTCATTTTTGGCCAGAAGAAGTGGGTCACTAGGCGGCTGTAGGTTTTATCTTGTCCCAGGTGCCCTGCCAGGGGGACATCGTGGGCCAGATTTAACAGGAAGTCTCTAAAGCGGAGTGGCACCACTAGTACTCGGTTGGCCCCCAGCTCGGCGATTCGTTGCTCGCTGTACAGTAGGTCATTGTCCCAGTAGACCCAATGAGTTCCGGAGGTATCCCCTGCGCTTTGGGCGAGCGCTTGTTGTCGGAGTCCCTCAAGGGAGGGACAGGTCTTCTGCTCCTGACGAAATTGTTCTTGTGTGGGCCCCCCTTCTTGAGCCCACTGGTCGAGATTAGCAAGGTCGGAAGGTTGAGCAGGTTCGAGGGGGATGCCCTGGTCGGGGGTCTCGGCGGGGGCGACCGGAGGCGGAGGCGCCGGCCATTCTGGTTCTTCCGGGGGATGGTTGGCACGGGCGGCCATAGACCGGGTGGTGACGCACGCCCAGTCTGGGACGCCCAACATCCCCAAGTGTTCTTTTCGCTCCACGGCTGCCCACGGGGAGCTTTCCAGGTCATTTCCGAGGAGGCAGTCCACGGGGGCGTCGTCTCGGACCGTTACTTTCAACATGCCGGAGACCCCTCCCCACTCAAAGGGGACGCAGGCCATCCGACACAGACTCTCCGAGTTGTCGGCTGATCGTACAGGGCAGAGAATGTTCGGTAGATATTGCTCTGGGGTCACCAGATGACAGCGGACGGCTGTCACACTGGCCCCGGTGTCTCGAAGGGCTTCGGCCCGTTGTCCATTGATGCTCACCCATTGGCCGTACTTTCGGGTGTTAGCGGGTAGGGGGACCCGCGGGACCATGTCTCTTCCCCCTAAGCATGCGAGAGTCATGGCGGCTGGCTCCCACCCTTGATACTCTTGCTCGTCTGTTTCTTGTTCCTCGGAGATCTGTTCTTCCCCTAGTGCCGCGGCGGCCACCTGGCGGGGTCTTGGGCTCTGATACTGCGGGCAGCTTGGGTCATTTGCATAGTGGCCGACTCGTTGGCATCGGTGACATGTAACATTGGTCCTGTATCCCGGTCGCGCCGGGGTGCTGCCCCGGTTGGCCGGGGGGGTGGTGCTGGTAGTGGGGGCGGCCGGAGTGTTGTCTCTCCCTCGTCCTTGGCCCCCTCCTCCTCCTCTGGATCGGTGGTGACCATTGTTGTTCCTGTTCTGCTCGTAGGACCCATTCCGGCCCACTCGGGTGATCTCCCACCGGTCAGCTTCGGCTGCGAGCTGCCGGGGATCGGTTAACTTGCTGTCGAGGAGGTGTTGGCGTAGTTCAATGAAGCAGTTGTTGGACAGATGCTCCCATACCATCAGATTGAACAACTGCTCGTAGGTCGTGACGTTGTTCCCTCTGATCCAGCCTTCGAAGGCTCGGCTAAAGTACGTTACATAGTCCACCCAAGTTGTACCTGGAATGCGTGTGCAGTCTCGGAACCTCTGACGGTACATCTCGGGCGTGAGGCCATAGCGAGTGAGGAGGGCCGCTTTCATATGGTCGTAGGAGGTCATCTGGTGGTCTGGGAGCTGTAACAGAGTATCGCGGCCCTCATTGAGGAATTTGCCCCATAGGCCGGCTCCCCAGTCGGCTCTATCGATCCGGTGCGCAGTCATCGCGATTTCATATGCTTTAAACCATTGCTGGATGTCGTCTTCTCGAAAATATTCTCGGACCACATCCTTGGGGATGTGCACTTTTTTGTCCGTGGTCCCGGGGGTGGACGGTCTGTCGGCCACCCCTAATTCTTTATTCTGTTTGCGCAGGTTGATCTCGGCTAGGTTCCGCTCGTGCTCGTACGTTAGTCTTTTTTCCTCGAGCTCCCTTTGCCTCTGTTTCTCCTCTCTTTCTTCTCGGAGGCGAAGGTGCTCTAAGTTTATTTTTTGCTCGGCCAATTTGAGTTCTATGTCCATCTTGAGTCGGGCCATTTCAAGTTCGTGTAGTCGGGCTTTTTCTCTTTCTTGGATCTCGTCTTGCGAGAGACCCGTTCTTTGCTCTTCAGGGGCCGTGTTGGTCTTTTTCGTGGTGCTTTGCTCCGGGGCTTCGACATCCCCGGTCTCTGCCCAAGATTCTAGGGCATGCTTAAAATCGTCCTTGGTACTTAGTCCGGTGGTAGCGATACCTAGTTCGATGCAGAACTGCTTTAGTTCACGATGGCTGTATTCCTCGAGTTTTTCCATTTGGAACTTCTCAGTTGATCCGCTCTCTTTAGTTGACATTGTTGTTCGTTGTGGGGTGAGCTACTCTCTGTACGTTATGCGGTGATTCGGATCCCGCCGCTGGCCACCAATGTTAGACGGACCGGGAGGGTCGGCCGAGATTACGGGGAGAGGTCTCCAGGGAGAGCCGTCTCCAACGACTGTACAGATAAGTAACTTCCCCCCCACAGACGGACACCACACAAGATTGAAGGTTAACGAGACTTTATATGCACTTCTTAGGTTACGTTGATATAATACAAGGAGGTCTGGACTCAGGGGTCCCCTCGGTTCTGATCTCTGGTTGAGGAAAAGGGTAGCGGGACAGTCTTAGTTACCAATGAGTTCAATAGCTCTCAATCCTCGAGCTCGGCGTGGTTGCTGATCGGGCCGTGGAGGAGCCAAGCAAGTCCCGAGATGGATGAAGGATGGTCGACGGGCCGTGGAGAAGCCAAGCAGGTCCCGAGATGGATGAAGGATGGTCGACGGGCCGTGGAGAAGCCAAGCAGGTCCCGATGCAGATGACAGTTACAACGGTCCGCGGCCTCGCCAGCAGATCCGGACGACGGTGAAGAATGAAGGTTACGACGGCTGTGGCAGCGCCAACAGGCAGGACGATGGTGCACAGGACAGAGCTACGGCAGCGCCAGTAGTCCGTCCAGGATGAGTTCTTCTCTCGTCTCTCGACTCCAAGATACAACTGCCTTCCTGTTCTGGAGCTGCCCCAGTTATAGGGCTGGCGTGCTTTGATGTCCGGACCCTCGCACTTGGAGGTCGGGAGGTCCGGGATGAGGGAGTCCAGACACCCAGCAGGGGGGTGGAGCCAGCGCCCGGGGAGGCGATGGGCGAGCGGCACTGGCCGGGGGAGAACCATCGACACCTCTTTCTCCCATTGACTGGCCAAGTAGCTCGCTCACCTCCTGGGTGGAGGGTGGTGCCGGAATGTCTGAGGCCGGGCTAGGCCCAGGGTTGAGGTCGATCGGGGGCCAGGCGGCCTCGTGGCGAAGTGTCCAAGATGGCGGCCCGGGCTGGGCGCGTGGGTCGGTCGTGGATCGGACCCACGAGGTTATCATGCTCGGGGGCAGGTGTCCCTGAGGGGACGTAGGACGGGCAATGGTGGGGTGTGGTGCTTGTATGACTGGCTCGGGCTTGGTCGAGCCGGGGGAGAGCGGCCCGTCACGTGGCCTGTCCAACAGGTATTGATAGTATGGATGATTTACATTGAAAGAAACATTTCCTAAACCGAATAAAATGCTGAATAGAATGTAAGCATAAAAAAAAGAAGCAGGATCCCACTGCTGCGGTTTGCTCCACTGCCTTTGGAAGGATGTCCGGGGCAATTTCAAAATACTAACCCTATCCATAAGTGACTTCATGGTCTTGCCCATCGTTATGTCAATAGAATAAATTGTTAGGTACTTCATCGATTCATTAACTCCTTTAACCATGGTCGGTGGATAATGTGCATATCATGAAGGTATCAAAGGTTTGCTCAAGACTTCCGCTCAGGGACACACTCACTCTAAATATCCAGCACACTTGCTCAAGGACTTTGCAGTAAAGGAGGTGGGAGTTCTTGCTTCACTAACACTCTTTGTCTCTCTCTGCATCTATTTATGAGTGGGAGTGAAAAATATTCATCTACAACAGGTCAGACAAACTAGTCTCATTTCGCTAGAAATAGTGATAGTTGTCTGAGATCTTAGGAGCAACCTCGATGACTGCTATGGTTTCTTTTTAAGTATCCCACAAAGCACCGCCTATGCCAGAGTTGGTGCAAGAGTATTAAAATCTATAGAATCTCCTGCCTGACTGATGTCCTCTCTTCATGACGTCTTTCGTGCGCATCTTTCTCCCTTCAGCTGTGTCTACATTCCTTAAGCCCTTACTGTCTATCCCCATCTTCCTGGTCTTTTTTGCCTCCATAATTTCAAGCGAGATTTTTCCAGGTGACCATTCAGCTCCACCACTAAAAGCAGCAGATTGCAAATTGTGAACAGCACTTTCAGGGTTTCAGGTAAGGAAAGAAATGTTACTTGTAATCCTAGATTGTAATCCTAGTTCCTCACAATGGGCTCCCCATCTGAATTTATGAAAGAAAATCAGTGCATATGTGAGAGATTAATTTTTTTTGACTATCAGAAGGAACCCCATGGTGCTGAGCTTTAGTACTACGAAGACCACTAAAACTAAACCTGAATACGGAGGGAGGAGTAGGCACCATGTGGATAGCTTCAAGATGCAACACTATCAAAAATAGATGGATAGCATTCAAAATCAGAGGCCATACGCTCTACAAACTAGTTCTGGATTCATCAGACTTCCACAACCAAAGACTGGTTTCAACAAGAAATAATTACTGTAATCACTCACAGCAAACAAACTATTTTAGCATCAATTCTTATTTTATATCAATATGATAATTTATCCAAACCTTAATCAAAAGTTCGAGAAACCTGGCACACACAAACACCTTTAACGTTACTATCAGACCAGAAAAGATGACTGTGTAGTCATCCCAAATAAACAACCTTTGTGATAATGCAAGCAGGATCTACCTCAATGACATGGCTTGTTCGGTAAAGCTTTAAATGGGAACTCTACCACATAACTAGATCATTCCTCCTCTTTCGATTGCATCTTTTGGATACTTGTAGATAGCTGGATAGGACAATGGTCTTTGAAAATATGTGATACTGTGCATTGTTGCCACCATGAATTAAACGGGGCTGCTATGACATGGTAATAGCACTCTAAAAGACAACCTGCCAGCTTCTTCATTACAAATGCATTATATGGGTCCACTCTATCAAGACAACCACCTCATCTCTAGACCAATGCTGATGAAGCATGAACTTCATTGCGTTTTGACTCAAAACACATCAGTTAGATGGGGCTTAGAATGCAAGACAAGGTTATTACACTCCTTTCAGAAATGCATGAAATAGTTCACCACGTGGCAATGAAAACACAATGTGGTTTTGTTGTCTAAGGAGGCAGATCGAAAACTTTTGTCGAATTCGACCTCATTATTAAGCTCAACTTAAAGCCTGTCTGTTCCAATTCAGCCTAGGGATGACTTGGGTTAAGGTCAGGCTACAGATGCATAATGATGATCAGAAGACAAGCATTGGAAAAGCAATTAGATTCGTAATTTGCTGAAGACTTATGACTATGCCAAAATTTGTTTTCTTAGTGAATTTTTATTTTGCAAAGTCATCCAAAGACACTTCTTTGGCAGTAAGTGTGTGCGTGCGTGCTACACAACAACTGACAAAGTGATACAGATATTCAAACAGTTTAGTCACTATCCACTATATTTAGTGAGACACTATAAATTGGTCAAGTAAACAGTCAATTACACTGCTACTAAATCCTCCATCCAAATATTTATTTTTATATATCCACTCATTCTTCAATGCAAATTGCTATACATATAATGCATATTTAAATAACGAAGCAAACCACATTCACTGGATGATGCCATCAGTGATGTCATTTGAGATGTCATCAGTGATGTCACTGACCATGTCATGAATGATGTAATATGTGACATCATCAGCAGTGGATTGCGGGTTCGCGAAATATAGTTAGTACAACTAACTATATAGGAGCAATTTCAATGGTTTTGTATGAGTGAAATGTCCAGATAACTCTAACACCCCTAAAACTTATAGTTTTTTGAGTGAATTTCAAAGGTTTTTTTAATGCTAATTCCTAACTATATAAGGCCTGAAACCTTTGGTTTTTTCAGTGAATTTGCAAGGTTTTTAAAATGCTAATTCCTAACTATATAAGGTCTGAAACCTATGTTTTTTTCAGTGAATTTCAAAGGTTTTTTTAATGCTAATTCCTAACTATATATGACCTGAAAGCCCACCAGGAATATCCAGTATGCGCCAGGGGACTGCATTGCAGAGAGGTGTAATGAAGCCCCGCCCCTTTTTACACCTCTGCAACGCAGCCCCCGTGCATGTTTGAAGAGGGGGAACTAATTCCCCTTGCATACTGGGGGCACCTGGGGGCCAACTAGTCCACCTGGAACCTCCAGTATGCGCCAGGGGGCTGCATTGCAGAGGTGTAATGAGGCTATGCCCCTTGTTACACCTCTCTGCAATGCAGCCCCCTGGCGCGTTTGCAGAGGGGGAACTAATTCCTGTTGCATACTGGGGGTCATCGGGGGGCCAAGTAACCCACCAGGAGCCTCCAGTATGCACCAGGGGGCTGCATTGCAGAGAGGTGTAATGAGGCCACACCCTTTTTTTACACCTCTCTGCAACGCAGCCCCCGTGCATGTTTGAAGAGGGGGGGAACTAATTCCCCTTGCATACTAGGGGTCCCTGGGGGCCAACTAGCCCACCTGGAACCTCCAGTATGCACCAGGGGGCTGCATTTCACAGAGGTGTAATGAGGCTATGCCCCTTTTTACACCTCTCTGCAACGCAGGCCACTGGCGCATTTGCAGAGGGGGACTAATTCCCCTTGCATACTGGGGGTCCCTGGGTCATATCTGCCCAAACGCCGATATTCCGAACGATTGAAAATGACTTTTCTTGAGAAACGTTTGGATTTGGATCATCATGTCATATACTTTGGAATTTTTGAAAGACTGACTTTGAGGATGCTATAAATTACTCAAGTCTGCCCAAATTGTGTGGGTAAAATTGATACCTAGTCACTTTGAATAAGAAAGTACTTACGTCTCGTCTAACATTTGGAAGAAATATCTAGTTATATGACAACAGGATACCAACATAACTTGAAGGAAATAAGAACGCCCTGAAGAAGTTCTGTTGTACAGAACGAAACGCGTCGGCGGGCTGAGGCACATAAACTTAAGGAAAATAAAAGCATTTGAATATACACCAAGATTCAGCGCTTCAATAAGAACTCTAAGTGATATGATTTGATTGGACTTCTTGTGCAAGTGGTGCTGTGCCAAACTTTGGAATATTCTCCACTACTCTCTACTACTCACTCTCTACTACTCCACTACTCTCCAATACTCACTCTCCAATACTCACACTCCACTACTCACTCTCTACTACTCACTCTCTACTACTCTCCAATACTCACTCTCTACTACTCCACTACTCTCCAATACTCACTCTCTGCTCCTCACTCTCTGCTCCTCACTCTCTTGCTCTCTACTACTCACTCTCAACTATTACTCTGTTACTCTCTACTACTCACTCTCAACTCTATTACTCACTCTCTACCTCTCTCTATTTCTCTCTCTATTAGTCTCTACCGCTCTACCTCTCTCTACACGCACACATATATATATGCGTATATATGCATTTATATATGTGTGTATATATATATATAACGCTCAAAATCCTTCCAAACTCGGCAGAAGAACGAGACAGCACTCGAAGGGTAGAATACTTTCAACACGCTAGATTTTATTTAGCGAGGGGCACACACAGACGCGTTTCGGCGTTCTGCCTTCGTCAGTGTGTTACACTGCGTGTGTGTGTATATATATATATACATAACTATATATATAACTAGAGGAAAGACTGCTTCAGCCTTAGTTTGGTAGTGTGTCTTCTATGTCACTTTATCACGTGATGGTGTAAAAAAATGCCCGGGAAAAACTTTATGTATTTAAGCCATTATGAACTTACTGACATTCGATCTGTGAACAAGGGCGGACGCCCGAAACGCGTAAGATCTGGTGGCCTTGAACGCAATAAAATCGTTTTAGCCCACAAACGGACGTTGGAGTGGCGTGGCTTTCTTTCTTGGCTGTTTGGCGGCGGCTGCTGCGAGGCTTTGAGGAGAGAGCTGCATCTACGCATATATATATATATATATATATATATATTACCTACTGGCGGTCGCCAGTAGGTATATATAGTTAGGATTTTTTCCCTATGGCATTTCTGAAAATTCTATGTCTAATAACTTTAGCGTTTGTGGACGGAATCGGCTGAAATTTTCAGGAAAATGGCACATTTTGTTTCTGAGCAGCCCCTGAAAATTTGGGGGGGGGGGGGGTCGTCAAGGGGGGGCCGAGAAAAAAGGGGGGTCCCAAAACGCGTTTTTCCCATGTTAATTTCTATAGGGCGGTTGGACTCACTTTTAGGCCGAACGGCTGAATGGATTTTCACGAAACTTGGCAAAATTGTAGGGACTGTTAGCCCGATGTGCCTTTGCTAGGTCTCAATATATGTGCTTCAGTGGATTTTGAGAAATTACCGTTTAAATCAAGATATATATCTGTAACAGCGCTCCGGGCAGCGATCCGGTTAGCAAACTTTTCGCGTATCGGAACTTTGCGAAGCGAAGCTGATTGGCCCTTCGGTGTCTGTCAACATTCTAAACAGTCCGGAGCGGCCGCCATCTTGTCTCTCGGTAGGATCGAGAGACAAGAGGAGGCAAAAACAAAGGGGGAAATTACCATAAGGGGGCATAGTAGATCCTCGTTGACCCCCTAGGTTTTATGTGGAGGTTTTAAAAGGGCCTAGGAGGGTCCCTAAAAAAAATATATATATATATATTTTTTTTGCGTGGTAAGCGCCAAGTTCGCGAACCGGAAAGAGTTCTGGGCAGCGTACTTTAAGGATAAAAGAATGATAGACTTTTCTAATACTGTATGTTAATTATTTGTTGTTTTTGTTCGTTTTTTTTATTTATTTATTTATTTTGATTTGAAAAAAAATTATTTATTATTTTCATAGTTCATTAAAACTTCCAGCATTATATCATCTGCTATCTCGTCGAATATGGATGTTTCTGTCTCTTGTAAGGTTTGAATAAATTGTTCGTCAAAAGATTGATCCATAAAATCTTCATCCACATTTTCTTCAGTTACAATGTCTTCGGATGTAATCTCGAAGGAAACATTAGTTTCTTTTTGCTCCCCTTCCATTTTATTTCTGTAAATTGCATTAAAAAAAATTATATTAGAAGACTTAGGGCACTGTTGGGTTTAAGTTCAGACATGTCGTTCTGTTTTTTTAACAGTGAAGTTAAAGTAAGTAAATTCATAATTATAGCAGAGAAGTGTAAGTCAATCAATAAATGTAACAGAGGAGGTTATCTGTATCTATAACTATAGCAGGGGGTCAGTAAATAATTATCAATAAACATTTTTACAAATTAATTTAAAGTGCCACTTACAAATTATCAAATAACTTTACAGGGAGGTGAAAAGGCTCTTGAAATGTAGTTCAGGAAGTAGCAGTGAAAATGGCTGTGTTTCCTTCTCTTCCTTTATATATATTCAGGTATATAACCAATCAAATGTCAGGTAATAAAAATTGTAAATGAAAGTAAAGTTTTCATTGGTTGTCAATTCCAATATTTTAGATGTGTTTTGTGAAGTAATTTACCTCAGGGTATTTAGATAGGTCTACAGGCTAAATGGCTAAATGAAATTTCAATCAAATTTGTGAGAATGAAAGGGATTGTTATGTAGTATGAGGTAATCTATATTTGGTGAGAGTGTCTCTAGTCGTTTTTCTGCTAATTACTTTCCCACCTTTTTTTAGGACCGCTTTCCGGAAAGCGGCCCGGTTAGCGAACCTTAAGCGTCACGGGAGTCCACCATTTTGTGTTTCGGTCGCATTAAGATACAAGATGGAGGGCAAATAATGTTCAGAATGTGTAGAAGGGGGCACGGTAGACTTATCTTGACCCCCTAGGTTTTCTGAGGGTGGCTGAGGAGGTTTAAATGTGCGGAAAAAAACATTTTTTTTAAAAATTCCGCGAGGTTAGCTTTCGGTTAGCGAACCGGGGAGCGTATTTTGTGGAAAATTAGCGAAAAAAGTTAGAAAAAAATAATAATTGTGAGTGATTAGATGAAGGGTAGCTCTGAGAAGAGCTTTTGGGTTTATGGTACATTTAGGTACTTATAAGTAGGTACCAATGCACATTCTTAAATTCAGAATGAAAATTCTGTTGCCCTCATCTGAGAAGTGAACTCCATCTCCTCTGTAGATATCTTGCATGTAGTAACGCAAGTTATTGTTGTACAGGGAGCCCATTCCATGGTCTCTCATGAAAGCTGAAACAGATTTGTTTACATGCTTCCTCGACTTCTCAATTTGTGGACAAAATTGGTTGGACCACCTCCATTTCTGTCTTTGGCATATATTGGAATATACCAAGGCAGTTTGAGGAAAAAGTGCCATTAATTGCTCAAAGGTGTCCTTTAATAGCATTTCCAGACCTACTCCTGTCAAAGTGCCCAAATCATTACCTCCACAGTGCACAATTAACAGGTCAGGTTTTGGCAAATGCATAAAGGTTTTCACCAATGGTATCAATTGGTGACATTTTAATCCTCTTTGGCCCAACCACTTAATTTCCACATCTTGTAAATTGAGGTTGTGTAAATTTCTGTTCTCGGCATACCTTTGAGCCCAGTGGATGTAACTATGTCCAACAATCCAGACGTTAAACATGGTGGGAGAAGGTTGTGCTGCAGTCAGATGAAGTGTGGTAATGAAAGGGCAGTTGAAACAGTAGGAGTTTGTAAAGAAAAAAAAACTGTGGATTTCCAATGCTAATGATTCATTAGCAGTGATTGGTGTATTTCCATTTCTGAAAACATAAAGTTAGGGTGCATGGATGTGTTCTTTGAAAGATGTAATTTGAATGGGCAAGGAAGAAACTTTTAATGAAAGATTGCACTGGATACGCAGGTGCACTGAGAGTTCAGAGTTCAATTGAAACATTGTTGTGTGAATTTGCAAACATGAGAGGTCTTCCAGGAGGTCGTTGCTATGGAAAAAAGGCAGAGAGGGCAGAGGGGGGAAGGGTTTTGATTTGAAAAAAGTGAGGGAAGAGTTATGATTGGCTAATATGAGAGATATGTGAAATGAATATCTGTATTTCTGTGCTTTCAATAGCTGCAGCCTCTGGAGTGCATCCTTTTTCTTCTGCTGAAGACAATTTGGTGTATTTCTGAGACTGTTTTCAAAACTCAAAAAGTATTTGCTAAGGTGAGAAAAGATTTATTTATTTTAGATAGAGAATAGTATGAATTAAGGAGAAAATAATGAAGAAAGTAGTGTTTTTAAACTGTGGCTTTGTCTGTAGTGATATAGAAATAGATTTTGTTACTTAGAGAAATTGTAATTGCATATTCGGTGTAGCATTCTGGAATGCAGTTATACAAGTTATTGTTGTATATGAAGCCCAGTCCATGGTCTCTTATGTAAGCTGAAACAGATATGTTGTTTATAAAAATAGTTTTTGAAATCAATTACATTTCTGCATATGTACTGCTAGAGCTTCATAGGTTGTTTTGGGTCATATTTATAAGGCATTTGAGTGTCTTTGATGTTATTTTTCCTTTTTAAATGGAAAGCGTTCCTCATGGGGCCCTGAGCAGTTCTTAGCCATGTTATTTAATGGGAAGTGGATAACATGGCTCAGAGCATTTGCTGGACAATGCATGAATATCGCTGACTTTTCAACGATATTCATGCATTGCGGCCGTTTTTTTTCGCATTTGCGAGCAGTTCTTCGCCATGTTATCCAATGGGAGGTGGATAACATGGCTAAGAGCATCTGTTGGATAATGCATGAATATCGTTCACTTTTCAGCGATATTTATGCATTGCGGCCGTTTTTTTCGCATTTGCGATAAACCTTGCTAAGGAGAAAATGATGAAGAAAGATGTGTTTTTAAACTGTGGCTTTGTCTGTAGTGATATAGAAATAGATTTTGTTACTTTGAGAAATTGTAATTGCATATTCGGTGTAGCATTCTGGCATGCAGTAATACAAGTTATTGTTGTATATGAAGCCCATTCCATGGTCTCTTATGTAAGCTGAAACAGATATGTTGTTTTTAAAATCCATTTTTGAAATCAATTACATTTCTGGATATGTACTGCTAGAGCTTTGGGTCATATTTATAAGGCATTTGAGTGTAATTGATGTTATTTTTTTCCTTTTTAAATGGAAAGCATTCCTCATGGGGCAAGTGTCTTGTAAATACGTTGCCACCTGCGCTTGGCAAATTTAGATTTTGATTATGGGAGTTACATAGCCATGTTAATAATGTCCAAAAAATGGTGCTAGGGCATTCCAGAAAACGCTTTCATGTGTCTCAAGGATATTTTCAGTCATTTCCTCTTGAATGCAGGTATACAATTGATTTATATGTTGTGTTTAAAAACGATTCTTTTCTATAATGTTATTTTTTCCTTTTTAAATGGAAAGCGTTCCTCATGGGACCATGAGCAGTTCTTAGCCATGTTATCCAATGGGAGGTGGATAACATGGCTAAAAGCATATGCTGGATAATGCATGAATATCGCTGACTTTTCAGCAATATTGATGCATTGCGGCCGCTTCTTATCGCATTTGCGAGCAGTTCTTAGCCATGTTATCTAATGAGAGGTGGATAACATGGCTAAGAGCATTTGCTGGATAATGCATGAATATTGCTGACTTTTCAGCGATATTCATGCATTGCGGCCGTTTTTTATCGCATTTGCGATAAACCTTGCTAATAGCAAGGTTTATCTGCGATAAAAATCGTCGATGTGCGGCGATAATTTTTGTCTCTAAAGAAGTTATCGCTAGTGGTTGGTAATATACCCCCGCGTTTTTGGTTGCAGGAATCGGGAGGCGGGAGAGTAGCACTGAAATCAGTAGTCTGACGCCTGAATCGGGAGGGTTGGTATGTGTGGATTCTCTACAGCTGGGGCTAGGTGATAGCCTGGGACCGGCCTGGCATCTAAAATGGCTCGTGTGTACGACAAAATTGTGGCATTGTAAAATAGACAAGATTGCGCAGACAATGTTTATCAATAAGGATTCATTTATAACGAAATATTTTATCGCACTGACAAATTGGTTGTCAACACTTCCCGATTTCCTTCGAATCGAACGTTAACAGACGTGACGCAGCAAAGAAAAAAAAAAGTTCACGCAGAGCCGCTGGAACACATGTATCAACATATATGAGCCTTCTCAGCCACCCTCAGAAAATATAAGGGATTAGGATACGTCTGCCGCACCCCCTTATACTTAGTAATTTAATTAAAACGAAGCACAAAATGGTCTCCCGCACCCCCTTATACCTATTCCCGTTTTGCCAGCAGTTTGCGGCCCAGTTCGGTGTTCGGAAAGCGCTTCTACCGTGAAAAATATATTTTTTTTATTTTCCCCACGGGACCCTTTAAAAACCCCAACATCATTCCTAGGGGGTCAAGAGGGGTATACCTTGCCCCCTTTCATTAAATTCCCCCTTCGTTTTTCACCTCTTCTTCTCTCTCGATCCTACCGAGAGATAAGATGGCGGCCGCTCCGGTCTGTTTAGAATGTTGACAGACACCGGAGAGCCAATCAGCTTTCTGCGCGCAAAGTTCCGTTTCGCAGGTGGGAGCGTATTTATAAGAAACTTGCACCATGAACAACGCTTTCCATTTAAAAAGGAAAAATAACATTATAGACACTCATATGCCTTATAAATATGACCCCAAAGCAACCTATAAAGCTCTAGCAGTACATATCCAGAAATGTAATTGATTTCAAAAAATCGTTTATAAACACGGCACATAAATCAATTGTATATCTGCATTCAAGAGGAAATGACTGAAAATGTCCTTGTGATGCAGTGCTGGTGCAAAAGATTTTCTATGTTAAATAATAAGTAGGACGTTAAGTTTTTGATGACTGTTATTCATTTACTGTTTGGTAATAGTGCTTAATAACATTTTTTATTATATTTTTCCACAGATTCAACTGCAGATCTTTTTTAAATTTGAAAAATGCCTACAAAAAATACAATAAGAAAAGCTAGAAAACGTCAAAGACAGCAGGATGATGTTTTATTGCAGCAGTCCTCTTCCCCAAATACTTATCAAAACACCAAGAAAGCTCCGGGTAAGAGCACAAAATCATTCTTAAAAAGTATTTTTAGTAAAAAAAGTATTTTTCGCCAAAATGTTTCAGTTCAGAAAAAGAAGAGTAATTTAAATGGAAAGGAAAGACCCATCAAAAATGTTATTGGTAGAGGAAGAGATAACTCTGTGCATGATAGTAGAAGGAAACAACAGTTTAGGGACATTCGACATCGAATGTTCCGTAACAGGATAATAGTTAATTTATTAAGAAATATTAAAAAAGGCCAACAGAAAGCGGCATTTTATAAGAAGAAGAAAAATGTAGAGAAAATTATTGATCATGCTTTTGAAATTAAGCGGAAGTTGTTTATTTTGGTAATCAATAGAATTAGGAAACTAAGCAAGGTAATTTCTGATTTCAAAACAAACAGTAGATGGAAGAGAGTAGTAAATCGTAGTAACTTTTGTGAAGTTTTTTCTGGAGAATGGATGCATAGCTCAAGTTCTGAGGCATTTTTTAATGAGGAGAGTTATTTTCAGGATAATGATTTGATGTTTGCAGTTGACACCAGTGGTCGAGCTTATGAAGTGAAGGATGGTTGTCCAGTTGAAAAGGAAAAACTTGTGACAACAGAGACAGAAGAGGTGCTAAGTGATGAGGTTTTAGGAAGACGTCCTAAGGGTCCTGTGTACATTTGGAAGTGTAGTTCTATTTGCAGTGTGCGACAGGTTTCCATCAATTTGCTTTGTGATTTTATACGGACATTTAATAAGAAAAGTTTGAAGCAGAAAATGAAGTTGTTGCAAAATTTAGATCCTTGCAGAGTGAGACAAATGACAGGTTTGCGTGGTCATTCACTGGCTTGTCTTTCCAGGAGAGTATGCCAGAGTGTTTTTCATCATTTCAGGATGGTAGCAGTGCATCATAATAAAGTGAGAAAATTAGTGAGAATGTTGTATTATGCTAAGAGTCCAGCAATTATGCTTAAACAATTATGTGCTGCTCTTTTGCATGGTTCAGAAATAGATGTGAAGAATATTTGTGAAGAAATTGAGTTTTGTTACTTTAGTAGTAAAGATGAGAATGTTCAAATTGACCCTGAAGTAGAGGGTAATGTTGAAGATAATGTACAGGTTTCCAGTACAGATAATTTTCAGAAGGAAATTGCCACTTTTCAGATGAAATCAAGTGAGAGGCCTAATTTCACTTGTGTATGTTGTCGACGCACTGATTATAAGAATCAGACTAAAGTAGTGGATTTATATGCAAAAAGTGAAAGGGAAAATAATAGTGAATGGAAGGATTTTGCCACATACTTGATGGTAGAAAATTATTTTGATTTAGGATCGGATCAACGTGTGTGTACTTATTGTTGTAATAAATTAAAACAAAACCAGATGCCTGCTAGGGCAGTACATAATAATCTGGAATTGGTTGAGGTTCCTTCTGAATTGAAGGATTTAAATACTTATGAATGTATTTTGATTCAAAGTATCCATCCCTTTCAGGCTATTGTAAGAATGGAGCCAAAGACAGGGAAGTTGCCTCCAGCAGATTTACAGCGAGGATTAAAGGGAAGAGTTGTTTATTTGCCTCTAGATTTGAACAAAAACATTAACACAATTGGAATAGAAAAAGTGGAAGAGGAACCTCTGGTTATCTTAGTTAATGGGGTTCCGACAAAGAATAAGAAAATATGGCAAGATTTAGTGGATGTTAGGAAAGTCAAAAAAGCAACAGTGTATTTGAAGACAAATAATAAGTACTATAAGAATGTATATGTTGCAGAAGAGGAAGTAAGTGATGAAAAGGATAGCGATTTGTGTGCTGGCCAAATTGAGAAAGTAGAAGCCTCTAAAAGTGAAGAAATATATGAACATTATAGTGTTCATCCTTTGCATTCCAAGGAAGTCATGGGGAATGCTATTGAGTTGTTTCAAATGAAACAAGCTAAAGGGAGTCCCATTAGTGTTTGGGAGGAAAGTTTGGAAGCTCGGTGTTTCCCACAGCTATTTCCCACAGGTCGAGGAGGAAGATATGATGAGCGACCTCATCAAATTCCTGCGTCTGAATACCGGACTTTACGATTGTATGCAGACGATCCTAGGTTTCGTCAATGCATTCCATATTTGTTTCATCTCCTGTTTGAAAGCGATCTGTCTGGACTGTCATATGCAGTTAACCACATCCTAAAAAGTGGTATACAGATGCGAAATATCTCGGCAAGGGACTTTATGCATAAAGTCAATGTCCAAGACAGTATTTTGGATTCTCACTTAATTAATCTCATGGCGTGTCAGCGTGGTACTAATGAGTACTGGTACCGTCGTCATGGTGATTTAAAATGTATGCTGAGGAACTTAGGAACTCCGACATGGTTCCTCACTCTGAGCTGTGCCGAGTATGGCTGGGAAGACTTACTTGAATTTCTACGAGAGGCAAATGGAAATATTGAAAACATTGAATTCAAGACACCTGGAGAACTGTGTTCTTTGGATCCTGTGAATGTATGCAGGTACTTCAATCATAGATTTGAAGCTATGATGTCTTTCATCACAAATAAGAAGAATCCACCTCTTGGAGAGGTGTTGGATTTCTTCTGGAGAAAGGAGTACCAAGCAAGAGGTGCTCCTCATATACATATGTTGTTGTGGATCAAGGATGCACCTAAATTTGGAACAGATCCGGATGACTTAGTGATGAATTTCATAGAACAGTATTCTACGTGTGCTGTTCCAAACGCAACGGAGAAGAAAAGCCTAAGAGAACAAGTTTTACGTTTCCAAAGCCATCGTTGTGGAAAGTACTGTCGTCGTAAATTCAGAAACAAGGACAAGTTCTACACCAAATGTCGTTTCAACTTTCCACGACCGGTGATTTCTAAAGGAAAAGTGAACAGTTTGATGTCTTCACTGCGACATAATGTGACGAGGAAATCACCCAAAAATACATACAATTTGAAAAGGAACGAAGAGTCCAAGTACATCAACGACTACAACCCAGTGATTTTGTCCATGTGGAATGCTAACATGGATATACAGTTTGTGGGTGACAACTGTATGGCTGTGGCTCGGTATGTGACATCTTACATCACCAAAAAAGAAAAGACAGAACTGAAGGATATGTGGGAGGACATTTCCCATGAAAAGAGCCTCAGCAAGAAGTTGTACAGTTTCAGTCTGAAGATGTTGTCGCATCGAGAAATCGGAGCTTTCGAATGTTCAGATCGATTGTCTTCAGCAAGTCTCTATGCCAAATCCAGGAGTATTGTTTGGGCGAGTCTTGGTCTTGCTGCAACGCGAAATCGGGTTCTAAAACCTGTCCGGGAAATTGAATATTTGGCAGAAAAGGAACCAAACAGTACCGACATTTTGAAGACCAACATGTTGGATACATATTATCCAAATCGAAGCAGTCACCTTGAGAATGTTTGTCTATATGAGGTTCTACAAAATTATATATTCAAGAGGAACATCAAAGAAGATATTGAGAAAGGAGTGTATGCTGTAATTGGAAGTGAGGGATGCCTGGTCAAGCAAAGAAAATGCCAATTAGTAAACCATCGAAAATTGAGTGGCGAATCTTCAGAAACAAAGGAGTTTTTCTATTTAGCACTTTTGCAACTTTTCAAGCCTTGGCGTGCAGAAGAGGAACTGCTTGGAGATTTCCTCTGTTACGAAGACTCTTTCAATGCAGCCAAGGAGTCCATAGAATGTCCTGCTTTTCCTAAATATCAAGAAATGCTAACTTTGGAAATTGAGCAGGAAGCAACGATTGCAGCCGAGATTGCCAGAGACAGTTCTCAGGACAGTCAGAGTTCTGTTTCATTGAGTCAAGATCCACTTGGAGGACCTATTATCGAAAATGAAGCTGCCACTGCTATGAATGAAGTGGAAAGAGCCATGGCACATGCTCAGGAGGATTCAGTTAACTTAGAAGACTTGGAAAAACAACTCAATGTTGAGCAGAGGAAAATATATGAAGAAGTTACCAAGCAAATTGAGCATGGATTAAGTCATGAGAAGAAAGAGTGTTCATGTACATCGTTGAAGCCTGTCCGACTGTATGTGAGTGGAGAAGCGGGAACTGGAAAAAGTTTCCTTATTAAAGCAATTTCATGCTATTTGCAGGAAAGGACTGAGTCATCGCTGTCTTGTGTTGTCACCGCTCCTACTGGACTTGCAGCACATAACATTAAAGGTATTACTTTGCATCGTCTACTGATGCTGCCGGTGGAGCATGACAACAAATTACAATATCACAAGTTATCTGGGGATGCTTGCTTTGAAGTTTCAAGAGTCTTGAGGAAAATGAAACTACTTATCATTGACGAAGTAAGCATGGTTTCCAATATCATGCTTGCCTTTGTGCATTTGAGAATACAAGAAGTACTTAAAACTGAATATGATGTGTTATTTGGTGGCAAACACATCATTGTTTTCGGAGATCTTCTGCAGCTGACACCAGTAAAAGGAGAACCTGTGTTCAAAATACTCACGCATGAAGATACCAGGAAGTGCCTAGGGAGCATTGGCAACGTCAATATATGGTTAAACTTCAATTATGCTGAACTGCATGAAAATATGCGTCAGGCAAAAGATGAAGATTACAAGAATATTCTACAAGATATTAGAATTGGAAAAGTGACCGAGCATGGAAAAGAAGCTTTGAATGCACGATTACTTTCAAATTTATATCCCGAACAAGAGATTGTGGCTGAGAATATTTTTCAGAAAATTACTGAGAAGAAATCCGGAATATGTTTGATGCCAACTCTTGCAGAATGTGCCATCTTCAACAACAAAATGTTGAATTTAGAAAAGCAAGAGATTGTGAAACTTGAAGCTATTGACAAAATAGAGCACATGGGATCAACAATTATTTTGTCAGAAAATTTGAAATCAAAATTGGATTCATTAGAGAAGACTATATCTAAAACAGCGGGTTTTGAAAAGACTTTGAATGTGTGTTTAAATTGCCGAATCATTTTGAGAAGAAATTTACATGTTGAAAGAGGTCTGGTAAATGGATCAATGGGTAATGTTGTTGATTTTCAGAAGTACAGAAATAGAGATGGAATAGAATTTTTAAAAATTAAATTTGATGGCATTGAGGAAGTACAGCTAATTGGTCGTTGTTCTGCTAGGTTTTTGCTTGTTAAAGACTTATATGTTCGCCGTAAACAGTTTCCTGTTTGCTTGGCATATGCGGTAACAATTCATAAATCGCAAGGTTTAAGTGTAGACAGTGCATTGGTGAATATTGGCAGTTCTGTGTTCAAGGAGGGTATGGCATATGTGGCATTGTCACGAGTAAGAACTTTATCAGGATTGTACTTGATTGACTGTGATGTCACAAACATTTGTGCGGATCTAGATTGTGTTAAGGAATACAATAGGTTAAGAAGAGAGTATGCGCCACATTTGCCTCAATATCCTTTGTTTGAGAAACGTGTGGTAGGCCGCAAACGTAGAAATATCAGTAATAGTAGGGAGGTTGTTGCAAAAAGACTAAAAGTTAATGAACCGAAAATTGTTAGCAGAAAGAAAGTGGATTCTGTTGAAGATGTTGTCGGTTTTCAATTTGAAAACAGTTCTGGTGTCAACTGCTATGCAAATGTAGTGGTTAATGTTCTCTTTTCACTAGAGAGTTTAAAAGAACAGATTCTGTTGAATTCAGAACAAATTTTATGCTGTTTATTGAATTCTGTTTTCGAGAAATGTAGCAGTGATCGAACAAAAGTAGAAAGTGTGTCTGAAGTTCGTTATCTGTTAGATGAATGTTCAGGGCAAACAGACTTCTCTGAAAATAATCAGCAAGATTGTCAGGAGTTTTTAATGTATGCTTGATGTATTGCAAGATGAGGGTGTAGATGTAGATCACCTGTTTGGGCTTTCTTATCAATGGCAGCATGACTGCGAGAATTGTAGGGTATCAAGTACTACTAGTGTAGACTCAGAAAGATTTATATATTTAACTTTGCCAGACAGTAAATCAGTCTCCTTTAATAAGCTAGTAAATGCAGCGGATCACAACATGGAGTGTAGCCAATGTAAATCTGAAATGATGTCAACATTATTTATACGTAGATATGGACAGTATGTCATTTTAATGATTCAACAATGTAGGCCTGATGGATCAAAATTGTCAACTTTAATAAAAAATTTTGTGGCTTCTCAGCTTTCAATATCAGGAAGGACTTTTGTAACTGTAGCAATTATCTATCACGATGGTCCTTCAACAACATCAGGACATTATACTGCTTATTTAAAGTCTCGAAACGGCTGGTCATTCTGCAATGATTCCGTTGTAACTTTCAAAAAAAAATTGCCGTTTGACCTTAAAAATTCTTACCTGGTGTTTTTAAAACCAAAATTTTAATGAAAGAATCTCGGGATTTCCTGTGAAGAATTGCAAAAGGTTCATGAAGTAGAGGGAATGTAAGTCTGCAATGCTGTCTAGATTATTGGTCCAAAACTTTTAATTATAATGTCAATTTAAAAATCCAACTATATAAACCTGATGCAAGTAAGTCTGCTTCATAGAAAGCAGTATCAGTGTCATAGGAAAAGGAGAACATGAGTGACAAAGAAGGGTAAGATATTAGTAGTCCAGGATTGTGAAAATAATCTCAAATGTTTTTTTTTAGAAAGTTGCGAAAATAGAAAATGTCGGGATTTGATTGGAAGAATTACAAGAGTAGCGAATCGCGGCAACATGATTTGGCCTAGTGGAAACATGTGATAGAATGAGAGAAGTGTTTTGTTCTATGTAACATATTTTTCGTATCGATGGAGGTTTTCTTTCAGAAAGTGGCGGGCTGAAAATATTTATAGCACAACAGAGTGAATGCTGTTCATAGGAGATCCTTCGACGTCATTGAAAGTAAGTTAATTTTAAGGAGTTTTGAAATCAGATTTCTTAGGTTGTATGGGTTTTTTAAACACAGTCATTTTGATTGTGTTTTTTTTCCCCGCTGTTACATGATGAATACGTTCAAGTCACTGATTTAAGTGAAATTTGATACATTCTGAGAACAGCAAAAATAAACCATAAAACATGTATAATTAATGTTCTTCTGTTTGTACTTATGATATACATTTAGAAATGTGAGGTAGATATGGAAAAACTGAGTCTTCTGTAAGTGTCAATTTTAATGCTTATAGTGCTGTATTTCCGGGTACTGTTTTTTTTAAAAAAAGGAATAGGCCTCACCTCAAAGAAAGCTCTTCAAAGCACACATCTTATTTGCATCCTGAAACTATCATTTAAAATATTAGAGACAATTTTATGATGGCTTTACATCTTTTTTGCGCTGCTATTGCATCACTATTGTGAGACATCAGCAGTGCAAAAGAAGTACCATGTTCAAAAATAGGTCTCAGTTCATCAGCATGAAGATACTGTTTATTTAAAATATATATCTTTAGGATTGTGTAGGGGACGTAGAGAAGCAGAGGCTTCTGTAAATGTCAAAATTGTTGAAAAAGTGTTTCTTCTTGAACCTTTTCCCTTTTCTTTTGTAATTTTTAAATACATGTAGTAATATTTTTGGAAATGTATGTTTTCTCTTTTACAGATTGAAAGTATGAAAAAATATTTAAAAAAGGTAACAAGAATTATAAGGTAAATGTTTTCTACTCTTTTTACCCGCAATGCACTGCTGATGATGTCACTGACACTATCTCTGATTTACTCTCTATTGCTGTCTTTCTTTTTACATTACTCTCTGTTTACTTCCCTTATACTAACTCTTCTTTTTTTTTTTTAAATATTTTTTTGGTTCGCTTCAAGTTCGCGAACCGGTCAGCGAACTTGAAGCGAACCAAAAGAAATAGAGCTTGCTAGAGTGTTAAACATTCTAGCAATTTTATTTGAAAGGGGAGGTAGTTCTGAAAAGAACTTTTTTTTTTTAATGTTTTTGTTGTTTTTTTAATTTTTTTTATTTTCTGAACATTTTTTGTTTTTTTTGTATTTTTAGAACAGTTTTATGTTTTTTTTGTGTTTTTCATGGAGGGGAAACAACAAAAAAACAGGCATCGAAAAGGGCTCAACAGGAGCAAAGAAAAAATTACTGCTTGGGTGGGTTAGGGCAGTTATGGTTATCATACACCAAGTTTATTAAGTTTACGCTCATGTTGCCACATGAGAGCATAGCACCACAATGTATGCACGTAAACTTCATGTGCTTGAAGTTTGGCTGTATGTTTGGCACAGTTTCCTGTGCCTCTCTTACAGTCAAATTTATATTAGAAGTTGATTTGGCCACAGGAGTTGTCGGGGGATTATCTTGCAGATCCCTTAACTCTGCCCGGCTGTAATTTAATGGATGCCACCTGACCATATGGCGATGCATAGTATAGTTGCCCATACTATACTTTTTCCCTGTGCCTCGAGATAATCTTTTTTTGCAAATTAGGCAGGTGGCATATTTGGCATTAACTTTCTTCTCCCCTCGAGGAATTGAGAAAAATTGCCAAATGAAACTTGTTTTCCTTCTGGAAACACGGGGCAACTCCGGAATAAATTCAGGTTCATCAGTGTCCTCTTCTTCTAAGTCGTCTTATTCTTCCTCTCTGTTTGAGATGAATTGAGATGGTGGTCCTCTCTTGTCATGAGGAGGTTGAGGTGGTGGTGGGGGTCCACCAGCTGAAGCAAAGATAGAAGCCATTGTAATCAAAATGGAAAATGGTCTTTCTCTCACCAAGATGAAAGTCAGAGTGAGGAAAGAAGAAGGGGTTTACGTGATTTTGGAAAAGCAAAAGTTCGGAACCAATGAAAAGTGTTATTTTTAGGTCACATGACCTAGTCATACATCATTTGGAAACCAAAAGTGAAATGAACCAATGAAAACTTCGATAAACAAGTCACATGACTTGTTCCGCTCACGTTACGCGGTGCGCGCCGCGTCCCGCATCGTTTCCGGTTCGCGGTCCCGAGCACTTTCGGGAGCGCTAAAGCGGCGCGTCATAAGACGCATTCGCGACAATTATACGTCGCGCTTCCGCGACGCGTCACAGTCCCGCTAACATAACGTTTACCGGTTCGCGTACTAGATCGCGGCATCAAGATGAGCTAACGGAAAGCTTCCCGGTTCGCTTACCGGAAGCGAAGAAAAAAAATATTTCAATTAAAATTATCAATAAACATCTAAAATATATTTTGGGTTTTAAAGTAGAATACATTTTACAGCTACAGATGTTAGCTTTTAAAAAACCAATGAAATTCCCAGAAAAAACCATAGGTTATAGTCCATATATAGTTAGGAATTTGCATTTATAAAACCTTGAAAATTCAATGAAAAAACCATTGGTTATAGAACATATATAGTTAGGAATTTTCATTTACAAAACCTTATTTTACTCGCATAAAACCATTGAAATTCCATATATAGTTAGATGCGCTAACTATATATCGTACACCCGAAATCCACTGCTGATGATGTCACATATTACATCATTCATGACATGGTCAGTGACATCACTGATGACATCACTGATGACATCTCAAATGACATCACTGATGACATCACTGACATCTCATTTTACATTACTGATTACATCACTGATGATATCATTTATGTGATAATACATCTTCAGACTCTAATATAACCTTAGATACACTCAGTGTAAACAGGCACTCACAGACTGTAACACATCCATGGAGTTACCCACACACCTAGTCAGTCATGCAAAGAATCAATCACACCTCCATTTCCTCAACTATACAGTTATACACACCTTACTTATTCAAACATATACTAACACATATTTACTCTCTTATACAATCATTGATACAAGTTCACAATGATTCATACAGCCACTCTCACATTCACTGGCTCTTATGTACAGTTATTTATATATGTCAACTCTCACATGGAGTGTGTTTTACATATGTACTTACTTTGACATGTAGAACTGAGATATCCATTCACTCACCAATATACTCATGCACATAGTCAACTGTCCATACAGCTGTTTCTACATGCACTTTTGAACCCATACACCTAGGGAATTAACTGCTCACACATCTATGCACAGAGTTATACACCTCCCAGCCACCCACACACATACTCAGTCTCCCATACAAATACTTGGGCAACCATTCAAAAACCCATATAGTTACTGATATAGCTACTGATTTAAACATGCAGCACTTTACAGAAGAACATAAATAATGATTGCCAAATTAAGACACTTTAATCACTAACCCATGCACTCAGTGAGACACATTTAATCACTCCCTCATACAATCAGTCATGCACCTACTAAATCCTTCATCCAGACACTTATACATCCACTCATTCTTCAATATGTAAGACATATTTTAACTTTACAGAAACAGACAGCCACTGGATGATGTCATCAGTGATGTCATCAGTGATGTCACTGACCATGTCATGAATGATGTAATATGTGACATCATCAGCAGTGGATTGCGGGTGCGCGATATATAGTTAGCGCATCTAACTATATATGGAATTTCAATGGTTTTATGCGAGTAAAATAAGGTTTTGTAAATGAAAATTCCTAACTATATATGTTCTATAACCAATGGTTTTTTCATTGAATATATATATATATATATATATATATATATATATATATATATATATATATATATATATATACACACACACATATATAAACATATAATCTGCATATCCTTATAAACAAATATAAATGCATGCATTCATATACATATATGCATACATATGCATGTTATTTACATGAAAGTTTTAAAAACACTAATAAAAGCAAAGCTAAAAAGCCACCTCATTACAAACAGAATGGCTTTAACTTAAACGAGGGCGAGATCTATTGCATTTTCAATGCTTGTTTACTTTGGTTCCATCAAGAAGGCATTCAGATGTGTCACACATTTGCCATAAATTCTGAATGTTAGCACTCTAGTTGATCATTGAATCACTGTAGTAAAGCTACTGCTCACCAGGGAAGTCTGCTGCTGGTATTCAAAGTGCATGTTTCAGTCTGCATGTCAGAATTATTTTAATGAAATAGAAGAGGATTTGAGAAGTCACTCAAAATGTGCCCTAATTTTTAATTCTTTCTGCAGCACTAATATATATATATATATATATATATATATATATATATATATATATATATATATATATATATATATATATATATATATATATATATATACACACCCCCTCATTTTGTTCCTTTTTAAATTAAATGTTTCAAGAGTTACCACTTTATTCTAATCAAGATGGCTTCAGGTGTGCCATACCTTTGTAATAAGTAGGACTGTTAGTACTCTAGTTGTTCTTTAGAACACTCTAGGAGGCTGCAGTAGAACACAAAGGAATCAACTGACAGTCTCTGTCCTTGTTGGATGTACATGTTTTACTGAGAAGGTCAGACTTCATTCTCACATGACTGAGAAAGATAATGCTAATTTACAGAAAATATGCTTGGAGTTTAGCTTATAGATCCCCTTCCAAACCACTGTGGGAAAAGCATGAGATAATAGTTTTCTTTCAAAGATGATTCATAATATCCCAGCAGAAGGCTTTTTCACATGGTAAAATCACCTTAGAACACGCCACAATCCTTAAAATGAGAATGGTACCATCAGCAAATGATTTATAATGTAACTAAAGTCCTAAAACCCTCTATTAACTACAATGCTTTTTAATGAGGTGCTATCATGTATATTGGTCCCAAGATGGCTGCCAACACTTCTTGGATGAAGTGCTGACAGCCAATCAGATCTCACGATGAGATGTGTGGTTAGGCTCCGCCCAGATATATATGTGTTTTTGAAGTTAATTTTTGGAAATACCACTGGAGCAATTTTCACAAAATATAGCAAAGGCACATCTGCGTACCAGTCCCTACAATTTTGCAAAAGTCTGGCGTAATTCCGTTCAGCGGTTCGGGCTGTAGCCGTGTCAGAACGTCCTATGGAAATTAACATGGGAAAACACGTTTTGGGACCCCCCTTTTTTCTCAGCCCTCACTTCACGAATCCCCCCGAAACTTTCAGGGAAGGAGCAGAGTGGGGCTGGCCAAAATTTGGGAAAATTACACGCAAAATCCTCAATCGGCGCCAAAGTTGTTCCCAATAGAATGTTGTGGATTTCCTATGGTAGCTAGGTCCTAACTATATATACCTACTGGCTATCGCCAGTAGGAGATATATATATATATATATATATATACATACATATATATACATACATATACATACACACACACACACAAAAGAATATTGTTATTTTTACAATGCGAACCAAGCCTAAAGGCAGTGGAGAGCTGTACACGGTCAAGTACAAGCGTTAAATGAACGAATGATAGGGGAGGGAGCAGGTTTGTGGATTGTTCATGCACTGTGATAGTTGTGTTAAAAAGGTGTATTTTCAACTCTTTCTTAAATTGCAGTGTTGCCTGTCCTGGTCAATGAGGGGTTGCTTTTCCAGATCCTGGATGCTTATATGGAAACGGCCTGCAGCCTTTTTTCTCTTTATTGCAATTTCTGACTCGGCAAGTCTGATGGTGTTCTTGTGGCTAGTGAGCTAAGAACCACCAGAGATGGTGAGCTTGTCTGCAAGTTAAGCTGGGCTGCTGACTGTGATGGCTGTACAAATAATGCAACTTGTTTTGAAGATGGTGTGGGCAGGCAAGGGAAGCCAATGGAGTTCCATCAGGATGAGGAAAATAGTATCACCATTGGGAAGCATGAGGGCTTTAACAGCAGTTCTGAAGTTACTTTCAAGAAGAAACAGTTTCACTTTCTTTAGAAGAGAGAGCTAGTACCAGGCCATCTTTGTTTATGTCAATGTGTTCATTGAGGTGAGGCTGGTGCCTAGGGTGCAGCCAAGTGATTTCGGCATTTATTGAAAGTTGGGGTTCACAGCCATCCAGATTCATGTGAAAGAGCCAGGCTGGTACGGTTTCTTGTTTTTATTCTTGGCAAATAACAGGAATTCTGTCTCGGTTGGGTTGAACTTCAGATAGGCCCTGGACATCCTGATCGGAATGATTTGAAGGCAGTGTTTGGCATGTTGTACATCTGAAGCAGTGGAGATTTTCAAGAGCTGTGCACCATCAGCATATTCATTAATCAATGCAGTTACCTATGAGTAAAGCCCTAAGAAGCTCCAATTAGTTGTTGAAGATGACAGGGGACACTATGCAGTGGACCTTAGAGGACTCGGCAGGTGATAGGGATATTTTGTGACCTGGAGGGGACTATGTGAATAAACTGCAGTCTGATGGAAAGGTAGGTGGAAAAGCAATGAAGGCCACTGCCACTAAATCCCATGCGAGACTCCAGGATACATATGAGGGTGGTGAGATGGTCAACTGTGTCAAAGACAGGGAGGTCCCAAACCTCTGCAATATTAGGATGCATGGGTCATCTTTATCTGGCTTCAGCAAGGCATTGTTGAGTAGGTGACAGGAGTCTCTCTCCATGTAGCAGCGTGATCTGAAGCCAGACTGGTAGTAGTGCAGGAGATGGTTAGCATAATTGTAATCTTGGAATTGAACATAGACTGTTTTTTTAATGACCTTGCAACTGAATAGTAGACGAGTGATGGGCCAGTAGCTGGCAAAGTCATGAGGATCTAGTGTAGTTTCTTTAGGTGTAGGATGATCTGGTCTATCTTAAGAGTTTCTGGGAAGAGAATTTGAGTGAGAGAGGCACTGAAACATAAAACAGTATAGGTTAACACCAGACCTAAAAGATAAAGAGAACAAGCATTGGCATAGCCAATAGGTCTCGCCTTTGGGACCTTCTAAGTGTTTAGTCAGAGCTATTAACTTTGCCAAGGTCTTTAACCGCATCATTGCTACTGTATATTCCCGTGCTGTGCTGCAATATTCAAAATCCCTTGTTATGTGACAAGGTCAACTCGTCATAAGCACAGCGCAGGTAACACCCATGACGAGTTGACCTGGTCACAAGCATCGAAGAGGTTAAGCTACGCTGTAAAGAGGTGCAACTGCTGTGAAGCATGCTGAAAAGTTATAATAAAAAACTATCAGAAGCATTTTGTTACCTTATATATGACCAAGAAGGCTTAAAGTACAACTGAACAACCATATTAAAAACAAGCATTGGCACTGCCAATAGGTCTCGCATTTGCGAGTATTAGAGCTACTGGCTTTGCAAATGATAATGTATTTTACCTATGTGTTTTTGTTTGGAGTGGATGTATGTGATGTGGAGTGGAATTATGTGAGTTGGATCGGAGTTGTTAGTTGTGGAATTGTGTGTGGTGTGGACTTGTGTAGTGGGATATGTGGTATGGTTGATAAATAGGGTTGAGAGCTGCACAGAATAGATGGGCCCTATCAGGATGTGTAGACTCCAATATATACTAATGTGGTTATATATTTTTATTATGGACATATAATTTGATGCATGAAAATATAACAGCCGCTAGACCCACACGGGCAGTTCAATCGCCCATCCAGTAATTGGAGGGTTTGGCCTCTGCTCCTATGGTGGAGGACCTGCGTGCCTTCAGTGCTACCACTGAAGGCATGGATTATTGCTGAGCAACAACCATGTTTGATGCATCAACTCAAAACATGTTTTCAAGAAACAAGCTCCCAAAGTAGGAGTTTGTTTCTTGAAATAAAAAAAAAAGCTCCAATGCATTCAGTCATCACTTGATTACTCTGCCCTGGACGGCCATTCCTTCAATGTAAAAGACAACACGAAAATGTAGAGCTGGTAGGAAGTAGGGAGAGGTGACCACAGTGGCATGGCGGCTCAGTGGTCAATAGGCCACCAGGTATGATGTTTATGCAGGCAGAGCCTCCAACAAGGCAAGTCTGGTGTTTCCTTCACTCCTAACGAGTTTCCAGCTCGGTTAAATCTAAATGATGCCTATAGTATCATTTACAGTATTTATCAAGCGGTAAGAATAATTGCAGGGTCGGTGGGAGGTGTACTATTCCTCCTATGCAGGTTCAACTCCAAAATCACGGCCCACAATGGACGACTAATGGCTTTCAGTTTCTCCCATAACCCCAGATAAAAGTACCACACACTGCATTAGGCACAACAACTTGCACAAAATAATCTCCGGTCAACACAATATGCAAAAGCATTGGAGAAATGGACAGTCAAGTCAGACCACAACGTCAGATGCATGCTACATAAATATAGGTGAGACAACATAATCAAACAGATGAACCGTCATATATGCTACACACACACAAACACACACAAACACACACACACACGATACACACAAAAAACAAGAATTCAAATGAAAACACTCAACTTCGTCCTTGCATGCAGATAACACCACCACAAAAAGATCATACACAAAAACACATACAGATGGATTATTGAATGCATACACAAACATTGGTTAACACACACACATTATATAGAATATTCACATACGATTTCCTTTGAATGCATACACAACAGACACACACTTCAATGCACACATGAAAGGATGGGTTTTCAACACAACTATACAGATATACACACACATCGTCACATACAAACACGTCCTCGCATGCCAGTGTACACTGAGATAAACTGTTTCAGACACACGCGCACACACACACACACACACTGCAGAGCACGCATGATGGGGGTAATAGCAAGGTGGTGAAAAGGGGGACTTAAGGTGGGAACAATGTCAATGGAATGAGTGAGGGGAGAGTGATTAGAATGGTGGGAGGTAGAGAAGGAGAAGCAGTCGGCTAGATTGGAAAAGAGGAATAAGGGATGGAAAGTTGTCAGTAGCAAAGGAAGTAGAAGAGGGCGGGGGAAAGAGCGAAATTCCACCCAGTTCGAAATGTTGTCCCTTGCAATCAGTGCCATTAAGGAGAGGTAATATGGGGGAAATGGAAGGCATCAGGAGTAAAAGGGAAGGGTGAGCAGTGGAGAAAGGAAAAGCTTGAATAGGGATAAGCAGAGGGCAGTAACAGAAGAGGGTTCGGGAGATGGGAAAAATGTAGGTAAACAATGATTAGGGAGTCGTTCGGAATTGAGGTTTTGGGAAACAGCAGGTGAGTCTGGGAATGTGGGCGGGATCCGGAAACAAAGGTGTGGGGAGGTACTGTTAGTGAGGAGTAAAAGTCCCAATGCGGAGCTTTAGCAAATGTAAGGCGAGTGATTGGAGAAGAATGAAGGGGGTTTCATAATAAGGAGGGGGAGCGACTAACAGACAAGTAAGGTGCTTGTCACAGTAAAAGTAAAAGAAAAACACACTGCTGGCACTATAATCATGTGTTTGCTGGTCCGGGACTGGAGCGCGTGTGTGTGCAGCCTGCTCTTTTTCAAAAAACATACTTGTGCTTGTGGAACGCTCCTGCAAGGTGGATGCCGCCACAAGCACAAGTATTTGCTTCGAAGAAGAGCAGAACGACGGCTGTTGTCCTGATATTTAGCTTTCTCCAGTTTTACCTCCCTTCCCTTTTACTGGCGCCTCAGCAGTTTTTGGGAGGTTGAGGAGGGAACTAGGTGCACGGCCGGTCATGTGAATTGCGGTAAAAGGGTGCGTGATGTCACTTCCGCTGCCCCTGTCGGGTTGTGGAAAGGACATCCAGGAGCTGCCTGTGGAGGAGGGCACTAAAGAACTGTGCTTCCAGCCTGGCCTACAAGTGCAAGCAGCTACCTCCAGATGTTTTCCTATTTTGAAACAGGGTGTAACCCCGCCATGAACTAAATACTTCATGACTCGGGAGGGCAGCCTCGCAAAATCCCTTAAAACTACCCTGGCTGGTGCGATGCCAGAAAACAAACAGAAACCCACAGCCATTGCTTGTGGTCCTTTTCAGGAAGGAAAAAAGTAAACGTAATTTCAGAAATCACATTTGTGGAGCACAAGGGGGAGGCAGTGAGTGCCTGGGGAGGAAGAGACACATTGAATGTAAACAAACGCATAGTGGGGATAATGCACATGTAAATGGCATCTCGGGGTAGGTGTATGGGATTATACAGGAGTATGTGCACGTCCTGCACTCGCTGCACTCACCCTTCGAGTCAGGCACAGTAGGGATCCCATTGGCATGCGGCTGGTGCTGACTCAGTGGTTGGTGCATGCTGGAGGATGGACAACAAGGGCAGGAAAGCGAAGGGCACAAAAACATGGGTGAAAGCGGTTCACAGAGCTGTCCCGCTTCAAGGCTCTGTGTGAATAAACAATGAGAAATTTTATGAATCTAATGTTCCCCGAATGCATATCACTACAATACAAAATACAGGTCAGTAGCGCGGATATGGTAATCACTGTGTCTATATGTTTTGCTGACAGTGCTGACAGAAAATGTACTGTATAGAAGCGATATAGTCCGTGTGTGCACACCAAAAGGTTACAGACTCAAAGAGACCCTTGTGGTGTTTTTATCAAAAAATCCATTCTGTGAATGATAACCTTGTGAATTTTACATGTGTTTGCGATCGTCAGTGCCAAAACTGTGTGTGCGTTCATTCTATCACAAATACAAAATGAAAAAAAAAATGCCAGTAATGCTCTAAGCAGAGTGATAAACCCAAGCTTACAGTGAATAGTGGACACGTACGACATGTTTGATAGCTGCCGCCTAGCAGCACTGTTTGAAAGTGGAAGTGTTTACCACCGTGCTGGATTAAAACCTATTGGCCCACCGTGAGCCACATGCAGGCGTCATAGTGAACAGCCAGAAATATTTAAAAGTCCTTTGACCCAACCATGTAAAGACTGTGAGAAGCGATACAAGGCTTTTATTTTGATCCGCCGTGCGAGTGCTTGTCATTAAAAGGTGCACAGACTCCTATTAAAAATAATTGCCCAAACCCCGAAAGCATACAGCTACCTCCTCTTGTAAAGTGAAACTAATTACAGTAATCTTACTGCATGATAACCGCCAAGTCTATTGAATGGCCGGGGGGTCTGAAATCCGCAGCGAGTCAGCGAGCTTTGTGCAGGATTAATTTAAAGCGGTAGCACCCTGTGTATAACTGTGCGCATTGTTGAAAGTATCGACAGAGTGGTAAAGGCTTAACAGACCTGCACATCCCGCCGCCTTAAGTAAACAGAGGCAGGCAAAGGGTAGGTGGGGGCAAAGGGAGGGCACCAAATAGGGAGATACGGCATTCCCTGTTTATTTATTTTTTGATCTGCATTAGAGTGCACGTTGTTAAAAGGCACACAGCCTTCGAATAACAAGCATCTGAGGAGACAGCACATGTGACAGTATCAGGGGAGCACGAGAGAGTAGGGGGAGGAGAGCAAGAGAGAACCAGTGTGGGTGCTAGCGAGTTTCTGAGCTCAAACAAGCAGCAATGAAAACAAGTGGGAGGGGTAGGGGTAGTGCGGACGAGAGCAGGGACGCGCAGCATTTACCTTGCGAGAGCGAGTGCGATAATTGCTAACAGATGGCACTGCTTGCTCCCGCAACGGAATCGCCAAACGTGCACGGGTTGTCATTGAAAGCAATGCAAAGCGTGCACGTTTTTGGGCAAAAAGCAAATTGATTTCAAGAGGTCCCCTGCTATGCAACGCATGCGTACTGCGTAGGCGAGACCTAAAAAGGAGCAGAAAGAATGTTTGTTGCATCGGAAGCGAGCGTTGCCACAAAGATCTTGTTTAGCCTATCCACAAATAAAGACTCTAGTCAGTGCCAAGCGACTATTGAAACAGGACCATTTTTATATACTTTTATTGTAGATGCCGCAAAACAAGTACAGTCATGTATTAAGAGGAATAGCAATCATGCATATTAGAAATAGCAGAATTACAGCTTTACAAGAGGCTGTCGCAGGGTTTCCGTTCTCTCACAGAACTGTGCTCAGAGACCTAGAACCTGGGTGAGTCAGGGTGACCCAAAACTCACCTATGTTTCAGAAATCCCCTTACCAGGCTAGCTACAGTATCTCATCGGCAGTGAATACTTCCCGATGTTTTAGACAATCCAGAACATGAACTTAGAATACCTCAGGTATCGTGGAACACATGAACACTCTTTCGTTATATTATCATTCCAAACCGAAACTGGGAGGCAATGAGAACACGTGCAAGTTTGAAATGTTTATTTTTTCAATGCAACATTCTCAAACGCAGTATCTTGTATAATAACATACATATTATAAAAATCAGAGTCAGCAGCATAGTCACTAATCCATAGTAAGCAAACTGTGATAACATATTATGATGCAAAATCTATAGAATTCTGTATCACCTATATTTCGCGCACCCTAATTAGCATATTATATTATATCTAAGAAGGTCTCATTTGGGCTTTAGCTGGGCGAACCCATACCTCAAATTCTCAGTAGTAGGAGATAACATCAACAGCTACCAGCTCTCAGCATGTCCAGCATCAAGTGTATTTAGAATTTCCTGTAACTGTATCTTGAACTCACGTAAAGCCCAAAGTTGGCACAAACATTATTTGTGTTATGACTAACGTAGTGCGAGGATCAGGCCTACAATAACCTTGTGTTAGAGTGTGCAGCTCTCAGTGTGCAGACAGTTGTTCCAAATGTTCCAGGCACGACTGATATCAGTGCAATAATATATTATTCTGAAGTAAATCAAATCTTTCTTCTAGGTTAAAAGCTGTAATAACAAGTAGGTGTCGTGTGCAAACCGAAGCAGAAAGAAAAGATGGCGTTTAAACTTTTAACAAGCACATGCTAACTTAACACAACCTATGGGAACGTAATAACCATATGACACCCCCCCAATGGTCCGAGGACGGTCAAAAGACAAATATATAAGCCATTACACTATGAGAGGCAAGACTTGAAAGCAGAGTTCAATGATATTGAGCCAAGCTAAATGTATGTAATGCATGTAAAATTTAAAATTACAAAAACTATGTATGAATGCCTATAGTGGCCACACAAAATATAAAAAGTCGAACTTGAGGCCTAAATATGATAAACAGGCCTTTAACATATGAAAAAATTCGAATGTTCGTATTGAAATTGGCACCATTCAGAATTACTAAAAAGTCACGTGCCATATAGATGGAAGTATTCAAAGTCATCCCTCGTTGAATGAATATGCAAAATATGTAGCAACAGCTTCCAACATGAAATCACTGTCATCATCCGAAAACAGTTCAGCCATCCAATTAAGCAATGGGAAAGAACATACGTGCTCCTCCAGTACTGAATCCTCTAGCATCATCAGAGGACAACTCAGTGGGTTCTCGAGAACGCTTTGTGCCAGAAAGTCATGCGCTGCTGCGAATATGTCCCACTGACCCATTAGTCCATGCATCGCTGCCACAGCCATAACCCTTTCGCCAGAACAGACCAACTCATGAGCCACTACGGGGGACATCAGCTGATCAAAGTCGACGTCAGGAGAAGTCGGTAAACAGAGACACAAATCAATGGCCCAGTCGAAATCACAGCTCAGGCAATGAAACACAGGCTGGACACAGGTGAAATAGGAAAATCTGAAAGATAATCCAAAAGCCGTGCTTAAAGTCGCAAGCGGCAGGGATCCATAATAATCAAGCATCCGGTTGCGAAACTGCATCAGTAGGTGCTGAGCGTTTCCTTGCGCAGGATGGGCATCCATGTTTTATGAAATAAAATATCACCAGAACGCCTGCAGCCAAAGCCAGCAAAACAGGAAATCCGCCAAACAGACTAGCGAATATAGAATGAAAGAACGCAGGGATGACACCAAATACTTTTTCAAATGTAGTCACAAGACCACTGCTAACCATTTTAAAAAAAATGAGCGAGGTTGGATGTGGAGGAGGCATTAAAGATTTGATGAACTAGCTCGCAAAAATGAAACGGCAAATCAGTACTTAAAAGAGCTTGTACTTCTGTGCGTGTGTTTGCTATGTGAAGGACATAAGTTTCACGGGCAGAGCTCAGGGCCACCTGTTTTTGAGACAAAAGGGCTCTTATACGGCCTAAACCATTGAATTCAGCTCTCAAGGTTGGTATTCTCGGCCAAATTAAAACTTCTGAATTCCCATGCTTGGGTGGATACAACACATTCTTACAGCAAACGACCCTTTCAGACACTGTAACCACATATCCGATTCCAGCCTCTAACCCACAACAAAACTCGTTATTTAAAAGTAAATAACTACCGTTGGACAACAACGTGAACGTGGGAACTATTGCAGGAACTGGGGTCCCTTTCAAAACACAGGCCAAATTCGGTTTGTCCTGATTGCAAGAACCATGCAACTGGATGTGTCTGCAAATAAGTGAGCGGTCTGGGGACTGTGTACATTCTTCACCATTCAGATTCACTTCATTCCCATCCTTAAGGCATCTGTAAGTGTATGGTAAAGACCATGTCTCATGTAGGAAAGCACTGCCTAATGGTTCATATCGCCCAATGGCAATATATTTCATACAATTTGTAAATTTATACAAAGCAAAAGGTAACGTTATAACACCATGAATAAGCCATGTTGCTGCAGTTACTTCAGCCACCGAAAACGGCAGGGATTCTAATTTTTCAATATGTAACATAGAAAATGTAGCATCCCTCATTGACAACATGCGCTGTTTTTCAGTCAAATTAAACGGGGCAAATAATGATGATATGTTCAAAAAAGTCCATGGCACTCGACCAGACTTAAGAGTCTGTAGTGTCCACGCAAACTGCATCACAGAACGCAATTGATTTTGACCATGATACAACACGGATACTTCATCATGTATTATGTCGACAACAGAAGACACAATATTATTTAAAGTGTAAATTCGGGAAGAAAGCGTGTTAATGCTGTTATCAACCACTGCAAGCACTTTTTCCAAATTAGCTTGATCAATAGCCCTTAGGCGTTTAGCAGCCTCAACCTGGTTAACTTTCCAAATTTCATTGTAAATTGCATACAGGAATCGCTTAGATCTACCTTTAGCAGGCCCTTTTATAAAATCGTTCAAATCCACTTTATCATGTAATTGAGACAAATGTAGTTTAACTGCAGCTAAAGTAGAATGCTGTAACCAATTTTGACACAGCTTGCCCACAGAATAAGTCGTGACAGAATAGTCTCCCTCAAAACGTGGATCGGGCCTGAGTTTTGTGAATCCCTCAGCCAAACCCATAAAACGGCGCTGGCAAGAATCAGCACTTTTTTGCCATACCAGCCAACCCTTGGAATCCAAACTGGAAATGTCAAAGGATGAATTTTGTAAAAGAGTTTGCAACTCTTGAATGGAGGAATCAGTGAAATTACCCCAACCTGTATATTCATTTAAACCTGGGATGGTTGGTGTATTTAATTTTTTAGAAGTAGCCAATCCAAAGCATGTTGTCTGGAAAATGGTAGAATTTAAAAACAACATGTGATTCGGGATGAGACATGCACGGTGCAAAGCCTCAGTGCCTTGTACCTGCCAATCTTTGGTACCCCAAACCGATTTAAGGTCAATTGTTCCTTTCCAGAACTCGTAGCCATCTACAGCCAACCTGTCTAAAAAGGACTTCGAATACAGCAATTTTGTATCGGTAAGTCTAACTTTGGAAATGGGCTTTTGTGTCATTTTAAAATAAAATGACTCGGGATTAGACTGATCAAAGTCTGTAAAATATGTATATTTTTTCAGAAATGTATTGGAACTGCCACTGAATGGAGCAGGGCAATGTTCCCATTGTGTATAATTCACAGCAACCCTCCTGGAATTTGTCTTATGTAAAAAATGATTACCATAGTGTTGAAAACAAAACAAATCACCATAATTAATAGAATCAGTATACAGATCCTCAGCATCGAAGGCAGCATAATACTTTAAATCAGAGAATAATGCTTCTACGGCCTGAATATCCCAATCATCAGAACGTACATTTTGTTTAATCACATCTCCCATGTTTACTCTAAGCACCTTTGGAACATTAATCACTTCAGTAGGCCCATGTATCTGAAACCTAACCGCATCCCACACAATCCCGTCAAGGACAGGCCATGCTGTAATGTTAACTGCCTTTAAGTTTCGTTTCTGTCTGAGCGCAGAATGTGAAGAGGAGAGAGGGTTCAATGTTCCATTAAGGTACCGAATTCCTGTTCTTTCTTTAACGTAGTGACCATCGATCAGGCGGAAAAAATAAAACACAAAACCAATTGACATAAAAAGATAGAATGAAAATAGGATCAACCAAATGTATGTCCAAGGCGGAATTAAAAAATGTTTTTTGAACAACGTGGCATATCTTGCAATGTTTGTGGGTTTCTTTGATGTTTCCGAAACAGAGTCAAAAGAGAACCTGGACTGGCCTGCCAAACGGGTCTGCAAATCAGGCATCGATAAATCAGCAGGATAAGTGTAGGTTAGCTCATCAATGTTAGTATCAGGAATAGTATTTAATAAAGGTCTGGATATGGCAGGCATCTCGAGGGACACCTCCTGTTCTGCACCAGATGTATTAGCCAGCACAGAGTGCCTCACCATGGAAGGACAGGATACAGCCGGTGTCATGCTATGAAGAATCGGCCACCCTGTGTGTCTTGACATTGTCAATAGAAATAAATCTGTTTTCCTTACGACCTGGAAGTGGTGGTAAAATGACTGTTCTTGTGCCCTTCACTCCAAGTACTCGGACTGGTGCTCGATATGAGGGACCAAACTCTTTTTTGTTATCGATCTTCTCTCGAACCAGTTCTCCAACTTGGGGTAGCCAGCCAACTACCGGGATCTGCAACGCATCATCCGATGTGGAGGGCAAATGTTCCTTTGCAAGACTGTCTCTGGTCTTTTGTAGAATCTGTAAAACATTGCAATGTTCATCTACGTCAAAGGCCCCGGCCTGGGCCTTGTAGTCCGGCCCATCAAGGTCAGGTACATACATCTTGATACCAAAGAGCATTTCGTATGGGGTCCGCCCACCCAGAGACCTTCTAGGGAGATTATTAAGCGCACGCTGCACGCCTATGAGGTGGGCTAGCCAGTTTCTACCAGCGCCTATAACTCGGGCTGTCAAAGATTGCTTTAAGTCGCGGTTCATTCGTTCTACTACACTATTACCCTCGGGTCTGTAGGGGCTTGAAAACTTGACTTGGACTCCCAACGAAACCATAGCAGCCTTATATGCCTTAGAGGCGAAAGCCGGACCCTGGTCCGAATGGAAAGTACCACAGGCAAAAATTCCCACAAAGACACGCAAATCCTTAATGACAGTCCGTGAATCAGCGCTTCGATGCGGCCATACACATACAAAGCGTGTGCATGAATCAACTGCTACTAAGATGTACTTAAACGCAGTATCAGAAGAAAAAGGACCGCAGTGATCCAAATAAACGCAACCAAGCGGTTTATTAGAGATGTACAACTGTGTCTGAGGCGGACGCGCAGCAGTAGAAGGCTTAATCTGCTGGCAAATGTCACATTGAAGAACATATTCACGCGTCTGTTTGTACAGACCCCGCCACCAGAATCTCTGTTGTAGCTGAGTTACAGTGGCCGAGACGCCCGCATGCGCAGACGCCACACCTTCATGTGCCGCTGTAATCAAAGCAGCTCTGCGATCCGAGTTGGGAACTAAACGTTCGCCAACATCAGGGATTTTCACATAAGGAACCTTATCGGGACTTAAGTGGTATGTGTATTTAGAAGGGAATCCCGCAGGATATTTATCTCCCTTCTCCGTTGCAGCTACAGCTGCCAAGATGTCATCATCGATTTTGCTTTTGGACCTCGTGACTGCTGCAACTAAGTATTTTGATACCGCTGACTTCGCTGCTTCATCAGCAAGCGAGTTGCCAACAGCGTGGACCCCCACGCGCTGATGACCGAGAGTATGAATCACAAACACGAGTGGCAGCGTCTCTTTAAGTTCCGCCACACAGACCCAGATTGTTTTATGTTTTATTGTGCTACCTTTGGAGTCACGAAAATCATTCTGAATCCAAAAGAACAAGTTTTCATTGTAAGACTGGACACAGTAGTAAGAATCGCTTACGATTAAAGTCGTCACACTAGGATCTGCGTACTCCAATGCAAGCATCAGAGCACGAAGCTCTGCCAATTGTGCGGTGCAGTCTCCAAGCGTCTGCGTGTGCACGACACTGGACTTGAACTCATCGTTCACCATAGCACCGACCACAATGGCGCATGCGGAAACGTAGGCATGTTTAGAGCCATGCGCAACCTGCGCCGAACCATCAGTGTAAATGATGCAATGGAAATCCTCCAACGGCCGCATAGCTAATGGAGCAGGATGAACAAACTCATACTGTAAATACTCCTGGGACCGTAAGGTGGCGTCAAAAATAAACGTGACATCCTGGGATGCCAAGGATGCAGCCCATTGAATCCACCGAGGGTGCAAAGCTTTGGAATTAGGTACACTGGCTTTCGTAACCGCCTCTAAGGCAGGGCACGGGGTAACAACCAACATGCGCTTTCCTTGTGACAGGGCACGTTCCTTAAGAATTGCCATCTGCACAGCTGTTAAAACTTTCTCCACAGTGGAAAAACGCAATTCAGCCGAAGTGTACAAGTGTGACTTGTAAGCAATAGGTACTGTATCTCCTTCATTAAAAGTCAGGTATGTGAAACCCACCGCCCCAGGGATAATTCTTATCACCAGGTTGGTCTGGTTATCACGAGTCTGTAAGTATTCAGAAGCGAGCAAATCAGCCTGCAAAGACTGCAGAATGGCTGAATGCTCAGGCAGCCAGCATGATTTGGAAAAAGATGGTTGTATCAAAGCATATAAAGGCTTGATACGCTGGGCATATTCCGGAATGTAAGTCCTCCCGAAATTCAGAAAACCCAGTAGAGATTGTAATTTTTTCAGTGTTGTCGGAGAGCACAACTGTGCACATTTCTCCAGGAAATGGGGTGCTAAACCCTTCCCTTCATGGTTAAGCTCGTAACCTAGAAACAACACTGTGTACTCTGCAATGTACGACTTTGCAAAGTTAAACTTGTAACCTACGTCAGCAAAGTTACAAATTATGCTATTTACTCGACACAGATGCTCCCAAAGATCGTCGTCTGTGAGATAAATGTCATCCACATACGAACAAGCAACTGGGTCGAAGCTCTCCAAAAGAGAGACTATGCGCGCGGAAAAAACTCCCGGACTGTTCTTGTAGCCCATTGGGAGTCGTTTAAACATTTTTTGCACTCAGCCGCACGTAAAACTGGTCCATTGGGAACTTAGACCATCTAATCTATGTGCATAAAAACCATTGGAAATGTCAAGCGTGGTTTTGAACCGTTTACGCTCAAGACTATTCACTAACGCAGAGCCGTGCGTATTCTGTACTGAACAGTTACGGCAATGCGAGTTCAAATGCCTATAATCCAAAACCAAACGATATGACCCGTCCGGTTTGTTCAGAGTAAAAAGGGGGTTATTCATCGGTGACACACACGTTTCAATTACACCTTGATATTCCAATTGTTCAAGGATAGCCGCGACTGAAGCTTTCGCTTCACGCCGTATGGGATATTGGGGTTGAGGCTGTGGCTGTGACCGTAAAGGAATCTCATGGCTTGGTGACAATTTATCCCAGCCACACTGATTGCGGTACACAGCCGGCGCAAGCGCCAGTGCCCACTCTTCTGCAAAATGCAGCGCCTCCACCCTCGGCACAGTGTGCGCGAAGCTGGGCAGGATTACCTCCTCCCCTCGCGGAGCTGCGAGAACAAAAGGTGGGGGCCAGTCAGCCTCCGAAAGCAAAATGTCATACGTAGACGAGAGATTTTCCCAAAATACCCCTTTTACAGTTCGCTGCATGTCACCTTCAATTAACAGGACAATTTCAAAAAGTCTTTCAGGGGGAGCAACATGCGTATCTGCAGTTTCAATCACAACAAAAGTTTCAGTCGCTGTCACCTTCAACAGTGGACGGAGGGCCTCTCTCACTATGGTAATCTCTGCAGCGCTGTCCAGCAAGGTCAGAGCCCACGTCAGATTCCGAAGCCGCGTTCTCACTATCTGGGGCATAACGATGCGCGGTCAGGGCAGCGACTTTCTTCGTGGCAAACTGAGGTCTCTTGGGCGTAGAGCCTTCCTGCTGATCTCCACTGGAACGCGGGCGGGGCTGACCACGTCCTTGCTGGCCACCCCGGCCTCTGCCGCCCCCTCCACCACCGGTTGACAGAGCCGATGAGTCCTGAAAGGAACGAGGAGAGCGTTGTTCAGAAGCCTGAAACCTCTCAGGCGATTTAATCATCGCGCGGTCGCGCAAATCATAAACTCGATCCGACTGCGCAGGCAATGGAGACGCAGGAGTTGAAACCTGTGTTTGTTGTTGTTGTTGCTTACCCTGATTCTGTTTTTTAGGCCAATTTTGTTTCTTGGACTTTTGTTGACCACTAGTTTCCGATGTCTGACTCTGGGGCTGTTTCTTTTCCTTTTCAGAAAAAGTTTTAACCCCCTTTGCATTGCGGCCCACCATTGCGTAAGCATGCACAATAATCTTTGCTAACTGTCGGGGCCGGTCGGGCTCGGGAACCAACGCTAATGCGTTAGCAACTTGAAAGTTCACTGCATCACCCTTGACATTCGCAAGGATCACACCGCAAACCACTTCAAAGGAGCCACACAGGCGCATGCCCAATTCAACAGCCGCCTCCGGTCCATGTTCATCCTGAACACGTTTAAGGACCCCACCTAGGTTGGTCACAGACGGGGAGCCATAGCACCTCGAATAGACCGCTGCAAAAGTTTTTCCCCAGGTTTCACAGTCAGCAAGGTCAGGAGCCAGATCCTTCGGTAAACTCAGTGTAAGAATCCGGTGCTTATCACCCGGACTCGTATTAGGAAACACAGCCTCCAGCTGGCCGAATTCCTCAGCAAGCCAGAACGGAAAATCGTCCTTTTCTAAGGGCGTTTTACCCATCACGGAATTAACCATGACCGGGTTGATTTTCAGACCAGCATGTTCTGCTCGAAGCTGTGCGCCTCTAGGGGCCGCTTCCTGAACATTACGTCCAATGTAATGAACAAGCGCTCTAATCACTCCCACCGCGACTTCATGAAGCTGCCGCAGGTCGCCCACGTTACAAGCGTTACGTCTAGGGTGAGGAGTAAATCCACCCAAAGCAGGCCAACTAGTGCCCGCAATGGACAAAGGACCCAACCTCGGAGCGGTCATAGCGTGCGGTAGGGCGCCACCAAACCAAACTCCATGCTGCCAAGCGTCAATAGGAACCTCCAGTGCTCTGTACGGAGCGTACGCTGCCGGTACATCTGAAGCAGTGTATGTGTGGAACACACCAGAATTAGCGTCCACCGCCGGAAATGTCACCCACGAATAAAACAGTTCGTACGGGTAAGCATGTTCCGCGCTCACCACCAGAACCACAGCCAAGCCATCCAAAGGAACATCATACATCCGCAAATGGTCACGCACCGCAATGCGACTATGCTGCGGGATGTCCACAGGCTGAGCCATGTTAGCACAGGAAGTAGAAAAAACAAATTATACTTTGTAGCACAACTGGGTAGTAATTCAAAGAAACCGTTTTAGAATGATTCAAGCTTGAAAATGACCTATTTCAAAAATAGGTAGGTTTTTCCGACACTGCCGTTTTCCGGAAACGGGAATGTAGGCGTTAAGGTTTGAATGATATACTACTCGAGTGTCATGTTATAGGGCCAACCAACGTATGGGCGCCATGTCGCAGGGTTTCCGTTCTCTCACAGAACTGTGCTCAGAGACCTAGAACCTGGGTGAGTCAGGGTGACCCAAAACTCACCTATGTTTCAGAAATCCCCTTACCAGGCTAGCTACAGTATCTCATCGGCAGTGAATACTTCCCGATGTCTTAGACAATCCAGAACATGAACTTAGAATACCTCAGGTATCGTGGAACACATGAACACTCTTTCGTTATATTATCATTCCAAACCGAAACTGGGAGGCAATGAGAACACGTGCAAGTTTGAAATGTTTATTTTTTCAATGCAACATTCTCAAACGCAGTATCTTGTATAATATCAACATACATATTATAAAAATCAGAGTCAGCAGCATAGTCACTAATCCATAGTAAGCAAACTGTGATAACATATTATGATGCAAAATCTATAGAATTCTGTATCACCTATATTTCGCGCACCCTAATTAGCATATTATATTATATCTAAGAAGGTCTCATTTGGGCTTTAGCTGGGCGAACCCATACCTCAAATTCTCAGTAGTAGGAGATCACATCAACAGCTACCAGCTCTCTGCATGTCCAGCATCAAGTGTATTTAGAATTTCCTGTAACTGTATCTTGAACTCACGTAAAGCCCAAAGTTGGCACAAACATTATTTGTGTTATGACTAACGTAGTGCGAGGATCAGGCCTACAATAACCTTGTGTTAGAGTGTGCAGCTCTCAGTGTGCAGACAGTTGTTCCAAATGTTCCAGGCACGACTGATATCAGTGCAATAATATATTATTCTGAAGTAAATCAAATCTTTCTTCTAGGTTAAAAGCTGTAATAACAAGTAGGTGTCGTGTGCAAACCGAAGCAGAAAGAAAAGATGGCGTTTAAACTTTTAACAAGCACATGCTAACTTAACACAACCTATGGGAACGTAATACCCATATGACAAGGCAAGCATGGTTACATAATAGAGATGGTCTAAGGTACATGAAAGTGAAAAAGTAGGGTCTAACTGTAGACTGAGCATTAAGACAATGCTAACGAAGCGATGAAATAAGGTAATAGGAAAAGATCAACCAGAAAACATGAAAAACAAAATCAGAAAGAAAGAATTCTAGAATACCAAAGCACATCTCAAAATCCATAAAGAGTAACAAGAGAACAAGGTAATTAATCGCCCCCGTTAGGCTGTACAGGGTGATCTGATGCTCTACAAAGGAGATACATCAGAGAGGGTCCCCAGATATCCTGTAGTCTAGATGTAGGTGGCTGCAGCAAGTTGTAAGTTTCAATGCAGTCACTGCACATCGCCAAGTCTTATAACCAGTCAGCGCTATTAGGCACTCCAGCCCCACCCCCCCAAACCATCCCCTCCCTAGCTTCACCCTGCTTGGCCAAGACGAAGGTCATCACAGTCAAGCGGTGGGAAAAAAAAAAAAAAATTTAAATCGGACAATGTCCTTTATGTAGCCGAGCATTGTTACCCGCGCATCCAGTTCCAAAGTGTTCTGTCATGTAGTTTATGACAAGGAGCACTTCACACCAATAATTGAAGATGGGGGCACATTCCCATGGAAGGTGGAGAAATCCAGCATTGTCCTGCTCGCAGCGGAAACAACACTGCTTGAAGACTGGGAACGATCTGGTGCTGCATGGTAAAGTCACATCCAGCTCCTCCGCCAAAGCTGTCTTAGAACCAGGAACTCTCCATGTCTCCAATAAATGGCTTATGTGGCAGCACATACAGGTTTAAGAGTAGTTTGTTCTACTGCTGCTAAGTGACGGCCCTAGATGTCCTATTTGTGGACAGCACCTCAACAACTGAACTCAAATAAAACTACGTATGTAGAAGACAACAGAATAGCACAAGATCTAAACAGGCTTAAGAATCTGAAGCCACACTGGGTACCTGGATAAAGGACTCTTGCAAGGGCAAGAGGTTCTCTGAGAAGAACGCACAAACGTCTACTGCGCTCAAGAGTTGTATGTGTTATATCTCTCGCTACCCCAACCATTCCCAAAGGTGGATAACCAAATTACCCATTTGATTTCTTGGCTATATAAACCATGGGCCTCAAAGCAAAGATGTATTACTCCCAAAATTAGAAAGGTCGTAAACTAAATTACATATGAAAATTAGAACACAAATCTGCTTGAACCATCTAGGCTATGAACTCAGTAAAGAAAAGCAGAAACCTGTAATTTTATTTTGGCTCATTGCCCGCAAAAGTCAAACTTGCAGGAAAAACTTTTTGGGGAGCTCCCAACTGCGCAATAATATGCAGTCCTCACATAAAACTGCTTTTATGTAGTAACCAATAAATATAAAGTGTCACTTCTGCAAAGCCATCAACAACTGAAGTGGCCAATGCTAGAGTGGCCAGTATATTAATTGCGCTAACAAATACTTTATGGGGTAGACATCAGCAGTCACCAACGTCAATATGAGTCTGTCCACCAATTCATAAGGGTTTTGGAAATGAAGAGATGGCAAAGAAAAAGTAGAGCAGCAGCAAGTAACATAAGTGGAGCACTGAATATTTCAAGTTTCACTGTCATACTAAATTAAAAAGAAAGATTTGGATTACCGGGAGCAGGTCATCATGCGTATAATGACTTACTGCTACTGCGAATACAGAATTTGTTGACAAGTCAAAGCTAACATACATTTCAAGTACTCATTAATCAGAGATACAGTGAGAATGCCTAGGTCACGGTTAAGTGGACCCGGCCATCCCCCTGGTCTCAAAGTCTAGTGGAAAGAGTCAAAAAGTGTTCCAAGTTCACCTTCAAATCCGTCCACCTGAATGTGTGGGCTCAATTGTAGTTTGAGGCTTATGCACGACTAAAGTGTTCTCAAATTGTTTATTTCAGGATGCTATCAGAGGTGGGAGGTAGCTAGTCTACATCTTTTCTGGACTTTGATGATCGTTACAGCACGCTGTATTATGACTCTGGTAATTCATAGGGAGGGTCACTGGAGACGATGGCTCATGCAAAAACTGCTGAAGATGTTTTTCCAGTCCAACAGCTTCCACAAATATGACACATGCTGATCAGAAGGCAGGGGCTAGCGTGGATCAAGCATACTGACGTACATTTAAGCAAAAATAGCACTACTGCACTTGAGAGCATTTGCTCTTCTAAATCTGGCTTTTTATATTTGTACATGTGTGTAACACTATGTCCATGTCTTCTCTGACGTCACTACTCATCCTACAGAGCTTGGATTTAAACATCACCTGCTGGGATCTCAGATTGAGGTCTTTAGAAGCACCAGCCCTCTGGGGTAAAAGGGGGTGCTAAGATTACGAACATAAAAAACGTCTTGAAGCAGCACCTTTTTTTCTAAAATGGAATCCCTGAAACTCAAATTATGAGATGCATTTGTTTGTTCCCAAGGAGAAAGAAAAGTCAGACACGTGTTGGGAACCAAGTAGCTGCTGGTACTTTTGGTTATGATTTGTTCTATATTGAAGCAGTCTGTCTAGTTCAAGTACGAATCAAAGACCACCAGCATACGCATATGCTCCAGCAAGTGCTGGTGTTACAGTACTCACTCAAAAATATACCCAAAAGAAGGAAGAAAATGACATTTGCCAGTTTTATTTAATACAGAAATACCGGATGACATTACCAGGCTTGCCACATTCTCTTGTATTTCTAGGAGTTGCACGCAATTCTAAATGCAGTTTGCTTTTTACATTTTTACGACTACTGTATTTGCTTACTTTAATCTTTTTTCACCCAATGCCTTGAGATCCAAGCAGATGTAAATTTAATAAACCGCTTCATACCGCCCAACATTGTTGAATGTGAACAAAATCCCTCCGGGAATGTCCAACCAGTTATGATGCACAAGTTGAGGTGCTAAACTAGAAACACTAAGCTGAGGCTAGGCAGGCTTCCTGCTCTTTCGAACAGGTTTACCAGCCAGGGTCATGACCAAGCAAGGTCCCAGCTCTCAAAGTTACTTTCCAAGTTCAAAACCGGTAGCCGCTGAAAAACAGGGTGGCAACACCATAATAGACACTGCTCACCCTACCCTTTAGTCTCCTCCGTGTTTTCAATTAAAACTATTGAAAACAGCATTTGTTCCCAGAGAGCGGAGTGTTGTCTCTGGGCATGGTGCATGAGCAAAACTCTCGTGTTTCCATCAACCTTGAATGAACACTCCATGATTAGAACTTTCCACTATGGAGGACATCTTGCAACCTTCCACCAGCAGGTACTTAAAGGACCCAACTCACTAAGCCCAGATGGTAGATGCAAAATAGTTTCCAATGCTGAAATATTATCTGTTGTGAGGATGTATTACTTAATGCAGGTCCTGTTAAAAAAGTGGGTAAAATCAGTCACAATAATTACTTTGCTTCATGCAGCATCATGGAAGAGTAGCTACTGTGAAACAGCAAGCAAACAACTGACAGCCAGTGACACTAAAATGTAACGATCCTGATTTCAAATCTCCAGACACAACTAAATGCCATCCAAATACAAACACTGACCCTAAAAGTAAAATCTGACCAACTTTGGTATCGTTTCTCATTTACCTAGATATATTTGCTACAGTTAAGAGGTCAGTATTTCACACACGGGAAGGCATCCATAATAAAATGTGACATTTCCCTTGTTGAAAGAGTTATCCCATGTGGGATGCAGCAACTTCATGATAGAGGCCTATCTGACCAAGGTAATTGCACATCTTTCATGACCAACGGTGCCTGTGTAATACGAAAACCAAGTTATGCAACAAAAGGGAAGGAACCGTGGTGGGGTCAAAACCTGGAGTTCAGGAGTCACTAAACTGGGGCTGAGAGCGAAAAGAACAAATTGGCTCCAATGAAGAAATATGGGCAACGAAGTTGAGCCCTGGCTGTCATTTCCTCTGGCCAGCACCGCGGGTAAGAAAGGAAGCATTAAATGAAGAATCCCCTTAGACCTCAATCCTGTAATCATATTCTTTAAGCAATCTTAAACCAATCCTCAATTGTACTTCATTAACAGAGTTGACCTGAAGCAAAAAAATTCTAGGATCCAGTCATTTTCTATTGATACAATTTGTAAGAGTTGGACATGTTGAGTGGCTATGAGTGGTCATTACGATCCTCCCTCCCAGACACCCCCCTCCCTCACCTTATTTGAAGTCAATATCTTGCTCGGGCTCAGTATGCACCTGCGTGCCTTTGCCAACATCGCCCTTCCTTGATAAGGTGCGAGAACAGATCAGCTCACTGTGCAGATCTGCACACAGCTGGTTCAAACAGGACCAGAAATGAAGTAATGCGCCAGCTAGGAATGTCATCTCGGGGGACCAGCCAGAGGGTCTGAATAGAATTTAGTCATGACACTAAATGGAGGAAGGTAAAACACGAGACAGGACAATGTCTGGAGTTCATGTACAGACAGTACACAGAGCAATTGCGGAAAGGTCATTAAGAAACCGTTAAATCGTGGAAAAACTAGGATTAAACACAGTTCTATATTAAAGTGTACAAGCCCAAGGCGCAGTGTAGATCCTGGTGTCCAGCAGAACTACTGCAAATGTTCTCAGCTACAAAGTAATGGCCATGCGCAAAACAAACACATCCTTGTCGACTAGGGAAGCCGACCCCACGCTAACAGGAGGATGGCAGAGTGGCACTGGACAGATACGTCCAATACCGGGAAAGCTGGAACCGCTAGATTTATTATGGACATCCAACCATGATGGACAACATTGAAAACTAATCCCTACTTCTGGAAGAACACAAGGGAAACAAACCGCAGGACCAAATTACCGTTTATCTTTGTTTTTGTCTCTGAAAAAGCGGATCCTTGACCTTCTACTCAAGTGGGCCGGCAGGGAGTGTTTTTAGTTCACATATGACAGAAGGAGTAATGAGGAGCGTGGATCACCCAACTGACACAGAAATCTGCAGACTTTCTATCCACCGTCAACCCTCCCAGAACAAAATAACACAAAGCAAGGAGGGCAAACCCTAGGAAGAGATTAACAAAATGACAATGCTGCAGTCCAAATCTATGAAATGCATGCACAAAGGAAGAGAACATGAAATGAGGAAATGTAGTCGAGCAGGAAGAGGGACCACCGATTGGAAAGACTAGTGGACCGAAAAAAGTAGCCACAAAGTTCAAGCAAAGGGAGACAATGTTTCCACTTGTGGACAAAGTTAAGGGACGACATAAAGGGAGGCAGAATGGGCGCAGATAGCAATGAATCAAATGAAGACACGGGGAGGGGAGGTAGGTATAAAGGTGTTGCCCATAAAAAAGGGAGCTGTGGGATCCCCCGGTTCAATAAAATAGTCCGCAATGAGAAACTCCAATTCAACATCCACGTAAATGACAAAGAATGAGGAGATTGGCTCGAGGAGTAAAGAATTTGATCAGTTGGTGCTCACTGCAGAGGCTTCACAACAAGGAATGTTTCAAATTAAAATGTACACGCCCCAACCCCACACACAGGTGCTTCCCAAAGCTGTAGTTCAAAAGCTGGACAAGGCGTCACAGCTGAGGGATTCAGAATTAACACCTGCAGACCTCTCTTCGGGAAGGAACTGAAAGAATCTGTAAGGAGACCCTAAAGCATGCATATGCAAGATGTAGCAAGATAATAGTCCACCCCCTCAAGGGAAAAAGTAGGTGATGTGATGCATGCTGTAACCAGATGAGGGGCGGACTAATGTTATCAGAGGAGTCCCGTCTGCTAGTGTAGAAAGAAGCTGAGGATGAGCACTGCATAAAGAGTGTACCCGATGTATCATGGTCACCGTTCACTTACCTATCCTAAGGACTAAGATAAACCCAGACGAGCATGTGTTTGGCTAAGCTCAAAAATATCTGTTGCTGAGAAGGAAAGAATCTGACGTGAGTTCCAATTACAATGGCACACAGTACAGCAGTAGCAACTTTCCAGGTTTAATGAATATACTGCGCCTTTAATGAGCAGGGCCTGCACTTCCTAAAAGTACCCGAAGGACAAGTGATCAGCCTTACTGCCTACTCAACTTAGATGCCAGACTTCAACGGTCATCATGCCAGGGCATGCACGAGCAACGTGCACTCGGAAAATGGGAGAACGAGCTCACTGCCTAATGGTAATGATAGGTGTACGGTCAACCTGATCACGCGCACGGAGGCTCAAGAAATGCACCATTTACATGCCGGCTTTGTGAGGTCATCACATAAGGACGCACCATAGTCAGTGTATACCGAGCGCCGAAGGAGCATATACTGTGACTGCGGATGGGAGAGGCCGGTGACAGATGTACACAAAGCCTCATCACATGCACAATGGATCATTAAATATACCATTTACATGCCGGGTTTGGGAGGTCATCGCCTCAGGAAGATGTAGGGAGTGTATAGGTGAGCACTGAAGGAGCATGTACTGTGACTGCAGATGGAGAGGCAGGTGACAGCTGTACAGTAGCCTCATTATATGCACAAGGATCATTAAATATACCATTTAGAGGCCGGGTTTGCGAGGTCATCGGCCCAGGACGCGGGTGACTGTACCAGTACAAGCACAACTTTACGGCTGCGAGTCCACTCAGGGCCCGGCATGTGTATGTTAGGGGTGAATGAAGTACAGGTGTACTCAACAAAGGCGAGAATGTTCCCCTGGCACCCCAAGGAAGTGCTGCTTTCTTCGCTTAACCCTGCAGTGCTGCCTCCTCAGGCGTGGACTGCTACAGTCTGACGTAGCACTTAGCCCTGGGGTTGAAAAGCAGTGTTTGGTTATCTGCTGCACACAGAGAGAGGGAAGAGAGTTAAGAGGCGCTGCTAACCGACAAAATGGAAACCCTGTTATCTTCCCAAAAGGGGAACTCTTTAGGCTTTGGTTGGGGTGGGTGGAGGCACATCTGCGAACAGGGTAGCTGGGTAGAGAAGAGAGAGAGGGCGTTCACTCCAGCGCTCACACAAAACATCCTGTGTTCATTCCAACGAATGGTGATTTTAAACCTCCATTTCTGTCACGAGTAAGAGTCTTTGTAAGGAAAGTGACCGTTCAGACTCCAGAGCAGAAGTAAACTACTTTCTAAGGAAAAAAAAGATACTTCTAAATCAGCATTTAAAGCCTAGCCCGGACCACTGGGAGCTGAAACGGCCACAATATAAACGAATAAAGAGCGGGCGACAGGTGACAACACTTAAAAGACCAGTCTGAGGCAAGAGGTTCTCGCAGTGGCTGCAGAGACCAGTAATAGACAGTTCACCAGGGTATAAGTGGCACAAGGTGGAGTGAAAGTGCACGGTGGCCTCCTATTTTAGACCTCCACAGGCTGCACTTTTATTGTTTTCTGACGGTGGGCTTAGAGGCCGCCTATTGGTCGGCTTTCATTGTCACTCATTTGTTTGCTCGATCAGATGCCGAAAGGTTCCTTTCTCTTACCATGTTGGTCTCCTTCATGCAGCATAGATGCCTTACTGGTGTCCTTCCGCTGCATATTTTTTTTAAGCCCTACTTTTCTTTGTGTTTAAGCAGTCCGCCAGAGTGGTCCTTTTCAGCTGTCTCCTTCCTGTACATCTCTCCTCCCATCCATCCCCACCCCCAAACAGAACAAAACTATTTTAACAGGCCATGCTATTCTTGTTCTTATTTATTTGGTGAGTTTTATATAGCGCTGGCTAGACCCGGAGGTATCGGAGCGCTTTACATGAGTTACATATTGTTCCAAAGTTATCAGATACAAGTTACATCAGTTGCACGGACATTACATAGAGTAGAAAAAGGAGAATAAGGGCGGGTAGAGGGGGAAGAGGGGAAGTGAATGTAGATTTGATCAGGACCATAGTCAGTAAGGTGGAAAAAGGAGCTGATCAGGAGAAAGAGTCAGTTTGAGGGAATGACGAGACCGTAAGATGGAGGTTTCAGTCTCCAGGATCCCAGGTACCTCGCAATCAAAAATGGCAGCATTGCGGGCAAATACAAATAGAGTGAAAAATTCCCAAAAAGGAAAACCTACCCCACGAGCAGGGTTGATAGGGGGCAGATAACGGACGCATAATGAAGGAAGTTAAGAGGTCAGAGATCGCCCACGACACATCGGAAGTCCGGGGAAGAACAGGAGCAAGTTAGCGCCTCATAGGGGGGGGGGGGGGGAGGGGGGGGAGGCAGCCATGGGTCAGGCGGGCACATCAGCCAACTCGGTGATCAGGAATAGCCGCATCGTGGCACTCTCGAGGCAGCTCTGACGAGGGAAAGACCAGACCCACCGTCTCCCTGTCGAAGCCACGGACATGGTGCCAGCGGGACTCCAGGCTGCAACGTAGCGGACCAGCACAGAGGCGAAGGCAAGACCTCCTCAGCGCATTCTCACTGTTTTTATCACTGCTGAGCTGCAGGATGGCAGGCATCGTGTCTCGGCACCAGAAAGGAAGGCGGGCAGCCACGCGTCCCAGCTGTAGTTACCAGAGAGGTGCTGCAGGCAATAAATCCCAGCCAAGGTCCGGAAAGGAAGCGTCGATCAGCAGGGCCACCAAGGCAGCAACGCCAGGCCTCTGCAGCGAACTATCGACCGGCAGACACACAGGACCTCAGTAGGAGACGAAGGAAGAAAGGAGAACCAGCGGAGTGAAGACGAGCACTGTGCCCGATGTCCGCTGGGTAGGTGACAGGTGAGGTAGTGAACCGGAGCCGATCTCTATAGCTGTCGAGGCAGCTCCACCGGACATCGGGCATGTTGTTCAGGATCCGCCGCCAGTAGCATTGATCACTATTCCATGGAGGTCTAAAGTCCAAGAGAGGGAGACCAGGGATGGTCTATTTTTTTTTTACTTATTGAAATATCATTTAGTTATCTGCATTGTAAATACCATTGCTAGGACCCATCGTTTCCTTTGTTGCCAAGGCCTCTGCATAGATGCTATAAAAAAGTTGACACCAGGGCCAGAATAGAAGTCCGGATACCAGTTTCAAAAGCATTAAGGCACTCTGGGCAGAGATGTATTATGAAAGAAGACTTGCTCAATATGACCATTAGTGTCAAGACTCTGATTAGTTTTGTCATGGGCACCTTGTTGGTGAGTTCATGAAGCCCTCACCCACCAACCTAGTTGGTGGCATGCTTCATCATCGGGCCCACCCAGTAACACCTAATGTGTCCACGTACAACATTTAAGACATAGACAAAACATGTAAGGAGAGGAGAGTCAATTGGCGTCTCGCCACAGTCATATACACAAAAAATGCTGAATATAAAGTGCATGGTGGGTAGACTAAAGTCGGCTTAAGTGTAATGGTACTGGTGGTACCATTATGGTGAAAATAGCATCTAGTTAGGCGTGGTGTAGAAAAAGCACAGGTTCCACACATATGAATAAGGTCCAAAGTGTGATGAGGCATAAGTAATGGTTCTTACACTGAGATTTAGCAGCCAATGCTTCCCGGAGTGAAGCGATAAGGGAGTGACCCTGTTGGGAAATAATGTTGACCACTGGGATTAGAGACCTGTAAGGAGGAAAAAGCACGTACCCAAACTAGTTGCTTGGAGATGGTCATACTCACAGCCATGTACATGTCACGTCATGTACATGTCGTAAATGTTGTACGTACTGGTATACATGAGAAGGGAATCCCCCTCTCACACTTAGAGAAACACCTTAGTGAGTGTAACACATAGTATGGATTACACTCCCCAAACCTTTTTAACTTGCACTAACACTATTTTTTAATAGGTCCTGAGGAAAGCCAGATTAATTCTAAGGCACTGGCTGAAACATGTCGACCAACTGATGGATAGTAACTCGCCACCCTAAACATCCCAAGCCTTATTTTAACCGCCGACGGTGGCCCAGTTATTAAAAATTTATTTACCCTCTGGTCCTGGGTCCCTCGCCAAGCCGTTTTATCTGACATTTCACTAAACACCCCACACTGCACTCTCAGTAACATACCAGCTCCGCTGTAATCAGGTGTCGTGTTACAAAAGGGGGTGGTGATGGACGGAGCATCTGAACCAATCAAACACTCTCACCCAGTCAAAAGATCTGGGTTTGATCCATCACCGTTCTTTAGCCCACTCTGCCACCCCAGTTCAGACATGGCTATATGCAAATCAGTCTGACCCTGTGCCTCATGGGAACAGTCCAGCCCGAACTGCCAAGACATGCCTTCCCTGGACCGGAAACAAGCTTCCGAGGACCGGTTTCTGGCATTTCAGCCGTCTTTGGCCCGGCTTGCTTGAATCCAGTGGCAAAGTGAGCAAGGGACTCACGTCTGAGCATACCCTGCCAACTTATGACGAACAAAGTGGTACAAAAGGGGGTGGTGTTGGACGGAGCATCTGAACCAATCAAACACTCACACCCAGTCAACAGATCTGGGTTTAATCCATCACCGTTCTTTAGCCCACTCTGCCACCCCAGTTCAGACATGGATATATGCAAATCAGTCTGACCCTGTGCCTCATGGGAACAGTCCAGCCCGAACTGCCAAGCCATGCCCTCCCTGGACCGGAAATAAATCAGTGACCCTGTGCCTCATGGGAACAGTCCAGCCCGAACTGCCAAGCCATGCCTTCCCTGGACCGGAAAAAATCAGGCGTCGTAGCACACCCGGGACACATTAGGTGTTCCTGGGTAGCCCGAAGATGAAGCATGCCACCAACTAGGTTGGTGGGTGAGGGCTTCATGAACTCACCAACAAGGTGCCCATGACAAAACTAATCAGAGTCTTGACACTAATGGTCATTTTGAGCTAGTCTTCTTTGATAATACATATAATCCCGCGGGGACTCGGACTAGCTATCTAGTCCTCTCTCTCGATAAGCGCATACTCTGGGCAGAGATACATGCCCGTTCACCATGCAGGGGACACTCCTATCCCAACATCTACTCACTTTCCCAACAATCATCAAGCTTGTCCAGAAACAGGAAGCATACTAGAACTCAATGACGACAGAGCTTTGATCAGTTTATTTTAATAGTGTTCATGCGGCTTGTTGGACTAAGCCCTTTTTGGCTAAAGTTCCCTAAACTTTTTTGCCTTCCCCCTAGACCTTTTTTCTGACACGGTTTTGCCAACTTACATTCTTTGGGCACTTTGCCAGTGCCGATCAGTGTCAAAGTGCAAGTGCTCCCTGTGTAAAGTGTTTTGTAATGGATTGTCCATAAATGGTATGTTTGCCTTACTAGTAAAGTCCCTAGTAAAGTGCACTATGTGTGCCAGGGCTGGTAATGCAAATGCTACTAGTGGGCCTGCAGCACTAATTGTGCCTCCCACACAAGTAGCCCTAAAGAGATAACTCAGGCATGTCGCTGCAGTGCCTGCACGCAGTTTGTCAAACTGCCTTGTTGTCCTGACTAGTGCACCCACTTGCCAGGTCTTACCCTTCCCTTTTTATGCACATCAAACACCCCTATGGTAGGCCCAGGTATCCACCTGGGCAGGTAGGACGTGTACAAAGGTGTGTACCATGTCCTGTCATAGAAAAACTGCCAAATTCATTTTTCACTGTTGCCCATAGGACAGAATGGGGAATACTGTGTAATACGCTTCCAGCCTATCTTCCCATAGGCTTAAGATGGAGTGGTGAAGTTTAGTGTGCCTGAACTCACAATTTAATATCAAATCTTTTTGTGAAGGTGGTTTTTAGGTCGAGCTAGAGTTGCGCATGCGTAGCACGCGGTCTAGCTCGACAACTATTGTTTTCAGTTTCCTGGGAATTTGAGACAGGGTTCGGACACGAGCGCCGATTGCACCTCGTGGGCGCGCACGGCGCCGTGACCATCTCCTGCCTCAGATTCCCGTGCGCAAACCCACACACAGCCACACTCACGCATGCGCACATACACACGCATCCTGCATACACACATGCACCCCCCCTTAAACAGACACACGCGCGCACACAGACACACGCGCACACACAGACAGACACACACACACACTCTAACACATAAAGACACAAACGCGTACATCCCCCCTCCCCCTCCACTCACCTGGCTCTTTCCGCGTGTCCCTCGGCAGCCAGCATTCAGCGTGCAGGGTTCCAGGACGTTCTCCCGGCAGTTCCTTCCAGTTTCTTTGCAGGCCCCGCCCACGTCCCAACGAAGGCTGCCTGACTTCCGCTAGCACTCTGTGGCATCACGCTGAACTTGGCTTTCGGTCACGAAGCAGACAATGCCGGACACGGGTGAGTGACGACAATGGTTCCCTACAGAGGTGTTTGGGTGCGGTTTGTTCGATACCTGACTTGTTATTTTTGTTGCTCGCTTGTTCTCTCTGCTGTCAGAGGTTGGCTTCATGCAGGACTGGCGTTAGTGCTGGCGGCGCCTGGTGCAACAATCTTTTTAGGCGTTCCCCTACATTCTCCCCCTTGCTTTACATGAATTGCCTCACTACCACGCTCCAACAGTGCCCATTGTCTCTCCCCTGTCCATCTCCGTCATACAAACTCTCAGCACGGCCTCGATGATGCGAGGAGCAGGGGGGTATGTGAGCAGAGCAGAATCTAATCTACTCCATCCTCGAGACCTCGGCACCCCTAAAAAAAAACTCCATCAGTAACACGGGTGCCGAAAATCAGAGCTTTCTTAAGAGTGCTGAGGCGCTAGGGCCCAGTGTGTCATCACTAATCTGGTGGCATTTCTTTTCTCGACCTCGGGAGGATGAATGGTTGAGGTGCACTGTCAGGATTCCAACATGTGACATGCGATTTGTACACAAATGTATGCCGCAGAAACCAATGGGCCACGCTCAATCCACTCTCCTATCATGCTAATGAGCGGCCACTGTCCACTCAGAGTTATTTTTTTTGTAGTGAACAGACTTTCTATCATAAATTAAGCAAAAGTGGAAACAAAAGCAGCCTAGCGGGTCATAATTCTAATCATGTTATGCAGAAAGAACAAACGCCAGGCACGACAACAGTTAAGAAACAAAAAGTACTGCTGTGGCATGAATTGTTTCAAAAATCTGATTATGAATAAACTGCACAGGCTTTCATTTCCCACAGAGAGTCAACCATATCCCGATTTACAACCCAACAGCAGGCAGTACATGACAAACAACAAATCCAGAGACTGAGGATGGTGAGAACGGGCAAGACGGCCTGCAATAATGTAGGGTTTTAAACCATTCTTTAAACATTGAAGTCCTCAAATGCTGACACCACTGCATCTAATGAGGACAGGAGGTTCACTCCATCAGTAACACGGGGGCCGAAAATCAGCGCTTTAAGAGTGCTGAGGGGCTAGGGCCCAGTGTGTCGTCACTAATCTTGTGTCATTTCTTTTATCGACCTCAGGAGGATGAATGGTTGAGGTGCACTGTCAGGATTCCAACACATGACATGCGATTTGTTCACAAATGTATCATACAAACTCTCAGCACGGCCTCGATGATACGAGGAGTAGGGGCGGTATGTGTGCAGAGCAGACTCTAATCGACTCCATCCTCGAGACCTCGCCACCCCTAAAAAAAAAAAAAACTCTCCCCCCCCCCCGTGAAGAATCTCTGCAGGAGGTTCACTCCATCAGTAACACGGGTGCCGAAAATCAGCGCTTTCTTAAAAGTGCTGAGGCACTAGGGCCCAGTGTGTCATCACTAATCTCGTGGCATTTCTTTTATCTACCTCGGGAGGATGAATGGTTGAGGTGCACTGTCAGGATTCCAACACGTGACATGCGATTTATACACAAATGTATGCCGCAGAAACCAATGGGCCACGCTCAATCCACTCTCCTATCATGCTAATGAGCGGCCACTGTCCACTCATAGTGCATGCTTCCATCATGCACACACACTACTAGCTATCTGTGCCCGCTTTCACCAGGCAGACACACACCACCAGCTGCCAGTGCACGTTTTAACAGGCACACTCCTCCAGTTGTCAGTGCACACTTTCGCCAGGCATACACAACACCAGCTATATTTGCATGCTTCCACCAGGCACACACACCACCATTTGTCAGTGCACGCTTCCACCAGGCATACACACCACCAGCCATCAGTGCACGCTTCTAGCAGGCAGACACACCACCATCCGACCCACCTAATTGTAAAAACAACTATTTTTTTATGTATTGTCTTTTACACACTGTTAGGCTGATCTATTTTAGTACACATTATGCTGCAATCTGGGGTTTGAGTTTTTTTCTGTCACATCTCTACCCTAAAGCCTCTCACTGAAAGGTGTAAACTCTAGCACTGCCACGCTCACGAATGCCTTACAGTGCAACCACACACACACACAACACCACACACACAACACCACACACACAACACCACACACACAACACCACACACACCACACAAACACAACCACACACACAACCACAAATACCAACAAACACACAACAAACACACACACAACTACACTGAAAACCAAACCGTCAGTGCACACTTTCACCACGCACAGACACTATCACTCATCAGTACACGCTTTCACCACACACAAACACCACCAACCATCAGTGCATGCTTCCACCGGACACAGACACCATCAGCCATCAGTGCACGCTTTCACCAGGCATACACACACCACCAGCGCGCAATTTCACCATTCACACACACACAACCAGAAGTCAGTGCACGCTTCTATCTATCGCCTTTACTCTATCGCCTTCACTCTATCGCATCACCACAGCATCACTCAGCACCACCACAGCATCACTCAGGGGCACCACAACATCACTATGCTCTACCACACAGCATCACTGAACGCCACAGCATCACTCGTCACCACCACATCATCACTCAGCACCACCACAGCATCAATCTGTACAACCATTCAACAAGAACTGGTTCAAATATGTTCTCTCAATGTTTTAAGCTTTATTACAAATGTCCCAAAAAGATGTTAATATTTCACTTCTGTATTTTCGTCACAATAAAATACACTGAACATAATCTTCACAAAAGTTATTTACAAAAGTTTAAACTACAATAACTTTTAAGTATTCATTATTTTAAAAAAATAAAAGCCATTGTTATTTGTAATATAAATACATCTAAGTCACGTAAATACAACACATATTGCATTACAAATGCTATGTGTCACATTTGCGAAAAGTTAAAACTATTGGCATTGTAAATGACAAAGCTATTAATTTCGCTACTTTCAAAACCAACACATAAATAAAAAAAATGTCATTTACAATACCAATAGCTCAAACTTTCCTAATGCGAGACCTATTGCATTGCAAATGCTTGTTGAATTGTGCGTTTAGAAACCACGCTTTTATAAGTGGCTTTGTTTTTTTGTTCTAACAATTCTGTGTGTCTCTGCCTGGTTGTGGATTGACTGTCTGGATTCGAATGTGATAGGATCCGAGGAATGTCTTGACCCGAGGGTGGAGGAGGGGGGGGGTTTTGGGGGGGGAGGGGGGGAACAGAAACAGGCCGACCTGCATCTGGAGTGTATGGGGGAGGAGTAGCCCCTGGAGGTGAAGATCCCTGGGCTGCTGCCATAAAACAATAACTCCATCTCCTGAGTGATTGAGGATCCAGACCCCCATTATCAAAGGAAGAAGGTGTCACTGGAAGGTAGACACCCAGAACTGGTTTGGACAGGGATCAGTGCCCCCCTGAACACAAAGACATTTAGGGGTATAACTATGAGAGTTGAAACCACTGAACGTTGGAATGATCAAGACTGAAAAGGACAAACTCCTTCCTGGTCAAGAAGAACCTCTGCCAAGGAAGAACAGCTGAGGAGACCGCAGAGAAGGACTGACCCTTGCTGTGTGTTCTGCGGATTTAACTAAGAAGAGGCAAAGGGACTTAGCTGTGTGCTGTGTCACCCCTGCTAGAAAGGACTGTGCTGTGTCCTGGAGTAACTTGTCCCCAAGAGCCCGAGGAGAGCTGGCTCCCTGTTGTGGAAACGCAGGAACATTAAAGTTTCCAAGTGTGTCTCAGCGATGCGGTGTGTGTGTGCTTTTTGCAGCCTGAGATCTTCGTAAGAACTGCCCCGTGATCGTGTACACCCGGAGTCCAAGTTGAGTCTCAGCAACACTGTGTGCGTGCGTTTCGTGCAGCTTAAGACCTTTGTGAGGATTGTCCTGTGATTGTGTACACTTGGCGTCCAAGTGAGTCTCAGCGATGCTGTGTGCGTGCTTCGTGCAGCCTGAGACCTTCGTGAGGACAGTCCTGTGATGGTGTACACCCGGAGTCCAAGTGAGTCTCAGCGACGCTGTGTGCGTGTGCTTCGTGCAGCTGGAGACCTTCGTGAGAAATTGCCCCGTGACTGTGTGTCCCAGAGCAGTCTTGTTCTCTGCTTTGATCAACAGTGTGACCAGAAGTGCTACGATCATCATTGCCATCGACCTTGTTTGTTTTTCCCTTGTCAAACAAATTATGCAATGTAATTGACCAAACATTGGAATGACCTAGGGGTCAGATGTAGGAAAGAGTGATTACTTAGAATCATACCTACACTCTATTAGGAGCAGTTATGATTTATTGTTCCGTTTGACGCTGGGATTCAGAATATTGTTCACCAGCTTTTTATTAGCACTAGTGTGGTGTTTTGATGTTGGGAGGGATTGTAAGTTGCGTCTGGTAATATCTTATTGATGTTTGTATGATTGGGAGTGTTGATTGCATGCCGGTGTCGCACATGAGTATAGTTTGTTGTACATTGTTTTTTCCCTCTATTTTGATAGAATGTTTTCTAAGTGAATTGTCAAATAAATAACTGATGTAAGTATAAAGAGGACATATATGTTTGATTCATATAGTTAGGCAAAAATATGTCTTCAGGAATTTTGCTCAGTACTGGCAATTGTTACGTTTTGTTGTCCTTAAATGTATGGCATGAGTTGTGTGAACATACCACATTGTTCTTAATCACAGTCTTGCTGTATTGGCGATTACAATTCAGTGGAGATAAACATGAGGAAATTACTTTTAGACAAGTCTCTCCGACACAGGTCAAAAAGAAGCAAGCATTTAGAGATAGTGTGTGAGCATTGCTATCTGGGTGGGCACTTCGATACTAACTGCCCTTGGTCTACTGCTTGATGGCCAATATGCATTCAGTGATACCTATGGCCAGAAATTAACCGAAGGTTTAAACACTTCCTATGGAAAACGTTTAGAGTGGCCAGTTGAAAAGTCTCCTAATATGGTTTTCTTATTACAACTTGAACATACGGAGTACCCTTATGGAGGCAAGCACTCTTATTAAGAGCTTCACCAACATCTGAAGTGGTTAGGGTTGTGTTTGATTTCAGACCTAGCGGTAATTTTTCTTTTTAGGAGAGGTCTTGATCCAAAAAGAGTAGCCTCCCCCTGCTTTGCTCCCCGGTGGCTTAGTGTGCTGGTGACATTGGCTGAAGGGCAATGAACAGTTGCAGAGACTGCCCCTACAGGCAAAAGCTGCCGATGCCACTCCTACAAAATTTAAATTTGTCAAAAGGTTGGATGCTGCAGACCTCCCTATTCGGTCTGTTGCATCAAGCTATACAGATTATCCTGAATGTCAGTATCATCTCAAGTTTATTTTAATTAAATGTATGCTCCTTTGTCAGGATTCGGTGGCGGCAAATGAAGTTATTTCAAGAACGGTCTCACTGCACTACACTGGGGCCAGCAACACTGGGGTAATGCAACCCAGAGGAATGCCATGAAAGTCCAACAGAGGTTTTGCAGTCTATGAGGCCACTTCTTTTCTTTCAGCCAATATCGTGAACATACCTTGAAAAGCAATCTTGGAGGATATAGTGCCCAACCTGAACATCAACCAAACGAACAAGGTCGCCGACTGACAACATTGACATAAAATTGAAAATTATGGGGAAGGCTTCACGCTTCCTGACTAGAAAGAAACACATTTGCTGCGCACAACACTGAGGTACCGGCCTGAGGGTGTAATGTTCTGAGTAGAGGCGGAAAAGGAAGTTGAACCCTTTCTGTAGATGAAAGGGGAGCAGTCAGCATTAAAACCAATCACCGTATTATTTAGTTATATGAATGGATATTCCACAAGCCCCAGGAGACCGATACGTAGCAGTCCCGTCAATGCTGGGTATTTCGTTTTGTCTGCCACCAAATATGCAGCACACTGCAAGAACTAGTGCATGCTCAACCCATCTTATGGTTTAATGAATACACGTCTAATGCTCATTTTAAATTATGTTGATTATTGCAAATCTACAAACTACATTTTTACACAACCGTTTTTTGAAACATCGAAACTCGACAAGTTACCAGAGCATTGCAATATGCATCTCACTTTCACAATACAGATTTAGGGTGAATCAAGGTCAATACAACTCTTTGCTGTCATCATGGTCAGCAATTCCTCTGAATTTGCCTTTTTAAAGAATTTGTATGCATTCGCTGTTTGATTGTGTCAATGCATCTTCCCGTCCCGCACTTGTTTTTTGCTATTCGCCCCTACACCTGGGACTGATAATGTGCATATTTTTTTCATGTTAGAACATCCAACAACCCTTGGAGCGGAAATGCGATAACAGGTAGACGTTTAATGGGCTCTAAATGTCTCGCTGCTGGGGGCTGTAATGTAGAACACAACTCGGCACTTTCACTGCGACACAGTAGATCTCGTATAAACTGTCTACAGTTGGGGAGATGGTCAGCCTATCTAACGCACTAACCACTAGATTCAAAATAAATTGGCTAGGAGGGAGCCATGTGCACAAGAGAGACAGAGGGAAGGTGGAGGAGGGGGTGTTAGGCTATGTGGACTTTAAAACTATGAGCAATCACCCAGGATTATATGTCTTTGCTCTTACTGGCGACTCGTAAGCTCAACTGCACCAGGAGCGCAGGGTGGGACTACAAAAAAGTCTGAGCAGTTGAAAACAAACTGCATTGTAAGAAATCAAAAAAACTTTGTGGTTTTCTAATCTTGGCTGTTTTCTGAATCTCAATTATCTGTCAAATACTTTGTGTATATCTTGAAAATATCAAATACTCCTTGACAGATGTTGCAACAATCAGTAGCCTTGCCTCAGGCCTCAGCAAGCTCTTAGGCCTAACCTGAACAGAGTCTGAACACAAACACCAATTACTTAAGCGCTGCAGTGTGTCCATGTCATGCTGCATACCCATCACCTTGGTGCACCCACATTCCTACACCACAGCATAATTGTCAAAAATCACCTGTCAACACCACGCCAAACTTCCACACAATGGCCATCGGTGTGGTGCCATGTCCCAGAGTCATCGGCAAAACCTCACTTCACTGTAAAATTGCCACATCTAGACAGACAAGAGGAAGAGGGAATGGCCCTTCCCTTGCGTGCACCCACTTTCCCTCTTCTTACTCCCTCTTGTACTAGGAAGAGAGAATTGTAACTCTTTCCATTTAGAAGTGCGACCCTACAAGATAAAGGAAAGAACTTTCAGAGAATTTCAATCCCTCAAAGTATCTGCTCTAAACAGCTTGTGAAAGGATATAGATTAGGATACAAGCTGCTCGTGCCTGTGGGTCACAGTGGCGGGAGAGGGTCATCTTAATATAAGAATGTGCTGTACTCCAGGAATGGTAAAGTGGGAGAACGGTGCAATCACCAAACACCTCCCAGCCTGGACTTAAGTACTGTGGCTACGAGAAATGAAATGAGTGATCAACAGAGCAGGAATCACAATATCTTGCCACCCCTGGTTGTTGAAGAATCACATCCAAAGCGAAAGACCCTGATGAAGGGTCGTTCTTATAGACCCGAAATGCATTGGGTATCGCAAAGAGCGTGAAATAATATGAAATATTTATGAATATGGATTATGGAGTTTTGAAAATTACCTTTGGATGAGTTAATAAAAGACATCATGAATGAAAATTTGAAAATTGTGGTCGCAACATGATTTCATGAATTGGGAAAAAATGTGAAGAAACAGAGTTTCAAGTAAAAAAGGGCACACAGCCAAGGACTGGCGCACCCAGACCTACACTGTATATTTTTATACATGGTCATTGTTGTGGGTATATGGATATCCATCTAGACAGTATAGCTGTAGCCTGCTGTATGGGAGTGAGTAGTGTCTAATATGCTGTGTTGGAACTGTGTGTGGTATATTGATACACTAGTTCCATGCATTCAGTACCCGTATGTGGAAGAAAAAAAAATCTAATTTCACTCAGGTTCCACCTATCCCTTTTTTAGGTCTTGCGCCTAGCGTTACACTGCGCAGCAGTGTTCGTGCAGCGGGAGTCCTTTTGTCTGGGTTTCAGAAATGGACCCTGGAAATGAACATGCTTGTGCATGTGTTTTTCCTATGGTCTTTTCTGATTGGGCTTGGAGTGCGTGTTGTTTTGTAACAGAACACGCATTAGGCCATAGGCGGTCACGTTGCTCCGCCCAAGGCCTATTGGTGTCTGTTACGCGCACCAGAGCCCATGTGTCTTCAATTATGGCGCAAGGGTCTGGGAACGATAATTGAAGACATGGCTCGCAGTGATGCACGTACACTTGCGGGCTTTTTTGGTTTTTTTTTACATTTAGTAAATCGCTTTCGCGATCGCTTTCACTGCCGCTCATCTGCAATGCACTTGATTGTTGTGCAGTGCATGTTAGATAAACCTCATGCGAAATACACAAACACAGTTCGAGAGTGTATAACTTGACTAGAAACATTTTTGCTGTGTCCTCTATATTATATTCTTTTATTTTACAAAGCGCAGCTGTTACCCAAAAGAGTGCCCTGCGCTGAAAAATGTAATCATATCGAACATGAGAGTAAACTAACATGAGAGAAATGTACTCCAACGAAAGAGTTTTAAACATCTCTCAAACTGAAGGTTGTTGAGCGGGCCCTGAAGAGAACTCTAAATGTTTGCAATGCTTAGCTTCCAAAAGGTGAAAACCTTGACCATCTTTCCTCAATGTAAGCCCCCTTCAAACAGAAACAAGGTGATGGGGTACGCAACCAGACAAGCATACACAGAACACAAATAGAGACAGACGCACAACAGACACAAAGAGACAACTGGGGTCCCTCAGGGCTCAACACTCAGCCCCCTACTCTTCAATGTTTACATGACCCCCCTGATCTACCTGGCAGAGAGTTTGGGTGCCAAAATTATGGCCTACGCCGACGACACCAAACTCCTCTTCACCTGGAAAGGAAATGATCTACAGACTGGGAAAGCCCAGCACTGTCTCTCGTCAGTATTTTTCCTGGCTGGCCCAGGCCAGCCTGAAATGTAATGAGGAGAAATCCGAAATACTTCTTTACGGACAATTCCCTATAGCTTTCAAAGAATCACTGTGGCCCACTGGATCACCCCGTCCAATGGGTGACTGTGGGATAGCTAAGAACTTCGGGATTTGGTTTGGGGCTGATATGTGCTTCCGAGAACAGATCAAAAGATTAGCGGGAACATGTTTTGACACCCTGACAAGCCTAAGGAAATTCTTTCCCCTCCTCCCTAGAGCAGCTAAAGAGGCTGTGGTCAGGGCTCTCATACTCTCGCGCCTGGACTATGCCAATGCCCTGTATATTGGCTCTCCTGCGTTTCTTCTAGGGAAACTGCAGGTGGTACAGAATGCGGCGGTTAGGCTCCTTTTTGACATCCCTAGGAGACTAAGCGTCCGCAAGCAACTATGCGAACTCCATTGGCTTCCGGTGACCCAAAGAGTATGCTACAAGGCCTTGGTCTTGACTCATAAAGCCCTCCATGGCCCTTGCCCAGCCTACTTCAGGGCTAGGTTTAAGTTCGATCAGCCGGCGCGACAACTACGCTCTGCAGCTCTTAGAAGCCTGGTTGTCCCTAGGTTTCGGAAAGCTCGCCTCGGGGGCAAATCCTTGGCAGTTAGTGCGGCCAATATGTGGAACACCCTGCCAAACAAACTACGACATTCTATGGATCAGCCCACTTATAAAAAAATATTAAAAACACATCTGTTTAAACAAGCCTTTTAGTTCCCTGATATATGCTGTCTTTGTTTCCTCTACGCGCCAGGACAGTCTCGACTAACAGTGCGCGATACAAATCCGCCTATAACATAACGTATCACAGAACATTCCCGCTCACCGACCTACCTACAGAGAGACTCACGCAAACACAGCCAGACACATATACCCACAAATCACACAAAAACAGACGCACAAACACACAGGGCACAATCACAAATTCACGCTCATAAGCACACATACATGCAGACACAATCAGAAACACAAACACACGCAATCAAAATATTACAAGCCAAGAAGGTGCCAGACACTGAATACACAAGTGAGTGCGTGATAATTACCCCTATGTTGATGCCCCAGAGGTGGTGTCGGTCTGTGGTGCAGAACCCGAGGTGAGTGTTCTCTCGAGTGGGGCGAGGGCTCATTTTGTGGGAGGGCCGCTCCCCACCTCCCACGGTTAGGGCCGAGGTGGGGGAAGCGGGCCGTTGGAGATATGGGTGACAGTCGGCAATGGAAGCCAGAGCCCCTTGCCGGGCAGGGGCAGACACAGGAGCGTCTGTCCCTGCCCGGGAGATTAGTGCGTCTCCCTCACAGCATTCCCTGCAGTCCTGGCAGTTCGCACGGACCCCCTCTCCCACCCATGAATCATGCGCTTGTCACCCTGCACCAGGCCGGAGACACAAAAACACCGCTGTATCACGTTTATTGCACTTTAAGTGGCGGGTGGACTGGCCACTCCCGGGTGGCGGTGGGGGGCTAGGATTGAGCTAGTGTCATATATAGAAACTCACAAATAAATGAACAAAACAAAGAACACCCCCATGACCCCCACAGTCACAAGCTAGTTATGGTATCCCATTAATCTCTATTCTATTACATGGGGGCGTGGGGGGTGCCTCAATTGAAGCAGAAGTAAAGGGGTGCACAGCCACTAAATGGACAGAAAATTATTTAGAGGGAATACGTGCAGACCTAGAAATAATGCCCAAATGGTCGTCCCATTTGAGCATGACTTGGTGAGGGAAAATCAGGCTTGTGCCAACTTTCTCTAATAAGAAACCACCTTCGTCCCGGTCTCAGCGATTTGTGGCCGAAGAGATTCAGCAGAGGTCGAGCTTGAGGGAGGGTTGATGCGGCCTATCCACAGAAATCCAATGACCAAAGCGTAAAAACAACAGACATCACCCACCACAACGCGAAGAAAAGCCACAAGTCAGTATAATACATATACTATATGACAAGTTAAACAAGCGCGGGGTACAAGAAATGGCAGACGTGAAAATGTGTACTGGGACATTCTAGTTATGGACTTACCTAAAGATAAGTTACCAGACACCCAGTTCTGGAAAATTTCAAATTAAAAGTTACATCTCAGGCGCATTTTTACAATCCTCTTTTCAAAGTGTGCCTACGGCTCCAATGTATCATTTTAAAATAATAATGGAATGTTTTGTCGATTGTGCTTCATACCGCTCTTCTACCGTTTCTCGGTGCTATAAATAGCAAGAGTTAATCTAAGCCAATGTAGTTGTGCTCAACTTAACGGCTTTGAGGGGATGAGAGGCTGGTTAGGAGTTGCCGCATGTTTCAGCGGCGAGCGTTCAACTCCACGAGCTCTCCTGTGGCTGACAGGTCGTAGCAGTCGTGTACTCTGGTGATAGATTTGTTACTCTTGCTAATATTGAGTGTGCGTTATTGCCTTGTAAACTCAAGCGGAGTACTTTAATGATTTAAGGGTTCGTAGCCTTTGTGATATTTTTATGATTACACATTCCTGAGCAACAGATAAAACAGTGTGTGAAGGATCATTCTTGGCCCGGCCTACAAAGGGATGAAGCGTGGTTAGGAGGTAGCTTGCGGCATCGCACACAATACACACATACTCAGGCACACACACACACGCATACAAATGCACACATGTGCGCACACACACACACACACACGCACGCACACATACACCCAAGCATGAACACACACACACACACGTGCATGCACATACTCATACACACACCTTCACAGACGCACGCGCACACACATACAAATGCAGACACGCGCAAGTGCATGCACATGCATGCACACACACAAATGCGGACGCGGACTGCAGAGGAGACTCGTTTATGTGGCATGAAAGCTCTCCTCGTGGAGCGACTCTTGGGACCCCAGAGCAGGGGACCTGGATGAAACGGGGCACATTTCTGTATCTTAAATGTAGAGTTTTATTAACCCCACTCAGATTTATACAAGCTAAGTGACAGAACACGAGACAGAGGAGGCACGGGTGCTGGCAACTCTGGACGAAGAAGGTGTGGGGATGTTTAACAGGTGGCGGAAGGGGTGGGGGTAGACCAAACTAGTGCCTTGGTTGGTTTAATGCACTGGGATCCGGCCATCTATCCACAGACTGGAAGCTGCTGGCACATTCCCGATACGTGGGTTATGTCAAAGGGGGAGGTGTAAGTGCTTATCTCCAGTTTGTCTGCTGTCCACTCAATGACATATGAGGAACAAGCATTTGCAATGCAATAGGTCTCGCCTTTGTGAGAGATTAAGCTATTGGCATTGTAAATAACTATGCATTTTATTTATGTTTTGAAAAATCAACAAGTAAATAAAAGGCATTGTCATTTACAATGCCAATAGTCTAGTAAATGCGAGACCTATTGCATTGAAAATGCTTGTTCATGTTCTGTTGTGACTTCAAACACTGTTGGTGAGGATGGAAAAAATTTGGCCCGCTGAAATTTCAGTTACGCTGAAGTAATTCTGCATAACCGTGCATTACACTCGTTATGCAAAATTCCTGCAAATACACTACATTGCGTCATTATTCATCACTCTCAGGAAAAATGTAGCACGAGCGCACAGGAACCCGAGCAAGTGGCTACTGTTTGTAGTGCCTCTTTGTTCTGTTATATTCTAAGCACAAAATAAAACCTTCGACCACAAAGCATACACAAGGTCGCATTTCATGCTATTATATAGCGCCAAATGCAATCATTCCTTCTTCTAGGATACACGTTTAAATTCTTGAACTTCTTGTTTTGAGAAAATTCTACCTACAGTCTATCTTAAATCTATTTTCTTTCTGGAGACAACTTCAAAATCGGAAACCAGTACTTCAGACGACTTACTAGTGGCTTGCACAGTAAGAACTTCATAACATAGCAACTGGTTAAGAGCGAGCGAGTGTTTGCGTGCGATTGGTTTTTTCTTCTCTCAATAAAAGGAGAACAGTACATTCAGTAGAAAAACTCACTGGACCTTTTTGTGCTACAGTTCCCAATTGTCATAGGATAGTTCTCACCGTGTTACTGCTCTTTATGTGAAGCCTAAAGGATAGTGCAAAGAGTCTGGTTGCAAAAGACCTTGTTAACCTACCAGGATCTCACAGTGAGCTTGAATCTCACCCGCTGATTACCAATGGTTGGCTTGCTTGTGACGCATTTGCCTGCATCTTATTCGATGGTTGGCACTGCCCATCTTACGCTGTACCCTCCCCTATGAATGTCCATACTCTGCTCTCTTTTAGGGTACTGTTTTTTTTATTTTTTGCTTACAAATTCTACAATTGCTTGGATTTTCCAACCGTCTTCTACTCTCCTTTCCCACTGTGGTGCTCTCCTTCTCATCTGTGTGCTTCTGTACCCCCTGCACTGCCCGCTCATGTGCATTCCACCCCTTCCCGCGTGCCATGCTGCTGTCTCTCGCCCATGTCATCTATGTTCTCTCCCTCGTGTGCTTCTCCCTGCCCTCCTGTGCTGCATTTCCTCTTCCGCACCTCACCTGCTCCCCCATTTACCTCAAACCAACGCCCTCCAACACCCACGGTACTATTTTCTAATCAGCGTTTTCACAATAAAATAAACGTTACTGATCCAAGTGGCGTGAGCATGTCCGCAGAATGACACTACCGTCCTTGCACTTAATTTTAATTTTATTTTTGACAATGATGCAGAACATCCAGAGACTGTACAGTACTGCCAAAAGCAACTGGCAAAACGAACAGTTCCCAAAAGCGAGTCCTACTGCTTGTTATAAGTGGAGTTGCGCCTGCTCCTGGTTCTGTTGAAGCTCTTTATAATTGCTATAGGATTCATTCCGGTTGACATGGCAGGTATGTGGGCCAGCCACCGAATGACGACGCCAGGCATACATCTGTTCAGCCCTTTCCAGAGCTGTATGCTGAAGTCCTTGAGCCCAGGGGACAGCAGCCTTGCATGAGCACTCTCCAGTTTCACCTCGGGGAATGTGAAGGCTGTTGTGACAGCTCAGAGAGAAAAGTCTAGTAGAATGCACACATTGCTGGCAGATGACATGTGTTGAGTCTCACTATACTTGCTTCCTTCAGTAAGGATGCGAGGTACGTGCCACCATATCCAAGTGCTAGGGGTGCAACACCGAAACCAGGCACTGCCCAACTGGAAGTGTATGGTCAGGCACAATCCACGTGCGCTGGAAGCAGACCCGCTTCAATATCAATATTGCTCATAAATAAAAAAAATTAAAGTAACAATTTAAGGTGCATTTTACCAGCTGTTACAGACGCCGGAAACATAGAAAATAAATTAATCACAACTGACTAGTGTTCCAACCGGTCTACTGTATGCAGAAAAAAAGAGTCTCATTCCTACGACGAGACACAGAGTAAAAGTCATAGACATGAACTGAAATATTCAAGCCATGAGGGAAGCAATTATGCTTCATTATCCATATTGCTAAAAAATTGTGTGCAGTATAGGTTTTTCAGCTCCCTGTTTAACCCCTTGCATACTTATGACGAGCTCAGCTCGTCATGAGGCACAGTGGAGCTGTGCTCATGACGAGCCGAGATAGTCATAACTGCCGCGGACGGCCCACGCGGGGCTAATTCCCCGCCTGTGCGGGTGTTCTAAAGGAGTGGGCAGAGTCGTGACGAGCTCAACTCGTCATGAGCACAGCGGGGGAATTTGCCCTGTGTGGAAGGGGTTAATTCTAACGCCAACACCTTACGGTTTCCCCCTCAAAATGAAAGCCCTTGAGGGATAGCAGGTCTTAGAAGTGGCCAAGAACAGTGCGTCCATATCATTTATAGCTTACACTGGATGGGAAGCATGTCCCACATTTCAGCATAAACAAAGGCTTCCTCATGCTAGGTTCAGCTCATTACTTCCCTACCTACCTTCCCTCCTTATAGGACATTGATTCTCTGAAACATTCTATAGGATTCCCATCTCAGAAAAGCCCTTAATCTCTTTTGAGAAACCACAGAACACCCCAACTAGCTATGTATGTGATGTATTTCATCCCCAGGGGCACTCTATACACAAGGCACTTTTGGCTCCAAAGCCTTCTGTGCCGACTTAAGGTTGGGAGGGGGGGGGGGGGGGAGGAGGTTATTCTTAGGGATGTGGATTGGTCATGCACAGATTCCTTAAGGATCTTATACCAGATAACATAAGATTTTGATACAGCTGCCTCCTTGTCTTAAGTTAACTAAAATGGGGATTTCCCAGGATTTATTTTATTTATTTATAAAGTTTTATATAACGCAAACTTGATCCCGAGGGATATCAGAGCGCTTTACAATTTGATTGAACGGAAGGTACCAGTTCAATACATGAGTCAAATGGGAATATAAATAGACAATGAATCAAATGAGGCTCACATAACAAGGCCAGTTACAAATCCTGGGGTCAGCAAAGAATGGGCTAGTACCTGATGCATAGCAACATAGAAGAGGATCAAATGAGACAACAAGAGAGGAAGAAAAAAAAAGTAATAATAATTTACAAGTTTAACATCCAATTCTGGAGTAAGTCCCATGCCATTAGAGCAGACAATCACACATCTTATTAAGGTAAGAACATATTCAAGAGGAATCTTTTTACTTCCAATTTGAAAGCAACATTGGAGGAGATTCTACAAATTTCTGGTGGAAGAGAGTTCCAGATTTTTGGTGCATAGCCTGAGAAAGCTCGTTGGCATGTTCTCCTTTTACGAAATATCTGAGGTTTCAGGAGGAGAGTGTTAGCACTCCTAGATGGTCTACACTCTCCAGATAGTTCTAGCTTTTGCGCTAGATAGTTGGGGGTTTTGAAGTGGAGGGCTTTGTGGGACAGGTAGGTTAATCTTTAGCTGAATTCTAGATTCATAGGGCAGCCAGTTCAGAGATTTTAAGACTGGGGAGATGTGTGCATTTCGCTTGGTGCCCGTAACCAATCTGGCCGCCACGGTCAATGATGCCCTTAATGGGGCCAAGGTATATTTTGGAGAGGCCACAAAGCGTAGCAATGCCAGAATCAAGCCTCGGCAAAACAAGCGATTGGACCACTGGCTTGAAATCCGCTTGAGGTAGGAAAGGTTTGAGATTCCGGAGTATCGACAGAAGGTGATTAGCTCCCTTGCACACATTGCACATATGAATCTTCATGTTCAAGTGCTTGTCCAGGGTGACAGAGAAAATCTATGAGTTTGTTAAAAGCATGGAGCCAAGTATATATTATGCCTCCCACCCACAAAGCAGGTTGTCTGGATTAGAAGTGGAGTCAATCTTAATTTATAATCGGCTTCACTTTGTCCCAAACTCTTACTTTAGAGCCAGTTTTTCATAGTTCCAATATGGGCTTAATCTTACTATTATTTATTCTTTCTTTCAGGTTGTTCATATGACCACCTCACACAGCTGATTGGTGTTGTGCTTAATCATCGGGTTTCATTTTAGACACTATTAAACAGGATGTGCTGTTTTTGGCTCACGCTAATTAACCGCAGCCCTAATTCCACCGCGGTGCTGGCAGAATAATGAGTGGGCGAGTTCGGACAGCCGCCCGGCCATCCTCCACACACACCCACCCACCGTGACTTTTGACGGCCGGGACCGTCCGATGCATGGAAGGGGTTAAACACACTGAACAGTGGCCTCTTGGAAAATATCCTCCTACTTGCAATAAACCCCATAAAGTGTTCTAGTTCTCTACCTTTTCTCCAGGGATTAGTGTGGACCTATCCCCGATACTTGTGTTTCTCTTCAAGAAGGACTATGGTTTTTCAAAATGTAGGCTTTTACTATTTACTATGAGCCAATTCCTGTTCATTATTCTCTTGACTTCATTTGGAGTGCTGGTGTATGCACTCACAAATTATTTGTTGCGATTAGTGTTTTTCGCTGTGTTAGGAGGTTTCCTTTATGGCTGAACCGAGCACTCTTTTCTGCTTTGCAGTATTTTCATCTTACGATGTCCAGCCCCCTATCGGTAATTATATCAAACGTGCTCCCTGGAATATAATAGAGCAAGTCCTGTTTTATAGGAACCAGAATGATACCCGATGATGAACAGAATGTATGAGTGTCACAAGAAAACCCAGTTGAGGTGCGACTTTTGAAAATCTAATACTGCATTACAGAAGGGCAGTACGTGTTATTTTTGAGGGGAAATATGTACCAATGATGTCATAATGGTGTGGGTTAATAACTTTCTATGCACTAATGCTTGGACAATCCCCACTGGCTCTCAAGATTGTAATTTAATTCAAAGAACGATATTGTATTTTTGGAAGTGAATGCCATCAATATCCAAACACAAGCCTACATCTTACCATAGCATCAGAGAAGAGCTGCAGCACTTCAATGGCTCACTTTGCTTATGCTTAAACTATTTGCTCAGGAGTCTGAGCACTCTCGCATGTGCTTGCATTATAGAAACCACAGCCACGGGGTGGCCACCAACCAAAAAAGCTCTTCAACTTCTGAGAGGCTTTGGTAAGGTTGCAACCCGTAGAATTAGGTTTGCTAATGTTGATGTGACTGCCGACAAAGGTTTACAAAGAGGCTGCCCTTGTGGTCCCTCCCATTGCTACATGATTATGTTCCATTACAAGTGCTAGTACTTCCTAGGTCAGCACCCAAAATGACATGGAGGGCGATTTGTTTTATTTTAGAGTTGCTGAATTATTTCTCTTCACAATGTCCAAGCACTGCCAAGATTACTAAATAGGGGGGGGGGAACAGTAATAAGATGAATTCTATAGGATCCTGCAGAAAAGTCCTACGACATGTACAGTATAACTTTATAAAAGTCCCCTTGAAAATCTAGACCAGCACTGCCAAACTGCAGTGTCTGCAACCAGTCCCTTCCATTAAGCAGCCTTAACCCCTTGCATGCTGATGACGAACCCCAGCCGTCATGCACTACGGTGCTCGTGTGCTGATGACGGCTGGGGTTCGTCATGGCCCGCCCCTGTTCATTTGTTTACAGCACAGGGGCGGAAACGGGCCAGCAGTCAAGGGGTTAAAATCTAGATGAAGAGTTTGTTTTCGCATATCAACATATCAATAATTAGGTATACAATTTCCTATTAACTAATTTTAGCCACACCCTGCAAGCTTTCTTTTAAAGACAAATCATTCACAGATTTAATTTTGCCAGCATAGGACTAGTCAAAGATCAATGCTTTTGTACATAACACGGCTTTGTAGTGCCTAAGTCTTTGAAAATGAAAATTCCAGACCAATAATGCTTCGAAAAGAAACAAATTCTCCCCACCTTCCACCCCCCCCTACACTCTGTAGTTTAGAAAATAGCAAGTGTTTTTGCACACGTCTATGTAAAGCTGCGACACTCGCCATCCTTTCCTGAGAAGATATCAACTGCGGTTTCAAGGTTAATGAGGCGGATGGAATAGAAGCTGTGCTAAAATAACCAGTTAAAAGGATAGAACCCTTGAAGCATACAGAGGTGTACGGGTTTTCAATTCCTGAATAGTTTGGAAACAGCAACCACGGTCTCAGGGGGTAAAGAAAGTTAAGAAGTAAAGCATCCGACACCAAGGAGATCAGTGAATGAAGAATGAGATGTGGGGTGGAGAAGAAAGGGATACATCGCTAGTATGAACATAATGTGATAGAATAAAAGTAATCAAATTACTGCAGCCCTAAAAAACTTTCGTAGTTGCTAGTGGCACAGAAAAATCAGAGCTGGTGGACTGAGTGTAAGCTAAATTTGGAGATACAAAATTCTGAAACTATGGATCCAGGTCTAAGATTTCCCAGAAAGCATGAGGTTTAAGAAAAAACTGAAGACTGAATTCTTCCTGAAGGCCTACGCATCCTACCAGTAAACAATGAGGACTACCAACCCACTGTGCCTCCTTAAGAAGGAACAGGGCCCGATGAGTGCTAGTCAACCTCCACTGAGACTAGGAACTGAGAATACATCATGAGATCCACATATGCGATGGATCTGGGGACTAGAATTGTGAAGAAGGCCCATGGCAAATATATTAACTGCTCTGCCGCAGTCATCTGTACTACGAAGTGGCTATCTTTGAAAAGTCTGCGTTTGACAAAGCAAACCACCAGGTATCAATTTACTTTGCTAAAAATCAGCGGTTGGAAGAGGAAAGAAATCATAGAAGGCAGTTGGAATTGGTGAAAATAAAACTCACTTCTCACTCTGGTTGCCAAGGTGTGTTGGGAAAGATATGGCCTGCATGCCTGTGGCTGAAGAGCACAGGACATTTTTAAGGTTACATTGAACCTTTGGACATAAAAAAAGGCTCTTTCTAACAAGAACAGATACATTGGAGTGGCATTCTTTGCATGCTCGGCGAGGCTGTCACGCTTCCTGGAAGTTAGGAAGGCGGCATTCCTTTTTCTCAATGAAGAACAGATGTCTGAGTGAGCTAAACTTATAAATATAGCAACGTACGTTTGATCTTACCCTTTAAGTGCTGGAGTGAGAGGGAGGGAGGCTCACCAAGCTCCTACAGTGTTGAACTTTTTTATGTTCATTAAACCTCAATAAATCGCTTTGAGTTAGGAAAACTAAGCCAGACGTATGTAAGAAAGCAGGACTGAGTCATTGGAGAATATTCAACTCGAGGAGTTCTGCAGCACATCATGTCCTATGGAGCAGCGCATCCAAAAAAAGACTAAAATGAAGGACACTCTGTAAATGCGTAACCGCGGCAAACACTCCTGGATACTCCAGAGAACCAGGCTTTGCAAAGGAGACGCAGATTTTGTGCCTGTGTCGTTTTGTTTTCCGATTCCATAGCGCTAAAGACGACTAGGTTGGGAGCATTAGACACATTTATTTTTTTTATATCAGTGAAATCAACCTGGGGCATTGCCACTCTTTACAACACAAAATAGTAAAACAGAACAGATTATGGGAAATAATTTCACAACGCACACACTGTGCTGAAGTACTCTAAAGAGCTTCAGCACCTACTGAAGATGCGAGCTTGATGGCGCTGGAGGATGAAGTCTTCGAAGGAAATGCAGCTCCAAACTCATGTCCAGGTAGCAGGTCTCTGGCAAGAGTGAAGGGTGCCCTATTGTTCAAACCATCATGTCTACTAGATGCAAGGGTGGTCCCCTTGTCTGTAAGTTCCGGAGCAATGTACCAACACATTCTTGGGAAATTCACTTTTCCAAACCGCCAAGAGGCCATGCTCACCAGTAGAGGTCAGAAAAATGAAATCTTTACTGGAAATAGATTTGAGGTGGTTCCACGACAATCAAACTGTTATCACACCTCCTCCTCAGTCTATGCAGGATAGATGCATACTTCCAGTCCTAAGTTCGGTCTCTTCAGCAGTGTTCCATTTCAGACTAGGGCATTTATTAGTAAAGTTTTTCATTACATTTAACCCAACAGTATGCCACTTTCATGAGCTAGCCTTAGACCTTCGCACAGAAGCCCAGGACATTTCGGAAAACGTATGCTCTCGTGGTAGCATTGCTCTAGTCTAGCTAGCCTCTAGATCGAAAGCAGATACACATACTTAGAGTATTTGTATAAGAGCAGTATTGGACTTCGTGCCATTTCTTCTGAAATTCTAGACTCCCATCCGATAGCCCTCCTCTTGCATGGATCCACATGACTGGAGCACACTGTCAAGTCATTGCCACCTGCGTAGATGCATGCAAGTATGCACTTATTGTATCCTTTTTTGTATAAACAGAAGTCAATGTTCCCAATGTGGTTGATATACGTTAACAGAGTGACTAGTGTAGAAGTGAATATATTTCACGAATGCCCAGCTCACGAGCCTGCTCTGTCTGGGCATGGCTCACAATACTGGACTGTGCTTCAGACTTAGTCCATGCCCAGATTGGAAAACACAGGAAAGACTGTCGCAGTAATCAACAGTTAGAAGGCAACATTAACACAAGGTCCCCTAATGCAGTTATTAGTAGGGCAAACAATACGGCAAACAATACTGGACCAATCGAACCACCTAGGAGATCAGGTGAACAATGGGGCTGGGCTAACAACCAGCCAGACACAATCAGGTTTCACACTACTGCCTCTTCTTTGGATCTAAACTTCTGCTGCAGTTGTGTGTCATGGAGCAGAAGGCACCAACTCAGCCCATAAAAAAAGCTATTTTCTAACTTAAACACACTCATCCTACAAGGAAAAGCTGGTGCTTCTGCAGATTCCTTATCTGGGCCATGTCCGAGTTAAATATAAAAACGCAATGAAAGGGGCATAGAGGATGGAAATATCTCCTTCTCTAACATTACTCTAAAATATACTGCAATTGATTATGTGAAAGGGGGTTGTTAAACACTTGTTCAACAGATTCTGCCTTGATCAATGATGGAAAACGAAATGCTTGCCTTTTTTCAAACTTCCATGCTTCTTAACCGAACACAACACTCAAAAAGTCCTAGACAGATGGAGAAATCACAGGTGTTCTACACACGAGTAATATTTTTCGCCAAAACGCCTCAGAATTATAAAAACAGCTTTCAAACTCTTCCCACATTCCAATGGTTGTTACTGGAAAACTCAGTGTCTTGCCAGACCTACAGAGGCTCCAACACCTTCTCATCTTCGAGAGCAAGAAGCTCCAATGCCATTCCTCATACGTTCTTGTGTTGTACTTGTGTGATGTTGAACTATGACTTTTATGAATCCCCTCATGTACCTCTTGTAAACCTGATCTCATAACAAAGCGTTCCGATTCCTTCAGGTAGAGCTAGCGCTATATAAAAATCAAAACTCATCTTCAGGAGTGAGCAAGCTTCAACAGAGGCCTTCTCATCTTCAGGAGTGAGCAAGCTTCAACAGAGGCCTTCTCATCTTCAGGAGGGAGTAAGGTTGTACAATGTGAATCACCACATCAGAGTGCTTCCAGACAGACGAGATCGGAACCTTTTCAGGCATAAAGAACTTTAGAAAATAAACTACACACAAAATGATTTACCCATGGTCACACTGTGGTGAGATGATCAAGTAAGAATTAGAAGCTTGGGCTAAGAAAGCCAAATGGTCAGACAGGAAATCGCAACTCGTCAGGGGGGGGGGGGGGGGTTGGGTCTTACTCGATCACAATTAAGGTATAGGGCTTCCAGCAAGGAATCAAGTGTACCTTTTTATATCTGCCTGGATAGCACATCCGTCGCTAAACCTTGTGTGATTAACAAAAAAGTACTTTAAGTAGCACTTCTGACAGAGGTGCTTTGTCTCATCCAAATGTGAAAACCTTTAGTAGAGATTTTAATTGGGCAAATATTGTATGCTTGAGCTGGGGGGAAAAGGGCTGGTTATGCACGTTTCGCCTCGAGGGAAAGCTTATGGTTAACACAGGAGGACAGAGTCGGTTATGGGGACAAGACACTTATCAAGGCTATCGGCCTGATCGATTTGTTGTGAAAAATTATAGCAAAGAGTGTAGGCCTGACTTATGGACTGTCAAAATCATATATTAAAGTTACAACGTCTTTAAGAGTGGATTGTCATTACAATGAGTTTAAGCTTATGGACATGTTTGGTCCCCAAGAATCTCTCAGATTACCAGACCTTGCAAGAGATTTGGTGCAGACTAGCCCTTGTGGAGAATCATTGGGGGAAAAGATTTGCACATACAAAATTCTTGTTATTCCTTCTTAGAAAGGACTGTATATTGTTTTGCCAATCGTAATTTAGTCATATTTGTAATTTTATGATTAAATACCATCTTCTGTAAACCTATGCGGAATACAGCAGGACTCTGTTTATGGTGGCAAGCCAGAGCTAAAGGTTATGGGCCTGAATGGTTCGCAGGAAACCTTATGTCCAATGCCACAGGTCTCATTTTTATTATGAAAATGTATGATAAACATAGTAGGCCCGACTCTTTATTGTGATAATCATATGTTAAAGCCAATAAGCCTTTTTATTGAATTGCTATTACATGTGCAAAATAATGTAGTCAGCTATTTTGTTACATGGATTCTCAAAGATTCCTGCAGTAAAGCAAGGGTTTTGGTGATGGTTTAACCACTCAAACAAGATTTTCACTTGTAAACCCTTAGAGAAAGGGATTTCGTTTTGTCAACTGTAACTCTGCATATAACACACATACAAAAGAGGTAGGAGTGGAATATATCAGTCGCACATCCCTGGAACAATTCGTTAGAATTAATAAGTCACATTGATATGTATTTCATACAAAGGTTCCCAAACTGTATTGAGAGCTACATAAAGTAATACAACACTCTGCTACCTACTGGGTGTCACGTCATAGCCCCTCTGGGTTATGACAAAATTTCAACCGTAGGATAGTAACAGAGCACTCTAAAGCAGTCCCTTGCTAAATAAGAACAGTCCAATAGTGTATGTGTCGTCTTTATGGGTTTATTTCCAAACGCTCCAAAAATATAGATTAAGTCTATAGATTTCCAGTTTCAAATGAAAGTTCATATACTGTACAGCCGACACGTGTATTGTCTGGAACAGATATGTTTTCAAGTCTGTATTACATCTATATTTCACAGAATAAATCAGTCCATATAATACAACTATCCCAGCCAAAAATCCCAAATCCCAAAGTTTGAATGCGAAGTTTCCATACGCCAAAGAAAAACAAAGTAAAAAATCAATACTCACTACCAATGCCAAATTTTGTGATCCTCAAACCAAAGACGAACAAAGTAAAAGGAAAAGCCAAATCACCACACCAGTGTAAAAAGTGATACCAACTAATGCACCAGTATTGATCATATGCTATTCATGTGTGGGATATGCTTTCAATCACTCGTGTGGTTAAGGGCCCCTTCAATAGGTGTGCATTTAAGGAGTGCCAATGTGAAGTCTGGAAGGCCATGGAGTAGGGCATTACCACTGTCCAGATGAGAGTAGGAGGACTTGAACAGCAGTTCTGCAGTTGTTTTTGGGGAGAAACAGTGACTTTCTTTAAAAGAGAGAGCTGGTATTACACAGTCTTTGTTTATGTTTTAGCAAGGTGTTCCTTGCGAATGAGGCTGGAATCCAGGGTGAATCCAAAAGTGTTGTCATTTGGTGAAAGTTGGGGTTCGAAATTGTCAAAGTTTAGGTCAATGAGCCAGGTTTGTACTGTATATTGTGGTTTATTCTTAAAAACGAGAAATTCTGTCTTGGTTGGGTTGAGCTTAAGGTAGGCGCTGGACATCTAGAACGGGATGATATACAAACACTGTTTTAAGCGTAGGATCTCTGAAGCAGAAGAGACTCTCAAGGAGAGATGTGCATCATCGGCATATTGGTGACTGTAGGAGACTTCAAAGTAGAGTTGTGCATCACTGACACATTAGTGACATTTCGGGAGTAGAACATCAAGCAGCTCCATGTAAAGGTTAAATATGATGGGAGACAGTATGGAAACCTGGGGGATTCCTAATGTGATAGGGATCTTTGGGGCCTAGAGGATCCGATTTGAAGCAAACCAATGAAAGACATTACCAATGAATCTCATTTAATACTCCAGGGTGAGTCCTAGGGTGAAATGGTCAACTGTGTTGAAGGCAGCGAAGATGTACAACAACATTATGAGGCACCATCACCTATGGTAAAGAGGCATGGTCTACGATGTGTAGGGTAGCATTGTCGGCGCTGCAGAGGAATATGAAGCCAGACTGGTAGTAGTGCAGGAAATGGTTAGCATTAATGTGATCGAGTCGAATATTGACTGCTTTTTAAAAGATCTTGAAAACAAAAAGGTCGGTGAATGATGGGTTGGTAGTTAGCGAGGTCATTAGGGTCTAGTGTAGGTTTCTTTATGAGTAGAAGGATCTGGTGTGTCTTGAGAGCTTCTGGGAAGATGCCTTGAGGGAGGCCGGAACAGTGATAATCAGAGGTACGAGAAGGTCCCCAGAGACAGCTTGATGAAGGACAATTGCAATTAATTTTCTTCAGAGTGACATTGAGGGAATTGAGCAGGTCAGCGAGACTGGAGAGACAAATGGCTTTGAAAGCGGGCTACTGCTGGATTCTATGCAAAAGGATAGGTATAATAGATGAAGCAGGCTTTGTCGATATGCTGACAGATCTTCTGTATTCTTTCACTAAAGAGATGGATGGCTTTGCACTTCTCTGTGGAGAGAGGACCAGATGGAGCCGGAAGGGGGTTGATGCTGTGCTTGATTGCACTGAAAAGTTTACTGCTTGTGTTGGTGGCTTTACTGATCATGTTGCAAAAAACACAGTTGGTGGACAGAATGTATAACAATGTCATACATTCACCCCAGTACAAGGATCTGGGCCTAAATCCATCGTTTCTTTGCACTCCACACCACCCTGGGTTAAACACTGGCTATATGCAAATCAGCTCTGACCCTGTGCCTCATGGGAACAGTCCAGTCCGAACTACCAAGCTATGTCTTTCCCAGACCGGAATCAGAGTGGGATGGGTATGCCCAGACATGAGTCCCAGGCTCTCCACACCACTGGACTGTTCCCATGGGGCACAGGGTCAGAGCTGATTTGCATATAGCCAGTGTCTAACCCAGGGTGGTGTGGAGTGCAAAAAAACGATGGATTTAGACCCAGATCCTTGTACTGGGGTGAATGTATGACATTGTTCTACATTCTGTCCATCAACTGTGTTTTTTGCAATTTTTATTGATCCTGTTGGCATAGTACTTTGCTTTGACAGATGTAATGAGCTATTTGCATGTTGCACAGAGGGACTTCAGCATCAATTTGCAGAGAGCATGTGCCTTCACCAACACTAGGTCCTCCCAGTGCCCCTCCAATTGTGACCATTGTCTCACAAGGCACTCTGAAGTAAGTGCATGAGCTGTTTGGTATGTGACACTACTGGGGTGCATGTAGCAATTATCCCCAACAATTTTATTAAAGGTCCTTCCAGTAAGGGGATATTCTGTATGAAAAAGAGGCAGCAGCTGTTGGAATGGGATTAGCCGTTACTCTTTGGAGAATGCTGTCGCTGCAACAGCATTAAGGATGGAGTCCAGGAAGGGCTGGATTTGTCTGGGTTGGAGATGGGACATTGTACCATTGTAGGTGAATGTTACGCTATGGAGTAGGGACACCACTGTTTGAATCTGAGCTAGCTTTTGTTGCCAGCAGCTGTTCTAGACCAGCCATTCATCTAATAACGGAAAAATGTGAATGACATTTCTACACAGATGGGCACTTTGTAAATCCCCATGAAGCTGTAGCAACTCTGAAGGGCAGCACTTTGAAGTAGTATAATTGCTCATTTACTACAAAGCAGAGGGACTTGTGGTGGGCCAGGAGGAGTCTTTTAGGTCCAACGCTGTCAAAGTCTCCTTGTCATAACTGAAAATGTGAGATTGAGGCAAGATGTTTTGGGGGTTGCACTGTGGTACTCGAGGCTGTAATACCTCCTAACCACTGGGAGCACTTGCTGATCAGAAGTGATCCCCAATGGAGGAGGAAGTCCCCTACTCACCCCAGATAGGTGTTTGTGATCAAGAGGGCTGAAGGAAAGTCAATATTTAGAGGTAGAGGTGGCCTGCAGGAGCTGGCTCTACCTTTGCCCAGGTTGTTACACACTCCTTCACCCTCCACCCCCCACCTCTCACATCCACCCACCCCACAACTGCTGTAATATTTAACAGCGACAGGTCCCTTCGTTCACGGTGCGATGCATGTGGTTTCAGAACCAAGTTCATAAGTTGTACTGCAAAGTGTTTTGGTAGATAGCGTCCATTCAGAAGTAGAACTAAGTTACCAAACCAATCCAGAGGTCCAGGAAAAGTAATCCAATTGTAATCCAGAGATGTATCCATGGACCAACAAAGTATATATTTTTCAGCCAAATACAGAAGCCTTGAAAGGGAGACGCTGTGGTGCAGCTCAGGTTCTCATGACACAATCTGTGGCATATTCACATAGACGTCGTCAATTTTCTGAATTTAGATTTCTGTACTCGTTGACTGTACAGTAGTAATATCAACAGGAAGTAGTTCACTTCATTGTTGATTACAGCTTCTCTTTGGAGAGGGGAATCTTCTGTAGTTATTTAAGTTTCCATCTGAGCAGTAGCTAATCACGAAAATAAGTGGCCTACTGTTGAGGTTCAGCCACATAGAGTGGTTTGATCAGATCAATGGAGACAAACCTTTAGTCTCAGACCGGCATGGGGCGGAAGATAGTTCTAGTACCTTCAACAGCCAGGACAGGTACAGGCGCTCTGTTAGATGACTCAAACTCTTTTTGTCCAGAATTTTCTCTCTGGCCAGACCCACAATCTTCGGGATCTGGGCAGTTCTTGCCGGCACGACCTTCACTTCTCCAGTGGCAGTGCTTTTTACTTGGAATTGCTTTGCGCGCCCTGGAATTGATAGAGTTCCTGTAAAACAGCCAAACATTCCATTGATGTCAAATGGTATTTCCGCCACCACCGTGCTGACATTATGGAGGTCTGGTACCCCGATTCTCACACCAAACAGGTGTTGATAAGGAGTACGACCCGCCAGGGATTTTCTTGACATTTTATTGAATGCCCTCTGGACCCCATATAAGTTAAGTCAACTGCCACCAGAGCCCAATACCCTTGCTGTTATGGACTCCTTTAAGTCACGTTTTTTTCCTCTTAACTACCGAATTCCCTTCAAGATGGAAGGGGGGTGGGAGGCAGTACCACAAGGCCACAGCTAAGCTTCCAATGGCTTTTTTGTAACCAGAGAGCTAAACACTGGGTAATGTGCCAATTGTTTATGTCCGGAGGAAGACTTGCAAGTCATTTACAACAGTTTGAGTGTCAGCCAACCACTGAGGCCAAACCCACAGAAATCTGGAGCATGAATCCACTGCCACCAAGATGTACTTGTAAGCCCAATCTGAGTGCAAGGGGCTGCAGTGATCCAAATAAACAACCGGCGGAGGCTTGTCTGAGACCACCAGAGGTGTCTGCTGTGGACGGGCTATGGTTGATGCCAGAGAAAACAGAATTTGCTGTATCTAGAGCATAGAGTATATTACCATTCAAAATGACCTTTACCTCAGCCATGAGCTCATCCTTTCTGCGGGTTGGTATTTAAAAGGTGCTTTATCACCTCCTCCATTTATTTTCAATGACACCCATCATAGCGAGACAGAAGACCCACTGAGTTGGTGGTGAGTCAATGGGTGGCAGCCCACTCATTTTCCAGCTGCATCAATATACTTGCTCTCTTGGCCCGGCGGGGGTGTCAATTGTGCCTAGGATCATTTTGGTGCTGCATGCATAACTAGCCATTAATGTAGAATGGGTCAGTCAGTAAAGCATTATACATTTGTTTACACTTGCAGTGACAACTTTAGCCTATATAGGCAGTTTACATTTTTCTGGGGTAGGCGCAACTTTCCTTTTAGCATGGGGAGTAAACACACCCCCATTTTAACCTTATAGAGGGTTTATAAAAAGGAAACTGCCCTTGTCTTGAAGGACATGGATGTCATCCTTTAATAACCGCATGGCAGGCAGTAAGGCCATTAAGAGGAAATGGCTTTGCAGGGTAGGGCTCTATGCCTTTGTCTACAGGTTCGACTGCATAGCCCTCCCAAGGGTCCAGCCCCCTGACTAGATGCTAGGGACTCATCATAAGCAAGTAGCGGCTCACAGGCAGCGCCTGTATCTCAGAAAGTATGGACTGACCTCTCATGGGAAATCAGGCAGTGATGACAGATGGGGTATGGGAGGTTTTGGATGTGGTTGAGCGGGAGGAGCATGCCTCTGAATAGGAGGCTGACTTGGTGGGGTCAATGCCCGCTGTCCCTACATTTCTTGGGGAGGAGAGTCTGGGTGCCTCACCAGTCAGCACCTCAAACGTGAGTCTGCACTTTTTGGAATGCGTGAAAGGGTATGTAGAGGTTGTCTGGATGCACTTATGTAGGGATCTTGTCAATGTCAAGATATATAAACCGGGTTCTCTGCTTGGCTTCAGGGACCTCTAGCAGCTGCAGATGGATGGGTACCTCTGTAGTGGGCTCGAGCCTTGGCATCATAGGAGCTTTCAGCATTGACCTTGGGTCCAAGAAAGGAGGCTCGAAGCCTTGGGATGAAGATGGTGTTGCCTGCCAGCACAGTCCACTGCCCTTCAGCAGATGCTTGACTGGCATTGTAGGCTGTTCTTTGTATCGAGTGGCGGCGCCTTACTGATTTTTATTGCCTAATATGCCTGGCTCGGGCTCGAAGCTCAATTGCCTATGCCTTGGCCTGGATGTGCATTTGGAGGGTTGGGCGGGGGGCCCCGAGGCTTTTCTACATTGGCACCTAAACGCTTGTATAAGAAATGCAGTCCAAGGCATTACCTTGGTGCGAGGGTCGAAAGACTGTGGAACCAGAGCCTCAGCTACCTTGTGCTCCTCCTTAGAGGTGTTGGAGGAAACAGTCTCGGGCTGGGCGTGGCCTGCGCTATCAGAAGGCTGAAAGGACCTGCTTATTGTTCCTCAATGTTGAGGGTTTCAGGCAGGGTTGTTGCTGCATCTTATGATGTGCCTAGTGTCAGCCTCCACTCTACCGGTGTCTTTTTGCATTGGAAGGAGAGGCAAAAGTCACAGGGGGCATTGTTGGTATCGAGGGAAAGACAAGCTTTGCATACACCGCGCTGGTCTGAGCAGGGGTAATTTGGGTGTGTACTTCGGTTGTATCTTTGGGGAATACCCAGGAGAGGATACTATGGAATATGTACCCTTCCAATTATGCCCTGTTTTCCCTTGAAGGGTGTTAAATGCTGGTGAGTGCTTATAGCAGGGACGTGGGGTGCAGATGACCATTGATCGCTAATCACAGAGAAAATGGCTATGTGGTGGGAGAAAGTTTACTGGTTGTCTTCCAAATTGCTACTCCCAAGAGCTAATCCTGAAAAGTCAGCAAGAACTCGACTCTCGTGAAGAAAACAATGTGAAGTGCAGACTGTGTTTTAGTGCACTGGAGACACTGTGAGGAAATCACAACTTCTTTCAAAAAGTTGAAACTTTCAGGCTAAACACGAGATGGCAAGAGTATGCAGAGAATGTGTATCTACAGCACCACTTGCTGCAAAGAGATTACTTCCATTTGCATTCAAAAACAGACAGTGTGTAAAGCTGTAATGTTATGTCCATTTCAGTACTAGAATTAGCAGTGATTAGGCTTGGACGGTTACATCCTTTACAGGACTAGAACAGACAGTGGATAAGACTGGAAAGTTACATCCATCCCATCCTTGAAGGGACAGTGGGTAAGGCTGAAAGGCGAAATCCATTTTTATGCTAGAATGAACACTATGTTCTTTGCCACCCCTGAGAAATCAACAGCTAAGCCTGGAGGGTTCAATTCATTTTTATCCTAATACAGGCAGTGTAAGGCTTGGTTACGTTGCTTCCTGCCCTAGAGCGAACGGTAGGTAAAGCCTGGATGGTGAATTCATTCTTATGCTAGAATAGACAGTAAGGCTGGAACGCAGAGTTCATTCGTTTCCGGGAGAGAGCAGTGGACTGGAGGGCGAAGTCTATTCATAAACTGGAAGATTACACCCATTCCTTCCAAAAGTTAACAGTGAGGTATGCTGGAGGGTTCAATGCATTCTTATGCTAGAAAGGATATTGGATAAAACAGGGAAGTTATGTCTGTTACTACTCTCGAATGAACTGTGGGTAAAGTTAGACAGTTACATCAATTCCCATCAAACAACTAACCTGAGGCTTGCATAAAAGTGCTTGCACTGCTCTTCCGTGTACCTCGGTTCTACTAGGAGTTTGTCCATAACCAACAAGGATAAGCAGAGTGGGACACAGATACAAGGCTTTGATGAAAGCATTGAGGATGCAAGCGGACACAATGTAGAGATGGTTCCACGTTTTGGATGTTACTCTATTTCCTAAGTTAGCCATTTGTGAATCTTTCGGCTTCTGAAGTTACGTGGCCGGGAGAGACAACAGAGCCTCGGGAGCTCATCCTCAGGTTGGGGACAACTAGTAATATACCGCACAGCCAGGGAAGATAAACCAGTAAAGCTTACACAAAGAACTCACACTTAACTATTTTAATAAAACGTAAAGGGCCCAGAGCTCGATATATATATATATATATTTCTAAAGCAATTGAAAGAAACACCGCACTCTTCTCGGATTTTATCAAGCTTCTTTATTCCATCTCGGAAAAAACTTCCTCACCTACGCGTTTCAAACAGATTACTGTTCTTGAATCTGTTTGAAACGCGTAGGTGAGGAAGTTTTTTACGAGATGGAATAAAGAAGCTTGATAAAATCCGAGAAGAGTGCGGTGTTTCTTTCAACTGCTTTAGGAATTACTATGAGTCTTGTCCTTGACTCGTCACCGGCACCAGCTGATCAGCCGCTCCTCCTCCAGCAAGGGACATTTGTTTTGACAATATATTATATATATATATATTCCTGTGTTCAAAGCTTTCCAGAAAACAGGCACCGACTCCGTGGGATTCTTGATCAAGGGTATTTATTTAACAAGATAAACGTCGTCATGTGAGCAAGGCACCTGTGTGCCGAAACGTTATGATGCCGGCATGCGATTAAAGGAAATTTGAAGCACCGCGAATTCTGGCCCGTGCATGGTCTTCCTTGTGCAAACTGCGAGCTGTTATGTGCGAGTGAAACTTTGGTTATAATATATAGTGGAAGGAACCTGGTGGCATATATCTGCGGGCAAGTCAGAGCGCGCATTGAGGATTCCCGCCACAGCAAAGAGGACGGAGCTTTCTGGCAGCTTCGGCAAATCTTCCCCTCTCATGTTTGAGAACAGCTCTACTCCCACCACACCCGCCCTTGCATTATGGCCGCTGCATGCAGTTTGTGACTTCACGGAGGGGGCTCTGTCACTGTGTGAGAGCCTTTCAGGTCACTACCAGGAGCGGTCACGTGTGGTTTGTGGCGTCATGGGGACTCAGGAGGAGAACTTTGTTTCTAGTGCACTGTCTGCCGCAGTTCCATACAGCGCTCCGTTTAAAGCCTGATCCACATGGACTACTCCAGCGTCGGCATCATCACCTACCTTGCATGCAGTGGCAGTGCATCCTGGGATCTGTAGTTTTCCACAAAAACTACAGGTCTGTGCGTGATGAGAACTGACGAATCAGGACGACTATTTAAAGGCGGAACGACTGGGATGAGTTTGATGGACTGTTGGCAGTACGGGGGTGAGAGATGGCATTTGATAAAGGCATTGTGCCGAAACGCGTCATGCCGATGTTCATGGAATAAAGCTCCTTCCTGCAGTAACCCCTTTGTGTCTCCTCGTTATCTCCGACAGTAGAAGGAACCCTGGTGGCATATATCTGCGGGCAAGTCAGAGCGCACATTGAGGAGTCCCGCCAGAGCAAAGAGGACGGAGCTTTCTGGCAGCTTCGGCAAATCTTCCCCTCTCATGTTTGAGAACAGCTCTACTCCCACCACACCCGCCCTTGCATTATGGCCGCTGAATGCAGTTCGTGACTTCACGGAGGGGGCTCTGTCACTGTATGAGAGCCTTTCAGGTCACTACCAGGAGCGGTCACGTGTGGTTTGTGGCGTCATGGGGACTCAGGAGGAGAACTTTGTTTCTAGTGCACTGTCTGCCGCAGTTCCATACAGCGCTCCGTTTAAAGCCTGATCCACATGGACTACTCCAGCGTCGGCATCATCACCTACCTTGCATGCAGTGGCAGTGCATGCTGGGATCTGTAGTTTTCACACAAACTACAGGTCTGTGCGTGATGAGAACTATATATATATATATATATATATATATATATATATATATTCCGGTGTTCAAAGCTTTCCAGAAAGCAGGCACCGACTCCGTGGGATTCTTGATCAAGGGTATTTATTTAACAAGATAAACGTCCAGACGCGTTTCGGCAGATAGATAGATATATATATATATATATATATACATACATACATATACATATATATATATACATATATATATATATATATATATATATATATATATATATATATATATATATATATATATATATATATATATCCACATAACTGGCAGAGGTCCTCTTCTTGAATTTCACTTACAGTAGTTCCTATCGGCATCAGGCAGACCATTTTTCTTCTCACTCAAAAAAGTTAATCTCATTTCAAAGATCTAATGGAAGATGGATTTCTAAAATTAGTCATAAGGAACCCGGATGGATGCCCCACTAGGCTCTTCAGAGAACTGGAGAATTTAGGAGCCCCTGAAAGCCAGGTTGCAAACACAAATGTTGAGATCGTAGGACCATAGACCAGAAACACCAGCATTTTTTGTTGTAAAAAGTCAAATACCAGCTTTGTCTGACCCAAAGTAGATACTCTTAGGTTTTCGACTAGAGCAGAACTTAATATTTCAGATATAAATCCGATGCTTTCCGATAATACTTGTAAAAAAAAAAAAAACAATAGTACAGTATACATGTACTTCATAAACATACATCAGTGATGTCCATTTGGGAGTAGAAGGCTGCTGCAGAAGTTCGTCTTGCATTGTACACATAACCCTGTCAAGAGCACCATCAGATGAATGCAAGAGCGATAACAAGGGATGGTGGTGCTGAAGACCCAGCAGTCTCTCAAAAGTATCAAGTGATTGTCATTAGTAGCCTAGTTCAGCCAGAGTTTCTAGTTACACAGTCTCTGCAATTACGCAAATGGGTACATCGCCTAGTGACTGCGATGACCTCAAATAGCTGGTCAATAGTGTAGTACTGCTGACAGAACGCATCCAAATCTTCCCCAGTTTGGGCATATAGAATAAACAGTCTAACGTTGATGGATAGAATATGAAGGCTGCTTCATTAACTCTAAAATCTAAAAAGATCCTTCACCTTGGCAAATGCAGTGGTAATTTCAGTACATTCTCTCCCTTTGGAATCTGTGAGTGAAGATACAAGCAGAGTAGAAAATTCAGTGAGACTCCTTGCGTGGAAAAGACAATCAAACTCATGAACAAAGAGCATTCTCATTGGTGTCCGGCACAGCTAGGCTGAGCTCATGGGACCGATGACATCTTTTCACAGTTTAGATCTTTAGATAAACAAGATCCTGCATCTAACATCAATTATCAGCTCAATAAACCCTTTCCAAGAAAGAACAGTCCCAACACGATGACAGGAGAGCCTCTTCAATCCCACTCAGCTTCTGCTAGCACAGAACACGGGAGAACCTATGGCCCAAGACGGAATTCCGCTTAGCTTCAGGATAGAGTACAGCAGACGACTGATGGACAACACAGGAAGGACCAAACAGCAGGTTAGAACTTAATTATAAAGTTAAACTAACTAAAACGTACAAATCTGAAAAAACTAAACACTTGGTGGTATGCGTTGAATACCTAATACATTCGCATCGTAATTATATAGATCCCATTAGACATCCCTTTTTATGTGTTGCTTACTAGACCGTGCATGTTAGCTTATAGTGGGCTTACAGTCTACCCAGTGGTTTGCTTTATTGTCACTCATTTGCTTCTTCTTCATTAGCTTGTGTGGGCTTTCCTTCCTCTTCTTGCCTTTGTTTCTTCCCTGGAGTATAGACGCATTAATTTCATCCTTCCACTGCACCCTTTCCAAGCACTACTTTTTTTCTTTTTAAGGACTCCACAAGAGCGCATGTGTTTCCCAGTTGTCTCCCTTGTGAACTTCTCTCCCCCTACTGAGTTCAATGTTCTTTCTCACCCATGTGCTTTTGCCCTTCAGCTCCACATTGCTTCCACCCAAGTCCTCCCCACATAGCTTCCTTCGCCCATACACCCATGTTGCTTCCACCCCCTGTGCCATATGTATTGTTTCCAATCCTCAACCACGCCCTCCTTGTTGCCCCCGTTGCTTCCACCCCTCACCAGTGTTGCTTTCACCACACCAATTTGAAGGGGGAAAAATGTTAGCATTTTTAGGGCTCGGCCTCCGTCACCACGAAGTGGGGCGGAGCTTCGAGCTCTATTGTTATAAAAAAATAAAAGGTTTCTTTAGGGCTCTGGCCAGAAACATTCCAAACAATCCTTAGTGCGCGTGGCTGTTTTATGGCATCTGCATAGTGATTCGTCTTCGCTGTGCTGTCTTTGTAGTAGCCTTGACGCGATAGGCTTTATGTGATTTGCGTCCGCCATTGTGGGCATTTTCTCAGCGGTTTCGCGCACAGGCGTCCATAAATAAAAATTAGGAGCTGTCAGGGTGCCTCGTTAAGTGAATGCAGACGGCCGGGCGCATTCACCATTCAGCAGCGCTCCGTGCGCTGGCTCGCTCGGCACTGCAGCCTCAGCCTCACCTCTGCTCTGCTGCCAGACACTCAGTGCTGCTAGCTCAGTGGGTTAGGCGCTGGTAGCAGAGGTCTATCACTTAACTTTCCATTCTTCTTTTGAGTTTGAATTGGAATACGGCAATACAATTTGTGTGTTTGCATGTGTCTGCTTTAAAAATTGTACTAATAATTACGTTTGGTCACCTGTAAAATCAATATAGAATATTCGTAAACTTTTTGGTTTTTCCAGGCTATGCCTCCAGGCTCATCAGCACAAGGCTGCATTCATACATCCTTTCCATTGCTTGTTACCTCATTAAGAATGCGGAAGTCGTCTGCTGTGAGTGTGTTTACGTCTGTCTTTGTTGCTCGTGGGACATGAGGCGTGCAGAGTGGCGGTGAGTGCAGAGTGGCGGTGAGTGCAGAGTGGCGGTGAGTGCAGAGTGGCGGTGAGTGCAGAGTGGCGGTGTGTGCAGAGTGGCGGTGAGTGCAGAGTGGCGGTGAGTGCAGAGTGGCGGTGAGTGCAGAGTGGCGGTGTGTGCAGAGTGGCGGTGTGTGCAGAGTGGCGGTGTGTGCAGAGTGGCGGTGAGTGCAGAGTGGCGGTGAGTGCAGAGTGGCGGTGAGTGCAGAGTGGCGGTGAGTGCAGAGTGGCGGTGAGTGCAGAGTGGCGGTGAGTGCAGAGTGGCGGTGTGTGCAGAGTGGCGGTGTGTGCAGAGTGGCGGTGTGTGCAGAGTGGCGGTGTGTGCAGTGTGGCGGTGAGTGCAGGGTGGCGGTGAGTGCAGAGTGGCGGTGAGTGCAGAGTGGCGGTGAGTGCAGAGTGGCGGTGAGTGCAGGTGCAGAATAAACAGTGTGTGACTATGCAGGGTGACGTTGGGAGTGTGCGGGTGAGCAGTGTGTGAATGTGTAGGGGCAGTGCGTGATTGTGCAGAACACACCACACACACATACACCACACACACATAGCACACACACACACACCATAGACCCATACACCACACACACACCACACACACATAAGGCACACAGAAACCACACACCTCAGTCTCTCAACACCACACACTCGTCACCACTCAACACAACACACTCACCACCACACTCACTCACTCCCCAGGCTCACCCCCACAGACTCACCGCCACACACTCACCAGTACACAGAATACAACACACAGAACAACACACCCCCAGCCGTCTTTCACCATGCACAAACACCTACAACCATCAGCCATCTGTGCACGCTTTTACCAAGCACACACCCACCAGCCGTCAGTGCACCCTTCCACCAGGCACACACACCTCCAGCCGGCAGTGCACTTTTCCACCAAGCAATCGCAGTATGGTACACTTTACTTTTAAACATATTCATATAAAACACAGCATGCCACCATTGGTAAAATTACAATCCAACCCACATAATTCCACTACACACCACATGCACACTCCATAACACATGGCGAAAAGACATTGGCATTTACAATGCCATTAGCTCAAACTCAAATAAATCCGAGCCTGATCGCATTTCTAATGCTTGTTTCTTTTGTTATTGGTCTGACTTGGATAAGTGAAACAAAAAAAAGCATTTGCAATGCAATAGGTCTCACATTTGCGCGAGACCTATTGCATTGCAAATGGTAGGCATCATGACTGCGGGAGGGAGGGAAGGTGTCGGGAAGCAGACACAGACAACGGAAGGGCAAGAATGCACGGACAACGGGAGGGAGGGCGAGGGTGGAGAAAAGGCACGACAACCGGAGGAAGGTTTGTCATGGCACCAAAGCATGTTGTGCATGCAGTAGGAGAACCTCATTAAAGAAAATAGTGCTCACAGTCTAAAGAACACGTACCATGTAACAACCGAAGTAAAGGGGCCAGTCGAAAAGGGAGGTGACAAATGAAGAGGAGGCGGTCCTAAAGAGGGACTAACAAGCTTATCGACGAATCAGAAGCCATCATTTAGGACAGAATGACAAGCAAATAGCAAATATGGGCGGAGCTTCTATTCACCTACTCCTCTACAATAAGTCTCACTGAGCAGTGCATGCACGCTGGCTCTAGGCTCGACTTAAGAAAGCGGCGAGTCATTTTGCACATGTGGTGCATACATATACAAAATAATATGGCTGACCGCATTAAATGTTTTCTTTTTTATTTTTTTATTTAACCATACTGCAATACATTGGGGATGCTGTGCAGTTTGACATTGGAAAAACTAAGAGGTCCAAAATGTGAGACCCATTGGATTTGGAATGCTGGTTCAAAGGTGCTCACTGTTTGTTTCATAACCAAGCCACAGCGACAATTGTGAAGCCACAGTTAGGTTGCAGTATTACTGGGCGAGTTTTGCATGGAAAGAATGAAACACCTGGGATCAATTTCACAAAGCCAATTGCATATCAGCTTAAACACTCAATTGGTCAGGAGTGTAACGCAACTTTTGCTGTACGCAACATTTTGTTTTCCGCTCTTATAGGATTTACTCATTTTATCTGGTCACAATCTTCTGTCAGGGACAGACAGTGGACAATATACGGCAAGAATATCCTTTAATACCAAAACCCACAAACGTAAATGATTGGGCATGTTCATAAACATTTTCACTGTCTATTGCCACCCTGGAAACATCCACAGACTGGTACAAAGATAAATGAAATAGCATTGGCAAAGCCAATACACGTTGTGAATGGCATCGAGGTGCAAACCCACTGGATAGGCCAATGCTTAATTTTATTTTATTCCCATTTAGTTTTTTTGATTTTTGACATAGTTTATGGTAAATCATTACAAGATGGCCACCATGCATGCACACAGATGGGCCATCTTGTTATGGATCTCCTTATGCTTTGTGACGGGCCATTACGGGATGGCCACTATGAATGCAAGCCTTGATATATAGTTTTTCATGAAGCATGTAGACAAATATCACAGGATGCCTACTGTAGCCGAATTAGCAGCACTTTTATTCTGGCATACACCATGTGCCAGAATTCCACTACCAAGACCAACGCAAATCTTTTTCAGTTTACCTCTATTCAAAACTTGCCCCCTGCATTGGCAACCCTGGGCTCAGATTTACACAATGGACCTTTATTCTGATATACACCAAACACTAGTATCTCAGTGCCATGCATCTGCCTGTATTAACATTTAAGTACCAAGACATTCAGAGAGTTCTAACAAACATCTCTTTTCTGCTATGAACTACTTACCCATTAAAGAGATGTCCACAGAGCTCTAACAATGCACATCACCTTTGTTGGGAGGTGCTCGGGCAGCCCAGAACCAAGATATCCACAAAGCTCTAGAATCCACCTCTATTCTGACATACACTGGTATACCAGAGCTCAAACATCCACAGAGATCTAACAAAGCTGGGCTAGAACCCAGATTAGAACATTGGAATGTTGGGAGCTCCAATGAAAACAATGGAGTCCTCCGCACCAACAATCCAAAGCTTTCCTTTCAAAGCTGTTGCTGTGAACAGAGGTCTCCCGGAGCTCAAGAGATTTCAACCCCCTCTGGGTCCGTGAAGCCTTTGTTTTACTAATTACAACATTCTGCCCTCTACGAACGGAATGTTTTAACAGCCTTATAGCCCTCCATAGCGGACTATAACGTCATTAAACACCCGCTCCCATATTAAAGGCCCTTGTTGAATGCCGGAACAGGCCTTAATGACCGTATAGCCCTCTATGGTGGGCTATAATAAAAAAAAGTCTAAAGTTCACAGATAACCAACAGCACAACAAGCACACAGCTTTCTACGTTATGCAAGTTACGAAGGATTGACTTATGCATTGCCTGAGTAGTATACAATAAGGTCAATTCCAACGATACCCCGCTGGTCCTGTAACGTCCTGAAGGTCTCAGGATCGTTAACAGACACGATAATGAGGACGCAACCACTTGTATACGTTTAGTTATTTTAATGAGGGCAAAAATAATACAATAAGTCAACAAAAGGAAAAGTCACTGGAATCCTCCAGTCTTTCTACGTTACCAACCCACAGCAAAGATGGTCCTAACCGTCCTCTGCACATACGCCGGTCCCGGCGTATGCCAACAGAGGGCAGAATATGCAATGGCCGAAAATGCCAATCGAGATGCTGTGAGGGGTACGAAGAGCGAGTGGGAGAACAGAGGAGTCAGGGAAACACCCAGCCGGGGTCTCTACCTAAAGGGAGCAGCCGCTCAACCTCTTCCTCGTACTGCACCGGGACGCGGAGTCACCTCCTGGTGCTGCGTCACAGATGCCCAAATCAAAGTATGGTAATGGAATCGAGAGCAGCCGCTCGATCGATCCTGGGGACCTTCTAGACTGTAAGGCGGCAAACACCTCCCGGTGTGCGTCACAGTTGGTAGTCCCTGAATCTTGGGTCGGGCTGGGAGCTACGGCTCCTACCAGCGCAATTGCCAAGGCGCCTAGACTCAGCCGAGTCAAGGCGAGGCTCAATGGTTGTCCGGTAGAGCTTCCGGGTCAGAAACAGGTTGAACTTGGCAAGACACGGCCCAGGGAGTAACGACTCGACCTACCTCCGTTCTTGCCGGGCTGGAGCACCACTCCGGAACGCTGCTCTTCACGAAGCAGGTATGTCGGTGTAACTCAATATCCGACAGCGTTCTTCCTCCAGGTTCCTCCTTTTATAGGGCGTGTTTCCTTGAGTCATGCAACGGCTTTCCCGGTTACATAACTAAACCGCTAAGCATCCTGGGAGTCGTAGTCAGTTTTCGCTGGTGCAGGTTTACCCCCTGCATGACGAGAATTCTTGACAGTACATCCTCCCTCTCTCAACGACTCCCCACGGGGCCAGCGCTGGAAGGAAACCGTTGATGAAACAATGAGACCAAGCGCGGAGCATGAACCCCTTCAGCCGGTTCCCATGATTGCTCCTCCGGGCCATAGCCTTTCCACACCACCAGGTACCACAGCTTGCCCCTACGCCACTTGGACGCCAGTATGCCCGATACCTCATACTCCACCTCCGACTCCACGCATACTGGTCTAGGTTTCACAGACTGCTTGGAGTTTGCTGGTTTGATCAATGATACGTGAAAGACTGGGTGTATACGCAACGACTGGGGTAACCGCACCTTCACTGGACCCATACACTTGGTAATCCGATAGGGGCCCATGAACTTGGGATGGAACACACTGTTCTTTCGAAATCGCATGTTTCTGGTGGATATCCAGACGAAGTCTCCAGTACGGTACAACGGCCCGGGCCTCCTCTTCCTGTCAGCCGTAGCCTTGTACCTTTTCTTGGCCTCTATCAGGACAGCCCTTGAGCGCATTAATGCATCCTTAATGCGTGCCACCCTATCCGCCGTGGCGGGAATCTTGTCCTCTTTGAGAGGATGGAGAAACGGCAAGAATCTGGGATGCTGGCCATAGTTGCTGTAGAACGGAGATGACTGGGTGGAGCTGTGAGTGGCGTTGTTGTATGCTATCTCCGCTACCCATAGCAAGTCGACCCATTCCTCCCTACCCTGGTCCACAAAACATCGCAGATACTGCTTGAGCGTTTGGTTCAGGCGCTCGGTTTGGCCGTCCGTTTGAGGGTGGTAGCTGGTGGACAGGGCGGTCTTGACGTGCAACGCCGTGCACCACGTTTTCCAGAACTGAGCAGTAAACTGCGACCCCCGGTCTGACACAATCACCCCTGGCAATCCATGTAGTCGTACCACATTCTTCAGGAGTAGTGACGCCAATTCCCCGGCTGTAGGGACTCTTTTGCAGGGGATGAAGTGCCCCATCTTCGTCAAATAGTCCACAACCACCAGGATCGCAGTCATCCCTTGGTCTACCGGTAGCCCCACCACGAAGTCCAGTGATATATTATCCCACGGTCTATCCGGGGTTGGAAGCGGACGGAGGAGCCCCTGGGGTCGGCCGTGGTCTGTCTTCATGGTGGCACACGTAGGACACACCTGTCCCCACCTCCTAACATCCACTCTCATGGTTGGCCACCAGAAATGCCGTCCCAGGCTAGCCACCGTCTTTTCGAAGCCCAAATGACCTGCACATGGTGAGTCATTGCACCAGACGAATGCTTGTTTCCTCAGTCTAGGCGTGGGTATCAGCAGGCACCTGCCTTTCAGGGGTATACCATCCTTCACCTGCCATTCTTTGTGACTGAGGAGCCACCTACGCCATGCGAATGAACGGATCCCTCTCTGGATTCCCCTCAGGAATGTATCCAGTTGGATAACTCCTAATACCATCCGAGGGGGAATGATGGAATGTTCGGCAACAGGCATCGGTTCCTTAACATCAGATTGACGCGACAGGGCGTCTGCCTTCCGGTTTTCCGTCCCAGGACGATACGTGATGTGGAAGTTGAACCCTGCAAAGAATATCATCCACCTCAACTGCCTGGGAGAAAGGTGTCTTGCGGCCGTCATAAACTGTAGGTTTCTATGGTCCGTAGACACCGAAACCACATGCCTTGCCCCCATCAACCAATGCCTCCATTCAGTGAAGGCGTCTTTGATTGCAAGAAGCTCCTTCTCCGCAATGTGATAGTTGCGTTCAGCGTCGTTGAGTTTGCGGGACATGTGCGCAACAGGGTGAAGCACCCCTGTGTCATGATTACGTTGGGACAGGATAGCCCCCAGTGCCACATCCGACGCGTCTGCTTCTACCACGTAGGGGAGGTCCGGATCAGGATGAGCCAACACCGGTGCCTTACCAAAGGCGTTTTTCAGGGCCTCAAAGGCTGTGTTTGCTTCAGGGGACCAGACGAACTCCTTGGACTTCCTCAGCAGCTGTGTGATTGGGGCCACCAACCCTGAAAATCCATCTATAAACCGTCTGTAAAAGTTGGCGAAGCCAATGAAACTTTGGACGTCTTTCACTCCTTGAGGCACCGGCCATTCCTTTACCGCCTTGATTTTGCGTTCTGCCATCTCCTGCCCATCCGGACTCAGCATTACTCCGAGGAATTCCACGGATGTGACGTGGAAGTCACACTTGCTGAGTTTGCAAAACAGCATATTGTCACTCAGCTTTTGGAGTACTGTTTTGACGTGGTGTACGTGCTCCTCCACGTTGGACGAATAGATGAGGATGTCATCGATATATACTACTACGTATATATCCAGCACCTCTCGAAATACCTCATTTAGAAAGTACTGAAAGGCGGCCGGGGCGTTACACAGGCCGAACAGCATGACGAGGTACTCGAAGAGGCCGAACCTGGTCTTAAAGGCGGTCTTCCACTCGTCCCCGTCCCTCATGCGCACGAGATGGTATGCCCCCTTCAGATCCAACTTAGTGTAGATATGTGCTTTCTTGACCTGTTCCAACAGAACACTGATGAGAGGCAAAGGGTATCGATTCTTGATGGTTATCGCATTTAACGCCCTGAAGTCCACACAGGCTCTCAGCTCCCGTTGGTCTTTTGGATGAAGAAGAGTGGTGAGGCGGCCGGGGATTTGGACGGGCGGATGAATCCTAGCTGGAGGAGTTTATCCAGGTACCCCCGGAGATGCACATTTTCTGGTTCCGTCAGGGCATACAGCCTGCCACTGGGAACGCTTGCCCCTGGCACTAGGTCGATCTGGCAGTCAAACAGTCTATGTGGCGGGAGTACCTCCGCCTTGACTTCATCGAAAACGTCCTCAAAACTGAGATAAGCCAGAGGGAGTGCCACATCTTTCTCTGCCGCTGTAGCCACCGTCTGCCTCCCGCTCACTTCTGCGTCAGGGGATTCCAGTCGCATTCCACAATGCTGTTTGCAATACGGTGATGTCATTTCGATGCTATGCGCTGGCCAGTCCACAGAGGGATTGTGCTTCTGTAGCCACGGTAATCCCAATAGGACACCGTATTGGGGTGCTTTGATGATGTTAAAATCAATCTGTTCCAGATGGTTCCTCCCATACCTCACCGGAAGGAACCCCGTGTGCTGTCTGATGGGTCCCGTCACCAATCGCCTCCCGTCTACAGCATAAACCTCTTCGGGTACAGCTTTGGGAAGAAGCACTAGCCCTAGCCTGCACGCCTCGTAATCCATAAACATGCCTGTTGCCCCTGAATCCACCATGGCTACAACGGGTATCCACTGGTCGTGCACTCCCACATGCACCGTGAGGAATAGGTATCGTTGTCCTTTCGTGACTGAGCTAGATAGCGAAGGGATGGATGCGTGACTCCGAGATGCCCCTTCATTGGTCAGGGAGTCCTCTAGTTTTCCGCCGGTACATCCACCACGGCTGTCACCGACCGGTTGGCCCGATAACGTGAGGTTTTCGGTTTGGCAGGGCATTCACGTACGTAGTGGCCTTTTTTGCCACAATATAGGCACAATCCTTGTTTCCGGCGTGACTCTTTCTCCGTGGTTGTGAGACTCGCACGTATCGCGCTAATGTCCATGGGTTCTACCTTGGCTGCGGTTGTGGTTTCGGGACTTCCTACAGTCACATAGGAAGGAAGGGCTCTTCCTTTTCTCCCATGATCCCCCTTTCATTCGCTTAGCCTATGTTCCAACCGCAATACCAGGTTGATAAGGCCTTCACATGTCTTGGGTTGAGGGTCTATGTGAGCCACGGCATCCTTGAGCTCATCGCACAGCCCTTGATGAAAGAGCGCTGTTTGCTTCGCAACAGGCCACTTTGTTTCAGCAACCAACCTACGGAACGCGTTGAGATACTGCACCAGGTCGTTGGATCCTTGTCTCAATTCGAGCATTTCACGGTCCGCCGTGTACGAGTCTGCCCTTCGATCGAACACTTTCAGGAATTCCTCACGGAAAGCACCCCAGTCGCATAGGATGGGGTCGTCCCTGCTCACCAGAGGTACAGCCCACTGTGCCGCGTTTCCAGCCAAGTAGGAAATAAGGAAAGCCACCCGGGCTTGACTCGTAGGGAACGCCTTAGGTTTGCAAGATAGATGTAGCGCCACTTGCGTGAGGAATACCTGCACCGTGTTGGGGTCTCCACTGTATCTCTCCGGTGTTGCCAGGGGTATGGCAACCGGCATCTCCACTACTACCGCAGGGTTTTGGTTCATGGGGGAGGTGCTGGGCGTGAGCGGGTCCCTCTGTATAGCATCCAGTCTGGCCTTTACATCGGCAGTTTCTTGCCTAGAGGCCGCCAATTCAATTTGCACGGCAGCTAAAGCAGCTAAAGCAGCCAGCACGTCATCAAGTGTTGCCATGTCTGTTTATCGACCAGGAGACAGTTAATGTTATACGGTCGGATATTATGTAACGTCCTGAACGTCTCAGGATCGTTAACAGACACGATAATGAGGACGCAACCACTTGTATACGTTTAGTTATTTTAATGAGGTCAAAAATAATACAATAAGTCAACAAAAGGAAAAGTCACTGGAATCCTCCAGTCTTTCTACGTTACCAACCCACAGCAAAGATGGTCCTAACCGTCCTCTGCAAATACGCCGGTCCCGGCGTATGCCAACAGAGGGCAGAATATGCAATGGCCGAAAATGCCAATCGAGATGCTGTGAGGGGTACGAAGAGCGAGTGGGAGAACAGAGGAGTCAGGGAAACACCCAGCCGGGGTCTCTACCTGAAGGGAGCAGCCCCTCAACCTCTTCCTCGTACTGCACCGGAACGCGGAGTCACCTCCTGGTGCTGCGTCACCGATGCCCAAATTAAAGTATGGTAATGGAATCGAGAGCAGCCGCTCGATCGATCCTGGGAACCTTCTAGACTGTAACGCGGCAAACACCTCCCGGTGTGCGTCGCAGTTGGTAGTCCCTGAATCTTGGGTCGGGCTGGGAGCTACGGCTCCTACCAGCGCAATTGCCAAGGCGCCTAGACTCAGCCGAGACAAGGCGAGGCTCAATGGTTGTCCGGTAGAGCTTCCGGGTCAGAAACAGGTTGAACTTGGCAAGACACGGCCCAGGGAGTAACGACTCGACCTACCTCCGTTCTTGCCGGGCTGGAGCACCACTCCGGAACGCTGCTCTTCACGAAGCAGGTATGTCGGTGTAACTCAATATCCGACAGCGTTCTTCCTCCAGGTTCCTCCTTTTATAGGGTGTGTTTCCTTGAGTCATGTAACGGCTTTCCCGGTTACATAACATCTAACCCGCTAAGCATCCTGGGAGTCGTAGTCCGTTTTCGCTGGATGACGAGAATTCTTGACAGGTCCATTCTAATACCATAAAACTCAGTGGTTGGGCAATCGATTGTAGTTCTAACAGGCTGCAAAATAACACCTTTATACTGCTTGACCCTCTTACAATCGCATAAGACAGACCACATGTAGGTCATGCCCATCACCCATATAAGAGTACCAGTCCATTAAACACCCATCACCAACTGATTAGGCATGGAATAACTGAAGAGACCGAACACATACTGCTGGCCAACTGAGCACTCCCTACTAGATGCATACTAGGACAGCTTCTTGATAGCTCACACTGACAAATAAGGAATGGCACTAAATCCATCCTGGCTGATCTGGTCTCTGCCTCTCTCTCCAGCTGGTGCTTGCTCCGGACCACAGACAAACCAAAAATCTCAAAATGGGCAACCCAGTCTTGGGAGTCCATGACCATAAGAAATACCATAAAGGGGCTTGCAGAGCTGGTTAAAGCTGCCACCTTATTAAGAACCATAATCTGCATAATCTCTCACACTACTTCATCCATCATACTGCTAAGTGCTGCATCCCATAACATAATAACGGCACCTCAGCGGTCATGCCGCAGAACGTGGATATAATAATCCCCACACTGTACAAAACAAAGACAACAACCCTTTCAATCACATACACTACACGGTGGAGCATACAACCCAAGAAGGCAAGGACGTCATTGCCCCAACAAAGGGCTAGCTAGTACATGCTACATAACTGTTACAATAAATTTTACTTTTGTCAAGGGCTTGAATAAATTAATTTCCAAGGTGAACTCGGAAGGCAATACCTCTAAAATTGGTCAGGATGTAAGTGAAGGGTTTCTGTAGGTGAGAAAAGTGCAAAACCTGCGCAAGATTTTTCCCCATGCACGAGGTTTCATTATGTACATTTAGGCATGCAGAAAATACCTTTACACTATCGAAAATTAAAACTGACGAAAAAGTGTTCCAGGAGTATGCACTAGAACTTGTGAATGCCTCCGCTTCCCAGACGTACTCCTGCAAGCGTTCGTTAACTCTCCCATCACCTTCCAAAAAACTGAAGTTTACTTCAAAAACAGGAGGAAACCTACGATAATAAATCTCAGTTTTTGTTAAATTAGTCTTTGGAATTCCTGGGTGAATACGTGAGCACCATTACCCAGCATGTGACCCAATTCTGTGGTGTAATTGTTTTATGCAATCACAACTGGGAGAGCTGTATTAAAGTCTAATCACGGAGGACAAACACCATTCTTGTAAGCTAGCTTCGGGCTCCCTTCCCATACACGGGTGGCACAGACTCTGAAATATTCAGAGAAACATAGCCAGAGGACTTGGTATTCCTGAACACACCAGGGCTCAGTTTCCTCCTTTGGACAAATCACAGCCGAAAGCAGTTTAAAGAGAGACTTTAGATACAAACTAACAAATTAGTGTGTCACTTGGCTTGCTGTTACACAATACAATATTGTGTAAATGAAGGAATAAACAAATCCGGAAAAATAACTTGATGCCTTAGATGCCCTATAAAAGTAAGCGGATTAGAAATATATATATATTTTTTTTTTTTTAACTGTCCCAATTATAGGGAGGTCTTGGCAAAGGGGCAACAGCGCTTGAATTTGGTTTAATGAATACAAACATTCCACAGGTTTTGGGAAAGCTAAATGCTAAGTCAATTTAGGTAATAGCTTCTGTCCCAAGGAAATGTGCATAGCTATTGCATAGTTATGGGTGCCACCACCAGCGTCGGACTGGGACACAGAATAGGCCTGGGCACACAAAGTGGCCCATATCAGCCAATATGATGGTTAAAAAGTAGCCCATGTTTGCAAAGAGGGGCAGTTTTTAACTTGTATAAACAAGCGGTACAGATGTTTTGCAAGGTTTGGAAGACTGCATGGATTAGAGTTTGCTGTGGCCAATGTTTGTTTTAATATTAAGGATATCAACCGTAAAAACCGGACAGCAGACCATAAAACAGACCCACTAACACGGGACAAATAATAGACCACATACTGACCTGTGGGACCAACTTATCGGGCTCTGCCGGACAGGCCAGTTTGACTCTTGGGGCCACAAACGACATCCATCAGGGGCGCAACACAAAATGATTTGGCCTCTTGCAAAATGTGATGAGGTGGCACCTGAGTCTCCTAGGTCTCATACTCGTTGGCATTGGGTTGAGTGGGATTCCCATGGGAGGATGGTTACCACATGGGCCTGAATTAAGCCCCCAACATCTATATAGCGAAAGTGGTATTCTCTCTCAGGCGCAGCAGATAGATCACAGATGTAACTAGAACACCAACATCAAGTGTGTTGCATATGACTAACACAAGGGGAGAGGTGTGGCGCCGCGACCAGGGTGACTGACTCTGGAATCTGGGGATCACGGTTCGATCGCCGGTGGCAGATTAGCCCAGCACCATGCAACTCTGGGCAATAGCTTGCTTAGTCTTCCCGACGGCCCCCAGCGCCTAGAGACCCTAACGCGCTTTACAAATGTGGATTATTATTATTATTTAACTCCATCCCTTTCCAAGAACCAGAGAATAGTGTCCTCGAAAGGGATTGCGGGGCTAATATTCTGGAGGTTTACACTGACCATTTCCATGGGTGTAGCTCTGTTCAAAGCTATCGAAGATGGTTTTGCAGATTACTCGATGATCAGATCTTACAAAAACAGAATTCTGGCGCTCATGTATTTTATGTGCCGCATTTGCGGGCTCGTACAAAAGTAAACACTCCCCACAGTGGTAAAAGTTATACATTCAAATATATGCTGCCATTAAAATACCATACATGCCAACACACCCACCATTTTTTAAGCAAAATGTGCTATCTTTTGGCTGCCTCCTGCTTCAAAAGAATCCAAATGCGTCCTCCGGATTCCTTTTATTTATGTATGCATTTCTTTGTTTATCTTCCACTTTCCTCTTCTAAAACCCGGTATTTGTGAAGCGCGAACAAATCACCCCTAAGGGTCTCAAGGCGCTGGGGCCGTTGGGAAGATTAAGCGAGCTATTGCCCAGAGTCACACGGTGCTATGATGAGCTGCCGCCGGAGCCGGGGATCCCACCGTGAGTCCCGTGCTGAGCAGTCAGCTGCACTGGCCGCTGCGCCCCACCTCTACCCCATAAAAGATTAGCATGTATGGAATACTATACAGTGGGCACAGGCATTACCACTTCGGCTCCAAGCCACAATGTGACAGAACACTTCCTGGCTCACAACACTGAATAAACCACCAGAGATGTGTCCGCTGTCGGTGCACCGTATACACAAGAGCTTGCTTTTCACAGCCGGTGAAAGGCTGGTGCGTACGTAAGCACGTTCAAAGGGCGGGGTCTTCCCATTATAGCACGCCGCGTTCTTTTTACGGCAAGCTTTTCGCAAATCGTGTCAAGTCTTAGTTAATGTCACTGCGTGTACTTTAAACAGCAAGATCACGTGACGGGTTTTATTTCTCAATCCAGCACCCTGAGCGCGCTCTGGGAGGAGCATCCATCACACATGGTAATGCAATACGTCAAAAACAACAAGAAGGGTTGCCATGGAAACGGGTGCACGAACTTCCAGGACCGCTCCGTGACCAGAGCATCTTTATGGGGTGACTCACTGACAACCTCGATCTGCTGCATCTTATGGGGGAAGAGCAGCAGCCGGCTCATGGCAACTTTAGAGCTTGGGCAGCGGGGGTCACGCATTTGGAGGAAGTGTCAGGAGGTGGTGACCCACCCCACCCCCACCCCCAACCCCCCCCCCCCCTCCCCTCCCCATGTGAGCCTGACGAACACTGTACAGCCTAGAGAGTCTACACGCGGGCCACGGGAGCATGCTCAATAAATACTACAACGCCGCCGTTTAAAATACACCTTGATGACAAAGTCATTTAATTTCATTGCAGGTAAGATCTCACGTGCACTGAAGCCCGCGCCGAGTTAGGAAGCGGGTTCCACACACAGGGCGGGCGGGAGGCGGCACACGCACAGGCTCTTCCAAGTAAGTGTTTCGAAGAAGTGTCAAGTGATTAGGACAGGGCTGCGAGACGTTTCCATCGGCGCCTGGCGACGCATTCCAGGGCTCGGAGAGACGGGAAACCCTGGCAGAGCGGCCCTGATCTCGGATGGCCCCTCTGGAAGGCAGCCGGACCTCGTTCCTAGAAAACCAGTGCCAAGAAGAGAGCAGTGATCCGTCACCGTGACGGCAGGGTCCCTGCACAGAGCCCACCGCCTCCAGGACATGGGCAGGCTGAACAGCCATGCATGCCGACAGCTGCATGGCAGAATAGTTCCCACAGTGTATGCCGCTCTTCGGAGGTCGTCACTTCCACCAGTCAACCAAACCACCTCCAGCACATCAACAAACGCCGCCCTTCAGCACACGCAACTGCAAACCCCCCCTCTGAAACTCACCACAACCCCACCTCCCCAACAAACATCTGCCACAAAACCACCCTGTAACACCTGCCACAAAACCACACTCAAACATACACCACAGAACCACAATCCGTTTCTCTGCCATCAAGCACTGCCATCTAACTCGCTTCTGCATATCTCACCATGTCATCACTTGCCCCTAAACTCGGGCCACTTTCTATGCTAAAACAGGGGAGCAGATAATTTGTTATGAAGGGCTTGGCGGATCCCCGATTACTGCATAATCTGATGCATAAATCAACGTATTCAACAAGTTAAAGAATTCATACAAAAAGCCCTACTTGCTATGGTGATGAATCCACATGCATGTTGGGCGGTTCTGAGGCTCACTCAAGACTTACTAGCAGGTAGATAGAGGGTAAAGTATTCATTGCACATGCGTGCAGAATTTTAAGATGGAGCCTGGAGGCACAGCATGAATAATCTGGTTATGCTTGGCTCTCATAGAAAGCATTAGCTCAAACGACTGTATTCTGAATCCAGTAATTCACTCCTATAACATACCAACAGTGGGTAACAGAACATGTTACCCATCGATAATTCTATATGTACAGAGGGAGAGAATGGGTTTGGATAAATGTTAGGAAGATATGGCGCTCACAGGGTACCTAAAAGTAGGTGTTCGTAGATAGAGAAGGTCCGGTGCAAACAGGTCAGGGGAACAAACCCAGCAGAAACCAGCCCCTGCTAAAATAGACTTATCTCCTACCAAACAAATGCAAAGAGTGTCCTGTGCACACGATTATCTAAAACTGGTTCTCAAGTGAAAACCCAAAATTGGTAAGCGTTTAATATACGATTTCAGAGTCTATCTTCATAGAGTAAGTATATTTAATGGTTCAGTGTTGATCAGTAAATACAAGAGAAAATAGCAGACACGTGTGTCGTCACACCGTGTTTGGGCTGTGACTCTTCAGGGCTGACTATGTGAATGAGGCATCTATCATAGTAAGCGGCGCGCCGGAAATAAAGGGGTTCAGGGTCTGGCGGCGTATAGGTAAAAATCAACTCGCCGAGCCTCTCATCATCCGGACGACGAGATCTACCGCATGCACACACCAGTGCAAGATACTTCAACCTACAGCTTGCCGGTCAGGACATACCCGTCCTGAGATGTGCATTTTTCCTACGAGAGGTTAGCCGAACTGATTTTTACCTATACGCCGCCAGACCCTGAACCCCTTCATTTCCGGCATGCCGCTTACTTTGATAGATACCTCATTCACATAGTCAGCCCTGAAGAGTCACAGCCCAAACACGGTGTGACGAAACACGTGTCGGCTATTTTCTCTTGTATTTACTGATCAACACTGAACCATTAAATATACTTACTCTATGAAGATGGACTCTGAAATCAATAATTCTATATGTGACATCACTGTGAAGACATTTTAATAGAGCAAAAGAAGTCAGCTTGAGGGCCCAAAGAAGTCAGAAGGTTTCTGAGGATCTATGACATTACTAATTCTGGAGACTTTTGCTCTGGGTAAAATGGCTCATGCTCCCTAGATATTATGTCCATTTTTTCAAAATAAGTCTATCATTAATTGGACAACATCTTTATGAAGCTGGTGTGAATTCCCATGGCGACTGAGTCAGTTCTAACATCTCCAAGAAAATGGAGGGCTGGAGAGTCCAGGCTGAATACTATTTGAGCTCAACTTTATAGCGAACTCGTCTGTGGACAGAGACAAAACAAAAAGGTGTTGCTAAATGGAGAGGAGCTGGGGGAAACTGAATTTGTGCTATTTGGGGGTCAGTTAAAGACATACTGTCCCCTATCCCCACTATTATTGGTATGGTGATGCTCAGACTTATCGCAGTGCAACTTTGTTGTGCACAGCATTATTGGAAATGCAAAGAAGTGTAGTGGCCAACTGTTCATGGAGCTTACCTTTCGATGCATGCGAGGGAGGAGATGCTGTTAAATTTGTCAAACTGTGCAAGTAGAAAGGACAAGGTGGTGATTTAGTGGTCAGTGCTTGCGTGCGCTACTGTTGGCACAGATGCAGAAGGTAGTTTTGAGTAAGGGTGTCAGTTGAGGATATAGATCAATTACAGCAAGTTTGAGGATATAGATCAATTACAGCAAGTTTTAAAGAACACAGATAAAACTGCGAGGGTACAATGGACAGTTTGCAGTATATCTTGGTTCTCCACAAGGTTGGTTACATGAAAAGCTTCATCATTGGGTTTTAGTTATGCTTTCCTCCACCTGGAGGAGGACCAACTGGTATTGGCATTAGTGATTAGGGAAAGTGAACTGTGGATTGCAGTGAATCTAAAATTACCTACATCTGACAACCCAGTTTTTATTGGTCGTAGATGGGCAAGGGTTAAAATTAAGTGATGTTGCGGTGCTAGAAGAGTTACCGTTCCATCGCACCTGTGGTTAAGCGGTCTACATGTTTCAGCCCTTTTACGCCCATTCGGGTCTGTGGGCTTTCTTCAGGACCAAGGAACGCAAGTTAGGAAGAGATTACATGCAAGGACAAGTAGTGCACTTACCCTTCTTCTTAAGTGAACATATTTTGACACTTGTGTGTTGCAGATATTACTCGGTCTACAAGTTATCAAGAGGGGAATTAGACTCCATCGGGGGATGGGCGACTTGACTCACTTTTCTGTGAACAACTTGTTCTGGCCCGTCTGCTGTGCCCAGACGGCAGACGGTGCCAGGACAAGTTGTGACTCAGACAGTGAGTCAAGTCGTCCGTCAAAAAAAAAAAAAAAACTTACGCAGAAATGCAAAGTGTTGAAGAATAATTTTTAGATGTTATATGGCCTGTAACCCTACTCTTGATATATTAATTAAACGTGAAGTGTTTCATTTAACCACTAAGATTGATGTGAGCTGAATTCTTTCAAAGGATCTGAATCGTAGTGTGAAGGCGGGTAGCAGGGTTGATTGATGAGTTTCAAAAGCAGTTTTATTTAGGGTCGGACTGGAACAGAAAATAAGACATGGGCAACAAAATAAAAGTCGCCCCCATTAGTGAATTACATATAAGGCTCCCAGTTTTCCATTTTTACTGATTTTTTACAGATAAATACAGACAGAAAACAACATGTTTCTGGTCTGTATTTATTTTTAAAAGCGGAAAAAATACAGAAAATTGTTCTTCTTGTGAGTGACTCTTCATGCTGTCCTTCATTAATTCTAGTAAATAGGTGAGCAGATGGACATCATGGAGGGTTAAAAAAAATATTTACCTATGGGTGTAGTGTTGTTATATTTGGCCTATTTAGCTAAAAAGTGGTGGCTATCAAAGTGTGGGTGCATGTTTATCAGTTAAATAAATGTGGAAATAGACCATTTTACTTGTCCATTTATTCTCGAAACACAAAATAAATATGGAAAAATACCAAAAAGATGGCCCAAAAAAAAATATGGATAAATACAAATGGAAATCTTAAAAGACATAAATACCATAAAACCGGGAGCCCTAATTACCCTAATTACATAACTACAAAAAGTGACTCACGTTTGCAAACTGGGGCAGTTTTGAACTTGCGAAGCCACTCCATATAGGTCTTTTGGAAGGTATGAGAGACTGTAAGGATTTGAGCTGGCTCAGTAGACCATAAAACAGGCCCACCAACACACAGAAAAACTGGCCCACACACTGACCTGTCAGACAAGCCAGTTGGGCACGGTCTAATTGCCCGTTATGTCAGTTCGACCCTTGTTTAACCCTCGACTTCCAACTGCCTCTTAACTTGGACAATAAAAGGTGCATGTGGAAATGCAATGGGCTGTACACCTGGTTGTGGAGGGTGTGGGAAACACTTTAACTCATTGGGTCAACACCTTAATTCCCTCCAACAGGTACGATTTTGTTGCTTATCATGAAAATCCGATCACAAGGTATTTGAGAAAACTAGGGACTGCCGAACATGAGTGTACAATGGGGGGGGGGGGGGGGGGGGGAAGCAGCCAAAGCTCTTAGACACAGGTCACGGTTAATAAAGGCTATGCCATGTCTCTGCGTGATGTCTAGTGTCTTGTCTCTGTGGCCACTTCCAGATGGAGCAAAAAGACTCGAAAGTGCCAGCTTTAGACGAAAAACTGAGCGAGTTTATGGCCAAGTAGTCAATGTACTTATTCCTCCCTAAATCTGGAAGAACAAATGCATGTTTTTTCCAAATTGCACTTAAATTAAGGGAACATCAAGTACATTCTTTTCCATCTAAATGTCCTCATAGACATTAAGTGGAAAAGCTGACAAACATACAACTTTGGCAAGCATTAAAAAAATGATTAGCCTTTCAAAATAATTTGGGGTTGTAACATTCAGCCAAGGGCTGTGCTCCTCTTTGAGAAAGTATTACAACTCAAAGGTGGGAGTAGACACCGTACACAGGGGCACACGTGAATTTAAAAAGGACAGACATGGTGACACCCCTTAACACAGAAAGCTTTTTGCTAACCTTGGTGAACAGTTCTTGGAGATCCTGAGCCTTCAGCAGGGATAGGTGAAGTGTTTCACTTGCTTCAAGGGGGAACAAAGCCAATGTGACCTTCTGGTCTTAGACAACTGCCTTACCTACCAGATCCACGGAGTCAACGTGGCATAACTGAAAATAGAACAAATACCAGCAAGTGCCCATGATGACCACCGCTTATTTCTTACAAGGCACCAATCAAAATTTCCTCAGGTTTGGCGAGAAGGGCGATACAGTTCTGGAAAATAGTGATTTTGGAGTGCCCTTTTCTTTCAATACACTTAAAATGTTATGTATTGAAGGCATCATCAGCTTTTGTGTCTTCTGCTTCTTTCTTAAAGGGTGCAGGGCAATACTGATTAGACTTAAACAGAGCGGTCTATAACAGACATCAAACCAGAGCTTCTGACATTAGACGCTGCCGGGCACATATGTATTACATTTGGAGGGTCTTCTTCTGCACTAAGAACTTGAGGCCTGAGCTATCTATTTGCATTTACGGCAAGTCCAATCTCGTGCTTTAGTTTTCAACCTAGTTACATTTCTAAAGCCTACAGAGGGCGCACTTCAACTAGAGAGCAGATATGGTCAAGAAGCAGTGAAGTGAGATTTAAAGGGACTATAAAGTGAGATGTGATCAATTCACACATCACCGAATCGGGGCTTCCAAGGGGTCCACAATGTGTTTTACGACTTACCTGTAAATAAAAGGCTGCATTGGCACATCTGCCAGAAAGTCAGACTATTGATCTGATATCTAATGAATCTTCTAACAAGAGATACAATCAAATGGGCAAATTTATCTGGGGAGCAACATGAATGGAGAGCAAAACTGAATATATGACATAAGTTACACTATATGACATCCTTTACAGCACTCTTCTCATACTTGTATGAAGCTCGGAGGTAATTTACATCTCAATGAGGTTTAGTCAGTGCAATAAAAAAGGGAAGCAAAGGTAATTCTCCCTTCTAGCTACATATCACGAGTAAACTATGGTCATATGCCTAACTGACCAATACCATACAACAAGCACTGGCAACGCCAATAGGTTTCAGCAATCAGAGCTCTATTGGTGTTGTCAATGTTAACGTCTTTGTGACAGCCCGATCGCCACTCTCAAAAGTATCTCAGAGGCTGATAACAATCCCACAGAACTGGTGGAAGGGGTGGGGCATTGCAAGCGTTCCTTTTCACAAGTGGACTCGCCGTAACGGCAGCTTGACTGGCGCAGTAGTGGGAAGCAGCACGAAATAACAGGTGAAACGACCAGTAGACAGCAGCATGCTTTAGAAGATCAGAGGATGTAGGAGGAGCACAGTGACTGTTCCAAAACGTACGAGTAAATAAAAACAGAAGACTGTGTTAAGGAACGTCTTTCTTTGGTGTGTGTAAATAGGGTGACCATTTTTAAGTGCAGTATAGATAAAGACAGTATCCTACCCAATGAGAGGGAGGGAGGAATTGTGCTGTTAACTAGAGTCCTACTAGCTTTTCACACTCGCTTTAGAAAAGTTCTTGCTTTCAGTGAATTTCTTAATACAAGGCATGTGATATTCATTCAACACATCATATCTTAACATTTTCATTGCCTTATGAATTGGCCATATTATATCATACTTCAATAAAGTCATAGTTTTTTAACCCGTATGGTGTCCTCGTAGTACTACGGAGGATACAGCAGTCTCGTTGAAAACACTGAGCAGCAAAGATGAGAAAAGCAGTGATGGGCGGAAGGGGGGGCAAATCTATGAACAGGGCATGAGGAGAAGCAACATTTGTGACTAGATAAGCACAAGATTTACAGCCCTGTTTACAGAACAGACCTCGTTGGAAAAAAAAAAAAAAAAAGAAGAAGAGCACTCGTGTAAAGTGCTTTAAATGGGGAAAAAAGTAGTTGCAAAAACATTTGCTAAAATGGGAACTTGGGATGGATAGAAATAATTGGTCCATGCTCTTGGGGAGGGCTAATATACACAGGAAGAGGCATGACGCATGCATGCTATGGACAAATGGGGAGAAAGAATATGAAAGTGAAGATGGAGCCAGCAAATGATAAGCTTATGGGTGGACTGAAGCCCACAAAGTACATACATGTCTCTTCGAGACAGTGCATGCGCAGTCTAGAAATGAAACCTAAAAACAAAGGCTTTGTGCACATTACAGCCATGCTTCTTGCAAGATTAAAATCAAAAGAGATAGCAATAAACGGACTAAAAAAAAGGTACTAGGCTCCTGGATTTGACAATGTGCAAGCCAAAAGGGTGATTGCAATGGTTGGAAATCGGCAAAAGGAGGCGTGTCCAGCTAAGAACAGCTGAAAGGCGAGTAACAGGTGAAAGTATGGTGCTCCATAGAGAAGGAAAAGAGGGTTAAGCAGACATTTAGTATCAAGAATGTGGCATGAGCTACTGTCAACCTGTATAGAGGTACAGGATCATACCAAAATAATACCATCTATGCTTGTATACGTAGAAAGAACAAGTCCCACAGATTTTTACCAAATGACAAAGTATCTAACCATGTATGCATCACCAGTGCTATGAAATGTGTAATTGTTAAATAAAATTATTCAAATATATTTTTTAATGACATTGCAAAGGGGGGGGGTGGGGGGGAAACAGGAGGGACCAATTCAGAATATATACTTTACCCCATTTACAGCGGCGGAAATTCCGCCACGGTGCGGCACCTTTGATGAGTGGGCTGTGTCGCGTCAGCCAACGGGCGTGCGCAGAACTACGGAGGTAGTGCGCGCGGCGGCCGCGGACCAACAGGAGCACACAAAGGGTTTAAAGGTGTGAGGTGAAACAGTTAGCTAAGCACCTAAGGGCCTGATTTAGAGTTTGGCAGATAGTATATTCAGTCACAAAAGCAACAGAGAACCCAGCCTGCCAAACTTTTGGTCTGTCTGCCTTATTTAACGATGGGCAGTGATTTAAGAATTTTGTTGACAGAGCACCCAACGGCTCCTTCGACAGAATATTTCCTCCAACTACTCAACTGAGTACAGGTAGTCAGCGGGAGGATATTACACAGCTCACCCAATTTAGGGTGAACGGAATAATGGTCCAGCCCGCCCCACCCTGGTAGTCTGTTTTTGAAAAATAAGTACAATTTAAGTTTGGTGAACGGTCATCAAACAGACGGCCTCAAACTTTTAATATACTGAAAAGAACTGCCGTGGCAGTTCCCTTCAAAGTGCAGAGATGATCGCTGGGCCGGTCATAATCTCTAAATTTTGCAGTTGGTAGAACGTCAGGGTGAAGGAGGAAATATCCTGCACCTCCCCGACGGGCTGTACTTCACTTATTAAACTCTAAATCAGGCCCCAAATTAAATACAATGCTTTTTCACCACTGCTAAAAATTTTAAGCAAAAGTGATTCAATACAAGATAGGTGAATTAAATTAAACGTGTAAGAAAAATCGCTTCATTTGAAAGGAGTCTTAGAAAAAAATATGAACATAATAAAAATTCACAGTATTCGGGAAACATTGCATGTAATTAGTGCAGAATTAGTGCGATAAACCCACAACAGAAGTTGTAAATTGAACTTTTAGTAGGTCTATGTTCTTTTCCTTCGTCTTTAATTTATATCTCTAATTAAAGCAAGTATTTCATTAAAGTTTAATTCATTCCTTTTTTAAATACTGGTAAAATACACATAAATTGGCTGGTATTTTTGGGCAAGCAGGCAAACGAAAACAAACCTACTGAGTGGACTTGGTGTTTAGCTACGTTTTTAGGTCGAGCCCAGCGTTGCAGCGCATGCGCTGCACGCTTTGCGGGGCATGCAGTATTCAGTATAGTGTGGAAGCTGTGTGGAAGCTTTGTGGAAGCTCTGCCCACGCTCCCCCCCCTTTTTCATTGGCTTTCCGATTGGTTTTAGGCTTGCTAGTCCCACCTTAAGACAAGCGGATTGTCATTTGTATCCTTCCATGGCTACTGGCCCCTTTACTTTTATTTTATTTATTTATTTTACAGGTTTTATGTAGCGCTGGCTAGACCCGGAGATATCTGAGCGCTTTACATGAGTAACAGACCATAATTGCAGGTTACATCGTTACAAAGGTTACTCGCTGAGCCTGGCAGCATAGTGACAAGTAAGGTCGAGACAAACAAAAAAGACATATACGTAAGGGAAAAAGCAGGCAAGGGGAAAGATTTAGGGGAGGGGGGTAAGAGCAGGGGAAGTATTCAGAGAATGGAAGAGGGAAGGAGGAGGGGAGGGTGAGAGACTCAGCATGGAAAGAGGAGGGGGGAAGGTGACGGGGACACAAACTGGTAGACGAGTCAGAGCTGCGTCCAAAGTCCAGTAAGCTGTGATCCCATGGGAAGCGGTATCAATTCTCCATCTTTTTTGCGAGTGGCTCCCTATATGCAGTGGACTCTCTCAGAGGGGTCTCTGAGACTCAAGGCCTACATATTGGATCCTTCCCCAAAAAGGGGAGGGGGGAGTGCTTTGGCAAGGTGTGTGTACCATACCTCAACTGTAAGTAGCTCCCTAGGCGCTGTGGACTCTCTCAGCGGGCTCGCTGAGACTCCAAAGTATAAATATTGGATCTTTCCCCAACCATAATTCACATTTGTAAAGCGCACACTCGCCCGTAAGGGTCTCTAGGCGCTGGGGGCTGTCGGGAAGATTATGCAAGCTATTGCGCCCAGAGTCACATGGTGCTGGGCTAATCTGGCGCTGGTGCCAGGGATCGAACCATGATCCCTAGATTCCAGAGTCAGTCACCCTAGCCGCAGCGCCACACCTCTTCGGAGGGGAGAAGGAGTGCTCAGTCAAAGGGCACAAAAGGACAGGCGGTGTCGCGGGGAAGGATTCAAGTGAGAGGGGATAGGAGCAAAGGAAGTAAGACAAAGCGTCAGACAGTGTTACAGCGTTAAATCAGTTACAGTTACATCAGTTACTAGTGCATTCAATAGCAAAAAACAGAACCGATTGAGTAAGGAGGGTAGTTCTGGGAAAAGTAAAGGGGTTTGAGTGCCAATCAGGGATCAGCAGAAAGGCCATGGGGTAAAGAATCTTTGGGGACACCAAAAAATTCAGAGTCAGAACACAGTGGTTACCTCCCCCTTGGGGTGGTGGAGGGAAGAGAACACAATGGGGGAGACTAGGAAAAACAATATCCGATGTCCGGCTGGGTAGGTGCCGGTCAAGGGGTGTGAACCCCAGAGCCAAACTCCTCTTTACCTACACATGATAGCTCCACCGGGTATCAGCCAAAAGGTTACTCTGGCTCTGCGATAAGTCCAAAAAGGTAAGGATTCCGGCCAGGGGGGCAACATGATAGTTCCATCGGAACCAGCGTTGGACACCTCATCCTCGGGCTCACCCCCAGGTGGGGAGAGGTGGAAAGGACAGGACAAAGACTGCAGATTTCCTCTTTCCCAGCGACAGTAGTGAGTGTTTGGGCATTTGTGCAGGCTCCCAGTGGCAATGCTTCCTGTATTCACTAAGAGTCGACAGGTATCGTGGATAATTAGTGGTGGCTATTCGGAATCAACAAACTTCAGAGGGGGTAATAGGAGAATATACTTCTATGTATTAAATCAAGTTCTGGCTACAGCATCATTAATTGGTAGTGTCCATTAGGAATCAGCAAACTTCAGAGGGTTTGATAGGACTAAGTAATTATATGTATCAAATCAAGCTCTGGCTAGAGCAACATTAACCAGAGCTTCGTGGGTGGCTGCCATTTTATAGTCAGGCAGAGCATAGGGAGGGTATACATGAATTTATCAGCCAGAGATACCTGTGACCAAGCCCAGATGAATTTTTGGAGGAAGCCCAGCACTCGTAGGTTCGAGGAGGCAAGCAGATAGTCGTACTTGTGGGTCACAGCTTCAACATGAACTGCCTCATGTCAGGGGCGCTTCAGGACATCGGCCATTTTGTCCCTCGTAGAGTGGAGTGCGCTCAGTGTTCAGAGCGAACGGGACAAAAATCGGTATAACAAGCTTGAAGTTTGTTGAGTGACCGTCACGTCGGCGGGAGCAGCGTTACAATGCTGCAATACACCGCGCAGTCTGTGGTGTGGGGGCGAGGGGGGCACAGGTCAGTCCCCTTATCTACGGTAGCGGCTCGGACCTAAAGACAAGGAGGGTGTCAGAGTCGCCATCGTCCGGCTCGGAGGGTTAGATCCTGGAGCGTGGGAGCAGCGTAGCTATACTGCCATGCACTGCGCCGTCAGGCAGTGGAGGGGCACAGATCTGGCACAGGCAGCGTCTCGGACCGAAGGACCGAGTGGATGTTGGAGTAGTTGCACGTCCGGCTCAGAGTGCAAGATCCTGGTGAGGCGGGCAGGACAAGAGGAACGTCTGGTCCCTACCGTTCGCCTGTTCGTCCCAGGAGATGGGCCACGACACAATGGCTAGACGCCGATGCCAATGGAATTTCGATGTGCATAGACTGGCGGCGGATGGGCGGACAACAAGGGGATTTCTACGGGCACCAGCAGCCCTGCTAGTAGGGGTAATCAGGGAGAACCTCACTCCGGTGCCCCTTAGTGCCCTCGAGAAATAGCAATGAGAGGCAGCACGTCCCAGCCTGAGGGAGAGCTCGACCTGCGCCCCCCCCCCCACTCCTGTTCGTTCCTTTTTGCACACCCGCAGTCCTGTATCCAATGCATAAATGCGAGTCCTATTGCATTGCAAATGTTTGTTAGATTAAGCCCTCCTACCAGGAAAGTACATGCTAGGTTCCAATTCCTCATTGCCTGCAGACAAATGCATCAGTTAAAGCTAAATGTATCTTCGGGCTATATGTCGACTGCAGGTTAGCAAAAATGTAACGCCCCACCAACCAAAATAAATACCAAGTCAACAAAGGCAATTGGATCCATCAAATCTAATTAGCACAACCAACAAAAAACAACTAGCAGGTTCTTGGAGCGGGATGGGGGGGGGGGGGGGGGGGGGGCAACCTGGGTAGCTCTTTTGTGATGTGGAGCAAAGGACTGGTCAGAAATCTAAACCAGCCTGAAACACCTAACCTAGCACAGCCAACAAAAAACAACTAGCAGGTTCTTGGAGCGGGATGGGGGGGCAACCTGGGTAGCCCTTTTGTGATGTGGAGCAAAGGACTGGTCAGAAATCTAAACCAGCCTGAAACACCTAACCTAGCATTTTCCCATTCATTTTAAAGCATTACTTTTTATAGAAGGGGGACAAAAACACACGTTTGGAAAGATGATCACTGCATTAGAACAAGCACTTTATTCGCTGTTGGCTTTTAAGATGCTAAATGCAGCTTCCTCAGGCTCTTTGAAAACACAGAAGTACTCGTAGTCTTATGAGCATCTTTTCGGCACAGCATTAGTCCAGGCCCTGCTTATCAAGTGATGTTATCAAAATGTGAACATATTACAGGGTGTTAAAATAAAAGTGCCCCCTGAAATAGAAAAGTTCCATGTTTTACTTTATTTGTAATTGTACAGTGTTACTAAACAATGGAAAATGTATTTAAATCGCAAAGCAAACTTTAGGCACAAAAAGTATATCAAATTAATGTTTACTATTAATAGTGGGGTTTTGCCCTTTTTACTTAACAAATTATGGCAGTCAGGTGACCCAATTTTGCACCACCTGAAGTTCACAGGGTAACAACAGTTTGTTGACAGTGGCTGACAGAGCAAACTGCCCTAAGGAAGCCTTTGTAAAGTTGAAACGTGTTGGCTGTGCTTGTATTTTGGAAGAAGAACCCTAATAGAGGAACGTACATGAAAAGGATCTACTAATTGCACTTTGGATAAAATTTTGCATATACGTTTGCAGCCCTTCAGCTTAAATGTTGCTTTTTTTAGTGCACGAGTTATGGAATCTGCACACAGCCATATATTTCAAGCTACACGTGACGCTCTAAAAACCAGCACACAAGTTACCATGTCGACCAAAAGATATTCCACTCAGATCTCTTTGGCTTACATGTCATCTCCGCCCAACATTAAGAGTGACAAGGCAGACTACTGTAAAGTGGACATTGCTCTACAAGGCAGGCATGAATATGGTGAAAGTGGGCAGGTTTTAAGAATCCTTGGGAACAGTGGCATTACGGGGATTTGGAGAATGGGGGAGAAAGGGCTAAAAAAAAAATAAAATCAATGGTTCTGTGGGTGGGTCGAGCTGCTCTATCAGGCCCATGACCAGGGTGACAGTGAGAGTGAACGGGGCGCTGTCCCGACCTTTTCCACTGGGAGGAGCATTCGGCAGGGATGCCCGCTGTGGCACTGGATATTCGCCCTGGCACTGGAACCTTTGGCTTCCTGGATTCAATCAGATCCTCTTACATGGGGGATTCTGTCGAAGGGGGGCTGGGAGGAACAAATCTCCCTTTACGTCGATGATTTACTACTGTATATTTCTAGGCCATATCCTTCAATAGCTAGAATTCTCCACATCTTATCTTTTTGGCAGATACTCCGGTTACAAAATTAATTGGGCCGAGTCGGTGGTGTTTCCCCGTCGAGTCCTCCTCCAAGACCCCCGGCAAGCTGTGCAGCCCGGGTTGATACGGTAGGCTTTTGATATCTCGGAATTTTCAGGACCAAGGTTTCGCAGCTATTTTTTCAAACAGAACCTTACCCCAAAATTAGACTGGCTTCGGACTGATGTGGCGCACTGGCGAACCCTTTCCCCATCTCTGATGGGAAGGGCAGCTTTATATAAAAGGATGTCCTTATCACACTTGTCTGTCCTACAGAATACGCCCTATTCCATACCCCGGGCTTTTTTTAAGCAAATTGAACATGAGCTCCGACTGTTAACTGTGGCATGGTGGTTCACTGCGCATAACGCTGCACAAGATGTGGAGTGGAGTATATGATGGGGGCATGGCGATCCAGAATGTTAAAAAAATATTAGTGGGTGTTGAAATTGAGGGTGATCAATGACTGGGTCTACTCAAGCTGGGAGAAACCAGCCTATAGGGTTGACAGAGAAATAATGCCGTCCAGCAACTTTGAGACCATCCTCTACACGGTCGATCGAGGAATACCCTCCCAAGTCACACAGCCAAGGTGGTTGAGTGGTGGTCTGAGGCCGAGCCGTATCTAGGGTGGCGGAACATATCAACAGCCATGACCCTCTGGCATAGCGATTGTTTGGCAAAAGTTTCCAGCCTACAGAGGTTCTCACACTTAGCACGGATAGGAATTGTACATCTGGGTGATGTCTGGAGGGATGGTGTTTTTTTTTTTTTTACTCTTGACACATTTGATGCGAGAATACGACCTGGCTGCCACCCAAGTATTTAAATACTACCAGCTGGGTCATGCTCTCCGCGTACAAATTCAGGGAGGGGCAGAGTTGGTGGACTCCTCCCCCTTGGGAGGATCGTTTGCTCGTGGATCCCATTCCACAGATGGGAGTGTCAGTGATATACCAAAAATTGTTGAACTCCTCCCTGGACACCAAGGGCCCCATGCGGAGGGCCTAGAGCGACGATCTGGGGGACCTGACGGAAAATAATTGGGTGGAGGCACTCTAGAGCACTCGAGTCATAGCAATCGGTGCCAGATTTCAGCTCATACAGCTTACGGTCTTATTTAGAGCTTACTATCCACACACCTGGCTATATACAATGGGGGCAATAGACATGTCACTATGTGTGAGAGGATGTGGACAGGTTGGCTTTTTTTTATAATATTCTACGAGAATATCCGATTGCACAGGACCGCAATGATGTCGGAGGCCATCTTTGTCGAAGTGCCGATCAATGCGAAGTGGCTGCTCCTATTGATCCAGGGGGAGGGAGGTGGTCTGGCCCAGACATAGTAAATTGTCTTTGACACTGGCAGCAGGGGTGGCAAAACGCATCACTGCGAGTTGGTGGGGGGGCGTTCACAACCGCTGTCAATTCTGGAGTAGGAAAAGGACTTCGACTGGAGTCAGCAGGCATAGGAGGTAATCTAAAGTAGCAGAGGTTGCCCTGGGAAGTGGGAGAAGGTGTGGGGCCTGTGGCAGAAATACAGGGGTGACCACCATGAAAACAAAATGTTAGCTGGAAGATTAGACACTCTCCCCTTGAAAGTGCGACCAGGAATTTTATAACTGCTTAATCCTATAACACCATATTCCACTGTTTGTATTGATCCACTGTATCGTGAGCGTGGCAAGATACCCTCAGATGTATTGATACCATGTTATATTCAGGAACCAGCTCTGTGCTTACAGATTTAGTACTATGTGATGAGCATATTTAATAAAAAGTGTTTTAAAAAAGAAACAAAATAAACGAATGCCATCATTCTTATGCCAGGTCGCTCCCAGCATGCCTATTTACTCATGGTTTTGACTACAAATATTTATAATCAAACAAATCTTGAGCTATTTCCTGCAGACACTTTGCAACCAGAGACCAATGCCCAAAGAGGAATTTGCCTGCCAAATGGTTAATCCCCCCTCCCCCAAAAAATGTCTTGCGTCTAAATGTGTGTGTGTGTCATAAAACTTCAGACAGCTCAAACATGGGATAACGCCAACAATATTTCCCAATGCAGCCGTTCGATCACTGGGTGTCACAAATGGTCTTGACCCATGTAGTAACTATTGCTACAGCTATAAAATTGTCTGCAAGGTTGAGAACTAGTTTACCATTTTGATATGCTTCGATAAAGAATTACTGTTGCTGGTTTTAGAATGCAGCAGGGATTCTCGCAATAGGCGAAAGATGCAACTCCACAACACATTCATTTTTGCCTTAAAATTTTGTCTCGATATTATAGTGCAATTTCTATTTACCTTTTATTGGTAACATTGTCAATGTTTGAACTTGTGATGACAAAACCCTGCCCTTCCTTTTTTAGGTCTCGCCTAGGCAGCGCTTGCGCTGTCTCTGTGAAACCTGCTGTATTCAGGATATGGGCTTTAAAAGCTTCAGCCATTTTCAAGGACTGCTCCTGTTACAAGTGTTTTTACTCAGAGCTTGTGAGCACTATTGCTTTCTTTAAACTGGAGGAGCAGACCAGCACTTGTGGTTTACAGAGCTTTGTTGTAAACAGGTCTGTAAATCTTACTCTTATCTTGCCACAATCTGTACAATCATAGACTGAGGTCTGCTTAGGCTGCAGCTGCCTCCTCGTCCCCCCTGCTTTTGAGACGCACAGCATGGCTTCACAGTTCCTGCATTCCTATGCCTGCTGCCGCCTCAGTCTCCGACCTCAACTTGTCATTATAGTTTCTTCCCATTTAAACCAATCCCAGCTTTGATTAATAATCTTCATCATTGGGTATAAATATGTGAATCCCTGTGATTACAATTACCTTTGAAACTATGATAATATGTATTACTAACATCATTATTGTTATTACTAGCGTGTCCATCATCATTGCACATGTTAATACAGGATCCGCTCATTATTACCAGCTCATGTGACAAGTGGTTTTGTTCTATGTATTTTATATATATTGTTGCATTTTTAACAACACCGGACACTGCCAGAATATCTTTAATAAATGGACGTGATGACTTAGTCGTATTAGTGATCATTTATGGAGTGTCTACAACAAAGTAAATAACATCTTGGCGCTTTAACACGTTGTGATACAAGGAGTGATTCCAATCTACCTGTCAGAATATTCTATGATGCAAAGTTTCTTAAATGAATCAATTCTCCGTTTAGTTTCTGTCTCACTAGAAAACGAGCTGTGTCCTCATGATTTTGCTCTCCTTTGAGCTTTTCGGACTTGCGCTAAAATGTTTTTTTTTCTTTATTTTTTCTTCATAGCAAACCGGATTCCCCTTTTTAATAGCTCCATGAGATCTCTTAAAATAGACACCAAGCGCACAATAAAGAATAGACAAGCCTTTGAGAACTATCTAATACAAGAGGTGACTCGATTTTGTGTTTTACAAGCACCTGGACTTGTGCACTCCTAGCTTGGGGGAGATCAGAAGGGACCTGGTGGGGGGGCCAGTGGGGGTACTTCAAAATGAGGCCGGTAGAGGGAGAGGCGGATGATGGGGAGAGAATCACAGAGGGAGGGATACGTAGATAAACATTGATAATCTCCATGGCCAGTGCATATACAGACAAGCATTTGCAATGCAATAGGTCTCGCATTTGTGTGAGTTTGAGCTATTGGCATTGTAAATGGCAATGCCTTTTGTTTGTGTTTTGAAAAGTTGCAAGGAGTGCGTAACACCCACTTTGTACTTAGGGTCCTTGCTTACAAGAAGCATGGCTGGCAGTTAAAAAGGTGCAGTGACTGCCAGCCTTGCTTCTCATAAGCAACGACTACTAGTATAAAGTCTGTTTACGCACAGCTTGCAGGTTTTGAAAACAGATAAAAGGCATTGCCATTTACAATGCCAACAGCTCAAACTCTCGCCAAAGCTAGACCTATTGCATTGCAAATGCTTGTTAGCCCAGTTACTAATAATTGATGTGTTTCCATTTCACAAAAAGGGCACTGCCCTAAAAGGGAAGATTGGTGGTATCAAGGAAGAGAGAACACCCTGCCCTCCACGTTGTAGTCAGACCACTGCAGCAGGAGACTCTTCGGTTATCCAATATGAGACCAGAGATGAACAGTCTTTAAAACAACGTAAATATACAGAAAGGGGGGCGCTAGAGGGCACACAGCAAGATGGCCGCGCTGCTGTGAGGCTCTGCCTGACCGAGCCATAATGTGCCTATTATTTGCTGCATCGCATGCCCTCTGAGGTTGCTGCGACCCTGTGTGGGTTCGTGCTACTTTGCTGTTTCCACTGGTGATATTTGTGGCTTTGTTGGGTCCCTGCCACTAGGGAAAGGCACAACTAATTTGCCCAGACGAAGCGAGGCCGAAAATGGCAGCTGCCCGGATGAGGTAGGCCTGCTTTCAGTGTGGAGCCTGGTATCTCTCCATTTTCCCAGCACAGCACCTCTTGAGAGATAGGGGGCTGAGCACTGCAGCGGCTGTCATCCGGCATCCTGGGCCCCCCTGGCGAAGCGCCGAAGGCACAGAGAGCGGTTTGGAGTGGCACATACCTGCGGTGCAGAGACACGGCCGCTGGGGCTGGAGTGCGGCGGAGACTGCGGGAAAAGCCTGGTGAAAGGTGTTGCAGCTGCAGGACTAACTGACGCTGTGGAGGACCGGATTACCAGCACCCATCGGTGCTGGCTGCGGTGAGTGGGGCAGGTCCAGGCTGAGACCCGGGCTGCGGAGGCGGGATCGGGTCTTGCTCTGGGGCCGCGCCTCGTGAGCTGCCGTCGGCACGGGGCTTGCTTCTAGTGCTGCTGTGAGAGTCGTAGTGAGGAGCCGGCTGGGGCCTACTGCGGCGGTGACGTTTGAAGGCCTGCACCTGGGAGAGTGCGGTAGGGAATTGCTACACTGCTCAATTTATCCTGCACGGCTCTTAGTTGTTCCTAATATAGAGACCTAGCAGTGACTGTGTAGTGACACGGCAGGCCGTTAGGAGCAATTACAAGTGCTGCAGTTTCAATAATCACAGTAGGACATACCGGCTGCCAACTGCAACGGGTCCCTGGCTCTCTTCTACTCTGCCTGAGAAATGAAGCGGCATATTCCACATCAGCCTCCAGACCCAGGAACATTTGACATACAAACAGCCTTGAGTAGCACAGGTTTCCCCTACATCTGTATGTGAGACACTTTAAGAGTTTCAACCCTGCACATATGCGCGAGTGGTCTGCCTGCTGGATTGGCCTGAGGAGCATCTCTGTGCCCAGGACCTTTACCAGTGAGGCATCTATAGAGGCTGAACGGGTCTCTGGGAACTTTGAGGTTTTGGGGGGAGCTGCCCAAGTACAATCCTGCTCTGCAGTGGGAACGCTGATTTGGGTGGTGCCAAATAATCGCCTGTATCTACCTCACGCTGCCTCATCTCTCTCTACTGGTGGGACATCTTTAGGTGCTGAACAGGACTCTTGGAACTTTGAGGCTTTGGGGGGGGAGCTGCCCAGGAACAATCTTGCTCTGCAGTGGGAAAGCGGATTTCGGTGGTGTCAAATAATTGACTGTACTCACATCACGCCTCCTATTTTCGATACTAGGGCATAAAGTAAAATCATGGGGAGGACTGACAAGAACCAGTCCCGGCTCACCTTTTAGTCGCGTCGGACCCCAAGACTCCGCAGAAAGCTGCTTCCGATTCAGAGGTAGACGCGGACATGGAAGAGCCGCCCTCATTGGAGTCCACATTGGTGGCCATGCAACACACTCTGCAATCTATAGAAGGTGCAATGGCTGCGGTGAATCATCGTCTTGACCACATGTACTCTCAACTTGAGAAGTAGAACGCTCGCATGGGGGAGGTGGAACAGAGGGTCTCCGCGGCGGAGGATGGCCTGTCTACAGTCTCAGACAAAACTTTGAGCATGGAAAAAATCCTCTCTATCATCCAGGCAAAGAACGAGGACTTAAAAGCGCGGTCCCGGCGCAATAATATACGCATCACCGGGCTGCCGGAATCGTCAAATGTGGGGGGAACATGGAGACTTACATAGAGCACTTAATCACATACCTCTTCGGTACTGAACATTTGGCCGGCATGTTCATTGTGGAGCGTGCTCATCGGTCCCTGGCTGCCCGACCGGTCCCAGGAGCCCCCCCCCCCCGCCCTATAATAGCCTGAATTATAGGGACCAGGACACAATTTTGCACCTGGCTCAGGAGAAGGAACCCATTGTACATCAGGGCAACACGCTGGCCTTCTTTCCGGATTTTACGGTTGCTGTCCAAGCTGCTCGGAGGGAATTTGGCACGGTGAAATAGTTTTTGAGGAATGAAGGGGTCCCGTATGCCATGTTATATCCAGCCCGGCTCCGCCTAAGCGCTGCGGAGGACAACAAGGTTCTCTCTTCACCGAAGGCCGCAATGGCGCATCCTAAAAAGCTGAAGCGCAAGAAGCGGGACTCTACGACGGTGCCTGATGATGAGGAGTAGGGGGGCACTTCATAATGAATATTATTATTGAGGATGGTTCTGGATTTTTTTGACATAGTCCCTTGTTCATGCTGTGATTTATGTATGGTCTTATTAACTCATGCTCATTTAAAGTTCATGCTTACAGTGCATTTCATCGCAGATGGTGAAAAGTTGGTACAGCTGTTGATGATGGACAGGTTTTATGGCCTCGTTACCTGGACAGTGGGTTCAACTGCCTGTTTCCTCATTGTTCACAACAAAAAAAGGTTTCTGTTTCCAGATACCTTGAGAGCCTTGCTAGAAGAAACTCAGCCAGCACTCACTGGGGTTGACTGTGAGAATTGTGTATAACGTATATAAAAAGGAAAAGTTGTTCCTTTTTTAGGTGTCCCCTCACTCACCGGGGTTGCCCCACAGTGACATGCTTCATCATTGGGGCCATCCCAGTCCTCTACGGGCTGGGGCGTGCTACGACTTGCGAAGTTACGTAGGAGCACTTATATGGACTATGTGTGGTGCATGTGTATTTGTGGGGAGTGGACTATGTGATGTGGGTTAAAAATACCTGCCCAGTAGGTTTTTAATAAACTTTATTCTGACCTCTAGGTGGTAATATTAAAAACGGGGTGGGGAGATAGGCTGCCCTAAACTTAATGTGTCCAGATGTACCTATCTCCCCACCCCGTTTTTAATATTACCACCTAGAGGTCAGAATAAAGTTTATTAAAAACCTACTGGGCAGGTATTTTTAACCCACATCACATAGTCCACTCCCCACAAATACACATGCACCACACATAGTCCATATAAGTGCTCCTACGTAACTTCGCAAGTCGTAGCACGCCCCAGCCCGTAGAGGACTGGGATGGCCCCAATGATGAAGCATGTCACTGTGGGGCAACCCCGGTGAGTGAGGGGACACCTAAAAAAGGAACAACTTTTCCTTTTTATATACGTTATACACAATTCTCACAGTCAACCCCAGTGAGTGCTGGCTGAGTTTCTTCTAGCAAGGCTCTCAAGGTATCTGGAAACAGAAACCTTTTTTTGTTTTGACTTAAATTATTGGAGGGCGAGCCTAGCTAACAACCCTCTAACTCCCTTCCCCATTTTCCTCCTCATTGTTCACGACATTTAGTACGGCACGGAGTCCCACTCCCGTTATAATCCACAGTATGCAATATCATGTCATGAATGGTGCCAAGGGTCTCCCGCACTATTCATTAAGCCTTTCCTTATTTACTTCCCAGTGACATGATGGGTCGTTGGATATGGGATGCAGTGTTTAGACATCGCTTGCTTGGTCAACTCCTAATCTGTGGGAGGGTAGCGCATCTGTGCCCCTGCATATGGATGTACCCCGAGTTTGCTTGACTGTTGAAGGGGGGAGGAGGGGGTTGAGAGGGGTGTTGGGATGGCTTAGGCATAGTTGGGGTGCTAAAGTGGGTGGGGGAAATGTTCTTGGTTCTCTCCCAGGCACAGAAGAAATGCGTACAACATTAGGCACTGTTCGTTGTGGCCCTGTTTGTGGGCAACTGTCAAGCACTTATATTTGTTGCAATCTTCTAATGAGTAACAGTATTAAGTTCTTCACATGGAATATCCGTGGCCTCAACACGCCAAAGAAAATCAGGATGATGTTCGTGAGTTTGGATCGCATGGGAGTGCATGTTGCTTTACTCCAGGAAACTCACTTGACCGCTGCTTCGGCAAAAAACATAGGGGAGCGATGGGCGAGTGTGAGAGAGTCCTCCTCCTACTCCTCGTATGCCAGGGGGGTGTTGACCTTAGTGAAAAAGGGGGTCCCCTTTAAGCAGATCAGAACGGAGGTAGATGATGGCGGCCGTCTGGTGATTGTACATGGCAGGCTGGGAGGTAAGTGTGTGTTGCTAGTGAATATTTACGGGCCTAATATCGATGACCCCTCGTTCTTTTCTGATGTTTGGCGCAGGATATCGGCATTCCCACCTGCTGCAATTATTTGGGGGGGGGGGTTTCAATTTATGTTTAGATGTAGCCAAGGACAGGCATGGAGTCAGTGAGGCTCGGTCCAAACGGGCGGCGGATATGCTGTGGGGGCTCATTGACGCTGGTCATGTGCATGATGTGTGGCGCTTGCGCCATCCTGCTGCCCGAGAAAGCACGTTTGCGTCGTCGGTGCACGATTCTTGGTCCCGCATTGATTTTTGGTTGACCTCAGAGGCGGCTTGTCCCTGGATCCGGAAAGTTTCGCATGAGACTTATCTGACCACTCGCCTGTACTCATGGAGATACGATTACCAGAATATCAGGCGCCACCCTTTGCGTGGAGGCTCCAGCCCTAAGAACTTAAAGATCCGGTATTTAGGCAGACCATAGCGGAGGCAATCAGGAACTATTTCCTAGAAAATGAAGGGCACTGTGGAGAGTGCGGGTGTCTCTAGGAGGCCTTCAAGGTCACCATACGAGGGACTTGTATCAGGGTGCAGTCGGGTGTCCTGAGGGATATCAGACATAGGATACGGAAACTGGCGAATGACATATTAAACCTGGAGCGTGCTTTCGAAACTGATCCCTCTGCTGACAACCTAGCAGAAATAAGGGAGCTGGTATCGGAGCATAATAACACTGTAGACCAAGAGTTACGGCACTGCTCACGGCGCTGGATAGCTAGGTACTATGGGGAGGGTATTCGGCCTAGTCGCTCTCTTGCACAGAAACTCGCAGAGCCCCGAAGCCAGGAACCCATCATTGAGCTCATAGACAACACTGGTGAGCTTCGTCATTCGACAGAGGAACTCTGTGATGTTGTGTTGAAGTTTTATAAAGATCTATATGCAGCTAGGGAGTCCCCCTCCACTGAGGAGACAAATGATTATCTAGATGATGAGGCTTTAGGATGGCTGTCAAATGCGCATCGCGAATATTTGGTGCAGCCCTTCGATGAGCAGGATGTGAGGGAAGCCATTATGGCCTTGCCAACCTGTAAAGCCGCCGGGCCGGATGGTTTACCGAGCGAGTTTTATAAAGAGTATGCAGCGATCCTAGCTCCAAGGCTACTGGAAGTCTAAGCAGAAGCTTACGACAGTGGAATTTTGCCGCCCTCTCTTCGTGAGGCCCTCCTAGTCACCCTGTTAAAGCCAGACAAACCCGCCAATCAGTGTGGATCGTACCGGCCTCTTTCCATCATTAACATTGACACAAAGATACTTTGCAAAAATGATAGCTACTAGGCCACCGCCTTTGATACCCCTATTAGTGCTGCCAGACCAGTCTGGATTCGTCACGGATCGCTCCACAACTCATAATCTGCGCACGTGGTTTTCTACACTGCGTTATTTCGAACCAGATTTTCAGGCTGTTACTGTGCTGCTTAATGCAGCAAAAGCCTTTGACTGTGCACTGGTCCTACATGTTCACGGTCCTGAGCAGGATGGGGTTTCCCCCTTTCTTTGTGCAGTGGCTCAAGGCCCTCTATTATGGGCCGGTTGCCCGGGTACGAGTCAATGACAGGGTGTCGTCATTGTTTTCTATAGAAAGGGGAACGAGGCAGGGCTGCACCCTGTAACCCATGCTTTTCTCCCTAGCACTAGAACCTCTGGCATGTAAACTACGTCAGAAGCATTCGGCTGCGGCATTAAGGTTTCGACACCGCCCTTTGATTGTATCCCTCTATGCGGACGACATGATGCTATACGTCCGTGAGCCCTCTACATTCCCGTCAACGTTACTCAGGGAATATGTTCAATTCGAAAGATTTTCAGGACTCTGTATTAAATGGTCCAGATCAGTGGTTTTTCCACTGACTGCGCATACACAAGAAATAGAGCTGGACTTCCCACTGTCATGGATTTCCGATCCCGTGAAATACTTGGGGGTGTGGATACACCGGGATCCCGCGGTGTGAACTGAGAATTATGGGCGAGACACTGTGCGCATTACTGAGCAGGCCGAAAGGTGGTCGCATCTCCCTATATCGTTGGCTGACAGGATAGCCGTGATCAAAATGGTCTTCTTGCCCAAGATGCTATACTTCTTCGTCAACATTCCCATAAAACTGAATCTAGCATTGTTCCGTGCGCTGCAATAGGCTCTGTTGACCTTCGTCTGGGGGGGTGGGGCGAAACAACCCAGATGCAGATGGGGCTTATTGGTGCAGCCCTTCGATCGGGGGGGGGGGGGGGGGGGGGGGGTTCGAGGCTCCGGACCTTCGCCTCTATTATCTGTGTGCGCAGGCACAATTTGCTCATTACTGGCACTTCCTGCAACGCTTCCAGCCTCACGTGGCGATTGAAGCGGATGCTGTTCTTCCTGTCCTGTTGCCAGCGATGGTTCTCTCATGAGGATCGGGTGGGCCCCAGACCGAAATACATCCTCCGTTGTGCACGTCATGGGCATGGCGGGCGCTGGCTTCCAGGGCGCAGCTTTCTTATCTATTCTCTCCACTCCTGCCCCTGGCCTCACATCCGGGGGTGTCTGCGGCTCAGGAGCCCTCTGCCTTGAGGGAGCTTGCGGCGGCGGGCCTCGTTCGGGTGGGCGATCTCTATATTATGAGGGGTGCTTTAAGACTTTACGTGAGGCTCAGAATGGGGTGAAACGTGGCTTTATGTTTAACTTCACGTATGTCCAGGTCCTTCAAGCTATACGTGATGTGTATCCAAAATTCCCTGCGGAGCCACGACACTTCGTGCATTGCAGGCAGTCTTAACAGGAGAAAGTCGTAAGGGGCTTATAACCAAACTTTACAAATCCTCCCTACGGGAACGAGAGATGGGAGGAACACCCATCATGCTTGCGCTGGCAAACTGTGATAGGCAGGCCCAGCACGATGGAGGCTTGGGCGGCATGCTGTCAGCTCACGGGATGTCTCCCAGCCAACTGCAACCTTAGAATTATACATTTTAAATACCTACATCAGGTATACTACTCTCCTTTGGAAATTATATAAATATGGCCTGAGAGAGACTGCGAATTGTGTGCGGTGTGGTGCTGCGAATGCAGATTTTTATCACGTTGTGTGGTTGTGCGGTGGCGTGTTCGCCTTTTGGTCTGAAGTGACTCGCATTCTGACGGAAGTGGTGTTGGAACCGGTGGGTTGTATGCTTGAACTGTAAATGTACAGGAATTTATATAGCGCAAATCACCGAGCGGTTTCTAAGCGCTTGCTTAGGGAACCCGTCCTGGTATTCCCCTGTGAGATAACCCCGGCAGGGTATCCGCAAGGTGAAAGCCAGGCATCCCGCCGCGAGGGGCCGTTGTGGAGATTAAGCAAGCTATTGCCCAGAGTCGCAGAGTGTGAACCCGTGAATCGAGTAGGCACCGGAGCGAGAATTGTCGAGTCCATGACATTTTTTTTTAGGACTCAAGAACCCAGCGAGCTGGGAATTGTTGGGAAAAGTGCTTGTTGTAACTTGGTTTTTTCCTGAGAGCTGGGAATTGAACCCTGGTCCCGGGCTGACCTCTGCTTTTCAGGTCTGCCTCCTCTAACCAGTGAGCCACAATTCTCCACAATTGAACTGTGCATCCTTGGGTATGTTAAATGCCTGAAACCAGCTAACAGACTTATTGTTGAGATCTCCACCTTGTTTGCAAAGAGGGCGGTGGCGCAACAATGGGGATCGAGATCCGCCCCTACTATAAAGCAGTGGCTTTGCGATTTGGTTTATTGTAGAGATCAATTGCAGGCGTATGAGGAGGAGATACCAGAGTCCTCCCGTCCTAAGAAGTTTTGGGCCCCTATCACATCTTATCTGATGTCTCACCCTTACATATTCTAAATGTGCTGTCTTATGTGCTAGAACTTCCCTGATTGAGCTGCAACATCCTGGAACCTGGAGGATTTGTACTGTTACATCAACTGTTTACCTGGCCAATAGAATGGTGCCTCAGAGCTGGTCTTTACTGGTTGATATTTGTATAGCGTGCAAAAATGTGTTATGATATCTCGGAAGAGTAGCAATAATGTGTATCTGGTGCCTGGGAGGGGTTGGGGAGGCGGGGCGTTGGGGGAGTTTTTTTGGATCACATGTGCTTGATTCGTCATGTACAGTTTGGCATTCTTGACTGTATGCTTGTTTTGACAGTATCAATAAATCTTCAATAAAAAAAAATATGTTTAAACCCAATGCAGAAGTAAAGCATTTCAACGAATCTGTTAAAAAAAAAACTAAATACTGAGCTCTTACATTCTAAGAAAACCTATTGAGGGGAGGCTTTTTCAGTGTGTTGATACACTTACATCCTGACAACCTCCTGAAGGGAGGCGTCGTCAGTGTGTGGATGTACTTAAATCCTAGGTCAACCTCTTCAGAGAAGGTTTCTTGAATGTGTGGATGTACTGATCACATGAAATGTTTGAGTGCTACAGAACAATCAATGTAACTGGCACCTGCCTAGGGATACATTCTTGGAATTTCTGCATCACGAGCAACAATTCAAAGCCTCAACTTTTTATAAGTTTAGTAAATATACTACACTGAGATCCTAATATATGATATGTGGGTATGTATGACTTTTAGTTAGCCTACTCGGTGCAGTGCCAGCTCATCATCAACAGGTGGAGACCCCTGCAGTGCCATCACTGAGGTAAAGAAATTCCTGCAGTAACAAAATAAATTGTTGATGTGTTTGTAAACGGGTAAAGAAAATAAATGGCAAAAAATAAAACAATACAGTGCTAGCAAATGGTTAAAGAGGAAATCAAGGCAGAGCTGGCAAATGCAACATCACAGGCAGAGAGGATATCAATGAAGTGCTAGCAGATCGGCAAGGAGAAAATGAATGCTACACTAACATGTAGGCAAATGAGAAATCTGGCACAGGGAAATTCGTTGAAGTGAAAGCAAACAGTCAAAAGAGAAATGCTATGCGAGCAGGTATGTAAAGTGAAAATCGTTTCAGTGACAGAAACAGGTAAAAAAGTAAAATTAAAAACAAAAAAAAAAACCTATAAAACCAGAAAACATAAGTGGATTGTAGAATTGGCTTTGATGGTCTTCCAAATTCCTAGAGAGAGAAAAGGATTGTAAAAATGGTTCTAATAGGCTATCACCATTAAAATGAACTACAAATTCACGTGTATCCTTGAAAGGTAAATGACAGCCAAAAAACCTGAAGACAATGGTACAAGCAATGCCATTATGTTTTAGACAAAGGAAAACAGGCTACAAGAATAAATGAAGGCAGACGTGGTGGAAAGCAAAGATATCGCTTAAATCTTCTGCAAGAGAATAATCAAACTATTTTTTTTTAGTGTAGTTCTATCTGGCAGTTCTGTTGACAACAGAAAGTCACCTACAAGACTTGGACAAACAGCACAAATTGGAAAGACTGCTGGCTGGAAAATGCTGATTCAGTGCTCGTTACTGTATGGACGTATTTCAAGTGCATAATATCATCATAAGTATGGGTACCAGAGCACACTGCCATACTCTACAGCATACAAGTACCATTATGGGGATAATCTTCTCAAAGCTTTGGGAGAAAAAAACGATTTATAGATAAAAAAATCATTTGCAGCATGAAAGCACAGGTTAGACAATCAGCTACATGCTGGTAAACCTCAGGACCATGGTTGATGGTGATGCCTTAAGCATTAACTAAGTAGAAATTAGTCAATAGTTCAGGGGCAGCTTCATAAAATGCTGGCATAAGATCAGAAACGCCGAGCCAGGCACCCTAAATTCCCACCTCTGGACTAAACTGCAAAGACGAGAACGATCACACGCTAGAGAGTATCTGACGGAATCTCTACAAAATCTTGAGTTGACTGGCCTTTGGAATAGCCCAGTAGACCATAAACACTTTAAAAAGCTGGTAACAAAAGTAACTAAAATAACATCCCTGCTGGAAGACAAAGAAACCCTGGCAAAAAGGGCACATGGATGGATAGTCTTAAACGACTATAAAACTCTAAAGCCTCAAGCGTATTTAGATCAAGGATTTAAAAAGAAGATTAAGGAAAAATTCCTAAAGATGCGGTTAGGCATTCTTCCAATTCTCCCTCATCTGGCTCCATGGAAGAGGACTCAGGACGACCAAATTTGTCGACTCTGCAAAACAGGTCCTGAAGATCTAGTCCACACAATATGTATTTGTCCCAGCTTAATGGACCTAAGAAGAACACTATTACGTGTAATATGGAATCAGAAGGGGATTAGACCCTGTCGACAAGCAGTCAAACTGTGTTTCAATCCGCAAGAGATTCAACTAAACTGCAGAATTACAAAATACCTTGACGCAGTGGCAAAAAGAATTAATGAAGCAGAAAAAGATGTAAATGTGCAATAGCCAGACACTGCCCTGAGCAATCCTGAGCTTACGATCCAAACGAAGTACATTAACTGACTAATTGACAATATGTACTACGCAAATAATTTTAAATGTTTGATAACCAATTTTTATGTATTTTAAATTGTGAGTTTTAATTAACTGTGCAATAAATGTACTTACTTATGTTTTAGACAAAGGAAAGCAGGCTACAAGAATAAAGGAAGGCAGACGTGGTGGAAAGCAAAGATATTGCTTAAATCTTTTAGTGTAGTTCTATCTGGCAGTTCTGTTGACGACAGAATGTCACCTACAAGACTTGGACAAACACAGCACAAATTGGAAAGACTGCTGGAAAATGCCGATTCAGTGCTCGTTACTGTATGGACGTATTTCAAGTGCATCATATCATCATAAGTATGGGTACCAGAGCACACTGCCATACTCTACAGCATACAAGTACCATTATGGGGATAATCTTCTCAAAGCTTTGGGAGAAAAAAACAATTTATAGTATAAAAAAATCATTTGCAGCATGAAAGCACAGGTTAGACAATCAGCTACATGCTGGTAAACCTCAGGACCATGGTTGAAGGTGATGCCTTAAGCATTAACTAAGTAGAAATTAGTCAATAGTTTATAAATCATCACAAATTGAGGTTCCTTCACCTGCAAGTGTATGTTTGATTATTTACAAAGATGGATTTAGTTACAGAAAAGGAAAGGGATTGGAATGAACAGAACTTGGTTTGAATTTTAATCCAAAGCAACAAAAACTAGTGTTTAGCCGATGCTAAATTAGTAGGCAACAGAAGACCTAACACATTAATTAATCATTTCAATAGTCACAAACCTCAAACACACTGAGCAGCAGGACATGCTGATCGGAGTCCGAGAGGGTCCGAATTCTGACACCTTCAAGCAGCCAGGTAAACCAATTGCTATTTACGCCTTGTTGAATCTGTCTTTAAAGTGCATGTGAAGATTACAAATACAGTATGTGGCTCCAACTGGTGTGAGGCCTTGAAACGAGGAGCCATGAGAGGTCAGCAACAGCCAAAGTGCAATTGTTTCGAAGATGTGAGCAGGCAGTGCGCAAATGAGGTCCTTACAGTGGTATATGTTCAATCTAGAGAGCATGCACCCGAGCAGTGATCCCATACAGAACCTTCAAAATAGCAATAAGGCAAAAGCACTTCTTGCTTATTTCTTGTCCCCACCCCCTGCTTGATGTTCAAACACTAGGAATGAAACAGTGTATTGAGCAGCTCTAAAGAGTGATATACAATACCACACAATTTACAAACAATAGCACTCCCTTTAACATGCAAATGCATGCATAAAAGATGTTACGATCTCTACAGTATTTATGTTTACTGCTCAGATTTAAAATATTTCCCTGTGCATTTAAAATGAAAGCAGTTCCCACATACAGAATGATACACAAACAGTCAATAGCATAAGATAATGAAAAACTCCTTTTAGTGAAGCCATACCTAAAGTTTAAAATAAAAAAATTAAAAGACTCATCTAGTGTTAACTGACTTTAGTTTTCTTTACTTTAGGTCCGATCTCATTCAGGCAGAGGTGACACTACCTCTGCCTGAATGAGATCGGACCTAAAGTTGAAAAAACTAAAGTCAGTTAACACTAGATGAGTCAGGTTAAGGCACATTAAGATCGAAAAAGACCATACAATTTACCGACAATGTTCAAGACGTTAATTCATTATGCATCTGTCAGTCCGCTTCAGCCTTGGTTGGAAAACTCCTTGTCATATCCATTAACAATGATGAATTCACCGACATGTAAATGAAATATTATAAATTCTGCTGCAATACTTATTTACTGGTCAAATGAGCATGCAGAGTTATCTTAGAGATAACTTCAGACCTGGAAACGAGCACACACCAAATGTGTGTATCCTTTAGGGGCAAAAACACCCTAGGAAGCTTTGTATGTATGAATGTTGATCTTAAAGAGTTGACAAAGAAACTTCCTCTTGAAGGCAAACTAGTATGAGCGGATTAGTAATAAATGCTTTGAGGTTACTTTGGCTGCCCCTAATTCTCAAACATAGTTTATAAGCAGTGGCTTCTGTCATTCAGAATGAGCCCAACAATATTCTCACTGTGCAACATGTTCACAGTATTCATACGATTTACACCAGTGCTTCTCATCTTCACGAAACGGCCTTGGTGACTAGTGGTCCCTTAAACACCCCCCAACAATCACGATGTGCCTTTGCAAATCGGTTACCACCTCCTTTGAGGGGTGAGCAACTGATCAGTGGTTTGCTATTGTGGTTGCACATCACTAATGAAAATCCTCGCAATTAGGATTCATTTTTAAGTCTCCTAATTGCAATTCAGAAGGATCGCAAAATGGGCTCAGTATATTGCACATACCACTTCTGCATTCGCAAACCCTGCGGTTTTGCTAAGATTAGTATTTTTCTTACCAATGTACGAGGCAGCACCAAGCCTGATGTGTAGCACATAAAAAGAGATGCTAGCAAGCAGAGCCACCAATTAAAGAAGACCTCAATCAACCATTATCTGCACATATCCTAAATCAGATTCTCGAGTTTCAGTTGGTCTAATAAGCACAGAGATAGTTTTGGAAATGTGCTTTTTGAGTACAAAGAACCCAAGTGACTGATACGCTCACTGTGGTACTAGTCGAACTATGAAAAGGTAAAAGCTATGTACTACAGTTCATCTTTTTTGGCCAAGCTACATTACTTTATCAATATGGCTCCAAACAACCATTTTGACATGTTATTCTGGAAGGGGGGGGGGGGGGGGGGGGAGTACAAGATTACCACCTCATAAGAACTTGCACTGCAGTTCTCAAGTTCAGCACCGTCCTCGGTCCAAAAGCTATTATTTTTTTTTTTATTAAAAAACCACTGATCCTTCAAGTGTTGGACCTCACATATAGAGGTATACAGCGTAGTATGGATGTACTTTTTATGTCAAGAGAATTCTTTTTTAAGTAACCATCACTAAAACTTGAGTGGTAGTGTTTAGAGGAAGGAAACAATACAGCTATTTTGATTGGAAATTGGGCGTAAGATCCATTAAGGAACTAAGAACATACACTTACTTGGGGTGTTTTTTTTCACAAACATTAAAAAGTACCTCATACCTTTTGCATATCGGGCTTAAAGCTACAGCTCACGCAAGTGCCTTAAAAAGATTTTTCTCTTCCTCAGGAAGGAGTCACTTTCAATCCCTCCTTCACATTTATCAAGCAAAGATAACCCCCATTCTCTCTTATACACTAGTATATTCCCGTAAATAAGTGGTCAATGTTAAATTCTTGTGAAGGAAAGCTCCTCCACAAGATCACTACTTTGAGCCAAGCTACACCAGAACAAGCAATCTGCCTATAGCTCATGATATATTTTCTAGATCTCTAGCAAATCAAATTAGATGGGCATCTAATCTGATGCATGCGCCAGAAGGCTCTCCGAGTGCTCTTTTGAAGATAGAAACCTTCAAGGAAGGAACTAGCCTCTCTCTATACCTTTAATAAAAACCGTGAAACTGCTTTAGAGCATTAACAATGCACTATTGTCCATCAGTAGTCTTGATCACCAGCACTTTAAAAGCTGTTCATAAAGAGTATTACATCTAGACTAAGCTATAACCTCGATATTGCACATTGTTCCCAGTTAGTTAATTACAGGCCATTTGTTGAAAACCTTGAATATAAGGCTCACCATAAATACTTGTGATTGTCATTAGATCACAGCACTAGGCACAGTACTATTTTACACCTAGGAATTTTACAATTAAATCCCTATACTAAACATTGGAGATATACAAGAGGTAAGTCAGGAGCTTGTGTTCTATGTAAGGGGGCGTCCATGATATTGTGCATGTCCTATACATTTGTCCCAGTAAAGTTGGGCTAGAAGCTAGGAATCACTTTATAAAACCTAGGTTTTTTAAGTACAATAATATAGACATAATAAATGATTTGATCGCCTTAGTACGGTCACCTCTGATGAATGCGTGTGCAATAAGCTGTATACATTTTTTAAAGCATTTTAATCTTTTTATTAAATCGAAAGAATATATGTTTTTTTAAAAACTGCATCAATTATGAATGTTTTTAAATGTTTTAAACTGCTAATCTATGATGAAGTCTAAATCAATGAACCAATTTGAATTCGAGAGTTAAGAGGGTTATAAACGTGTCTATGTATCTTCCTCTAGCTCTGCAGCAACCCCTTCTAATCCACCACTTCAGAATTTAAGAAAGTAGCCATCAGACCACTCAATGAACCATCCCTCTTAAAATGTCACAAGCTCAACGCCTACAAAAGGCACAACATTCAACAAGTGATCAACTTGCCCAGGCTCAGCAAGTCTGGCTGATCAAGGACAGTGTCCTGGCATATAAGCTCAGGCATGTGGTACCATAACTGGGTTCCAGAAACACTAAAACTCCACTGAATATTGGCTGTTTTTGTGTGTGTTGTTTGTCACATGAGGTTACTTGTATCTACTGGTCGGACCTGATCTGGATAACTGAAGATCTGATAAGTTAATATTTAAAACCATAGACTCTTAAGAGAGAGAGTGTGGACTTTCTTTTTCACATCACTGTAGTTCAAGGTTCAATTTCAATATCTTCCGCCCGTTGACCTTGTATGACATCTACAAAGGTTTCATATTATAATAGTACTTTAATAACTGGCAAACGCTTTTCAATGCTCAGTTCTCATGGTGTCTGGTCGCTAACTTCACACAGTACCCAAGGGTTATGCCAGATAACGGCAGAGGTGTTGACATCACAAGACACTGATTTAGGTTACCAATATAGAACTTGCAATACTAGGATCTAAATTTCAGACCCTGAACAAGGCATAGGCATTTCACCACTTCACATGACAGATTCGGACTACTAAATAAACGTGGTATCCACAGGACCCACAGAGACCCAGGCGAAATTAAAACTTGTGCATGCTCCATCTTCAAAGACAGACAGCACAACGACAGGATTGAAATGGACGAAAACAATTTACAACCAGAAAACAGCTTCGCCTACATATCGTCGGCCCACTTGGAGGGCCCGCCATCGTTCGACGCAACAGGAGCAAGAACTGGATGAAGGTCCGTCAACTATTAAACCCAACAAGATGGCTCCAAGTCAAAAACACACTGAGCCCTCAAATGACTCGTCATATTCCCACATCTACTGGCACCCGAATAAAAATCAAAGGGCCGCCAAGACATTTTTAATAGATCGAACATTATAAAACTGGCAAATGGTATCCCCGGATTCCCGGGTCTAGTATCAGATGACATTGAATCTATCGAATTTCTCCCACCAAGAGGAACCCAAGCGTCGGAGGTAACGCTGGTGACATTCAAATCGGCCACTTGGGCAAGCACGTTTTTGGACCACAAAGCCACATTAAGGGAATGGGGCATCTGAGTGTATCCATATTACACCCCAGGCTACCCCACCGCCCTACTAAACCAGCCAACTCCACCGCAAAAAAACGGACCTTGAGGTGACACCAGACAGAGTAGCCACAGCAATGACAAAAACAAGATCTGATGGGCTCCGGGCCCAAATGGCCTGCCACAGAGCCTGTTTAAATCTGACAGTGCCTTCTGGTCTGGAACACTAGCTAATCTCTTCAATTACGCTCCGAGAACAGCAACAATCCCGGACTCATGGCGGGGCGCCATAATTCACCCAATTTACAAATCAGGATCACGTGCCCAACCGAACAATTACAGACTCATTGCCCTCCTGAACATTGAAACCAAGCACTATGCAGGCCTCCTACTGGAGGATCTATGGCTATGGGCAAAGGACTACAAACTGTTGCCAATGAATCAAACAGGGTTTGTCGCAAACTCAGGGACCAGCACTAATTTGCTAGCAATTTCAACCATAGTCGACAAGGCACTACTAACATCTAGGTTAGTGTTTTGTTGCTTCGTTGACTTCAAAGCAGCATTTGATAGAGTCCCCAAGGAGGCTCTATGGTTAAAATTAAGGAAGTGGGGGATTCCAGAGAATCTATTAGAGGCAATAATCCCAACTCCACTCCCGTACATTGGTTCGGGTAAAGTTAGGGTCCGGCACACATCTCTCGCGGAAAATACAGACAACTAGAGGCGTGAAGCAGGGATGTGCGTTGGCCTCCTTCTCTTTAACCTGTTTATAGCAGATCTGTCGACGGCCCTGGACGATACCAACAGTCATTCTGCAAAGGTTGGTGGCTTGGGTCTAAGCAACCTTTTGTACGCCGATGACCTTGTCCTTTTTAGCCCCACTAGGGTCAGCCTACAAAGGCTCCTTGACAGACAGCATGACTATACGATCATTAACCAATTAGAGGTCAACTTTAAAAAAAACGCAAATTGTCCCTTTTGGTAAGAAACGACACACAGGTGGTGGATGGTCATTCAACAACATAAGCCTCGTAACAGGCCAGTCGTATAAATATCTAGGCGTCCACCTGGATTCTAAATACAACTTTAGAAAGCAGCGTAACGAGATCGCAGTCAAAGCAATAACCCTTGCGGTATCACTAGGCAAGCTTGCAAAAAATCTCTCAGGCCCAACTCTATTGCCTCTTTTGGAGGTGATGAGAGCAAAAATTGGCCCTACTCTATCATATGGCATAGAGTCATTCGGGGGGAAATTAATACTGCCTTGAACCAGCACACAACCAAAATTTATAAAAGGGTTCTCCAGCTGCCAAAATCCGCATCTGCTGCACAGATAAGACTGGAGATGGGGCTGATAAACTATGATGCCTCTAACATCGGGGCATATCTTAATCTCTGTCATAAACTAAGACAAGCGGACCCCGATACATTAGAATCCCTAGTCTGGCAAGAAATAACCCAGAAAAATCCAGGTGGAACGTACGGCTGTCTCTTTAAAGACGCCATTCAGCAAATGTCAGCAAGTGATTTGTGGGCCCTGAATCCTAGTCAGACAGCATTCAAAATAGGGATCAAAAAGGGTGTGAGAATGAGATCAAGTATCATCGACAAAGCACTCATTTTGAAACGTAGTCACGCCTGGGCTCTTGTAAACTCTTATAGACTGCTAGCCCTCGCCTCCCATCTGGCCTGCACATATTCACTGCACCTAAAACGCAGCTTTATCGCCATTAGAATGGGCGACTGGCGATTCCTGAAAGATTTACCCTCCTGGCGACGTACCGCGGAAGGTCTAACTTGTAGAGGGTGTGGTAAAACAGCTGAAACTATGTTGCATGTGATCTGCCTCTGCCCAGCTTTTAATTCAGAACGTAGGAGTGAACTTAAACCAGAATGGAATAGGCTGGGTGCCAGGACTTGTAGGCAAGCTATCATGGTAGCTTTGAATCCGGAAAACACATCCTTAAACATAAGACTTATAAACTTCATTCTGCAAGCACACCATAATTTCAATCAAAAGAGGCCCTGTTAAAGTGTCCCTCCCACTTTTCTTTTTTATTCCAACTCTTAAGGAGGTTGAAATGAAATGATCAGTAGCCTCAAGAATGTCGGTTGCTTTCCAAAAGCAGGATACCATTGATGCAGAGTATAGCATAAAAGGGTTGAAGAAATGACTTTTTTCCCTGTACATCATGCTTCAAGCTATTCTATTTTATTCAAAGAGGCTTAAGAGAAGACAATTTCTGCTTTTTTAATGACTGTTAATTGACCATGTTTTTATTCCTCATTGGTTTTTTATCTTCTTTATTGACACACAATGTGAATTTTGTAACCTTCTTTTAAAGATATATGTGCTATATCTAAATAAAGATAATTGATTTATGATGTATGTGTGATATCCACAGATGGCTGACATTGGCACAGACAGTACAACGCTCAGCTCCATACCCAACTTGAGGTCGCCAGTGAGGTTGGATACTGGCCTAGGCCTTAATACATTCAGCTCAAAGAGCTCCTTACGCAAAAGCCCTTTCAATGCTCAGCTCGAGCAACTTATTTCCTGGTAGATTGGAAAACAGCATTATTGAACCAGTTAAAATCGCCTTTTGCAGCCAGAGAAATTGAACAATTTTCCTACTCAAATTAAACAAGGTTTCTCCATGAAGATATCAAGTTTTTAAAAATATTACCTACATTGAAAACATCGAGGGCACATCGTCAAATTCGAATTTCGAAAACCAATGTCTATTAGCGTGTAGGCAATTCTCAAAGTGTGCGCTCTACCTATAGTGCGTAAGGAAAATAATCCATGTAAAACCAGCACCACATTAGTCAGCTGTCTGAATATCCACTATGCAGGATTTAGGGAGCACAGTGCACAAATAACCGGTCACACAGCTTCTAAAATACACGCAAGAAAAGCAGAACACAGACAGACAGCACTGTGGAAGTTGCCCGTCACACCAGTAGGTCGCAAAATGACAAATGTAATTTGGAAAATGTAAGTGAAAACTACTTGGGGGGGGGGGGGGGGGGGTAAAGTCTTCCAGTGTGCATTTAATTGTGCTTTCAAAGCGCATTCTGGGGTCAGCGGGGAGAGCAGGCTCCCTCGTGCCTGCATGTAGGGGCTGCCCTGGTGTACATACAGCAGGAGTGCAGGCCCAGCCAGCACTGCCTCCCTCAGAGGTTACATTAAACATGACAGATACTCACTGCTAACTTTCATGCTGCCGAAGGCCGATGGCTGCTGCACCGGCTTGCAGCTCTCCGCGAACGAGGTGGTTCTCGGCCGCCCAGACATGATGCCTCCTTCCGCCTCCCGGCTCCGTCGTCCTGTCTCCTCCTGGCAATGCTACGGTGGACTCTGACAACGACGGGGATGGAACATCCACCGCTCCAAGGGGTGGGGAACAGGAGAACCTCAAAGAAATCGGACCCTTCCTGTCCTTTCCTGCACCTTCAGGTGCTTTCCCCTACACCATGCCTGGCGTAGGCTAGCCCCCCTCTCCGGAGGAAAAAACTGGACAGCCAAAAAAAGCACATCAAATCCTGGGATCGCTGGGTAAAGACGAAGCCCAAAGAAGCGGCACCGTGCCTTCTGCCCAACCCTCCACAACACTGGTCCTTTAGGCTGGACAGCTCTCTCTGGTGAATAGAAATGCAGAGCTAGCGGAAATCATCCCAGGGAGGTGAAGAGGCTACACCTCTGGCCTTCGAGGACTCCAGGTCCTCCCGTCAACTCCACCCTTAGTCAGAGGAGAATGGTCATGGAAGAAAAATGGAGGGCACGATACAGGGATGATTGTACAAGGGGAGAAAGGCCCAGCAGACTCTTCTGCCTAAAGCATCCCTGGCTGGCCCTGGTGAGGGGAGGCTGAGATACTGGGTGAAGGGGGGAGGTTTGGGATCTTCTGGGGCGCTCTACTCTCACCAGACTATCATGGAGGGTCCTCCTTGAGCTACAGTGCCCGGCTGATGCAGCCCCCCCAATGCCTAGACCTCTGTGCTCGGCAGATTTCCGAGGTACCGGGCATATATTACAGGCTCCTTGGCTTCTTTGTCCAAGAGTTGATTCCCCATCTGGTTTGCGCTCTTTCTAAGTCTGTAGAGATGATAATGGGATTTCACTTCACACGGGCCTCTTGATTAGCTGGCTGGTGGGGGAGGTGTTCAGCCTTCATACAGAACCCCTTTAAAAGCAGTGGGGAAAGCTTGGCACTTATTCCTCAATAGGGGCTTCTATTTTTAAAGGTCGGGCTGCTGCTTTCTGGGCTCTTGGGTGGTTTCGTTTGTAAATGTGAAAAGGGCTGATATTGGGATTTATTGCCTCCTGTCCTCGGGGTTGCTTTGAGGAAAGGAGTGTATTTTGAGGGAATGGGTGACGCCGCCCTCGGGTCACTGGCGACTGTATTTCCCTGGAGTGTGTGGGTGTTACCTTGGGGTTCTGACCCCCCTCCCCCCCGGGGGCGCCGGTATCCTTAATAAGAGTCTATGATGCTCTCTAGGCCCCCCGTTTTCTGCAGGCCCCTGGCTCACCCCTTTGTCTCCCCTCTGCCAGTCAGAGCAAAGCCGGGGGCGGCGCAGGGGGGGCAGCCAGGGTCAGGAGTGGGGGAGGGGCAGAGATTGACAGAGGCTCCCCGAGGGGCGGTTGGACCACGGGCGGTGGCCTCCTGCGGCCCCACCGGCGGCTTGGAGGGCCGGCTGTCCGGGCGGTGCCCTTTCCTGCCTTCGGTCCGTGCCTGGGGCCCTGGCCGCTCCCGCTTCTCTTTGTCCGGGCCCAGCTGCCTCCGCCTCGCCGCCGCACTCCGCCAGTCTCTCTCCGGCTTCTTTTTTTTTTCTCTCTCTCCTCGCGCAGCTCCTCCCTGCGCCAAGTGAGGGGCGTGCACCCGCCCGTAAGCCCCTGCGCTACTGGAGCACAATGCCTTCCAGAATACCCCCAGCCGCCGGGTGACAGCTGTTCCGCGCTGCGCGTGCGCATTCAGCCTCCGCTGTCACTGGTGGAAGCCATGTTGGGGTCAGGCCTTGAAAGACGCCGCTTCTGAATGTGAAACGGACGCCTTTTGACTAGTAGTCAGTTTTGCATTGTTAACGTTCACGTCACAAAAGATACGAGGAAGGAGGCCATCTTGTAGAGGGGGGGAGAGGGGGAGTCGTACTATTTTTTTGTATGGAAAGGGGATAAAATAAAATAATTATCTTTTCAGTTAAAAAATAGAATGAACTCGAATTTAGCAATGTGTCTATATTTACAGTAAATGAGCTTCAGTAAGTTGAAACCGTTATGAATAAGAACCAGGATTTACACGAATAGTATTCCAAAGTGTTTCTCTTGTAGTATACACTTTAAATACCTTGATTTATCCCAATGTCTGCGAGAGCTCCTACTTACACTGAAAAGAAAAGAGATACCTAACGGTGAACATTTTTACGCAGCGCTACGGCACTGTGGGCACTGTGCCTCTTTTACGTCTGTATTCAGGCTTTGCAGAAAGCTAAGACTAGGAAATGCCAGTAATGTTCAACAATCAATCTGGGTCGTGTATTTAATTTTAATTTTACAACTCCAGCGCTCTGCTGTATTCCTGGGGTTTTCATTTTCGCATATCACGGTCGCGTACTTAAGCTGCCAAGGTAGATACCGCGGCTTCAAGTTGTCCATCTTCCATTTCGATGACCTCTCAAATTCTCCCTTAGCGACGTAATTAACCAACCAGAGAACTTGAAAAGAGACATGCAAATAAACCAGACAGGAGCGAGCCAATACGGGCTTACCAACCTTTCCATTGGCGGACAGCGAGTCAAAGGCATATATATATATAAGGACCTACTGCGAGACATACTGTGCAACATGTGTAAATGCGGGCTTGATTAGTTGCTCTTTATCAAAACTTTGGAGGAGAAAAACACATAAGTTGCCAAATGAATATACGAAGATAGAAATGGCCCGTGTATTTTGCATCCATACCGTCATTTTATTGAAGCGAACGAAGTGAGAATGGGGCCATAATTTGTTGAAAAATTCATATGAACTTCTTAAAGCTGTGGTGAATATTTTCATATTTTTAATAGTTTAAGTACACTTCCCCTTCGCTTTGTCTTGAGGAAGCGCCGTTTCAAGATGGTCGATTTCGGTGCGCAGAGCGCCCGCCTCGTCTCTATCCCTCTTACTTACATTTTTAACGCGTCGTTGCCATGCCTAACGGTCTGCAGCGAGGAGTAGGCGCGGCCCGACGGCAGAACGCTTCTAATGGTCCAATGAAACGTTGAGTCCAGAAAACGATGGTGCCTGGGGTGGGGTCGCAGATTTTATGCGCCTTCACCTGTGATTGGTTACACGTTCAAGGAGGTGGAACAAAGCAGATCGGAGATGGTTAGCAATATGACATGCCTCAGCCAATGACTGATGCCGGACCGCAGCTGCAATCTGCCAGCGTAGTGGGGGTACTTTGTGATTGGCTACAGATTTGTCATCAAATAGGATGGTCCTGTCATCCGGAATCTTTCTGCTAAATGAATGATGGCATTTAGGGTTCTTTTTTTGTTCAATAATTTTATATCGAGGCCTGTTAAAAATGTAGAACCACCGGGCGGGCAAATATGCTTTTTCCACCCTTTTAATTATAGACTAGAAACAATAGAGCTAAGAAAAAAGTACTAGTATTTTAGAGAGGATTAAATGATTTTTAAAGTGACCAGAGAGGCAGAATTCTGAGGTTTAAATGTATTTGTACAAGCTACTGGCCCACTTAGACTGTCAAATCATGAACATATAGTTGCTATTTTTTTTGTGGGAAATATGGCAAGGGCATTCTCTATCTATTAGGAAATCAAGCAGAGGTCGAATTTACTTGCTAAAAAATAAGTAGAGAATTTAACACAAAATTTGATTCAATTACCAGTCTTTGAATTCTGGAATCCGAAAACGGCAACATGTAGTATTTTAATTGGACATAGTTCTGCTCCAATTGGCATTGCCCACACACCCAATCATCAGACATGCTAAAATTATCAGACCTCTGGGAGAGAGTTTTGGAGAAGCAAAATTCAGAAAATTTTTAATTTCCACTTTAAGTTACATCCGAACGAAAGGAGTTGTAGGATGAAAAGTCTGAAACCGTATAGCTTTTAGCTTAAAAAATGTGGGCTTTTTACAGCCTGGTGGGCAGAAAATCTGGATCTTATTAAAGACATGGATCCCAATATTATACAAAACCTCCTTTCCTGCTACCACTCACAGAAGCAACAAAAAACAAAATGTGGAACTTTTACAACATTCTATGAGGATTTAAAAACAAAGAGCACACAGCCTCCTCTATGTTTTTCTTGTGGAATTCACATAACCTTTCAAAATAGCAATGACCACCCAGTTAACCTCCTTTCTTTGTAATCCAGCACCTTCTCTACGACAACTTCAACTCATTATGATAACAAAAAACATTATACTTGGGTTGTGAATCTCAGGGAAGGATGATATTATCGTCAGTGTCCTTGCCACCATATTTATATACAGATATCCCGGCACTCTAGAGTAACTATTTATGTTTACATTAAATCAAAAAGAGACATTCTGTGTGTCGATCCAAATATCACTGGCAATCAACAATGTAGGTTCTCAAAGGGTTTTAATTCAAAAACAGTATATAAAACATTAAAATACATTTTTTTGAAATGACAAGGTTTGACTTAAAAAAAAGAGAAATTCAAAAGCATAGACCAAGAAAGGACAAATGTCCCCTAATTATATAGGACTGTAAGCAGTTTTTATATCTTCTTCATCCTTGTAGGAGAGTAGGGTCTGCAATCCTATGATCACCCAGATTTTTCGCTTTTGTTTCACTGGTTTACGACTTTCTCTGGCTGTGGGCCTGCCAATCAGACCCACAGCCTGGCTGTTCTCTTTCTAAATTACGATATGTACCCTAGGTGCATTTACCAATTGGTACTGGGCCACCTTATCAGACCCTGTAACTCAGGGCATAGGTGTACCCAGGGCCGCCAGGGGCTGCAGCATGTATTATGCCACCCCTGGCTGGCCTCCTAAATTTGACACAACTGGCTGCATGACAGCTGGGGCGAAGTCGTGTAATCACACTTTGCTTTAGATATGGTAGCCCTATATCTAACCATACCATGGACACTCGAGTTCCTATCAGTCACTCCTATGGCAGGCCTTGACAATCCTGAAGGCAGAGTGCATGGGCTCGTGTGAACTAGGCTCTGGCCCGAGCCGAGCCCGGTTGCAGCTTGCGGAATCAAGACCCAATGGCTGTTCCATGATAACGCGTACCACATCGGTAACTTCGGTGTCGCGTTATCAAGACATGTCGAGTAAGGTGTCATACGAATCGGGATGCTGCCCTCTCACCAACTCTGGCGACGAGGTTAGCATTCCGCCCTTCTAGAGGGACACGACATGTACGTAACTGTGAACCCCGGTTAAAGTTAACGGAAGCCTCAGCTCCACAAAATGGATGCTGCCACCACAGACACGAGTCTGACCTCCTGCTGCTGGGAGTCCTTCCAGCGAGGAGAGCTTGGACAAAGGGTTTCCTGTCGAGGGCGGTGTTCGCACCGTCCCAGACAGGGTTTGTGTATTCTGGGTAGGTAGGGCTTTTGCAAGAAGGTGACTGCGGAGTGGCACCCCGGTGCTCACCACGCATCTGCCGGTCAGAACCAGTTCCAGGGGCACCACCCCTGGCCTGGGGAAAGTCCGGCAGGGGAGAGGGGTGTAACTACCTCCCTTCCTGGTCCCACCCTTAGGGCAGGACCTAGTCATGTACCCACCCCTTTCTTTAGAATAAAGGCCGGAGCGGGGACCCTTCCAAATTAGATCATCTTTGAATCAAGAACTACTTTCTACGAAAGGACACTCAAGACTCTTCTCAAGATTTCTCCCTTGTGACTAAGGAGTAGTCACCCTGCATCAGCGGGCACCACCTAAGAACTCTGCGGTTTGCTGCAAGTCCTTCCTCAAGGATCCGACGGCCCAGCTCGACGAGAACCGGCTTCCCTGGCACCTCTGACCTCTACCCACGTCATCAGCTCAGCTGTGATCTGTGGGTGCGACGAGACCTCGAGGGACCGGCCATCATCAGAACCTGCACGCTCTTAACCAGCACGACCATTGAAGCGATTCCCTGGTGAGTGCTCTGGGGTCCGAGAAGCCCCGACCCTGAGCCGCTCCAGCACCAAAGTGCAGTCTCCCAGCATCTCCACGATCTGCGTGGGGCCCTTCTGCTCGCTGCTCAGCACGTTGTCTGGTCACTAGCCGCTGGCTTGTGCCCTTCTGTGACGACATCCGACAATCAACACTGCTGGTCTGGTTGCTCCAGACTGGCCCTTGCTTCCATCTTTGCGAGAAGCACCCCGGACCCTCCTGGTCCACTCAAGACGCCATCTTAGGCCCACCACGTGGCCCCGAGATCTGCCAAGGCTTGTTGCCCCATCCTGGGCCCAGCGACGCCGACAGCATCATCCTTCGTGGGACAGCTCGCACCTCCACCGTGGTCGCCGACAACGCCTCCTGGTCCGTGAGACTGCAGAGCCTAGCGTCGCCCACTCACCTGGTCGAGGTGACGGCCAACCGGTGCCATCCTGGTACCCTCTGACTACTGGCTAGTAGTACGAACTTGGTCCCCTCTGCTTTCAGGTATCAACAATCTCTGATCCAGGCTTGGATCTCTGCGAACTATTCATCACTGGTCGCCGGCCAGCAACTCCTTTTCTTCCGGCTCCTGGCTCGTCAGCGAAGACCCCGACGCCTGTAAGACTTGCGCAGCCGCAGCCCTCGTGGCTAGGTAACTCGGCATTTCGGTGCCTGCATAGTCTCCTTACTCTAGGGTCCCGAGTCCCTCGCTTCCGACTTGCCTTATCGGGTCCGCCCGAGACCTTAAACTTTCCGTGTCCTCGGACACTTGTTTTAATTGTGCACTTGAAGTATTTTTTTCTAAGAGATTTGGTTTGTGCTTAGTACCCTGTCCTCATAAAGAGTCCAGGGCTGTTGTGAATCTTAATAAATATCCTGTTTATTTTCATAACACTTGTGTGGTGTCCTTTCACTGGGTGTTCAAGGGGTACATGTGTGGTAAACAGCTGGCTTAACGCGCCCTCTCGAGTCTTTAGCCTTAGACTGCTCGTATCCACGCTACTAGGATAGCTGGTCTATAGGTTGACTTACAACCAAACACCATAAGGGTCGTTGGAACGATACATAGCGGTCGCTAGAATAGCGAACGTTGCATATCGGGCCAACTTCTCACAATCCTGGTCCACGAAAGACAACAGCCGACACGTGTTTTGTCACGTCATGTGACTTTCTCAAGGCTGCAAAGATAACAATGTTTTCTTGTTGGTCTTATATATATATATATATATATATATATATGCATAAAACTTTCATAAGATCCTACAAAAATTACTTAAAATCTTTGTCATCAACATTCTGTGTAGGGGCGTGGTTTGGGCGCCGATGGCGGAGGCGGCGTGAGCGGCTAGCTCCGTGCCTGATCCCGCCGATTATCCTGCAAACTGCCTGAGATGCGGTTCTAAAGACGGGGAAGGACGTCGGAACGACTCCGGAGGCCTTTCTGCCCGCAGGGGTGCACCCTGGTAACTCGGGGCACCCTTTAAAGTCGCGATTTTGTAGGGCAGGCGACATCGGCGGAGCAGTCACAAGATGGCGACCGGGATCGCCAGGAACCTGCGACCCGCTGCTCATGATCTGCTGAGGTCGGCGCTGAGGGACCGATAGCAGAGGGAGCGCGGCAGGCAGTCCGCCGCTCCGCACAGGTTCCGGTGCAGATCGTTGGGGTGCGCGGGCAAAGGACTGCCACGACATCGGAACGGCTGAGAGGACGGGAGACCCAAGATGGCGCCCGCACTGGTGATGGCGTAGGATTTGTGGCCCTGAGCCGGTGTCGCCGTCGTGCAAGCGGCGGCCCAGAGGCGGAACAGTGGTGCAGTCCGCGGCAACGTCGAGACCGCTGGAGAGGACCTGCGGGGACACGCGGCTTTGTGGCACAGTGGGGGCTGCGGTAGCATCGTGCGCCTCCGAGGCTCCGGGAGCAGGCACTTGGAGCCCAGAATGGAGCCGGACTGAGAGGCAGAGGCAGCAGAACTCAATGGCCGGACGTGTGGTGTGGTGGCGGCTGGAAGCCCTTTCCTAGGGCCACCGGTGAGTGCGGTGCTGCAGGCTTGGTCTTGGCGCTGCGGAGGTGGGGGCGGGATCGGGCCAGCAGCGCTGGGCAGCCGGGGGCCGCGGAGGGCAGCACAAAGTGCCACGAAGAGGGACCAACAGCTGTGGTGCCTGGGAGAGGTAGCGGCAAGCTGTGCGGAGCAGCCTCCATAGTGCAGGTGCAACGAATACACCGGCAGGAACGGAGGCACAACTGGTGACCGGCTGGGGACACTGCGCTGCTGCCCCAGAGACGGGGTGGAGGCACAATACGGTGCGGTTTGGTGAGCGCTGTCACGAGGGGATGGAGTCCTTCACTGAAGGGTCTGTGGGGGCACCCCGAGAGCGGAATGGCAACTGATGCGTCTTATGCCCAGGAGGGAGATGAGAGGGCTGGAATGACTGTGTTGGCCTGCTAGGACTGCATGCCTGGGAGTCCCTGTGAAAACCGAGTAGAGAGATATAGGAGTAAATTATCCCAGGCTCCAGGAGAAGGGAAGAGGTGGCCGGAGGGTTGCCTTGGTGTTGTGGCTTTCCAGTGGACCGCACAGATCTCAACTCTGGTCTGTCACCTGGGAGAATTGGCGTGAGCCTTGCCGAGCTGAACGAGGTTGGCTGATAAAGAGGGGTACCACGTGTCCATAAGGAATGAAACCTAAAGGCAGAAAAGGCGAAGCAATGGACCCTGCGGGAGGAAACGGAGACGCCGGGGACGGCGCGATTGAGACCTCGGAACACAGACTGAACAAGCGCCTTGATCAAATCCTGGATGCTATAGCGGCGACAAAAGAGTCCCTTCATCAGGATATTAGTCAAGTGGCGACAGGGCTGGGGCTCTTGAGAGCTGATCACTCGAAGTTGCGCACAAAAGGAGATAGGTCCTTGACGGGCCTGAGGGAGGGATGGATCCCTCCCTCAGATCTTTGTACTGGGGTGAATGTATGACATTGTTCTGCATTCTGTCTATCAACTGTGGTTTTTGCATTTGTCGCCCCGAGTGGGATGGGTATGCTCAGACGTGAGTCCCATGCTCTCCACACCACTGGATTCAAGCAAGCCGGGCTGAAGACGGCTGGAATGCCAGAAACCGGTCCTCAGAAGCTTGTTTCCGGTCCAGGGAAGGCATGGCTTGGCAGTTCAAGCTGGACTGTTCCCATGAGGCACAGGGTCAGACTGATTTGCATATGGCCATGTCTGAACTGGGGTGGTGTGGAGTGCAAAAAAACGATGGATTTAGGCCCAGATCTCTTTACTGGGGTGAATGTATGACATTGTTCTTCATTCAGTCCATCAACTGTGGTTTTTGCATTTGTCGCCCCGAGTGGGATGGGAATGCTCAGACGTGAGTCCCATGCTCTCCACACCACTGGATTCAAGCAAGCCGGGCTGAAGACGGCTGGAATGCCAGATACCGGTCCTCGGAAGCTTGTTTCCGGTCCAGGGAAGGCATGGCTTGGCAGTTCGGGCTGGACTGTTCCCATGAGGCACAGGGTCAGACTGATTTGCATAGGGCCATGTCTGAACTGGGGTGGTGTGGATTTGCATATAGCCATGTCTGAACTGGGGTGGCAGAGTGGGCTAAAGAACGGTGAGGGATTAAACCCAGATCTCTTGACTGGGTGTGAGTGTTTGATTGATTCAGATGCTCCGTCCATCACCACCCCCTTTTGTACCGCTTTTGGCCGCCATAAATGTGGCAGGGTATGCTCAGACGTGAGTCCCTTGCTCACTTTGCCACTGGATTCAAGCAAGCCGGGCTGAAGACGGCTGAAATGCCAGAAACCGGTCCTGGGAAGCTTGTTTCCAGTCCAGGAAAGACATGGCTTGGCAGTTCGGGCTAGACTGTTCCCATGAGGCACAGGGTCAGACTGATTTGCATATAGCCATGTCTGAACTGGGGTGGCAGAGTGGGCTAAAGAACGGTGATGGATTAAACCCAGATCTCTTGACTGGGTGTGAGTGTTTGATTGATTCAGATGCTCCGTCCATCACCACCTCCTTTTGTACCACTATAGTTACATGGCACGTGCATCATGAATCATGCTTGCAAAAATATTTCGTACAGGTAGCACTGCCGATTAAGTATAAGTGGCAACTAAAGTAAATGATGTGGAAACGAAAGTAAGTTGTGTTAAAACTTTTAGGTAGCACTGACTCAGAGATGGTGTTGTATATATGTAGGTTAGGTAGCAAAATCCAGGCTATAGCAATTATGAGTAAGGTTGACGGTCACAGATGGTTAAACCTCACTCTAAAACAGCACATTCCTACAGACAAACCGAGGCAAGTGATGAGGCAGTAAAAAACTAGAGTCAGATGTCTAAGCAACATGATCTCATCACTTTCCATTCTCGGCCAACCTTCTTGGATAATTAATTAGTGTCCTTCCATTTGTGGCTCTCTGCAACAGTTTCAAGAAGTTCTTGGAGTTTCTTGTTGCTCAAATGGCTGTAATTTCTGATATTTAGGAGTTTCCCTCGTCTTAATTGCATGATTTTTGCTCGCGAGAAAGTGTCACTCATAGTCATTGAAATGTTACTCATAATTTCACTAACATTTTTAAAATGTCACACATGGCAATCTGAAACCTTGGCAGCTATGCCTCTAAAGTGGTGTCACCACTACCACAGCTTCTTTCCAATGGCAAATTATAAATGTCTTTCTCACTTTTACTGCAAATGGCGAAAAAGCCTAAAGTTGAAGGCCCTCCAATCCTGGAGAAAAGCATCTACTTTCTCTGCCTCTGGACCCAGAGGCCACAGAAACTACTCCTCACCTCGGACTTTAGTCTGCTTGCAAACAGGTCCACCCTATACAGACCCTCCTTCTTCTGAATAATTAAGAACACCATCCTGTCCAAAATCCAGTTGCTTTTATCTAGAAATTGCTCTGAATTAAAAACTGCAGTGCTGTTCTTTAGACTTGGATATATTTGTTATGAACTGTAATGCTACTCTTAAGGCAGTAATCCCTAACACCTTAATGAAATCCTTCACATGTGCCTCCACATCAAAGCAGTTCAGATATCTTGCTGCAAACACATTGTCTATCCACAGCATTAAAAAACAATTCAATCTTTTTTCCGTAAGGCATCTTATCACAAATGCCCTCACCAGCAACTCCAAGTAATTGGTGTGCATTTGTCTCTAATCAATGTCCTCATACTGAAGTCTATCCGTACCATGCATTCCAACCATCTAAACTCTAATCCGACTCTATTACCAAATCTGTGACTTCTCCAAATCCAAGTGTGCACATTCTTCAACCATCAGTTCAACTCTCATGAATCCTGTGTTAAATCAACTGATAACACCTCATGCCCCCTCTCGCAAATGAGCTGCCTTCAGTCTCTGCAAAGCCCAATAATATAAAGAACCAGGAAAAACAACCTGAGCTGTTGATAGGAGCAAACCTATAATGCCCCTCTCGCAAATGAGCTGCCTTCAGTCTCTGCAAAGCCCAATAATATAAAGAACCAGGAAAAACAACCTGAGCTGTTGATAGGAGCAAACCTACAATACAAAGAAGCCTCCTTAAAGAAATATGATACAATGACAAAGTCTTCTATATCGCTTTCGAGGCATTTCAACTTTTCTCTTGGTAACTTCAACACTTCTTCCATAGTATCCACCATGAACCCTAAAAATGGAGTCCTTGGATTTGGTGGCAAGCTTGATTTTGCCCTGTCCATTACAAACCCCAACTTCTCTAACAAACTCACTTCCATCCCTGTCTACTGAACCAACATTTTCCTGTCTTGGGCCACAATCAGAATATCATTCAAATAAATAATTAGCCTTACTCCTCTTATTTGGAGCCAAGCCACCATAAGACACAAAACTTGTTATAAAACACCATAGGGCAGAAAAAAGACAAAATGGTGAGCTCCAAAGCTTCCATGTGATGGCGCGGGATTACCAGCTCAGTTTACCATAATTACCTGGGCGCATAAACATTCACACTTTGAACCGGTAATCCAACTTTTTCTTCCTGCCTATCAGAATTTTATTCACCTTTAGGACTTATACCTGTACACCATGACTTACCAAATCCTTGTCACATGTGCTCTAAGTCCTAAATCTAGTGGATCAATCAATCAATCAATCAATCACAACATTTGTATAGCGATCTACTCACCCAAAGGGTTTCAAGGCGCTAGGGAAGGGGGGTCCGCTACTGCTCGAACAGCCAGGTCTTGAGTTGCTTCCTGAAGGCGAGGTGGTCCTGGGTCAGGCGGAGGTGGGTCGGGAGGGAGTTCCATGTCTTGGCGGCGAGGTAGGAGAAGGACAGTCCTGCTGTGGTGGCTCTTCGGATGCGGGGGACGGCGGCGAGGGCGTGGCCTGTCGATCGAAGCTGGCGTTTGGGAGCGTAGAAGTTGAGGCGGCTGTTGAGGTATCCCGGGCCTTGGTTGTGTAGGGCTTTGTGTGCGTGGGTGAGAAGTCGGAAGGTGATTCTCTTGTTGACCGGGAGCCAGTGTAGGTCTCTTAGGTGTCCGGAGATGTGGCTCCGACGGGGGATGTCTAGGATGAGACGTGCTGAGGCGTTCTGGATCCTCTGGAGTCTCTTCTGGAGCTTGGCGGTGGTTCCGGCGTAGAGGGAGTTGCCGTAGTCCAGACGGCTGGTGACGAGGGCCTGGGTGACCGTCTTCCTGGTCTCGGTGGGGATCCACCGGAAGATCTTACGTAGCATGCGCAGGATGTTGAAGCACAACGAGGAGACGGCGTTGACTTGTCTGGTCATGGAGAGGGAGGAGTCCAGGATGAAGCCCAGGTTGCGTGCGTGGTCTGTTGGTTGGGGTGCGCTGCCCAGGGCGGGGGGCCACCAGGAATCGTCCCAGGCGGAGGGTGAGGATCCTAGGATGAGGACTTCCGTCTTGTCCGAGTTCAGTTTCAGGCGGCGTAGGAAATGATGTTGAGGTTGTGCTGGCGTGCGATGTCTGCGAGGGGGCCCATGTAGACGTTGAAGAGGGTTGGCCTGAGCGAGGAGCCTTGAGGAGGCGGACTCTCTGTGTCCTTCCGGCGAGGAAGGAGATGATCCACTCAAGTGCCTTCTCCTGGACTCCGACGTTGCTGAGGCGCTGTACTAGGGTACGGTGACAGACAGTGTCGAAGGCCGCGGAGAGGTCTAGGAGGATGAGGGCCGCTGTTTCTCTGTTGTCGAGCAGGGCTCGGATGTCATCGGTGGCTGCGATCAGGGCGGTCTCGGTGCTGTGGTTTGCCCAGAAGCCAGACTGCGAGGGGTCGAGGGATCTGTTTGTCTCGAGGAAGGCGGCCAGCTGCTTGTTGACGGTCTTCTCGATGACTTTTGCAGGAAACGGGAGCAGCGAGATGGGGCGGTAGTTCTTGAGGTCGGTGGGGTCGGCTGATGGCTTCTTGAGTAGGGCGCTGAGTTCGGCGTGCTTCCAGCTCTCCGGGAAGGTAGCGGTGTCGAAAGAGGTGTTGATGATGTCCCGCAGGTGGGGTGCGATGACAGCGTCGGCCTTGTTGAAGACGTGGTGAGGGCAGGGGTCGGTCGGAGATCCGGAGTGGATGGAGTTCATCGTGCGGATGGTGTCTTCGGTGTTGATCGGAGTCCAGGCACGGAGGGTGGTGGTGGGGGGCGGGGGTTCGGTTATGGCGTGCGTCGGTTGAGTGCTGAAGCTGTTGTGTATGTCTGCGATCTTGTTGTGGAAGTAGGAGGCAAGGGAGTTGCAGAGGTCTTGCGAAGGGGTGATGTCGTTGTTTCCGGCGTTGGGGTTGGAGAGCTCTTTGACGATGTTGAAGAGTTCTTTGTTGTTGTGTGCGTTGTTGTCTAGTCGTTCCTTGAATGCGGTTTTCTTGGTGGCGCGGATGAGTTGGTGGTGCTTTCGGGTGGCGAGCTTGAGGGCAGCCATGTTGTCCGGAGTTGGGTCTCTGCGCCAGGTTCTCTCGGGGGCTCGGCAGTTCTTCTTGGAGTTCTTGAGTTCATCGGTGAACCATGGGGCTTTCTTGCTGCCGGGTCTGCTACGCGGTGTCCTCAGGGGGGCGAGGTCATCTGCGCAGTCGCTGATCCACTTGGTGAGGTTGGTGGCCGCCTGGCTTGGGTTCGGTGTGCTGGTAGGAGGGTTCAAGCTCAGGGAGGTCGCGAGTTGGTCGGCTGTGATCTTGTTCCAGCTTCTGCGTGCAACCTGTTTCTGGTGGTGGTGGATCGTGGTCCTTCTGAAGCTGAAGTGGACGCAGCTGTGGTCCGTCCAGTGGAGTCCAGTGGCGTGGCTGAAGGCGATGTCCTTGCTGGATGAGAAGACGGGGTCGAGTGTGTGTCCGGCGTAGTGGGTGGGGGTGGTGACCAGCTGCTTGAGTCCCAGGTTTGCGAGGTTGTCCAGCAGGGTGGTGGTGTTGCGGTCGTTGTTGTTCTCCAGGTAGAAGTTGAGGTCCCCGAGGAGGATGTAGTCAGCAGAGCAGAGGGCGTGCGGGCTGATGAAGTCGGCGAAGTCTTCGCTGAATTGTGTGCGTGGTCCTGGGGGTCTATAGATGAGGGTGCCTCTGAGGGTGGTCTTGGGGTTGATGTGGACCTGGAAGTGAAGGTGCTCGGCGGGTGCGAGGGTGTCGTCTGTGTTGGTCGTGATGCGGATGGTGTTCCTGTGGATGATGGCGATGCCTCCTCCTGTGTTGTTGATGCGGTCCTTTCGGATGATCTTGTAGCCGTCTGGGATGGCGATGGCGATGTCGGGCGCTGAAGAGGCGTTCATCCAGGTTTCCGTGAAGAAGGCGACGTCTGGGGCTGTGGAGTCGAGCAGGTTCCAGATCTCGATGGCGTGCCTGTGGACGGAGCGGGTGTTGAGCAAGATGCATTTCAGGTGGCTGTGGCTGTTGCTCGTCTTGGTCGGTGCTGGTGTAGTGGAGGTCTGGATGCAGGTGAACTTGCAGGAGTTGCAGCAGAAGGGTCCGTGGGTCGTCTCGGGGTGGCTCGGTAGCAGCCCGGGATTCGGCCGGCGTTGAGTGTATCGAGGGCGGCAGCGTCGTACATCCGTCGGGTGGGCTGGGGTCTGCGAGGGCCAGGGGTCCTGGCACTGGGCGCGGTCCAGGCGTGGACGGGCGCAGACGGGCTTACCTTTCATCAAAGGAGTTAGAATAATAGAGAATAACATTTACTTTCATGAAATAACCACAGACTCGGGTAAGTTTAAACATTTTATCTATGCAATATTTTGTGAGTCACATGCTACAGTAGTGAAATTAGGGACTTTGCAAGTAAGAAAATGACTATTAAAGAATAAATTCTGCAAGACTTTAGAGAATATTTGTAGACATTGGTACCTGGGAAGGGTGAGAAGGGAAATAGTACAAGGACATACCACACATAGTATATTTACCTAGAATGATGCGAGGACCAACCCTGGCCACGGGCTGGGACAAGAAAAAGGCTTCCCACTAATAAGGTGCCAACAGGACAGAACAGGTGCAGAACAGGACAGGTAACCTCTGCTAAGTGCAACATCAGTGTCACACCTCTCTCTGCAGCTACTCTCGAAATCCCTTCTGGGTGACAAAGTCTTCTCTCTCAGCAATTTCCTGATTCTTCTTTCAGAGTGCTCTACCAGCCCTTTGAGGTCTGTGGCCTCCACGATTTTTCTCCAGCATACGTTGGGTCAGTGACTGGTCTGTGACAAGTCGGACAATCTAACTGACTAAGCCTACCTTAGTTATACCATTTCAGAGTGTGTACCCCCCCTAATGTTGCAAATTCTATGTGTTCCCTTCATTTGATTGGTCAGTAAGGCGAGGAGAGGTCATCACCCCATACCAGTATTAGGTAATTTCCATTCAATTAAGCTGATCAATGTTTCTGCCCATAATTCACTTTCCCATGCTTTTATTCCTCCCAGCAATATTTGTTTCAAAACATATACAATGTATTAAATACAGTCCATATTTTTCCTCTCCTGGGGTTATACGGTCAGGTTTCCAGGAACATTGCAAGTAAGTCAGGACTTTGGCTGCAATTCGATGACAGAGCTTCAAGGTTTCCTGTGATCATCTGCGCACACGCAGCTTTTTCAAAATGGAGTTTGCGACACCCTTCAGGCCCAAATACGAGCTATCAGTAAAGTAAAAAAGAGACATATTAGAATACAAAAATAAATGAATACACTGTATACCACTTATTTCTATTCTAACCTCATTACTTTATTTTAACTAAAGCATTAATGGTTTAGCAGAACACCCAAGTTTTAGTTCAAGCAAGGCAGATGCATTAGCATGTGAAGTTGGAAGCAGTCATCTTTGGCACTAATGCGCAGCTGCAAGAATTCCCACCAAAAGCATAAATACATCACACCACAGAGATGTGGCAGACGCATGCGCAGAAAGGTTTCTGCGTTTTAGGCGACCATTTTAAGACACTCGGGTTACTGTTATTAAGAGCACATAGAAAAGCTTCCCCTGGATACTAGAAATGTCGTGTAATGTGGTTGTTAGTAAATTCAAACATGTTGATTAATACGTTACACGTTATTTCGAGAGGACTGAGTACAAGCAAGTTTCTTTACATATGAAACCTTGCTCCATCACATGTCAGTCCTGCAAAATCTCTGATGAGGTTCCTATATTGGTGTTGTTAAATACATATCTTTTAACTCTACATAGGTTAACCAATTTCCATTTTGCATGATATCCCTCAGGATAAGGGTGAGGAGGAAATCTCTATCTGATAATTATCTGTCACAATGCACCTGGGCTGGGACAGCTTAAGTTCATTGGAACAAAGGAGTAAGCCAAGACCCCTGGAGCCAACACAGGAGGGTTTTACCTTTGAAGGTTGGAAGGGATCAGTCACCTGTGTCAGATATGGGTGGAGTTGGGGTTCTCAAAGGTGCTCTTATCGAAGACAACTTGAAGTTGCCATTGTGGATTGTCCCAGAATGCTGTGCAGAAGGGCTGGGACAAGGGTGGAGGGATAATGGCATCCTGGAATTGGCCAGGGGTGCTTGGCCCCTAAAACCTTTAACATCTTGAAATTTTCCCTAAGCTCCTACCACCAAGAGAAATGGAACACCAAGCGCACAGGTCTTGCAGATCTCATTGACGCTAGCACTAACAGCAACAAGAAAATCTTTTTCACCCTCAAATATTTCCCCTCACCTCTTGCTGCCTCCTACAACAACACTCACGCACAAGATCTTTGCAACAAGCTCTCAAAAGTCTTCTGGAACAAAATCACTTCCATATACTAAAACTTTAACCCTCAACCAGACCCTGCCACAGTTGAAACTCAACTTCTCATCACAGCTGAAGAACGATTCCTGATCTCTTGGCCCCTTGTCACCACCATCCAAATAACTGCTACCATGAAGACCATCCACCAGGCCCTATCTGATGTTTGCCCCCACCACGCCTTCACCAAAGGACTCCTACTGATCAGCGAAGCATTCACAGATATGGTTACAAAGAACTGAAGCATGGAGTCCTCAAGGCTCAGCCCTGAGTCCAACCTTTTATAATATGCTCTCTTTTGAGCAAATTGATATAGCCCTAACATAGAACTTTCAGGATGGCCTATCAGAGGTGGCAAACTGGATGCAAAAGAAGTATCTAAAGCTTAATTCCAGTAAATCCAAGCTCCTTTTCTTTAGGAAATACAACCCTGTTGACTTGTTGCAAAGGTGGCTGTAGGAAGCTGGGTCTCTATAAGCTATACCAAAAAGAGGTATAATGTGCAGAGAGTACTCTGGATCCCCAGAGTGTAAAGTAAATAATACTAATACTCTCTTTTGTGGTAGTGTGGGTGAGCAGTACGGCTCATCAGAGGGTAGTATTAAACATTAGTTGTACACACAGTGGCAATAAATGAGACCCGCACTCAATGAATAAATCAGAGACCAATATATAAAAAATAATACTTGGATATGTTTATTTTGCAGAACCACAGAACTTCGTCATACGTATATACGCTTTTCAATAGAAATACTTTTTAGTTTAAAAAATGGGCACAGTGCAATTTTCAGACTTTGAAATGTCACCCCATGGGAGGAAGAAAACATTCAGCATACATAGGGATAAAATCAACTTACAGGATCAGTCTTCGGAAGGTAAGGTCAGTATTGGGCAAGGTTCAGTTCAACAGCAACAGTGCACCACCAGTGGCACAGGGGCAGCTGGGTGCAGGGTGCAAGTTCGTGGTCGGGCTCCCAATACAAATCAATGGGGGCTGGGGCAATCGGACAGAGGCTGCTTACAGGTAAGTAGCAGTGACTTGTGGAACCAGTCTCCGGGGGTTAAGGCCAAAAATGCCCAGAGCCTAAGGCAGCACTAACACTACACCACCAGTGGCACAGGGGTGGCCGGTGCAAGTTTGGGGTCAGGCACCAAATAAAAATCCATGGGGACTGGGACAATTGGACAGAAACTGCTTACAAGTAAGTAGCGTCAGCTTCAGGGACCAGTCTCCGGAGTTTGAGGCCAAAATAAGACGGCGCCCAAGGGAGCACCAACAATACACTACCAGCGGCACAGGGGCGGCCAGGTGCCAACACAGCATCGGGTGCACAACTTAAAACAATGGACACAGACCAAATCGGAAAAGTGGGCAAGTGGGCAAGCTCAGGCCAGGAGGCCGATCAACGGAAACTAACAGCTGTAAAGGTAAATTGCAATGCTCGGGAAGTAGGGACACCGTTTGTCCTCTTAACATGGGCCCAGGACAGAGGGGGGCTCTCTGTGCAGATGCTGCAGGCTACGCTGAGGAGTCCCGGAGAGGTCAGCTCACAATGGACTTGGACTCGGGCTCTAGAATTCTGGGAAACCTTGCTGGAACTGGTGGGTCACTTGGACTTGGGCCGGAGGCTTCGTGTGCAGAGGTGGAACTGGGGGCAGGTTTCGCAGTTTGTCAGGTCACAGAGTCTCTACTTTAAAGATGGTTGCCTGGTGAACAAGTCTGTTGTTCTCAGGAGTCTTGATCTTTGTTGAAGGCAGTCAGTCCTCTCAGAGTTCTGGAGGTCGCTGGGCTGCAGGACGATTCATCTTTTGGTGCAGGAACGTTGAGGGCTGCAGACAGGCCGGTAGGACTGGGACAAAGTTGTTGGTCTCTGCTGGTGCGACTCTGTAATGTCCGGCTCTTCTTAGGTCCTGAGGAACTGAAGTTCAGGGTCTGGGGATGCCACACAAATACTAGATTTAGGGGTGGTATAGGAGTGACAGGTAGTGGCCAATAGTCCCCTTACCTGGTGTGTCTACACCCTCTATTATGCCCACCTCCTCCTGGAGGGGAGACATAGACCTAACACTGATTGGAAATGTCCCACCATCTTCAAGATGGTGGGTACTGAAAAGTGTACTTCACCTTGCCTCCAGTACCTGAGGGGTGGAGTTGGCAGAGGGGGGCACACTCTTATTCTTTCTACGTTTTCCATCCTGTCCTCCCACCAAAAAGGGGGTTAGGACAGGAAGGGGGCCTGCTCCCTCTAATATGAAAGGCTGGGATCGCATTACAAAGGCGGCAAAGCCTTTGAAGCTCCTCGCCATGGATGACTCTTCCTGACCAGGGTGAGGTGTGAACACATCCACCCAGGAAAGGCATCGTTCTCGACCTCCGAGCTTGCAGGCACTCTCCCCATGAAGTCAGAACATTGTCTGGTGGTCGCCGGCTGGCTCAGGACAGTCAGTGATCACACCAAGGCTTGGTAGGTTGTGGGGAACCCCTCTTAAGGCATCCTCTGTGTGCACCTTTTAATAAATCTGTCACTGGAACCAGTGCAGGTTTATTATGCTGAGTAGTTGGATACCAAATATCCCATATTTCAGTGAAGCCATCATGGAGCTGGGGAACTTGTACTGATGAGTGTCCAGCTCATGTACTTACTATGCCTTCCGTGGTCACTTACATTATCCAGGAATCTGCAAGGATGTTTCAGGGCCATAAGCTCTCACAGGAGATGTAGTTCACCCTGCCTTAGGGCTAATGCTGCTAGACGGGTGTCGTAGCTATATCTCATGCAGCGTCTATGGACATGGCACACAGGGGTGTGTGCCATGTCGACTTTTCAGTTCTGTCTTCACCAAGACACGCAGGCTGCAGTGGCAGTGTACATGTGCTTGTTGAGGGGTCCCTCAGCTCAGGATGGAACAATTCATGATGCGGCCCTTAGGGACCCTCTTTAAGGACAAGACCCTTGGTACCAAGGGGCTTCTTTTACTTGGTACTTACAAGTGAGCTAAAGGGGTGCCAATTGTGGAAAAGACAGGTACACTTTAGGAAAGGAGATCTGGCACAGGAGACCTGGTTGGATTGGACCCTGTGCACTTCTAGTCACAACCACATAATTTTCTAGGCAAGAAGTGGTAGCTAACCATGACCAAAAGAGGAACTTTCCTACAGTGGCCATCCTCTTTTTGTGAGCCACCGGCCCTGGCCATGGTGGTAAAAACATTTAGGAGTAAAATTCAATCATGATCTGTCATAGAAAGTCCAAATTAGCGCTGTGACAGGAACCTGTTTTGCTATTTGAAATCACTAAGAAAGATCTTGAATCTGCCACCTCGCCAAACTTGAAAACCAATTGCATTGGCCTTGGTCAATTCTAAATTGGATTGTGCAAATGTGTTGTATTTGGGTGCCTATGCCTATTTAATTATGAAGCTTCAACTGACCCAGAAGAGCTAAACTAAGGTTGCAAAGTCACAAACAATTAGGGCCAACCTCAAGCAGCTTCATTGGCTCCAGATCAAAGAAATAATTAAGTTCAAAGCTTTGGTAATTCCGTTTTGGGCAATTTACAAAAAATGTCCTGCTTACCTGTTAAATAGGTTTAGCTTCTATCACCCCGAGAGATCTCTACTCTGCTAATCAGCGTCTTCTGCGGGTTCTGAGACTCTATAAAGCCATGTTGGGCGGTCATTCCTTTTCGATATTGGCAGCCAAGCTATGGAATGCACTTCTGACTGAATTATTTACAATAATGGATTTGGAAAGTTTGTTTAGAAAAAAGTCAAAAATTCTCTTTTTTGCAGACGAGCAAGATTTTCCAAATAATTTTGCTGTGTGCTAGTGCTGAGATGCTTCCTGGTGAAGTAGCTGTGTGCACTATAAATTCCTCAATAATTCAATCAGTCAACCCCCACCTCAAGGCCTCCATCGACTCAGCCGCATATACATTCCCGAACACCTGGAAACATGCAACTGTCACGCTCCTGCTCAACAAAACATTTGCTGACCCAGCCATGCTTTCCAACTGCAGACCCATCTCCCTCCTAACATATCTTGCAAAGGTCTGAGAAAAATGAATCTATACACGCCTCACTGACCACCTCAGCTCCTCGACACCATGCAGTATCTGGATTCAGGCTCAACCACAGCACAGAAACAGCACTCATCGTCTCCATGGATGCCATGCACATAATCCTTGACAAAGTAAACGTGGCAGCCCACATTCTCCTGAACCTCGCTGCAGCATTTGACAGTCTCCCACCCCATCATCATCAGGTGCTTGTTGGTATCCAAGGATATATCACTAACTTGATGAAAGACAACTGTCTCAAGCTCAACACAGACAAAACAGAAGCAGTAATCTTCGGCAAGAACAACTCACCATGGGACTCACACTAGTGGCTGGCTGAACTCGAACCTACACACATGTCCCATGACAGTAACCTCAGGATAATCATCAACCGCAATCTGGACATGACCAAACAAGTCAAAGCTGTCACTACATCCTGCTTCCATACCCTGAAGATGCTAAGGAAGATTTTCAAATGGCTCCCAAGCAACAACAGAAAAACTATCACTCACCTCCTAGCAACCATCAAGTTGGGGTAAGTGGAAAACCTCTACACCGGGATCACTAAGCAACTCAGTAGAAGACTAGAAACCATTCAGAACTAAGCAGCAAGACTTATCCTCAACCTTCCATACAGAACTCAATTCACACCACACCTTAGGGAGCTCCACTGGCTCCCAATATATAAACACGCTCATTTCCAAGTTCTCACACACCTTAAAGGCATTACACACCTCAGGCCCCATCTGGTTGAACAGTCACAAATTATTCAATTTACCACCCAGTCACCTCTAGTCTGCAGGACTCCTACTTGCACACATCCCATACGGTAACTGGGCATAATATCGACTTCAAAATATCGAATGGACAAAATATTGAGTTAAAAATATCGTTTGTAGAGAAATATCGAAATAAATAATATCGATGTAAAAAATATCGTTATAGTTTTCACTAAGTTAATATCGAAGTCAAAAATATCGTATCAAAAATATCGAGTCATTTTAATATCGAATTGTAGTATAAAATATCGAAAATATATATATGGAATGAAAATAATATCGAGAAAAAAATATAGATAGTAAAAAATATCGAAAATTGTATATATTGTTAATAATATTAAACAAAGTGTTAATATTGTAGAATTTGTAAATTATTTCTAATAGTTAAAAAGTGAAATTTTTTTAGTTGTGCATTTTATGTTTTTTTTTAGAGACTGGATGTTGGGTTAATAGGGGATAAGGGTGGGGAGTGTTTTAAAATAATAAATGTTACATATATAAAAAATTAAATAATTGAAAAATTAAGAATTTAATAATAAATTTATAATTTAAATATTTTTTAAAGTATGTTAAATTTTAGGAGCGGGATGTTGGGTTATTAGGGGATAAGGGTGGGGAGTGTTTTAAAAAAAGTATTTAAAAAACAAAAAATATTTTAGAATTTAAAAAATTTATTACATAATTTTAGGAGCAAGATCTTGGTTCAATAGGGGATAATGTTGGGGATTATGTAAAAATATGTAGACATTTTATTCAATATTATGTTAAAAATAAATTATTTTAATTATATGCAAAATTTGAAAATTTATTTTATAATTTGCAAAAAAAAATGTTTTAAATTATATATGGAGTTCATAGATGGTAATGGTGATTATTGAGCTTTAGAATTTGTTTTTTATAGTAAAAAAATTAAACATTTTGAGAAAGTACAAAATTTGCATTATACATTTTATAAATAAAAATTGTGCAAATTAATTTCACAATTTTTAATGAAAAATAAAAAGTATGCAAAAAAATGTTGCTAAAAATTTCGAATAATATTTGCAAAATTTAAATATTTTAAAAAATTCAAAATAATTTTGAAAAATATTATTAATATAGAAAAAAATTATGAATGTAAAAAAAATTCAATTTTATAATAAAATTAAAAAATATATAAATGTGAGGTTAGTTTAATATGTGTGATGACATATAGAGTGAGATGTAAAAAACTTATTTTTAATTTAAAATATTGATATTTGGATTAGTACAGTTTTTATGATTATTATCCTGCACCTTCTTAGAATTTAATCTGATTGGAGTGGGAATAGTAATTTATAATGGGTCTGTGTTTATCACATTACTAGAATTTTACATTATTTGAGTGTGAATATTACATTAAATAGTGTTAGTGTACAGTACCTTCCATGACATTTATCTGACTGGAGTTGGAATAGTAAATTATATTGGGTCACTGTCCACCAACTTCCCTGAGTTTCAACTGACTGGAGTTGGAATAGTAAATTATATATGGTCAGTTTCCAGCACCTTCCCTTTGTTTCACCTGACTGGAGTTGGAATAGTAAATTATATTTGGTCACTGTCCAGCATCTTCCCTGAGTTTTATCTGACAGGAGTTGGAATGTTAAATTGTATATGGTCAGCGTCCAGCACCTTCCCTGTTTTTTACCTGACTGGAGTTGGAATAGTAAATTATAATGGGTCACTGTCCAGCACCTTCCCTGAGTTTCACCTGACTGGAGTTGGAATAGTAAATAATATTGGGTCACTGTCCAGCACCTTCCCTGAGTTTCACCTGACTGGAGTTGGAATAGAAAATTGTATATGGTCAGTGTCCAGTACCTTCCCTGTTTGTCACCTGACTGGAGTTGGAATAGTAAATTATATTGGGTCACTGTCCAGCACCTTCCCTGAGTTTCACCTGACCGGAGTTGGAATAGAAAATTGTATATGGTCAGTGTCCAGTACCTTCCCTGTTTGTCCCCTGACTGGAGTTGGAATAGTAAATTATATTGGGTCACTGTCCAGCACCTTCCCTGAGTTTCACCTGACTGGAGTTGGAATAGTAAATTTTATTTTGTCAATGTCCAGCACCTTCCCTATTTTTCACCTGACTGGAGTTGGAATTGTAAATTATATTTGGTCACTGTCCAGCACCTTCCCTGATATTTAACTGACTGGAGTTGGAATAGTAAATTATAATGGGTCAGTGTCCAGCATCTTCCCTGATATTTGTATGACTGGAGTTGGAATAGTAAATTATAATGGGTCACTCTCCACCACCTTCCCTGATATTTGTATGACTGGAGTTGGAATAGTAAATTACATTTGGTCAGTGTCCAGCACCTTCACTGATATTTATTTGACTGTTTTTTTGAGTAGTATATTTCATTGGGTAAGTCTCCACCACCTTGTTATTTTTCTATGTAATTTCAATGAAGTGGGAATAGTAAGTTATATATATGTTAAACTTCTATCTCAAAACCAATATTAATAACAAATCTGGTCTAATTTCTTTGTGTTTTTAATATATGTAATGGTACATGAAGTTTTACATTTATATCTCTTATCATAATTTTTCAAGTTTTTACATAACAGTTTATTCATCTTTTAAAAATAAGTAGACATGGAAGTTTAAAAAAGTTTTTTTGTCAATTTGTATTTATAATATGCACAGTACAGTATACAAAATTTGTTTCATTTTACTTAAATACGTAGTTTACAAAATGAGCTTTTTGACAATATTTCCACAAGAAATTATAAAGTGTTGTTCATTACATTTGGCAAAGAAATTGTAATATTTAAAACATATTTAAAAAATAATAATTTAAAGCATATTACTAATTTATTTAATGTTAATATATTATATATTAATATTATTAAATATACATGTTGTATATAGACATGACTATAAACTAATAATCAAGTAAATATGTATTTGTATATTTTTAATTCAAAATAGACATTTAAATACTTTGGTACATATTACATACAATGTTCTTAATCACAATAAGTTATATAAATAATTATTATTACATGTATATAAATCTTTTATGAAAAAACCTAATTCCTAATTCTATATCAAATAGTAAATCATTTAGTTAGTTGGATATAATGTTTCATTAGTAATTTCAATTTATTTACATACATGTTTAGAATTATTAATTATAATAATTAATATAGTATATTAATTATTAAAATTAATTTACAATTGTTAAAAATTATAACATTTTTTATAAAATCACATATATCGAATCTACAAATATTAAGTCACATTTATATTTCTCATTGTATTAATTTACAATTGACATATATAAATATTATTAATAATAATAATAATAAATATAATTTTCTTATTTATTAATATTATTAATTTAAACATGAAATATAGTTGTAGAGTCACTTAAAAAAAGGAAAAACAAATATAATATATACATTCACATTACATATGTTTTATGTATTTATTGCAATTTTTATATATTTTTACGATATTAATATTAAATAATATTAATAAAATATTATTTAATATTAATAAAATATTATTTAATATTAATTAACAAAGGGTATTTAATTTAATAATAATTTTATAAGTGTTAGAAAATAGCATAAAAAATTATAAGTGTAGTTATATATTTTATTTCTACTCAGAACATTGTATTTAGTATGTTTAAGTTGCTAATATTGTTTCAAGGGGACTACTTTTCTACCGCATGAGGTTATTTTGTTTCATTCAGGATTGGAGAAGCTCGCAGTTGGAAGTGCATCGCGTTGAGAAAGGTAAGGTCTATTTTAAGTAATATATCTTAGAGAGTAGTAGTGTTTGAGTGTATATTAAAGTTTTGTAGTGCTATTGTGTGTATGTAGTCGTTGTTTAGCTATGTTTTAGGTGAAAAATCGTTTTGACGGAGGTGTTGTGGGTGTTTCAGGCATAGTGTAGTTTAATGCTTTGGATATTATCTTATGTGTATTTAAATGCTTTACATTACTGTTTATGTATATTTGGAAATGTATGGGCGTTTGTGTGGGTGGGTTTGTTTTCTGTATGCTTTTTTACAGGTTCAGGTATTTAGCTGTTTATTTCCGGAGAAGGAAGCGGTTTTTTTCGGAGAAAAGAGTGTATTACTTTTTAATGTTATATGTTAAACTCTCTCTCCTCTTTTCGTGCTTTCATGGAGCAATTTTTACTTTTATTTAATATTTTTCGGGTTTTTATGCCTATCCGTTTGGAATGGACTTGGAGAACATAATGCGTTTTTTTAGAAACTAATTGTGTGTATGTTCATATTTTTTATTAAAGTCAACACAAGTTGTTTAGTTCCGTGTTCCTGGAGCGATTTCTATGTTCTTTAACTGTTTTTCGAGTTTTGAGGGTATCGCATTGGATTGGTAGAAGAATATGCATTTTTTTTAACTACGTGTGTGTATATCACTTTAAATAAAAAAGTTACCACACTTCTTTTATCAGGATTTTCTGGTGCGTTTTTTTCTATTTTTACTTGTTTTCGGGTTTTTGAGTGTTTCGAAAATTGGATTTGTAATGGATTGCCAAGGGATTTGATGGATTATAAGTGGCTATATTACGCCTTCTTCTGTGACATAAATTGTAAGTATTTTAATTTTATATTATTTGGGTGGGAAATGTAATTTTTAATTGTTTGATATAATAATAAATATTGCATATTTGTCTACAATTTTTTTTTAAATGTTTATAAATATGTACAACAAATATGTAAATTTTTTAATGAAACAGAAATGTCAAGATTTTGTAACTTTTTAAGTAAATAACATAAATTATTGTTATTTTTGGACAGATAATTTACAGTAGGGTTTTTGCTATTAGGGATAGGTTGTCTAGACCTCTTGTTGAAGGATATAGTGTGACCTGGTTTTGAAGTAGTCGGAACATTTGTTTTGTTTGTTTTGTTAGTTTAGGTCCTATTTGTGTTACAGATTGTTCTATGCGTAGTTCTTGGTAGCTTTGTTCTTTTAGTAAAGCTTGTATTAGATTGTGGATGGTTGGTTTTCCTCTGCTAGTGGTAGCTTGGAATGCATTGTGCCATCCTTCTACACTGTTGTTTGTTTTAGCCTCTTGATTCAATGTACTTAGATTTACATTCCACCAAGCTATGTGGAATTTAGGTTGGCGTCTGTGTCCAGATCTATGTAACCTTCCCACCCAAGTATCTTCAAAGTAGTCTAGAAGTGGGGAAAATTTCTCCTCATATTTCTTGTAGTATGGACTGTCAATTAGTATATTATAATGTTCTGCTACATCAGTAACAGGGACATAGGATAGTGCAATTAATTTTTTTATTTGATATGCAAAATTGCTATCTGTTGCATATTGGATGCTTAGGGCTCCATTAGGATGGCGGGCGGATTGCCCCCGCAAGGCTGGGGGTAGCCACTGCCAACCTGGCGGGGGAAATCCGCCCGCCATCCTTCCCTGTATTCCCCCTGCCATATTAGGACCACGGTGGAGCAAAACACCGCCCGCCACTTTCCGCCCCGGTTGCCTTGCGGCCGGGGCGGAAATCGAGTAACATGCAGGCGGTGTCTGTCAGACACCGCCCGCAATATTACAATGGGCATTTTTTAATGCTTTTCTGTGGCGGCAATGCCGCCACGGAAAGGCATGCGGTGTTCACTCTGGGGGAAGGCCAAAGGGGGGTGTCACACGGGGGGTACCTGTGGTACCCCCCTGCATTTACATAATCAAAGCGGTAGGCACCGCGCGGTGCCTGCCGCTTTGATTATGTAAATGCTGCAAAGCATTTTTAGTATTGTGGCGGGCGGAGCACAGAGCTCCGCCCGCCACAATACTAAAAATACAGGATGTGCCCGCCACAGTGGCGGGCACATCCTAATGGTGCGTGCGGGACCCCCGCCCTTAGGCAAAGCCCGCCCGCCATCCTAATGGGGCCCTTAATGTGGATTTTTGGAGATGTCTCCATATGCTTTGGTTAAAATGATAATAGCAACCTTTTATTTCTGTGTGGGGAAATGTTTTTAAAATGCTATTAATCATTGCTAGCTCGAAATCAATAATTATTTTCTGGGGAAAATAATTATTAGTTTCATGTTTTATTACATTTAGCATTTCTGTATATGTTTTTTGTTGTTTGTTAGGTAACAAACAGTAAATAAATGGTATATTGTAATGATGGTACAATCCATGTATGGTATACAGTTGGTAGAATGGTTTAGGACATGGTTTAAAAGTCCCATCCATCATCCAGTGTTCGCATTGTTGTAGTTTCCTTAAATTAGTTGCAGTAGCAAACATAATAATTCTGTTTGTAGGGCTTTCGTTGTCAAATAGTACAAATTTATCCTTATTATGTGTTATGCTCATATCTGGGGGAATTACAATTTCTTCGAATGTTGTAGGGTTAGGTTGAGTTGTAGTAGTGAGTCTTTTTTGGCGTGCAATTGTGCGTTTTAGGGAGTCAATTGAGGGTAGTGGACCTGAAGCATGGCAAGGAACTTTGAAAAGTTCCTCTTTTAGGATCTGTGTTGTTGGTTTGTTAGTCCCTGTACTTGCTTCTTTGATACTTTCCAAAGCATCCCTGATCTCTATTGCTGTGACATTAGGGGGGTGATTGTGTTCTCTAGTAAATAATACATTTGCTTCTTCAGTAGTAGCCCTACCATAGCATTTATTAGAATAATATTTAGTACATTTCCAAAATACTTTGTTTCCTGTTTGTCTTTCCTGATTATAAACATACCCCATACAGCAAAGCAAAAGTTTATTTTTCTGTGACTTTCAGTCATTTTTCTATTACTTGTGCTTGGAAAAATTAGATAGAAACATAATTTAATGTAAAATATAGTGTTTTGGACATTTATTTTTCACTGTTTATACTTACAGTTATTTTTTCTTGTGTAGAGAAATGCTGAAAAGGTGTTTTCAAAATATTTCTTGTATGTTCTTGTTTTATTTCTGTTGGTAGGAAATGCAAGAATTTATTAAATTAATATTTTATTATATTTGGAGCTTTTTCTAGGGGGAAGCTGTTTTGGAGTTAGCATTTTAGGGCCTTTTAGGAAGCCAACAAATATACTTACTTGTTTGAATTGTGTAGTCTTTGCCTTAGGTGGAGTTCATTTAGGATGTATTCTGAATATCTGTTAAGAAGATAGAATAAAGAAGAAATGGCTATTACAAAATAGTTTTAAAGAAATGCAGTTGGTGTGTTAGAGAACCTTTATAAATACCTACTATCAGTATTTAGTGGCAAGGCACAGAATTAGTAACAGGTTATTTGATGTCTTTTAGAGATTTCTGTAGAAGAAATGTTAAAGTAGAAAAATAAATGTTATTTAAACTGTTAAGAGATATAGTTACATTTCTAGCTTAGTACTTGTTTTTTTAAAAATAAGGTATAACTTACTTGAATTATTTATGTAGAAATCTTGTTTTCTGAAGTAGATTTCTCAGGATTAACGTTGTCAAAGTGTAGCCTTCTTTTTCAATAGAGTTAGCAGCAGGAAATAGCAGTAGGAATGTACTCCTTTTATAGTCTGTATTTCATTTGTTATTTCATGTGATTGGATGTTTTAAGAAAAGGAGCATTTCATTGGCTAGTTTGAATTTTTTTACATTTAATTGCTTGGTTTGTTGTTGTGGGAATGCTAATCTGTGAAGATTTCTGCATTAAAGCTTGTTTGTATTTTTTTATTTTTCAAATATATGAAATAATAATGTGATAATGTATGTAGAAAGAATAGTATTAATTTATATATGTGCTGCAATGTTTTGATGATATGTGGCTAAAATGTTTAAATAATTTAATGTGTTACCCAAAATGTTTATTTATAATTTTATATGTATTGTGGAGTGTATAATGTATTTTAAATGTAGAGTTTTATATTATTAACATTATTAATGTATTTATTCTATTGTCGATAATCATCTAATTTCGATGTTTTGGCTATCTATATATTTGCAGTCGATATTTTTGTAGTGTTATCTATATTTTTGCACAAAACGATATTTTTGTACTCTATATTTTGGCTATCTATATTAGTGTTGTCGATAATTTATATACTCAATATTTTTGTAGATTTCAAAATAAATATAGGAACTCAATATAATTGCTGTCGATAATTTATCGCCGATATATTTGCAACTCGATATTGTGTCCGTCGATATTATGTCAGTGATCCATCCCATACATACCCTGAAACAGATCAGACGGATGGGGGTTCTCTTACACCGCTCAAACAGAACAAGATGGCTAAATGCATCATTTTATCATATGATTTACTTTCAAATCTGAGTTTGTATCGCCTCAATCAAAGGTCTCACAAGAGGCAATGGATCTTCCCCACCTTGATGCTTGTTGGAGTGAATATGAGGACAGTGTCTTAAAGGAGAAGAGGATGCAGAAGGGCAGGAGGTGCCTCATTCATTGAACGTAGAGTTGATTGATACTGCTCAGAGCTGCACAGTAAAATACTGTAATAAGGAGGAATTGTGGAATTAAAATGCACAATCCTCGACTATAGCAACTCGCGACAACCATCATTTTCTGATCACTGTTGCTCTGCTCAAGGGATGTGCCCATCTCTGAGAAGAAACGCTCCTCAGGATGCAAGGTGTGCATTTTGAAAATCCAGCTTGCTTTGCTGAAGCCATGTACATTGTTGCTACTTATGAATGCTGGCTTCTCTTTCTCTCTCATGACTCAGTCTGGACACAAGCGTATACTTTTGGTGAAAATGTAGCCTTGTGAGCGATACTAGAAACTTCTATCCTAGGGTATGTATACATATTCATGTTTCCTTGTCCCAGGTGCTCTTCTCCATCACTGGGCTTTAATTGGTCCCACCCTTCCCTCTGTCTCATAAGCTGAAGGTAGAGTTTGATAATTTTTTCTGTGGTGAGTAGCCATATAATTAACGAACCACAAGACTTTCTGTTATCATTGCTTGGTGCAATGAATTGTCCTAGCCTTATAATTTAAAACAAAACAAGAGGCTTCCAGTTTTCTCTGTATTCTTCACTGACTTTTTTTTCTCAATTCATCAGTATAGACTTCTTACATATACATTTTTATTTTTGTGGTATCTCTGTTCTACTCTGATTTTCTTCCTTCCAAGGTTGATATAATGAGTTCTATTAAATTCGATAACAATTAAGCATCTGTTACTTCATCCTCAAGTTTTCTTCATGTTGAACGTTTTTTTTTTTTACAAATGTATGTTATTTCATGTTATGTTAAATGAGGATTGGTTTAAGTTGGTTTCTTAGTACATGATAGTCATGGATGGCAAACAATTGAGAACGAAAGAAATTCATTGTTTTTCCTATTTTATTTGACTAAGAAATTCACAATTATTTTGAAAATTTGCTAACATTTCAACTTCTCACTGAAATGAATGCTGGAAATCATAATCCATACATTGAAGCAGTGGATTGGCTCCAAGGCCATTTCACAGATGAACCCTACCTTGTCTTAGAAAGAAACGCATTTTGTATTCTGTTTCAGGTGACTGGTAAACCCATTGACTCTTATGTTGCAGCTTTTAGAATTGAGGTACCTCAGTGCAAATTGATAGCTAACTTGAGTTACACTTTAAAGATCAAATTGTTGTTCATGGTTTTAACAAAGAAATTCAAGAAAAGTTGCAAAGGCAAAAAAAAACTAAACTTAAAGGAGACAATTGTCATTGTGAGGAGTGTGGAAGTATCCTTAACGTTCAGTTGGGGTTTTAGCTGACTGGAAGCAGCCCATGCATGGCCTTACATGACGTACGTACCGTCGAAAGCAGGTTACTTGTAAATAAACAGGAATGCAAACCTAAGGACAAGAACATTTAGGGCCGGATGTAGGTAGCCAAATACCGGTCGGTAACGGCCGAAATTACCGAATTTCAGCCGTTACCGACCGGTATTGGGCTTTCCAGATGTAGGTGGCATTTTTTAAGGATTCTGTATTTTACCGTATCAGTAATTTAAGGAATCGGTAAAATACCAAATTCTTAAATACCGATTCTGTAAATTACCGAATGCTGATATGTAGGGAGCACTCAAATGAGTGATTTTCCCATCTTAGGATTCGTTATTTACCACCAACTACAAGTTGGTGGTAAATAATGAAAACCTCTGAAAAAACATTTTTTTTGCTTTTCCAACAGTGACATGTTGCAGACATACATGCCCTTAGGGCATGTATGTCTGCAACAGGTGCACCCATACACAATTGAGGGGTGCAACAGGGTGTCAAAGTGACACCCTGCCACTCTTCAATGTTGCCCAATTTTACCGAATCGGTATTTACCGATTCGGTAATTGACATTCATTCCTATGGGCCTGGAGGCCCATTGGAATGAATGGCAATTACCGAATCGGTAAATACCGATTCGGTAATTACCGAAACTTACTGATTCGGTAATTATTTACCTACATCCCAATTGCCTGTTCTTAAATACCGAATCGGTATGATTTGGTATTTAAGAATCGGTAATCTGGGATTACTCCTGTTTGTGAAAATTTAATTGGAGATGTGTCTTATAAAGTATTAGCAGATTCTGGTTCTCCATATAATGAGATTGAGAACAATTTTGTTAACGTCCAATTAAGGTGACAGGTGTTAAGACGATCTTAATGTTAAAACATATCTTTTTGTGGTAATTTGATTGATATTTTGGGATATTGAATTGCTTACATTCAACTCAAAGGTAAGAAAATTGTGCGAATGGTTTATATTATGAAAAAAGTCATTATCTGGTGGCTTGTCTACTGTAGGGTAATTTGAGCCTTACTTTGAGAGCTGGTACTGCTGTACCCAGTTCTTGTGTTGCCAAGCAGAACTGTCACATTATGCAAATTTGTAATCATTTTAAGGATGTGTTTGCCAAACATTTAGGGAAAGTCAAGTGATTTCAGCATATAATTAGATGAAAAGAAAATACAGTTATGGTAAAACCTAAGCTACACAATGTGCTTTAAAAAATAGGCAAGAGTTATATAACCTGCTAAAATAAAAAATGTGCTCATTGAATTGTGCAAGTATCAGAGATGATGGTGGTCTAAGGCTTTGTAAGAATCTTTGGCCTTTAAACAAACAGAATGTAGTTGATTGTCACTCTCCCAGAAGTCAAGAGGATTTTGCGTCTATAGGCAAGACAAGGCTTTTTCCACTTAACAGTTACAGGCCACATTTCACCTAATAAAGGTAACTTCAAATTCCCAACATTTGATTACATTATTTGTTTTTATTTTTATTGACAAAACATAAGTACATAGCAATAACCAAAACAAGAAGGCACAGCACATACAAAATAGACATTTAGTGCCAAACAGGTCAAAATAAAGCAACAATATTAATATATATCTGCACCCACAAACAGGGAAATAACATACAGCATTAGACAACAATTTACACAATGATCCAACAAAGCAGGACAGTGACCATACACAACCAAGATTTATATATCCATATAAGTCATAACTGACTCCCAAATTTGCCGCCTAAGTTTAATTTTCCGCCTACCTTTGAGGGCATATAAACTATACTCCATGTTAAACATAGCCAGGAACGTTGCCCTACATGCCTCAAAAGAAGGGGCGTCTTTTTGCAGCCAACTAGATGCAATGCAGAGCCTAACCACAGCTGTGGCTAGAAAGATTAAATAGACTGATTTACTGGATACCGTATCTGCTGCTGCACCCATCTCTACTCCCAACAGGGTCTGCATAGTACAGGCTCCCCCAAGATTTCAGTAAGGAATTTATCCATATGTTCAAATAGCCTACGTAACTGCTGACATGAGTAAAAAACATGAACTATATCAGCAGGGAGAAGTCCGCAGCGAAAACATTTACCCTCCTGCCCCCCCCCTATTTATTGATTTTATCAGGTGTATAATATAGATTGAAAATCGTTTTGTAATGTTGAGCATAAAGATTAGCAGACAAAAATAGTCGTCATACCAAATCAATCGAAGTCTCCAGTTGTATACCCTGGCATCCTAATCTATTATTCCATTTACTGTTATGGGCTACCAGGTCATTGGGCATTGTACCTAGCATTAAGGTATATAATGTACCAATTCGCGCCTCCTTCCTTACTGCCTCAATAAGAGGATTAGTTTGAATATTCCAACGGGCTTTCAGTAAATATTCCCTATCTCGTAGATATTTGAATAAATCTGCCCGAGAGAGCTGATACTGCTCCTTGCGCTGCTCGAAAGATTTGAGCCCACTGTCCATAAATAGATCACCAACCATAAAAAGTCTTTTAGCCCGCCAGTTATATACCACCCGATCCAAGAATGTAATTGGGAGAAATGTAGGTGCTGTTAGTGGGGTGTACCAGGAAACGCTTTCTACTACATACATCTTCTTAACGACTTTTCTATACTTTATAAGCAGCTATGAGGGTTTTAAATCACGTGCGTTTATAGTAGCTCCAATCCAAATTCAAAAACAATCTATTTTTTACCTCACTGCCGAGCAGCATTTGATATATAGAAGGCGACTCAGCCAGATTAGTTGGTCCTACCCCGGTAAACAATATATTCATATGTTATAACATACAGGCTAAATAATATAAAGTAAAATCAGGGACAGCCCAACCGCCTTGTGGCTTTGGCAAGACCATGTAACGCATTGCTCTTCGAGCTTTTCCTCGTGCCCATATAAATCTAGCACAGATAAACTGTAATTGCACAAGACTGGCTCGTGGTATCTCCAAAGCAACACATCTAAAAAAATATAACATTTGCAGTAGAATCAGCATCTTTAAGACATTACATCTTCCTACCAGGGAACAAAGTAAACATTCACATTGATCCAGTTGTCTCCGGGCCCCTGTCACAAGCCTCCCCCAATTAGACTCAACCAGTGCTGGCAAGCAGGCCCTTATCCTAATCCCCAGGTAAGTCACCTCTTCTAAAACCCTTTGATCAGCATATGAGCCTTTGTTGACACATAAGATTTGTGTTTTAGATGTATTCAACTTGTAGTAGGATACTGCCCTGTATTCTGCGGCAAGTTGCTCTATCTCATGCATTTTCATGCTGGGTTAGGGGACACCACAGCCCCATCGTCAGCTTAAGCAAAGACACAATATTGTTGCTGCTGCAGAATTACTGACTGAATCTGAGAGTTACTTTCTATCATTCTTAAAAAGGGATCTGTATATAATGAAAATAGTAGTGGGGAGCAGGGGCACCCCTGTCTAGTCCTGCGCCTAATGTTCACCGGCTTAGATTCGATCCCCATTGTGCAAATCTTAGCAACAGGTTGGCGATATATCGTCTGAAGAGCACTGATAAACAATTGCCTAAACCCACGTCGTCGCATAACAGCCCGTAAAAATCCCCATGAAACACGATCAAAAGCCTCCTCGGCATCCAATAAAAAGATGTTGAGTGCTTCACCGGTAACATTAGAATGGTCAAACAATGTTATTACCCTATTTACATGATTTGCTGTTCAACGTTTTGGAATAAATCCATGTTGTCTCCACGACACCAATGGAGTTATCACTTCTGCCAGCCTAGTTGCCAAGATTTTCGAGTATATTTTCCCGTCCGCGTTCAACAAAGAAATTGGACGATATGATGCCGGAAGATCAGCCGGCTTATCCTTCTTTCTGAACACGACAATGCTGGCCTCGACCCATGACATAGGAGGCGCCCCAATCTGATCACTTCTGAATGTAGCTAACAGATCCTCCTGTAAGACACCAAAAATCGTGTTATAGATCTCCAACAGGAGTTTATCAGGCCCTGCCGCCTTTCCGGCTGCTAACTCACTTATAGCTGTCTTTAGCTCAACCATAGGTATTGGGGCTTCCAGCCTCTCCGCCTCAGCGTCCCCCAGGTCCTGCTCACAATAGCGCTGTAGAAGTACATCCCCTTTTTGACCATCATATTGTTCTCCGGCATATACATTTACATAGAAGTCTCTAAATACATCCAATACACCAATTTCATCTTCCACAAGCCTCCCACTGGAGTCCAAAATAGCATTAATTCTATGAGCAGCTTCCTTTGATCTTAAATTTTGTGCCAGGCTTCTGCCACTGGCCTCCCCATACTCATAATTCAGTTGACGCTTAGTAAAGTATTTCTTAGCTACCTCTTGGTACCAATAAAGATTTATTTTTGCTTTACACCTAGCTACTTCTGTAGTGAGCTCTCCAACATTGATACTAGCATGTATGCCCCGCATGAGCTTCTCTTCAGCCAGTGTGAGACCCTGGCAAAGTTCCTGCAGCTTTAGCCCCTGTTGCTTTTGTGTGAATAGCCCGCAGCTGAAAGCTTCCCCCCTAAAAGCGGCTTTAAAAGCATCCCAGACAAATCCAATATCCGTGCTACCACGATTAATGCAGAAAAAAGATACAATCCATTCCTTCATATAAGATACAAAATTTTGATCCAACATGACTTTCTGATCAAAAGAAAACCCGCGGGGCTTACCTACTACCTTGATAGATAATAAAGTTAGCACTACCAGACCATGATCAGAAGTGATACTTGGATACACCTGAATTCAAGCATCCTTCAACAAACGATGTGGAACAAAAAAGTAATCCAGCCTCACCCGTTTTTGGTGAGGACAGGAGAAAAAAGTGTATCCAGGGTCACTTCCCCTCAATACGGCCCAGGCATCTGCCAAGCCATGAGCAGATATAAGCGATTGCAGCGCTTTCAACACTTTTGGTTTTCTACCAGTGTACCTATAGTTGTTGCTACCCACGGAATTAGGTGGAAGATTTATGTTCAAATCACCAGAGATGATTACAAGAGTTGGCTATAGCGCGAGCTCGAGATTCAAGAAATCTAAAACTGCTGCCTCATCCAAGTTAAAACCGTATACAGAGCACAGCGTAAATTTCAGTGCCCCAACCACACACTCTGCTACTACCCATCTCCCAAATCCATCTGTCAGTATCCTACCCGTGCTGACGATATGACTTTTTATCAGTATCGCAACACCCCTTGCTGTACCAGCCTTTTTAGTACAAGCCACTACGGTATACCCAAGCTCTGATAATACTTTTCTATTGGCCCATGTGATGTGGGTTTCCTGGAGATACTTCACATCCCAGCAAAGCATCTGCAGCTCACTTGCCACCCGCTGCTTTTTATTGAGATGGTTCAATCCCCTGACATTCAGCGAACCCAATCTAATACCCTTAACTGCCATCTATCTCTACCAAACTAAAAACAAATGAAAGCATGTGCCTATCATATCTAACTGACTTACAGTAAAAACAGAAATGTACTCATGTATTGCTTTTATATTTATCCCCTCACTCCTCCCACCCCCCTCCCCCCATCCCGCCTGCCCACCCCACCCCCACCCCAAACCACCCAAAATGGAGCGTAAGGACCATCTCCTCGATGATGGAGAGTTTTATTTGTGCATCGCCCCCACCCCCATGACCCATCACCCAGATTCCACCTGCCAGCACATCAGCATCCCTGCCATTACATATACATGAATAAAACCTAACGCACATCTTTGATGTCTGAATATTACCCTCATACTGAACTCGTGCTCCAACTATTCCTATACCAGGAGAGGGGAGTAGCCAATAAAAAAAAAGGAAGACAAGAGACAGGGAAAACAGGAACCTACAAAAAAAAACAGCAGGCTAAAGTGCTACAAAGTGAGGAAAAAGAACAAATACTATTAACTATTGGTTGCCCAATGTCTTTAGAAGTTCTTGCGCCACAGCCTCTGATGAAAAGTACTGCGTCTGTTCCTTATATCTCACCTTTAACTTGGCAGGATTGAGGAGAAATGCCTGCCCCCCATTAGCTTGAAACAGTGAAATTAACTGCCTCAATTTCCACCGTTGTTGCACCGTAGTCGCACAAAAATTAGGGCGCACAAAACATTTGCACCCTTTGCCCGACCCTTGCCTGTCCGGCCGGGCTAGATCGTATTTTGCCTCGCGTAGCAAATAATTATTGAGGCATATCAAAATCGCGCTAGGTTGGACATTCCCTTCACCTCCGGGTCCCCCTGCTCTCCTACGTTGAACAAAAGAAAATCTATGTGCCCTGATGACCTCGGTTTCCTAGTTCCAATCCTTCAAATAATGGAAGGCCTCCTTAAACATATCAACCACAAATTGTCTCAAGTCTTGCCCTTCTTTCGATTCAGGTATCCCCAGAACGCGGGGTTATTACGTCTTGATCGATTCTCAAGATCTGTTAACTTCCAGTCAACATCTACCTTGGTCTTTTGCAGTACGTCAATAGCTGCCTGTTGTCTGACCAGAGAATCCTCTGCGCATGAAATACGCTCTTCTACCTCTATCACCCCAGTGATCGTTTCTGCGCAGGACTTCGTGATACGTCGTACAGTGTTTTGCAATTTGCGTACTGCCCCCTGTGTTCGCAAGCCTTCTGCCTTTGTCTCAACCCGGTGGGCCATAATAATCTTATAAATTGTATCCAAGGTGATCACCCCGTCTTCAGCGTCTTCATCCCTCAGATTATTCATATTGATTGCTGCCGCTTGCGCAGGTGGTGTCCCATCCCATCTAGGTTGTTCAACTGAGTTCATTAACTCGTGCTGTGGCGGATTACCAAACTCATGTATTTTCTCACCGTCTCCTGATTCCAGGATTGCTCTACACAGGAATCGTCATCTTCATATTTCCCCCCAATCCCCAACTGTACTGATGTTATCGTTTTCATTCTCATTTTCTGATATTATTGACAGGTCCGACATTGAGTAAAATTTACCCCCTGAGCTGGCAGATTCTACATCATTCCCTTTGTCAAAAAGACTGCCACCAATACCATCTGTATTTAAACTGGCTTGCAAATCCTTGCCCAAAGTTAGTAGCCCGCTCGTAGTAAGCCCATCTGAAGTCCTGCGGACCCTGTTGTAGACATTTCAGTAGAATTGGCATTTACCATGCCAGCAGTATCTACAGGTAAAACCGATAGTGTAATATTGACAGTGACTCCACCTGCAGATGAGGGTGCAGATGAGGCTATTGAGCTTTTTACCAAAATTGCATCTCCGTCTCACTTGGCTTTTAGCGTGGGTTTTTTAGGGAAGATTGCCGGCACAGTGAGGTTTCTACCAGGGGTATCTTGCTGCATGCGCCTAGAATCTAGCGCTAAATTTTTATTCAATGTTCAGGCTGCCTCCGTCTGACTGCTTCATTGCCGTTTCCACGAGCTATGTGGGGTAATGGGTGTCTCTGCATTAACCACTGAGACAGTCCCGCCATCCGCTACTGCTGCTCCAACAATTGCTGTGCCCGTGGCGGCACCCCCACAGGTTTTTGCACCTCTACCCTTCGGGGCCATCGCCCCGCCACTGCTACCGCTCCAAGCGTCGAGTTAAACCAACCAGGAGACGATGCTCCACGTTGTGCACCGCCCCTATGCCGAGGTATCGGTCGAGGTCAACATATTCTTCTCCGGCCGCCACTCCAGCCTCCACGCCACCTCCGCTCTAGAGCCACAGTCTGTGGGGGAAAGCAGCGGCGGTAATCAGCAAAACTGCCTGCCACGGAATCGGATCCTAGCAGCTAGCCTCAGTCCATCGAAGTCGGGTGCGTCCACTCAGGTGAGAGCCATGGCAGAGCAGTGCACAAACTACTCACACGGCCAACGCTGCGGCCACCATCTTGCTCCTCATTTGATTATATTATTAAGTCCAGATTGTTCTTTTTGCTTGTGCCTTTTGGTTTGCCATTAACCACTTCTTTGTTCCAAAGACTTGTGGATAATTCATTTGGGAACATAGAAGAGATTGCTGTATTCCAAGATGTATTTTTTCATTTGATCCTTGACTTGCAGAACTTAATAGAATTCTAAGCAAAGTACTTCAAATGCTTCAGAGTAGATGTATGGCACTTTGAATGGATAATACCATTTTTTTATGAAAAGAAGTAGAATATATAGAACACAGTATAGCCGTTCCTTGGTTGAGGATTTTCACAAAGAGATAAAATTATCAGTTCACCGGCTTTGGCTCCTTTTAATAAATTGTTAGATTGTAATGTTACGTTTGATGCCTGGTATGGGCTTGAGAGTGATTTTAATCCAGAATTCCTCTCAGGAGAGGTTCAGTACACAACAAAGTTGCTTTGGGTCTAGAGATTTGTCAAAGACTAAAAAGAGATACTCAATGAAAGAGAGGGTGTGTTTGGTGCGTGGAACTTTTTAAAGATGTTACCTTGAGGAAGAGAATTCTCTCTCAGAACAGATCACAAACCTTTTGTATTTATGCTTTTCAGAAATGGTACCAGCAAAACATATTCCAGTTTGTTAGGCTTTAAGCCAAACTATATGAGTTCAGTTTCACAATGTAATATATCCCAGTAGAGAACAATTATGGAGCAGACCACTTATCCAGATCGTTGTGTGGTAAAGTATGTTTGAATGTATTAGGTGTGTGTTGACGCGTCTCTGTTTGATGTCAGGAGAACTGTGGTGGTGAGAGGTATGAAGGAGAGCTATCAGTGAATTGAAATAAAAAATATGGTCAATAATTAGCCCTGTGAAAGTGTTATGTCCACAAATTTGCAGGTGTTCAGGAAGGTCAAATAACAATTGTCCGTCAGTGGAGGGTGAGGCAGTGGTAAGAGTAGATCATTTGTTTGATCCTCTAGGGAGTGTCAGCATGAAGATCATAAGGATTGCTCACAAATGACACTTAGGAGACATTGCAAGAAAAACAAATAGTAAGATATATGTTTTGGTGGCCACACATGAATTAGAGGATCTCAGTGTTTTTTAGGTCATGTGTAGTTTGTTCATATACTGACAGGGCCTTTAAGTCTTCTCCCCTGTCCCAAAGGTTCATGGGAGCAGATCTGCATTGATTTTCAGGTTCTCAATGACAGTATAGGAAGTGACCTGCTTTATATGATTATTCATATGGAGTATTATTCCAAATGAATAGAATTGAAATTTATCAGAATGTCAACAACGTAGATAGTTATGAATTTCTTAAAGAATGTTGTGCCAGAGAGGGTTTGCATATACCTATTTTTTAAACTTTATCTATTGTTTTATTCAACAAAGTACATACAATGAAGCCAGGGCTAAATATAAAAGAATACTACCATGTGTGGCACAGCAAATGGCTATGGAAGAGAAAGATTAGAAGCAAGTAGAGGGCCAGAGAAACTACAGAGACAAGTTACATTTCAAAAGCAGACACGGCGCATCAGTGCATCACAGATCAAGTCAGGAGTGGGCCTTCTATAGCATTCATTGTTAATAAGGGTTTAGCCTGCCACTTCATCATCTGCAGAACAATCCAAGAACAGCAAGTAGTCCTGCAGTGGCTGACAGATATCTATGGGGCTGGAAGTAACTGGCTGCAAGAAAGCATACTGTTCAGAATTAGTATCACAATAGGACAGATCTGTGAGCCAGGCAGACACCGTAGAGGTGGTGCACGCACCCCAATGAAGCAAGACCTACCGTTTGGTTAGGAGTAGGGCAATGGCAGCAAAACAACATAATGCTAATGGTAGTGTCCTAACGAACCCCAGCAAAGCCATCAGGGGGTCAGGAACAAGAGGCTGTTAAAGCATGAGAGACAAAGTAGAATATTTGTAATCCCACTAGGATGCAATCACCCGATAGGTCCATGATAAATCTGCCTGTTCCGCCTGGCATTTAGGGCAACAGTGTGATATGGTGGGATTGAAATTGGCCATAGCCTGAGGGGTAGTGTAAGCCAGGGTTTGCATATACCATCCACACTAATACGGGTTTACTTTTCAAGAACAAAATAATGAGAACATTCTTGACTAGAAATATCGATGAAAGGGCACCTCTTGCTCGGACTGTGAAGAAAGAAAAACGTTTTCTTTCAAATAACCCTCACCGACCCGGGCTTCCCCTTGGTGGCATGCTTCATCATACGGTCCATCCCTGCCCTCTACAGACAGAGGCGTGCTGCTACCTACGAATATGCGGGAGCACCGAATGGAAAAATAAGGATGGCCCTGTGGTGCACAGACAAAATATCGAGATTTAAATTTCGATATACAATTATATCGAAGTTTAAATATCGAAGGGATACAATATCGAAGGTAAGTAATATCGACACTCTTAATATCGATATTAGTAATATCGAAGTTTTAAATATCGATGTCAGTAATATCGATGTAAATAATTTCGATGTTACTAATATCGGATTTTTAATCATTTGTGTGTATATTTTATTATATTTATTATGTATTTTAATTTTTTTCATGTAATTTAATTATATTTTGTTTTTTAGTACTGTAGCGGGTTGTGGGTTTATAGGGGAATAGGGTGGGAAGTAATTTAATTATGTAAAATTAATTATTAATTAGTAGTTATTTATAATTAATTTTAAATAATTGGTAATTAAATTTAATTAATTGGTAAATAATTTTAATTATTTGAATAATTGAAAATTATGTTCTGTAGTTTGTTATGGGTTTATAGGGGAATAGGGTGGGAAGTAATTTAATTATGTAAAATTAATTATTAATTAGTAGTTAATATTAATTAATTTTAAATAATTGGTAATTAAATGTAATTAATTGGTAAATAATTTTAATTAATTGATTAATTGAAAAATATGTTCTGTAGTGGGTTGTGAGTTTATAGGGGAATAGGGTGGGAAGTCATTTAATTATGTTGAATTAATTATTAAGTAGTAGGAATTATAAATTAATTAAAATTAATTGGTAATTAATTTTAATTAATTGGTAATTAATGTTAATTAAATCATTAATTGATAAATGTGTTCTGGTGTGGGTTGTGGGTTTATATGGGAATATGGTGGGAAGTAATTTAAATGTAATTAAGTAATAATGTATTTAAAATAATTGATTTGTTAATTATATAATTGTTAATTAATTATTAATTGGTAAATAAATATTATAATATGGTATTTTTTTATAATTTTTTTAAGTTAAATATATTTTGCTAATCATGTTTTCAATAATTATGTATATGTATTGTAAATGGTTTATATTTATTTAATAGTTTATATTTTTATAAAAAAAAATAAACATTTATTTATAAGTATATCATTTTAACCTCTACGGAATCCAACAGTTTCCCTACTGTTGCACTCTTTGGAGTTGGAATAGTAATTTTTACTCCTATGCTATCCAACACTTTCCCTACTGTTGCACTCGCTGGAGTTGGAATAGTAATTGTTTCCCCTACGCTATCCAACACTTTCCCTACTGTTGTACTCTCTGGAGTTGGAATAGTAATTTTTACCCCTACGCTATCCAACACTTTCCCTACTGTTGCACTCTCTGGAGTTGGAATAGTAATTTTTACCCCTACGCTATCCAACACTTTCCCTACTGTTGCACTCTCTGGAGTGGGAATAGTAATTTTTACCCATACGCTATCCAACGCTTTTCCCAACTGTTACACTCTCTGGAGAGGGAATAGTAATTTTTACTCATACGCTATCTAAAATGTATTTATTTAGTTTTATTAGTTTTATGTTGTTATTAATTGTTATTTATATTATTATTTTATGTATATAAATTTATTTGTAATTTATTATATATTTATTTATTTATAAGATATTAAAATAATCAATGTAGAGTTATTTTGTAATGAAAAATATACTATGTATTATATCTTAATTATTATTAATTTGCATTACATTATGTATTATTTTTAAATATTATAATATAATTTTAAATATATTTATTACATTTATAAGTATTATTTTGTTAATATTACAATATTATTTTAATAAAACAAAACGATATTTTACAAAAAACTATATTTTTGACATTCTATATTATTTTTTCGAGATTTTTGTACTTACCTTGTTAGGTATAGGATCCCGATATTTTTGCCATCGATATTTTTGTTGCGATAATTGTGTATGTCGATATTAGTGTATTCGATATTTTGTCATAGATTCGGCCCTGTACCCCTATAAACCTATGTGGTCTTGTTATGAAGATGGAGTGGATTTTGGAAGGGAACGTTAAAAATATCAAAATAGTGGGACAAAAACAACTTTCTTTTTTACCCCTAATTGATATGCTAAAATCTGGGGACACGCGGGGAATGCTAGAGGTGTGATTACCTATTGTTTCCCTGGTTGGTTGACTAGTTTTAAGCCCTAACCCAAGGTTTTTCATCAGAACCTCAAAGGAGAAATGATGCTCCCACTCCTGATGTTGCTATTAGCACAGTTAAGGTGATAAACAAAAATAAGAAAACAAATTGTGCAGACATGTATTAAGAGTGAAAAATGAACCACTCACTACGGGATCATGTTGGTTACCATCATGTGTATTTTGAAGGTTGAAAAAATGAAGGGGAAATTGGGGCATTGTGCGGACATGTATTTGGAGCAAAAAATTAACCGCTTACTACGGGATCATGTTGATTACCAATATGTATATTTTAGAAGGCTGAAAGAGAAGTCGTGGCATTGGGGTCCATGTTTTGAAGAAATGAAATAACCGCCCATCTATTAATCATGCTGATCAAAAAAGTTGTCTTATTTAAGGCGAGCAGATCGTGAATGGAGAACTGGAAACGGGGTGGCTCACTCCGTCACATGAAAGTCATGGATTGGTTTGGAAGTATGCAAGAGTGTGCCCCCTTCTCAGAATGGAGGTAAATAATTCTTAGTTCACAGTTGAAAAAATATGTTCATACGAATTGGCCCCAAGGAATATTTTAATTTAGACCTGTCTCATGGGATTCGAGTCTATAAACCCATCTCTGTTCTTTCTCAAATAGATGGGATTCATTGCTGATTTGTTCAATCACAGTCCACCTCAAATCCTTCAGTGTGCGTTTGCTTTCTATGTAATGAGATGTTATCTTTGTCGTGGCTCGTTGACATCTCAAATTACTTCGGCGTTCACATATGCATGTTTTAATTTTCCTGGAAGTCATACCCACATAATGCAGGTTGCATGGGCAGGTGATCATATATAAGACCCCCTTAGAGTCGCAATTGTTAAACCAGCATTGTTCCCAAATGGTTTTGTCATTGAAAATGATCTTTTTGCTGGTTTGTGTCATGTGGCTCACACTACAATTACCACATGTGTGATGGCCACTAATGGGTGCAGTGAAACCCTGATTTGGTGGGTTTTCTCGGGGCGTACATGGTCGAGTATGGACCAACTTATCCTTCAGATTGTGATTCCTTCTATGGGAAAACATAGGTTTAGGTAGTATGACAGTACTGCCACTAAGAATTCTCCAGTGCTTGTTAGGTATTTTTGTTACTGTGTCGGAAGCGCTATTGTATGTTGTTATACAGACGGGACGCGTTTCATCAGTTACTCTTGTGGTAGGATCCAAAAGGGCTTGTCTGTCATTGTGCTCTAGCTGGAAAACTGAAATGTTTTTTTTAGACCTCAATATTTTCCCTAACTGGGGTAGTTTGAGGACTACAACACACTTCAAAACCACAGCCCAAAACTGCCTTTTAAGTTTTGATAGTCACCATCCGAGGCACGTGAGGGAGAACCTGCAGTTCGGGCAATTCTTGCAACTAAGGTGCAACTGTTCCGAAATCAACGATTTCAAATCACAAGCAACAGATCTGAGCACAAAATTGAAAGCACACAACTATCCAGACAAAATAGTGGCAAAAGCAATGAAAATACATTATTGAATTTGAGATGTGAGCCCCAAAGCCTCCCATCTATAATCCACTACAAAAGGGAAGAGTTGGGGACAACTGATGGGTGTTGTTGCCTTCAAGGTCCTTGGAATGACATTTAAAGGTAGGTGGACTGAATGAATTGCAACACTAGAGGAAAAATAGAGATGAAACCAAATAATTATAGGAATTCAATTGGTCAGAGGTGGAGACTTAGGAGGTGATATAATTGATAGTGAGCCTTTTCATTTGCTCCAGGAGATGAGGTTATGATGATCAACAGCTTACCAGGAAACAACCCAGTACCTGGGAGCTTTCTGAGGCACTGCAGGGATGTGATGAGAAAGATGCAAACATAAGTAAAAGGAGACTGAAAGGAGCTTGGGCTAAATCCTAGTAAGTCCCTCACTGTAACAGAGCCACGGGGGGTAAGCAAGCACGAAAGCGAAGTGGATATAGGACGGAAACTCCAAGGCTTACAGTATACTAATGTTGCTAGGCACTTGTGTATTCTTCTGGCACTGTTAAAAAGGCTCCACAACAAGCCATGCATGCACTTCAAAAATGATCCGTGACACTAGCACCCAGCCACCAAGCAATGATCTTACTTCGGCACCAGTGACGAAGGACTGGGCGGCAGTGTTGCGGTACTTAAAAGTTGCGAACTATAAGAAAGTAGGATATTATTGCATTCTTCCTTAGATATACTGTACTTGATGTGTAAAACTAAGCTTGGAATAGAAAGCAATTTGCAATCTCTCTGTAACCTCTATGTTAAATTTAATTTAAGGGTTCTCCTCCTTAGATGTTTCACTGCAAGTTGGAATAAAGATCAGTTGGAGATTTGTGACTGTGAGGTAGGAGGTAGCGAATTGAACTTTTTAGTTTCTTGTACATGTTGTAAGATATTGGAAAATTAATGGCTTATGTCAATGTGTATTATGTTTTGGGTGCGGACTAGGAGTGAAGCACTCAGTCTATGAAAAGACTCCTACAGCAAAATAGTTTACTTTGCCTTTGTGGATTATATCGGGAAAGCTTGAAGGTGCAGAAAGAAAATGCAACAGCCATTATCATCCATCTTCCTAAGACCCAAAAGCACTTTATAAAATTACATTGTTTTACTTAATGTGATATTAACTAACATCTGTCCATCTATATGTACTGGAAATGTGATTATTTTTAAAATATAATATACTGTACATTTTGAGATTTTATAGAATTTACAAAATGTTATGTTATGTTACATGGTATTTGTATAGTGCACGTGCACCGACAGGTCTCTTGGCTCTGGGGAGTCTGGGAGGGGAATAGTTAAGCAGAGAAGCATCTACTTGTAGGGCAGGGTGATCAACCAGGTCTTGAGTTGTTTTCTGAACCGTAGGTAATTGACCTCAAGCCTGAGGGAGGTAGGAAGTGCGTTCCAGAGCTTTTGACCCAGAAAAGAGAACCGGGTCCCACCAATGCGTTTACGTCTGATTCTGGGCACCGTCAGAAGGTTCTGATGCATAGATCTCAGAGTACGCTTGGGCAGGTGCTTACTGACTAGCGAGGCAATAAAACTAGGGCCGGTTTCTAAACCTAGGGCCGGTTTCTTGATTAGCTTTAAAAAGAATACAGCCAGTTTTAAACATAGCTCGCTGCTCCACTGGTATCCAGTGGAGATCTTTAAGCAAGGGGGTGATGTGGCATCGTCTATCCTTAAGGTAGATGATTCTATCTGCTTGATTCTGGATCATCTAAAGGCAATGTCTCTGGTATTATGGGAGGCCTAATTAAAGGGCATTACTGTAGTCAATTTTGGATAGAATAAGAGCTATTGCAATTTGGGTAAAGGCCTCTTTACTAAAGAAGCGTCTGATCTTACGCAATTTGCACAGTGGGACAAAGCAAGCAGATGTAACTGAGCCGATTTGGGCATTCATAGAGAGATCTGTGTCAATATGAAGGCCCAGACTCTTTATCACTGGTTTATGAGTAGGTGCCACGCCTAATTCAGGGGGCCAGTAGGAGGGAGTCCAATGCGTTAGTTTACTACCGGGAACAATTATCTCAGTCTTTTCAGAGTTTAACTTTAATTGGTTGTTGTTCATCCAGGTTTTCTGAGGTCTCTCAGTTTAAGTAGAAACCAGAAGACGTATAGGTATGCAATGCGAAGCGGTTATTCGTGGTTTCTGCTTCGGCGTCCTCGCTGTGTACAACTTCCTGGTCCCCCAGGATCCTTTGCGGACCAGGAAGTAGTACACAGCGAGGACGCCGAAGCAGAAACCACGGATAACCGCTTCGCATTGCCGCGATTGAACGGAGCGCGGGCCATGATCCCGGAAATATTGATTGGTCCCCCAGGATCCTTTGCAGACCAGGAAGTAGTACACAGCAAGGACGCCGAAGCAGAAACCACGGATAACCGCTTCGCATTGCCGCAATTGAACGGAGCGCGGGCCATGATCCCAGACATATTGGTTCATCTTCTGGTGTAAAGGCGATCCCAGATCCGCCGACTACACACTCCCATTCACGCCCCTCCGCCGCCGGGAGCACTCGCCGCACCCACCGGCTTCACAGAATTACTTTACTCGACAGGCAGTCATCGCACACAATCGTAGGAATCAGTCACCTGCACCATATGGTTGACTACCCGGACATACCTATACGTCTTCTGGTTTCTACTTAAACTGAGAGACCTCGGTTCTGATGAGAACTCATTTACTCTTTTGAGTTCGAAACGCGTAGACTCTATAAGCCTAAAAAGATTATCTAAAACTGTGAAAAACATCAAACGGTTCTTACAAAATACAAATGTTTTTGGGCTTTACTGTAATCCAATTGATTACATTGTTGAAATAATTCACATTGTTTCTTGTCGATGTGTCTGTATATATTGTGTATATAGTGTGGTGTGAAAGTTGTATGATTGAAGGTGTGTGATCTGTTTCTGTCTAACTTTTTCCAATTTTTCTATTTTTGTAAAAATATATATTTGAATATATGCTATTTGTTGTTTATGTTGTACATAAGGTCTTAAAAAATAAACTTGGAAAAAATGTAATTCCTTTGAGGTAAAAATGACTAAATGAGTCTAATCAAAATAAAATAAATAAATGACACTTTTAGGTCAAAATAAACATTTGTTTCAGCTCTGATGTTTAGCCAAAAGAAGGCAGGTAATTGATTGGCAGCACGTGCATTTTCTGTTGTTTACTATTAGCTTGTGGCAAGCTGTGCTGTTGGGAGCCCGAACCCAGTAGTTTTTGTTCATCCTTGTAAAGGAGAAGCACCCGGGACCATCCTGGTCCGCACCAGACGCCATCTTTGTTCCACTGCGTGGTTTGCATTAGCAAAGGCCTGTTGTTCAGATCGACGATCCGACACCGCCGACAGCAGCAGACTACGTGGGACAGCTCGTCCCTCCAGCCTGGTCGTGAAGAGCAGCTCCTGGTCCGCGCAGCTACAGAGGGAAGCGACCCTTCCTTCACCTGACTGCGGCAACAGCATCTGGTTCCCTCCTGGTTCCAGCACCGTCACTGGCTAGTGACCGAGACTCTGTCCCCTTCCCTTTCAGGACTTCTTCCTTTCAGTTCCATCCTTGGAACCACCGGACTCCTCCACCTGGCTGCCTGCCAGCAACTCCTTGTTTCAGGCATCACCGGGATCAACGCAGCAAACCCGACGCAACTTCAGCCCTATGCACCCGCAGCCTGTGGGTTAGGTAACTAAAGCGACTAGGTGCTGAAGTCTGTGTACACTATCCTAGTGTCCAGGTCCACTGTTGTTTTCCCTCCCTCCAGCCGGGTTCGTCCGGAATCCGTAACTTTCTAAACTGTAAGATCCATAGACGTTGGTACGCATCCCGCGTGAGAGTTCCCACTCTGCACGTGAGTCCCGTGGGCCTCCTGCTCCTTACTTACCTAGTTCGTAGCGTAGTCCCAGCAATCCTCCAGCCTCTGGATCTCCTTACAGTACTTTCCTTCCTCGCATTCCATTATTTTGAGTATATGGTTTGTCGTGCCCCTAAGGCGCACTTGTAAATATTGTGCGAACTCGTATTTCCTTTTTAGTATTATCATGTGCTTAGCCCTCTGACCTCATAAAGAGTCCAGAGGTGTATGTTAGTTAATAAATATCTGTTTATTTTCATAACAACCTGTGTGGTGCCCTTTCACTTGGTATTCAAGGGGTTATATGTGGTAAAACAGCTGGCTTCACATGCCATTCAGAGTTTAGCCTAAATACTGCTTTTGTCCACGCTACTAGGATAGCTGGTCTATGAGGTTGACGTACAACCAATCACCATAAGGGATGTTTGGACTGATACAAGGTCACTAGAACTAGTGAGCATCATATATCAGGCCAACTTCTCACAGGAGTTTCCAAAAGCAAATTATTTCTGCTGTCCTTGTCCTGTCCTTGACAGGTTCTAGCACTGCCGCGCACGCGCTGCTGCTGGCGCTTTTGCTTTTAAAACTCTCCTGATTTTGTATCTGATTTGATTATTCTTTTTAGCACTTTTCCCCTGCTTTTAGCTGGGTTTCGCCCCCTCCCTCATACTGCATTTAAATTGGCTCCTCCACTGCCGTTGGCGGGTCTGGGTCCCGAGGGTGGTCCTGTGTGGGCGCCATTTTGCTTTGGGCTCAGTGTACAGCTACGGGCGCCATTTTGGAGCGTCCTCGCGCTCGCGCTGGGATTGGTGGCCCTATTTAAGGCGGATCTTCCCATCTTGGCTGCCTTGACAGGTTCTAGCACTGCCGCGCACGCGCTGCTGCTGGCGCTTTTGCTTTTAAAACTCTCCCGATTTTGTATCTGATTTGATTATTCTTTTTAGCACTTTTCCCCTGCTTTTAGCTGGGTTTCGCCCCCTCCCTCATACTGCATTTAAATTGGCTCCTCCACCGCCGTTGGCGGGTCTGGGTCCCGAGGGTGGTCCTGTGTGGGCGCCATTTTGCTTTGGGCTCAGTGTACAGCTACGGGCGCCATTTTGGAGCGTCCTCGCGCTGGGATTGGTGGCCCTATTTAAGGCGGATCTTCCCATCTTGGCTGCCTTGACAGGTTCTAGCACTGCCGCGCACGCGCTGCTGCTGGCGCTTTTGCTTTTAAAACTCTCCTGATTTTGTATCTGATTTGATTATTCTTTTTAGCACTTTTCCCCTGCTTTTAGCTGGGTTTCGCCCCCTCCCTCATGCTGCATTTAAATTGGCTCCTCCACCGCCGTTTGGCGGGTCTGGGTCCCGAGGGTGGTCCTGTGTGGGCGCCATTTTGCTTTGGGCTCAGTGTACAGCTACGGGCGCCATTTTGGAGCGTCCTCGCGCTCGCGCTGGGATTGGTGGCCCTATTTAAAGCTTTCCTCTCCCGAGCAGCGGGACGCGCAGGTGGGACGCCGTCGCTTAGCCGGAGTCGTGCCAGAGTCCTGCCCGTCTGCGCTCGTCCGCGACGAGGAAGCGCGAGACGTGGTAGGGCCTGGTTTCTTTTTCCTGTCATTCATTTTAGCTTACCTTTTGGATGTCGACTTATTCACGGTCAGAGTTGCTTGCTATAAGGAGCAGGGTCAGGGTCTGTTTATGTGACCCTGTAGACCCTTTAGTGGGCCCATACACCTGTGCTTGTAAGGGTTGGTCTCTAGAGAGCCCAACTAAGATCTGCTCTCTGGAAAATGCCACCCCAATTATACATAAGATCGATGCTGCTCGGGGCCTCTGGATCTGGTGTTTAAATGTAAGATCACTGGTCAAACATTACCAGTTTATACATGACCTGATTGAAAAAGAGGATCCTGATCTTTTTCTACTCACTGAAACCTGGCTTCAGGATTCAGATGTCGCTATTTTAAATCTTGCTTTCCCTCAGAATTACACGGTGTTTACGTTTAACAGGACTACGAGAGGAGGTGGTATCGCCATGGCAGTTAAATCCTGCTTTCCTGCTGAATGGAAAGCTTCTGGGCTGCCTGCTTGTGAAAGTGCACTCTTCAAAGTTGCTTTTAGCCATCACTTTACGTTTAGCGGTTTGCTCATATACCGCCCTCCTGGCAATGATTCGGTCTTCAAATCCGCGCTGGCCGATCTGGTTAGCCCTATAGTGCTCGGTTGTGCGAACTTTAACATCATGGGTGACCTTAATATTCATTTTGATAATAGGCCATCCGCAACCGCTAATACCTTGCTGGCGGATCTCGAAGCTCTTCAACTCGTCCAGCTTGTCACTCTTCCCACCCATACAGGGGGCCATATTCTTGACCCCATATTTTCCACGCTTGAGGAGGTGAAGGTGTCAGATCCGATGCAGTTGGGATGGACGGATCATTTGCTAGTAGAAGCCTTCTGTCCTATCCACGACAAACCTTTTAAATCGGTGGATAGGCCAACTCTAAAAAGGCATTGGCATAAGCTCAAACTGGAAGAGTTTTATAGCTTACTGGAACAGAAACCCTTGAGCGCCTTTGTGAATGTGGACCAGGGTTACCAGCTGTTCTGTGCTTGGATCTCTGACGCTTTGAATCTTCTCATACCTATGCGCTGATCGAAAGGCCATGCGAAGACATCCAGCCCATGGTACAATGAGTCCCTGGCAGAGCTGAAAAAAACTTGCCGGAAAGCAGAGAGGGACTGGCGAAGATCTTATGACCCTGCTCTGAAAACCCTGTACTTTGCCAATTTGAAGCTCTATCACAGGGCCATTTGCAGAACACGGGCCGCATTCTACGCGCAGGAATTTTTGGCCAGTACTAATCCATCAAAATTGATTTTTAAGGTCCTGAAAGACCTTATGAAGAAAAGAGCTACCTCGGAAGTGATTTGCACCGACTCCCATTGTGAGAATTTGGCAACTTTTTTTCTGGAGAAAGTGCAAAAAATATACAGAGGATTTGATCTGTGCCGGCCAAATCCAGAGATAGTTGACCCTAATCTTTCAGGGTACGAGACTTTGACTGTCCTACCTGAGTTGTCCACCAAGGCTTTCGACAGACTTAGCCTCAGTGTTAAATCAGGCTCCCCCCTGGATCCGCTGAAGCCAGCTCTTATTAACACACTTTCCCCGCTGTGCCGAGCTCCCATATTAAATCTCATCAATATGTCACTGTCAACTGGAATGGTTCCTTTTGCTTGGAAACAGGCGGTAGTTACTCCTATCTTAAAAAAGGCTAATTCTGACCCCTTGTTGCCAGAAAACTACCGCCCTATATCTCTATTGCCTTGGATGGCTAAAGTAACGGAAGCTCATGTCAACTCGATCCTGTCTGAGCACTTGACTCGTAATCAGATATTGGATCTGAGTCAGAATGGCTTCCGGCCAGGACACAGTACAGAGACTGCATTACTGTACATCAATGAACATCTTCGCCTGGTACTGGATTCCGGACGTACTGCAGCGCTCTTGCTATTAGATCTGAGCGCTGCTTTCGATACTGTGTCCCACCATATACTGCTCCAACGCTTAGAGGAAGCTGGAGTAGCAGACATCACCCTCCAGTGGCTCCGATCTTTTCTGTCGAAGCGATCCTTTAAAGTGGCTATACCACCATGCCAATCCACCATTCATCCCCTGGATCTGGGAGTCCCACAGGGCTCCTCGTTGAGTCCCACCATGTTCAACCTCAATGTGAAACAGCTAGCTGCGTTCGTCAAACAATGGGGTCTGACGATGACCTCATATGCGGATGATACGCAGCTGGCGGTGACACTAAGTGGAGACCCTGATGTGGAAGCTCCCAGACTCCGAGCGGGACTGGTGGCAGTAGCGTCTTGGCTCCGCACCAATTGTCTTCAGTTGAATGCCACCAAGACTGAGGTGTTGGTGTTGGGGAAACACGCTGAGATATGGGGAAACCAATGGTGGCCTCCTGAGCTGGGCGTTACTCCGATACCAGCTTCCGGAGTGAAAAATCTAGGAATTTGGCTGGATCCCGCGCTCACTTTTACGGGACACACTAAGAAGGTGGCTGCCACGTGCTATGGTATCTTGCGTGGCATAAGGCCGGTTCTGAAGTACTTTGATCCCCCTATTCGGCAGCTCGTGGTCCAGGCATCGATTTTATCTCGACTGGACTACGGAAGCTCGCTGATGTTAGGGGTGAACCAGGCGGAGGCCTCCAGGCTCCAAAGGGTCCAAAATGCCGCGGCGCGAGCCATTGTAGGCCTTCCCAGACATTGCTCTGTGTCAGGTACCATCCGGGCCCTACACTGGCTACCGGTCAGACAACGGATTAAATTTAAAGAGCTTTGTCTGGCCTTTAAAATTATGAAACTTTCCTTGCCGCCGGCACTTGCCAACCTGCTTACTCCTTACATCCCTCTGAGATCATTAAGATCAGAGGCTCTTCATCTGGCAGTCTGCCCCCGTTTTAAATTGAGTAGAATGGGTGGCCGCTCTTTCCGGGTGCTTGCAGCAGGGTTGTGGAACTCGCTCCCGGTGCACATCCGAGCTCTTAATGATCTGTTCACCTTTAGGCGGGCGATTAAAACTTTTCTGTTTCTTGCCGTTGAGTAGCCGTCCTCTCTTCTATGTGTGTGTTATGTTATAGTACCTGTCTGAGCGCCAGGACGCCCCTTTGCTGGGGCAGCTGTGCGCTGTAAAAATATAAATAACATAACATAACTCGTTATTATGTGGTTGCACTACTGAGTCCTGTGCAGGAGTCATGAGTTTCTGACCTCTGGAGACTGTGAAACTAGATACAAGACCCCAGGCAATGCCTAAACAGGTTCTTGAGCAGGTACCAAAGTAATGGCAATACAGATCATGGGATAGTTTTATCATCAGGTGCTTGTGATACATTATAGGCAGATACCTCAATAATTTAAGATAATTCTGAAAGAGTACTTCATCTCCACTCCCTAAAGCAAGGCATGAGCAGAGCCTGGAAAAAGGAGGAAAATGCATCAGCAGGTGTTTGAAAATATGAGCAGAGCAAGAGCATTCAAATCCTCTACCAGCATGCTTGGAAAAACCCTTTTAGAGGATCCTTGGAAAAACCTAGGGGGGCATATTTGAAATAAAAATGCAAAATGTTATAATCCGCTCTTTTGAAAGATATAGAGGAAGGCCTTTGGAAAAATCCTTTGACAACTTCCTTAGAAAACCTAGAGCCAGATATTTGAAGAAAATGATGAGCAAATCCTAGGAAAAGTTACGATCAGATCCTAGGAAAAAACTATGGGCCCGATTCACAGAACTAACTTAAGACAACATCCTAAACGTACTACTTTTGGTATACACAGAAGTTAGGATTTTGTCTTAAGTTTGTCTTAAGACAAACTTAAGACAAACTTAGGACAGATTTAAGACAAACTTAAGACAAAATCCTAACTTCTGTGAATACCAAAAGTAGTAAGTTTAGGATTTTGTCTTAAGTTAGTTCTGTGAATCGGGCCCTATGAGTTGATCCTTGAAAAAAACCTATGATAAGATACCTAAAAGAGCATTGAAGCAGATCCTTGGAAAAATGTATGCCAAGTCATTAGAAATCCTTGAAATGATTCAGGAGCAGATAGTGAAAAATTATGCCCTTGTAATAAGTAATGAACAAAAATCCTCAGAACAGGTAATGAGCAGAGTCTGCATACAATTATCTAATTTTAATAACACCGAATTTGAAAGTATCTATCAATGGTTTAATTTCATTTTTTATACCAGAACAACGCTAAGGAGTATGAAACTGATGTCTATCCCTTATACGTACGCTCCAAGTCTAAAACAATTTATGTACGTAAAGGAGTATAAAGTTGTTGTTTACTTTTTTCTATGTTTTAATATGAAATGTGTATGTATTGTGATATATTTTAATGTATATAATCATGTTATCGATCAAACTAAATTTTCTTACATGAAAGAAGAGATACGGGGGTAATTTGTAAGCCACCCCAAAGACAGCTCAAGTGCCAATTCCAGAGTGTTCTTGGGGCAAGCCATAGTGGCAATCATTAACACACCTTAGTAAAATTAATGACCAAATCATAGTAAATCAAGAGCCCATCAATGGGCTTTTGGTCGGCAAATATCAGAATAATTTATAATCCCCCGACCCCTCCAGTAAATATTGTCTAACTCACAGAGTAATAAGTTCAGGTGTTGCTAACGGGAATTTTATTCCAAATTCACAGGTTCCTAGCAGTTCTGATTCTCAGAACATTTTGTGAATGTTAAGTGTTACAACTATATGCAGAACGTTGAAGCTGGTTTTCAAAATCTAAACTCCTGATTTACAATACCAGGATTTGTAGTTTTCATGTACGTCTTTGGAAAATGTAAAAATTGGTAGGAATTTCTGCAGTGGGAAACGTAGGCTTAGAGCTATACATATGGACGTTCCAAGTAGCTGGGTTGAATATTACAGAATCAAGGTAAGTAACATAATCCTGCAAAAATATAGTATGCAGAATACTGACTACCACTTTATCATGAAGGTAAGAATGTATAGATATGTGTGGATTTACTATTCTTAACTCCACATTTACAAACCTTGAAAATATATATTGTCATGGTATGTAGATAGGGAGTTAAGAATAGTAAATGTATACTTATCTATAGGTACACTTCAAGGAATGATAAGCTGGAGTTGACATTTTGACAAGATGATTTTCAAACCTCAATAAAGTAGAACCCTCACAAAAGTATTTAGGGCCAGATGTACGACCATAGTAAATTGCGACTCGCAATTTGCGCTCAATTGCGAGTCGCAAATGGTGAGTCGCAATTTACTATATACAACAGTGTCAGAGACACTGATTGCGATTCCCAATGGGGTCGCAAAATGTGAGGCTCATTAATATTAATGAGGCACACGCATTTAGCGACCCCCTTGGGAATGGCTGGCCCTCCCAGGGATGGTGGCCTGCTGGGCTCAGCAGACCACCACGTCTGGGAATGCTTTTAAATAAAGCAGTTTGTTTTTTTAAATGAAGCCCATTTTCCTTAAAGGAAAACGGGATGCATTTAACAAAATAAAAATGAAACGTTTTCGTTTCTTTTGTTAAGGGCATGCAGTGATCACTGGGCCCACTGCCTGCCCCTTAAAACATATTTACGCATACATTTGCAAAGGGGAAAAGGTCCCCTGGGGACTCCTTCCCATTTACGATTGCATTACCACCTACTTTTGTACAATTGTGGTTGCAAAACATTCATACATGGCTCATGAGTCGCTATTAGGAAGGGAATGCCCCTTTTTAATAGCTATTCGCAAAACCTATTTTGCGAGTCGCTAATTGATTAGCGAGTCGCAAAATAGGTTTTGTACATGGGTCCAAGGTTTTTAGTGTGTGCAAACGGGTCTAAAACCCGTTTGAGCATGCTAAAAACCGTCGTACATCTGGCCCATGACATCCACAAACTTTATCTTACTGGAAGTATTCTCAAGCATATGGTGAATGCCTGGAAACCCTCATGGATGACAAGTAGCGCTATACCAATCTACTGATTGATTGATTGACTGACATGTTTGCAAGGTGACAAATCGCAGGAGTAAAATCTGTAAGCAGCAATACCGCTGGGCAGCTACAATTTACATGGAGATTACATTGTACTTCTGGGGATAATTGTGAATTTCCAAACAAGTGGCAATCCAGGCAAACCATAGGTATAAGTTTCAGTGTAAGAGTTGCATTGTTGTATTTGAAAATCAAGCAACACGTTAAAACTAAAACCATAGGAAAGCAAAAACTATCCCAGTGGAGAACCACATATGGCGAACATAGAATGACTCATGAACAAACCACTTTGTGTAAACAATATTTTAATATAAATATTTTGAACATACAATACATTTATTGACTAGGAAAATCTGTCACAGAAATATATAAAACAAATACCACATTTACAATTTACGTGATAGGATATCCCAAATGATGACAAAGGAACTGGGAGAAGAAACACTTGAGAGTGAGCAACAAGAAAAGTGGATCAAGGAGTTAGCCGCTGCAGCAAAATGTGTCTTTGTCCCCTTATTGGGGCTCCAGTGGTATTACTATTGGGTATGTCTTCCCAAATATTCATAGGAATTGAAGTTTTTGTGTTGTTAAAATGTTTTAATTACATAAATGTATTAAAATGTGTTGTGTTGAATGGTCATAAAGAATAGGGAGTGTATACAATTGGACTGTGTGTCTTTAATAAAAATATGCATTTTACAGAACAGTTGCAAGAACAACTGTTGCCCTCGTTTTCTTTTGTGCTCTATTATAAGGAGCAGACAGACACAATTACAAACTGCGTCTATAAACTACCCTGTAGTGACCTACTGTAAACTTCGGTAAATCTACATTTAAACCATTTAAACATTTCCTAAAGTCGCTTTGTGTGTGTGGCTCTGTCTGACAGAGAAGTGCAGAGCCTGTCAGGGTGTGTGAGCAATATAATAGAGACAACAAGTAGAGAAAAATACAAGTAATTTTAAAAAGTCCTAGTCTGGGCACAGGAAGTGACGGGACAAGCTCTGCAAGCACGTCAAGGAGTAAGACCTGTCGGGTACTTCTGAGGTCCTAGAGCTAGTTGTGCTATTTAAAGTCTACAAGCTACAGAAGTCTTTGACCTCTTGGTTCATCCTGCTGAAAGGGTCAGGGATTATTCTTGGAGGACCATCCTTGCCAAGATGATACAATCAGAATCATTGAGTTGAGTAACAATAAATATCTGTTGCACACCACTAAGATGTCCCTAGGAGTGAACATGTGCTTTACAAATGCACATAAAGGTATTCTTCAAACCAGGAGAATTGTAGTACTTGGGAGAGATGAGAAGGAGGCTGAGAGAAGGTCTGTGCCATTCCATTCTTATGAGATAACTGGACCCCCGTGGTTGACAAACGCTAGTAATGTCGTACAGCCTGATTCATGAACGGGCCGTTTTGCGAGGCTCAAATAGCGAACCATAAGGAATCGCTATTTGAGACTCGCAAAACGGTATTCATGTAGGAATCGCAATATTAATTGCGATTCCCACTGATTCCTTATTTGCGATTAGCTAATTGCTAATCGCAAATAAGGAATAACTCCCCATGCATTCCTATGGGCCAAAAGGCCCATAGGAATGCATGGGGAGTCATTCCTCATTTGCGATTAGCAATTAGCTAAACGCAAATGAGATTGCGAGTACAAGGGTGCCAGGGGTGTCCAAAGGACACCCTGTAGCACCCCTGCAATGGAAATTAACACAGGTGTTGCACACACACATGTCCAAAGGACATGTGTGTGTGTAACATGCAACTCAGAAAAATGCATTTAAATGCATTTTTCTGAGTTTTCGCAATTTACCACGAGGTTTGACCTCGCGGTAAATTGCGGGCCGAAATTGCGATTTCGCAATTGGAAAATGGATGATGAATTACATTTAAGGAATCTCAAATAGAGATTCCTTAAATGTAATTCCTCGCAAATATGCGAATTACCAAATAGCGATTTTTGCATTTGGGATGTTGAATCCCAAATGCAAAAATCGCACTCGCAAAGGGCCAGATTCTCAGAATCTGGCCCTTTGCGAGCCGATTTAGGCTTCATGAATTAGGCTGAAAATATTTAATCCATAAGAGCCCATCCCCCAACTGGGCACCACAGATCCTGCCTGCCTTGTCTCTGGAGTGCTAAGAAGTGACTACATCTCACCTCCTCCTTGTGCAATACATTCATCCTTAATCTGGGTAACAATTCAGTTGAAGTTGCTCTGAGAGCCATCCGTGTTGACCCTGTCACCGCCCTCTATTCCTGACTGTGCAGGTTCTTCCTTCGCTTCCACACCAGCTCTTTCCTGTCTCCTGGTTCCAGGGTGTGGTGTGGGGAGCCTCAACCTCCTCTGTCCTCCTTCCCCCTTCTCTAGAGCATCATTCGTCTGAGCCTCAGATAAAGCGAGGACCATCTCCTTGTCGCCAACGCCTCAAGACCTGGCTCTCCGTAGCCCTGTTCTAACCTAGCTTTCAAGGTCATGAGCTAACCTCCCCAAGCCCCAGGAAGCCAGAAGCAGCAACTTAAGTGCTTAACTCCTCTCCACATTGGTTAACAGAAGGTAACACAGAGATGTTTATGACATGAGGCTATTTGCTGATGCCTTTGCGATAGCATTGGCCCTGATTCCTGTTATTGACACATGGTTTATGATCAGCGATAAGAAATGTCCTCTTTTAGAGCCTGCATGTCTGCGGTATTTGCTCAGTGGATTGCCAATAGATTATGAATGCATAACAGATTACTTAGCTATTCATAGCCCTGGATGTTTTAGGCGCGTCAGCTGACTCAGCAGTATCGGGGAGGTACTAATGAATTTTAAATGCTTGATTTCCAATGCATGCATAGTTAATGTGTTCTAATGCCATAAGCAAATAAGTGGTGACTTCACTTAATGAACCTTCATATTACAATGCCATCAGGAACACTCACAGTTTATAACTGGTGCGGGGAGGCCTCTGCGCAGAAATATGCTTTACAGCTGTCATCCTGGGTTCCGCAACTACTGTAGAAAGCAACACAAAACTGGTGCCAGACCACCCCACACTCCGGCCAGCTGCTCATCACATCCTTCTACGCCTTCCTCATCCCGGACCTTTCAGTTTGAGTGTCCCACTACCCTCGAAAGGCCATTACCACTGCCCCCTTTGTATATTTTCCCTTTTTCTCTCCTCTTCCTGTTACATCCCTTAAATTCGTTGATAAATCCAGCAATTGTTATTATCATTTTATTTTCCCTTTTGCAGTCAGTGGCGGGGTGAGCGGGTCTGGCCATAGCAGGGGAGGAGTGGTGTGCGCTCCCTAAGTGCGCATCAACTGTTTGGCCGCCCCTCTTGTGCCATCAAACAGTTCATGCGCACTTAGCATGTTCCTACCAGGTTGCATTACACAGCCTGTTCGGGGACATGCACAGGCTCCCTGTTCCAGTCTGAGCGCCGATCCACGGACCTCACACCAATCAGAACGCTGCATTGCAGCGTTGTGATTGGCCCAAGGGAGCCTGTCTGCCTGGGTGCTTCCTGCTGCCGCCGGCCGGGACAGGAAGATAAAGAGGACGGAGACGGAGGAAGGAGGAGAGGCGGCGGCCAGCCATTAAAGGTAAGTCCTTTTTTATTGCACTCCTCTCCCCCCTGCCTACCACCCCCATTCGGTAGCAGCCACTACTGGATCAACCCCATACTGCGACTTACTGGGTGTGGAGCATTTTACGAAACAGTTCAGAACAGCTGCACCTTATTGCGCCTAATGGGCCACGTGTCTGCTTTCCCTTTGATAACAGGAGTACGACATAAAACACAGGCAGTGCCTGACCCTGAGATGGCTCCTTTCTACACAAACACACACAAAGAGAAAGTAACCAGGCAATGAGGATGCAAGGAAGAACTTTCTGAGAAATGTAAGTCCGCGTCCTCCTCGCAGTATGCAGGTATGTTGTCATACTGAGACTAAAGCAGTATCAATGCAAAAAAAGCGCCACCTTATCGCTGCAGATGAGGAGCAAACTTTGAAGAAGAGTTTGTATGTGTAGCATATTGATGTTATACGCACCAGGACCCTCGTGGTTCACTGGCGGACTCTATACAGGAAGTACGTAATATGTGGGGAAGCGCTAGGGTGTGGTCAATGGGAAGTATGATGTAATGCGCAGCGTGTGGGTGTATGTTGAAGAATCAAGTAAGGTTTGACCACAGCTTTCATGTGGCCTAATTCATCTGCATGCTTCAGGGCGGGGGAAGACGCTACAGTATGAATGCATGTATATAGTATTTGTATAGCGCGAACTTAGCCAAAAGGCAATACAACTCTGTGGTAAGAGACTGTCTTGGGGAGTGGGATGCTCAAACATTGAGGGCTGTGACGAGGATGGTCAGAACTCAGAGAATGAAGATTACTGGTAAGTAATCAGGTCACTAACTTGCACTATTACTATGGGCTGCTGTGAGTAGGATGCATATTCCTCTTGTACCCGCTTATGCAGATAAAGGATGATGTAAAATGTCATAGGGAAGGCTTTGTCAGATGAAAATGTATATAATCTGGGACATGACTCATCTGTGAGAAGGGACTAGAGTCATCATTAAGGTAAACAACGAAATGGAGAATATAGTACACAAATAAGATAATCAAACTATCCTCTGACCGAAATATTGATTCCTGAATATTGTTTACAACAATATCTCCCCATTGGAGTTAGCAATAGAAAATCTACACCCAATGGTTTAATATGTTTGCAAACAACAATTGGAGCATGATATTTCTGTCAGTGCTGGCGGGGATATTCTGACTTCCAATTGAGTGGAGAGAGGGAGGAGCTTATATATCCAAATGACTGATGACTGTATACTTTGTGTCTCAAGATAAACCTCTTAGAAGGGAGATTAGGAATAGTTTATCAGTTGTGGGTTGTATTTAACATGCCATTTCATGCTTTCACCAGTCTAATAGGGCTAATATAATCAATGTTGGATTTTTTCAGTTACACAGTACTTTGTTCTCACATGGTCTATTTCCCCGGAGAATGCTTATTTCTGATGGACTCTTCTAATTGCAGGTTCCTCACCTTGTGAATCCCCTAGACACCAAACTAGTTCCACAAAGTCTTGCAATAGCTTCTGCATGGCACTAGGTGGTGATATCAGCTAGGTCCACTGCCTTTTGGCAAGGCACACTCTATACAAACGCCACAAACATACATAGCATTAACTGCCAACTAACCAGATAACTCTCCTATCACGCATTGACCTTATGTTTCTCTTTGACCCTGTTCATTGCTCTGCTGCCTTTTCAATAGGTTTACTCTATAGGAATACTACATTCATACATAAATACAGTTGTTGGTTGGTTAATAAATCTCATAGAAGGGAGTAATGGAATAGTGTCTGATTTTTTCTTAGGTTGATAGACCTTTAGAGATTGCCTCTCAGTTGTTGGGTTTATAGGACGCTTATAAGGGAGTTGTGAGATAGCTTCTACGTTGTTCTAGATTTAAAGACCTCTCAGAAGGGGCTTGTGGGGTTGCTTCTGAGTAGTTGCTCTTAGACTTATAGATCTCTTACAAGGGAGTTTTAGGATGGCTTCTTTGTTGTTGTTAAGTTTATAGACCTCTTACAAGGGAGTTGTAAGATAGCTTCTGAATTGTTAAGTTATAAACCTCTTCAAAACGAGGGATAATTTCTGAGTTGTTCTTAGTATTCTAGACTTCTTACAAAGGAGTTCTGGGATAGCTTCCTAGTTGCTGTTTATAGACCTCTGTTGTTAGATTGACAAACCTCTTAGAAGTCGACACTTGCGAGTTGTGGGATAGTTTCTGAGTTGGTCATAGATTCATAGATCTCGTACAATAGAGTTTTGGGACAGCTTCCCAGTTGTTGGTAAGTTTACAGACCTCTTTAAAGGGAATTATGGGATGACTTTTTAGTTGTTCTTAGGATTATCAATCTCCTACAAGGGATTTGTCAGATAGACTCTCAGTTGTGGTTAAGATAATAGAACTCTTGGAAGCAAGTTATGTAATAATTTCTGAGTTCTTATGTTTCAAGACCTCTTAAAGAGGGTTTGGGATAACTTCTCAGTTGTTGTTTAGAAAACCCTCACAAGGGAGTTATGGGATATATTTACAGGTGGTGGATTTACACATCTCTTAGAAGTAGACTCTTAGAAGGGAAGGGACTGAATTGTTCCTAAGATTAAAAACATCTTACAGAGGAGCTGTGGTATATATTCTTAATTGTTAAATTTACAGACCTCAGAAGAGACTAGTAGGATAGCTTCTGAGCTGGTATTAAATTTAAAATGTGCTTTCTCATGATTGAACACAGATTGAGAAATACACACAGATCACTAAATTCAACACGCCATGTCGCCAGTGTTGAAATCTACCAGTTGTCCATCATAGGAAACTAAGAACTTGAAGAAACAGCTCTCTCTTGATCTATAACACATGCTTGATTCATAGCCCACATAGATATGAAAACTGTACCCCCATCCTCAATAGGTAACAAGGCTATCAAGGTCATTATTATTAATAAATATTGATACTCAAGTCATTTCCTGATCACTATCCCTGCCTTTTGCCATGCTGTCTGTTGTAACAGTGTACTCATGTATTGGTATTGGAGTACTGCCACTTATACCTTTGGCTGTTCTTCGGTCCATATGTGACCCCTCCATGTTATATTGCTTCTGCGCACTTGAATAAGTGCTATGTAATAACATATCATTATTTCGCTAGGAGAAGGATATGAGGGGGGACTATTGTTGGAGGAAAGGGGCACTGTAGGCGACCCTGCTGAGATGTAGACAATAGGGTGCAATGCACTGTGAGAGATGAGCCCTAAGTCCTTCTAAAAAAGTTAACATTTAAATATTACAGAAACATGACCTGTGTGGGAAAATGGGACTTTAGTTAAACTCAATAAACATCTAAGATCACCTGCATTAAATTCACTTTTCTGGTGAAGAGTGACTTTCTGAAATGCCTGAGTGGACTGCAGAAACCCACCCATCTGTTAGAATAAAAGTTACATACAAGTGTGAGATGGGGTTTGTTGTTCTTGAATCATACCATTTCAGGGAATTCACACATTAGGATGGATCCAATAACATTTGTTTTGAGATTCCAGGCCTAGTTACAAGACCTCAGCAAGTGTGGTCCTGTAAAGACGGGAAACAACCCTTACAACGCAACCATTACATCGCACAACACTTACAACGCAGACATTACATCGCAACATCCTTCACAATGCATGTCACCACAATGCGGGCATTACAACGCATGACACTACATTGCATGTCACTACAACGCAAGCATTACAACGCATACCATTACAACGCATAGTTCCCATACACTATCCAACACTTTCCATACTGTTGCACACCCTGGAGTTAGTATAGTAATTTTTACCCCTACACTATCCAACACTTACCCTACTGTTGCACCACCTGGAGTTAGAATAGTCATTTTTACCCCTACACTATCCAACACTTACCTTAAATGCAATGTAATGGTGTGCATTGTAATGGTATATGTTGTACAGGTATATTGTGATCCGTTGTAAAGGTAGTTTAAAAAAATGCGATGTAATGGAGTGCGTTGTAAAGGATGTTGTGATGTAAAAACTGTGTTGTAAAGGCATGCGTTGTAAATGTATGCCTTGTAACGTCATACATTCTCTAAAGACCAGAGCTTTGTCCACCGCTGTCTTCATGACTGCACAGAGCGAAGAGTCTGAAGGTCCTCCCGATTCCAACTGGAAAGTGCCTCGTGTCTTGTCAAGTGTTCGTGCTTTCGCAACATGGCAGTTCTGCTCACACAAACGTGGGCTGGAGGTCCTCCTTGAAGTTAACCACTGCCTGGGCACCAGCACGCATTTTCACCCAATGCTCTGCGTTGCCATAAGTCTCACCATCTGTTCCAGATGTGCCACTGTCACTAGAGTCATAGGGATTCTCAAAGCAGATCTCACAAAATGGCCTGTGGCAGCAGCAGAAATATTCCTCTGAGCTGCTGGAGTCTGAATCTATGGACTCCTGGGTGTAACGTTTCCTGGGTTCATCCACAGTCTCGTTGTTTGTTGCTTCGCGCCTAGGTCTGTTCAGCGGGCCCAGGGCAAACTGTTCTGTTGGACGGCTCCTCCTTCTCTTAAGAAAGTGATGATTATTATTTACTCCAAATTGTTTTACATCTCCTGGATTTTCAGGTGAACTTTTATTGTCCTCAGCCTGCAGACTGAGGTCTCGATTGAAGGCAGGCCGCATTGACTTGCTGCGAGGATGCACCTCACGCTCATGACCTTCGTTGATAGGAGGTAGCTCTTCTTCAGTGTGAGGCCCAAGCCCATTGCATGCCACACCGGCCCTCTTGCTCCTCATGCACAGAACATGTGAGGGCAGTGGCCCCAGGTGGTATGATGATGATGGAAGGATTTTGGAAGAGTAGGTTTGGCCCCTCCTCCTTCTCATCATGTAGGGAGAAAGGCTGAGACTGACATTCCTGAAGGGCTCCGGTGACCTCACGTTGACCTCGTGCTGCATGCCATGGCTAGCTCGCCTTGGCCTGTCGGGCGACTTCAGGTTTCGGATCCCCACAGTGTCTATGCTTAGCTCTTTGAGAATTTCCTGCAGCTTCTCGCTGCTCACGTAGTTCACCCTGGGTGACGATTGCTCTGTGGTTCCTCCTAACGTCAAGGGCAGACTTGGCTTCAGTGAAACATTATTCTCAGGAGTTGTTGAATTGTCAAGGCTTGATTGCTGATCTTCAAAGCCAGAGCTGCCTTCACTTGAATTAGTCCACCTCTCTTTACCATCCTTTTTAGTGGTGCATGCAGGCTCGGTTGCAGATCCATCCAGCACAGCCTCGGTGTCTTTATTTCCTGATGACGCATTGTCAAGATTCAGCATTTCTATAGGATCCTTATTGTTGCTGTTCTTCTGATGACCAGATGAGGACACCTGATTCTGTATCAGGACATCCACACTGAGCACCTCTTGTCTTTGGTCCACATGTATTGCCAGCTCTGGCCATGAGTCTGCAGTGGTCATGCTGTGGCCAGCATTGTCCGCTTCCCCCTCTGGGCTGTGAGCAAAAGCTGGGATTGCCATAGAAGAAGGGTTGGTGTCAAGGTGCTGGTCATCACAATCCGTAGACATCAGCCTGTAGAGCTTTTCTTTGGCATTGTTCACCTGCTCTTGCAGACTTTCTATCACTGCATCTTTCTGTGAAAAGATAAATATTAAAGAAACGCATGAGGAGTGTAAGCCCTTGACAGCAAGACCTTCCAACCAATCCAGATCACATTGAGTTGCCACAGTAAATTTTTTCACGTATCGGACAGGACTTTTCCATATATCTGACATGTCTTATCTTATTTTTCTCTTACATCTTATCATTGTAATTTGCTCACAAGAAACCGCACCTTGAAGATTCATGCAGTTTGATAACATAATTGACTATCCTATTCTATCACTCTTAGCCAGGAGCATGGCAAATTGGACACTTCAAATTAACAATGTTTAGTTGCTCAACATTCTATTGTTTATGGCTAGTTTTGCAGAAAAGTGGAAGAAGTAAGCATCAAGCAATTAATACAGGTGGAGGGGGTTATTGAAGGTGGGCACATGTTGTCAGTGCTTCCAAAACTAGGAAGAGATGCATAGCTCACCTTCTTTCCAGCTTAGCACGCTCAGACTCTTTGTGAGTGGTAGCACGGAAGATGTGGAAAAGCCTGATGCTAAGGTATAGTGCGGTAAGTTGGCTGCCATGGTCTTTTTCTAGGCAATATTTTACATAGCTTCTGGGCCAATTCTGGGCTCTCTCTTCTTGGAAGTTTCTGTCTTTCTTTGCTCACTCTCGCATATGGAGGGGAACTTCATTGTTAGTATAGAAGTGTTAGAACTTCGCATACACCAGGGGCACAAATGTAGAATTTCAGAATTGGGCTCTTTTGTCGTCTTTAAATCCCATTGGCAAAGAACTCTAGTTTTGCTCCACTGTTGCACTGCTTGGATCACTCTGTGAATAACAGTCCAGTTCGAGTACCTCGGTTCCAGAACTTGGCTTATCAGAGACATATACTTGAAGGGGCTGATTTAGAGTTTGGGGTAGATGGAGGACTCTCTACACAAAACTTACGGTTCACTCACCTGATTTACAGATGGATAGATCTCAACTATTCCAGCAACGGAAACTACTCAATCTCCTTCGCTGGCATACTCCTCTGACGGCCCAACGGGATAATGGCTATTGGAGGTTTGGGGATTCAACTGGCCACCCAATTTAAATGGGGCTAACGAAAGACAGTTTTCATTGCCCTTTAATGCCAACCTGCAAAATGACCCCCACACCGTGGTAGACTGTCGGTATGGCAGGAGTAAATAACTCCACCAAACCAACAGCTTTACCACCATCCCCCAAATGTCAATCATTTCATAAATATATTCAGCAGTCTACACGTAAATTATATTAAAATGGCCTGCTCCTCTAATTCACAGTATGCGTTCTGGCCAGTGGTGGCTCGCAGAGGTAACGCTGTGGGGGCAGTGAGGCGGGAGTGGGGAGTAGTGGAGTCCGGCATACGACGGCAGATATTTATTTAATTACTTTCATCTTTGCTGTCATATGACGGACTCCACTACCCCCCACCCAGCCCCGCCCCTGACCCGCCTCACTGCTCCACAGCATTTCCTCTGCGAGCCGCCACTGGTTCTGGCCCTTGTCTCATACGCCATCAATGACTTTGTAAATATTAATCATGAGTTCATATTCCTACTATGCTGATAGTAAGGTTAGAAGGATGTAAGTATGTGTTGTATTCAGTCATTGTATGCATGTAGGTGATGAAATTCTGCACGGTTGTGGAGAAATATCTGACTACAAAGAGGCAGATTGAATTCCTCTGCCACTAGCCCTTAGAAAGAGAATTTGTGCCAATGATTGGCTGCATGTCTCATTGAATCTCCTGCAAGAGTTCCTGCAAGAAAGACTCCAGTCCCTGGGCATGGATGGCCTCACCCTCCTTCTAGTCCATTTGTGAAAGGCGCGCATCATAAGGCTGGATCTGAATTTCTATGACTGCTGACAGTGACCTTCACTGCCCTTGAGCTTCTTAGGCACTTTCTTTGTAATTTCCATTTTGTTATTCCTAGATATCAATTCCTGCCCCTTCACCATCAGGTAATACCGCTGCCTGGTGTATTGCCCCTTTCACACTCAAATGATTGTCTTAATCCTCTCTTATGGTGTCTACTTCACCACTACTGCTGCTTTTGTGTCCCACATCTGGAGAGGAATTTGGAGCAACAGGGCGCTTTCTGCCTATGTTTCTCCTCTCTTGAACTTTCTTCCTCTGGACCTCAGAATCAGATTGACAAAGAATCATCGCAACTTTCATAAAAGCTTCAAGACCTGGCCATGTTCTATGATCGGCTAGCTTTTAAGTTTTCATGGTCATCAATTAGCTGCTCAGAAAGGCACAAAACCTTGAATTTAAATATTGTCATTTGCTTGCTTAACACACTTGTTTTCTTAATTTGGCCACTAGTTTCTTTAGCATCTTTTCACTTTTTGTTTCTTAGTCCTGCACTCCCTTCATGCACCCCATCTCATCTCCATTGCTCATAAGCTGTTCCTTCCCTTAGAGCCTCTTCTTCCACATCTATCTTGTTCCTCACTCCTCATATGCCTCTTTTTCTGACACTGACACTTGAGCAGATGCTTGCTTCATGGGGCCTGTAGGATCCACTTTTTTTTATTCCCCTTACAAGTTTGTTTGAGTTATAGAGTTGTGTGATATAAAAACTTCACAAACATACATTGGATTTTTTAGTTGATGCTCTTCAGGGCCACACTCAGAATCAAAAGCACCCCTGAAAAAATTAAGTACCTGCTCCAGGCTGTATCAAGCTGGCATAGCAGGGTAGCCTGTCCCCCTGCAGGTGCCTGGCAGTGGTGGTGCAGAGTGGGAGTACACCCCCAAGGAATTTTGTAAATATGTGACCCTACCTTAGAGCACAACAAAAATATTCCACCAAGAAGTCTCCTAAACTCTTTGTACCAGACTTTAGCCCTGCTGAGCTTTCAAAATTCATTATTGCACTCTAAAGGTTGGACTGCATTTCTCCAATAGTCAAATGCATCTATATACATTAATTTCAACGTGTCTTATTTATGACACAAAGCTCTTAGTATACAACACCTTATGAAGTATGATAAAAAGCTGTTTATATTGGGGAAGGGAACAGGAGGCTGGTAGCTGTGAACAACCACAGCAAAGAGGTCAACTTTTTAAAATTCCATATTTCGAAAACAGTGCAGATTGTCAAGGTTTGTTTAATATGGTGCACCTAAAACATAATCAGTTCGAGTTCTAATCAGAAATAATTTGAGGAGCTGAAATTAGAAGGAAATGTAGGAAATTTAGAACACAAATTATTATCTGTAAATTCATTCATGATTGTAATTTTTTGACACACATTCATCATTGCTGTTTTGTTACTGCTTCTTTAAAACTGAAATTTAAACGGAAATAATAGTTTCGATCTGGATAATTTGGTTAGGGAATGATTTAGGGAATGACTTTAGCAGAATTCATGAAATTCTCAAAACATTTTATTCCATGGAATTTGCGAATCATTTTTTTGAACTATGGGTGGAGGTAAAACTAGAAAGAAAATTTGTAAAATACAGTGATTAAATTAAGCATAACATTAAGCATTAAGCATAAAATCATACTAGTTTTCGTGGCAGCCGTAAAAAAAGGTGAAACCTTCTTGGGGTTTATTTAAATTATTATGAAAGCAAAATGCAGCTACGTAGATTATTTTCCCAGCAAAGTAAGTGAAACCTTTACAGTTTCCTCATGTATTGTACTGGAAGATGTACACAGAAATAAAATTTTGCGCCCTTTAGGTTTAGGAAAATAAGTGAAATACTGCAAAGCCTTGTCAGGGATAGTAAGCACTATATAAATACAATACCATCCCTATAAATTGTTATTTGTGCAACAGAATTTCTGCAAAAATATGTTTTTGCTGAGGCGTAATGGAATAAACTATTCACTATTTTGCAATCTTATAGATTCTTTGGAAGAACTAAATTCCACTCATGCCTAATTATGGTTTGGAAAGTGTTCTTTATATATCTTTAGAGTCTCAAGGATGCTGAAACGTTGGTCTGTATCCATGACGCAAACATTGTACTGTGGCCAACAAATTAGTTAAACTCACTAGTCACATTAAGAGTATTTGAGAGACTGACTTTCAGCAATTTTCTCATTAACTTTGAAAAAGGTCTGCACCTTTTTCAAAGTTAATGAGAAAATTGCTGAAAGTCAGTCTCTCAAATACTCTTAATGTGACTAGTGAGTTTAACTAATTTGTTGGCCACAGTACAATGTTTGCGTCATGGATACAGACCAACGTTTCAGCATCCTTGAATGTTGTACACTCCCAGAATTAAACCTGGTTTTCCTGAGCTGAGTTCTGAAGTTTGGAAATGTTATTCTCTTCCATCCATGGCTTCAAAGAACTCCTTCATTACATGCCCTGTAGGTGACTTATTGTAGACACAGAGATACCAAAGCAATAAACACCTTCCCCCTTAAGCAACACATTTACTTGACTTTTATGCCATCACAAATTTGATTATGGTACTATTGCTACTTCTCAAAACAAAGATGGCCGTTCATCTAGGGTTTGATGCCCAATAGTGGAGGCTATGTCTCAAGATAAATAAAGAAGAGGCAAATTCTACTAACTTGGTGAGGCACATGAACCACCCGTTTTATGGAGGGAACAATCAAAGATCCAGGTTTCTTCGAACTTAAAAGGAATAAGGTGATGTTTGAGGGTGTGCAAGGTGTTGATAATGCACATCGGTGTAGAAGAAACTACTAGAAATGTAGTATTTGTAGAAAAAAGCCAGTGAATAAAAGGCATTGTTATCCAAGCAGAGGTGGGCTGGTGAGCGATTTTCGGACAAGCCGGTGCATATATTGGCTGTCATCATGCTGAGCGAAACATGGATGATTCCGGATAGGCCATCAGTCCCTCTCAGGAGATGGGAATAGCAAATGTGCCTTGCAGTCCCTGTACGCCATAACTATAAATGTTTCCATGATAATGTCCGCATTGAGCACTGGTCCAGCTACCCTACACCTGGCGACCCACGTACCTCGGTCAGCAGTCGTTTCATTGAGTTATTCTCCCCCAGGAGTTGGTAAATCTGCTCTTCGCTGTACATGGAGCGGAAGCTCTTGCTGGGGCTGTTGAAGAACTTGGCCATTTGCCCAATGCTGTGGGTGTGTTCCTCCTCAAACTGCCTCCACTGCATGAGCTGCAAATAACAAGCACACATGTCAGTACCCAGACTACACTCATTATAAAGAGTATCAAACTGTGTTTTATTTACTTTAAAAGCTTTAAAATGGACAAGGCTATTACCCTACATTCAGAAATTTTTGATAATGAAAATAAGCTTGGTGAATATATTACAAAATAAAAGAATTTGGGTAACATTGATTTAGGCCAAAGGTCTCGAAACTGTCGTGAATTAATGCCTGGGGGTATAGTAAATGTCCAAGATGAGGATTTAGTATGCCCCTATGGAGCCTCAACAAAAACAGATGAAAAGCAGCACTGTGATTTAGTGAAAGGAAAGAGCTACTTGTAGTGGGCCATCAGCAAGTCTTTTGTCAGGTAGGGAGTAGGTTGCACGGGGGGAATAATGGTCAACGTAGCACCTTCTCATTTCTGATTGTCACACTGTGGACACTTGTAGGGCGACAGGTCTGCCAATAGTATGTTGATAATCATGTATTTAGCTGTACTTTTAAAATGGATAATTGAACATTACTGCAACATTCACATTGTTGAATATGTCTTGAGCTGCCAGTAGTCCCATTTTATTTTTTACTAGCAGCACATTGTATTTTGTGACTTGCCGTTTTAAATTTAGTATTGTAAAGATGGGTCAAAAATTCCAGAATGCAAAGTCCATTTGTCCAAAAAAACAGGAATGGCGGCGGTGACAGGCTTGACAAAGTACCAGTTACCAGCTGGATGGAAATATGAGAAAATAAAAGGCAAGGATGAAAAACTTGTTTGACTAACTCTAAAATCCCTTACACATTTTTGACTCTTTGGCTTATGTTATTTTTTCAATTTTACATATGGGATTTATTGTAAAATGAGTATGAAAGAACAGTGCTTTGGACAAATCTTTTAATATATCCCTCAATCCCGTGATATCACTTGAAATGTTTGCCTGTTTTCTATCAAGTGGGATTAACTGAAAATGTATTACTGTAAATCAGTTTTGTTTATATTTACTAGAGTGCCATCTTTCAAGACCCATAGGATCCTTTATCTTGCTTGCAGTATATGACATTGAGTAGGATAATTGTGAGAAAATGGATTTGTAATTTTAGGGAGCATGGGAATGATGAAATTATTTTATATGGGGGTTTTGGCGGTGTGCCATTAAAAAGTTTGAAGCTCTTTGGGTTAGGGTGTTCACCCTTGGTTGCCAGGGGTCAAAGCTAGGCTATCCACTTAATATGTAAATGAATCTCATTTAGATTCATTGTATGCAAATGTATTTCATATAAATACCCTGAAAACCTGACATTGTTCCTTCCCTTCTTGTCCAGTGTTAGAGAGATGCTTGTTTTCTTTTTTAAAGATATCACACCATATCATTTGTTTGAAACAAGCAACAAAATGCTGAAAAAGGCAGTCAAAGATGTAAGTTTAGCCCTATGCCAAGCAAACACGCATTGGCAAATTGGTCCTGCTTTGGCAATGCATTATGGTCGCCATATTGGATTTTCCTATGCTGGTTGCTTTTGAAATGTGAAAGCACTGGCAAAGCCAATAATGGAGATGAGCCCTTCTTGAACGTCTGTTTGCTATACTTTCAAGACAGCCACCCCGTTGCATGACACAACGTGTCTTAATGCAATGCAGGCTTGACCTTAAAAGAATAAAAAATAATATTTCCATAAGATGGCTGCCACATTGTGTGACATGATAGCAATGTTTGTCACACAACCTGGTGGCCATCTTAAAAGTATGTGATTTTCTATACATAGATGTCCTTCAGGTGTGAAAGTGATGTGGCCGCCATCTTCAATGTATAGAAAGTAATACTTTCTTTCCTCGTGAAGATGGACAGGGGCCGGTATTTATTTATTTATTTATTTGCGGGTTTGTATCGCGCTAGATTCGACTCCCGGAGGAGTATCTCTGCGCCTTTGGCAGCCACAGCAACAACGGGAGGGTTGGTTTTACTAATATCGAAGCACTTTTAAAAGCATCAAGCACTGGCAGAGCCAATAAGAGTGAACAGTGGGAGGGGGCTATCATTTGGACAGGGGTGGGGAAGGGAGAAAAAGCCATGGAGGCGACAGACGAATAAAGAAGGGAGAGAAGCGGGATATGATAGAGAAGTGGAGGAGGGGACAGAGAGCCTGACAATGAGCCTAAGGTGGGAAAACAGAGAAGTTGAGGAAGAGGGGAGCATGGAAAAGCAAACTAGTGAGCAAGGAGCAGAATATGCTCTCACATGACGTGCTAAATAGGAAGTGATAGCAAAATTAGGAAAGAAAAAATAGTTCCATGACATAAGCATTGGGTGGATACAACGCAGCCAATCAAAAGCAAGGTAAAGAAGAAATGACCTGAAGCCCACTCTGAGTAGTGTTGTAAGCAACGGTGGCTGTGACAGACAGCTTACGCTGTGCGTAGTGAGAGCACACAAATTGAGAGGACGGCTCACTGTGCGGAACGTTTGACAGAAACAAATGGTGGGGTATATTTACTAAGATTTAGCGCTGTGTTTGCATCACAAAAGTGACGCAGATCAATGCAAAATCTTTATTTACTAATTTACTTTCCAGTGCAAAACTTGTTTTGCGCTGGAAAATCACTAGGAAGTAGCAGGCTTTGAATTACTTATTGCCAATGGGGCGTACCATGGGCGGTGCATGCGCGTCCCCATGCAACGACCAAAGGTTTCTGACGCGAAACCCTATTTACGGAAAAAAAGTAGACAGGGTTTTGCGTCAAACAAAAGCGCCCACTTCAACCTGGCACTTTTCCGACTATTCATTTGTGCTGCATTGTACAGCACACATAAAAGGTGGTAAAAGTTTTAAAGTTAGTCTAAGCATAGTATGTTTTACTGGAAGGGTATCCTTCCAGTACAAAACCTATGCTAGACTCACGCAGACACCCTTGCACTATGGTGCAAAGGTGTGTGCATGGCGCATGGCAGCACATTTCTGCACCAGTGCTAGAAAGAGAGAAGGAGGGTGGCATAGTTCTGTAAATATGGCGCTCTCCTGCTCTCTCCTTCTCACGCAGTGTAGCATTTGCAGCTGCTGCACTTCGCTACAATATAATTTAATAAATCTGCACAGTAGTGTCACAAGCTCAAGTCCCAGCAAGAACATCTCAACCTTCCATCCTTTCGAGGTGGGTAAATTGAATGCTATAAATTGGGTAATAGCACCATTTGTTATTAACTGGGCTGAGAACTGGCATGCGTTTGGCTATAATTATGTTGCATTACCTAAAGCAAATTAATATATTCAAACCTCATTTCAATGTGAAAAATTTGAGAGTATTTTCTAGTAGCATCTCTTACTCATAATACAAATAAAGGATGTTTCCTTGAGGGCTGCATGTGATTGGTTCACTGGCTTCAGTTGACATGGCCTTCATCAGGTTATGTAACACATGGAATCTAGATAAACCTATGGACACTGTTGATGTGATTCTGCAGCTGGTCCCTGACTCAATCACTATTGCATCCACAGCAGTACAGGGAGAGGGGGTTATGGGTGGCTTAGCTACTGACTGGTGCATCATGATGAGTCTTTCATGGCAGGTTCTGCAGTCACACCGGGTACAGGGATTTGTATACAGTGCATCAATGTGTTTTTATATAGAGTGTGATTGGTCACTAATGACTATAACCAAAGAAGAGAGAACTCAATACTGTTTACGCCTCTCTAAAATTCAGAGTGGGGGGCATCCCTATTTGCTTTAAAAGCCCCCTGCCCACTAGAACCACTAGTCGCATGTCTCATCCTTGGATCCTGGCCCATGACATCTTGTCTATCTGGGCGGGCGTTACGCTGAAGATCAGCGGCGCTCTTGATTTTCTTGGGGAGGGATCACTATCTAAAATTTCCTGCAGGTTTCCTTTACCTTAATGTATCTCGTCTTGGATCCTTTAGCAAAAGGTGTGATGTCAATGAAGTGGGAATGGACGCCCACATCAATAGGTCTACATGTTTCAGCCATATGTAATTTTAGGTAAGCACTATTTGTGAAATGAGACAATTTTGTGACTCAAACTCATGCACACAATGTTTGCCTTTGCATGCCATACATTACAAATCATCCTGAGATACCTCCTCAGTGAATTTATTTGGCATATTTTAGTGGCCCCATAGAAGCTTAGTGATGTGCGGACCCTATTGTCACACTTTTGTCAAGGGAGTGCCAGCCATGGACATGTTTGTATCCTCTAAGCTATGCTCTGTCTAAATCTGGAGCGATTATATAATTTGTCAGGGGCATAGCAAAAGTTGGCTGTGTTCCCTTATTTGCTGGTATGTGTCTAAGTCTGTCACTGTTCCATTATTCCTTAGGACAATGGCATAATCTGATCTGTTTCTTTATTTGTCCGGAGTACGACTAAGTCTGGATCAACATGCCTAACTCCTTGTCGCTGTTCCTATTTTTAAGGGACATGGCTAAGTCCAGCATTGTTTTCAAATTTTTAAAGGCCCATGGGTAAGTTTAGTTCTCTTATTTTGCAGTGGTATAGCTAAATCTGGTTCAATTTCTTGATTCGTCGATTACCTGTGGAATAAAAATGAAGCAATTGACGGTGGTCGTGCAGAGGAAGATCCCACCCGAAGTCAGCCCGAACACCAGGTTGGACCAGGCGTAGAAGAAGCGTGTCACCAAAAGGACCACCCCGGCGATAAGGATCACTAGGTTTACACCAACCATAATTGTCAAGGATTGGTTCACTGGTGGGGAGCTGACGTTCTCAGTCAGGCCAGCCAGGTAAGTGCCGTATATTAGAACAGTGCCCTGTACAGAAAGATGAAACACAAGTCAATAACAACAGCAACACAACAGTGGATTCTATAGTGCCATTATTTAAGCAAGCCCCCAATCCTGATGCTTTTGAGCTTGCTCTGTCAGCTAGAACATCCTGGAGTTAAAAAAATATTACTGAAGATATTGTGCACATCTGGGTGAGGACTTTGACATTAGTACATTGAGGAGAGCAGTAGAGTAGGGCTTTATGGACTATGTTCACAACAAAACCTCTGTGAGTTAGAGAATTACACAAAATATTTTAATAGTTGATATTTCTTTGGCGTATAATTGTTTTTGTATTTTTGTGTATTGTTTTGAGGTCCAAATCATAGAACTGACTTAGGCTGGGGGTCCTTAGCTTCCAATAATGACTCAGTGGGGATCCCCGGATTCCAGTAATGATTTCTTGGGGGTCCACAGAAGCTAAAAGGTTAAGAACCACTGACTGAGACAACACACACACTCTCCACATGGATCCTATTGGTCATACACACACATGGATTTTCAAGATGTTGTAAGGTGCAGCTTCTAGTAAGACAGCTCTCAACCACTAGACATTACTCTGGCATCAAGTACCACAATAGTAAAATCTTTCTTTGTCTTTACTGGACATTGTCTGAAGCTCATTCATTGCTCTAGAAAGATCCACTGGTTGGATAGTATGGCCCTTTCTAAGATCAGATTTAGGGGAGAACCCCTAAGTGAGATGGCTGGATGCTCATCACTGCAATGCATGGAAAGAGTAATGACTGTGGTGCATACAGAGCATTGGCACTCTTGGCTGGGGATGTCTGGCAGGCTCTGTAGAGGCTGATGATGATTGGCTGCTGGGCGCACATCAGTAGACTTGCTAAAAACATGCTTCCTCATTTGACCCCTAGTCTTTCAATGCCATCTCCTCTAGCAGATCAGCTGTGAGTGGCTTCTCACCGAGGAATCGCTTGATCTTGATGAATCGCGTACCCCCTACCCTTAGGACTGGACTCAGTCGGCTCGAGTATTTCATGCTACTGGTTTGTTTTTTTATTGTGTCCCTCCTTTAGATATTGCTTGGTGGACCAAAACAAATGACAGATAAGAGAAGGAAATGGGTGGAGCTCCACCAACAGGTCCTACACAACAGCAGGAGGCTAGACATGAGGGTCTCTTGAGTTCAGAAACAGCTTGCGCTCCTCGTCACTTGTACAATGGAGGAGACTTGACAACATTTGGCTGCGCCCTTATTCTTGGTTGCTCCAAAGCACCTGAGCAGCCTGGACCTCAAGAGCTTTAAACTTGCCACCACATCAGAGGCAAACAAGCGAAGTGTGTTCATCTATTGATTGACTCAAATACAAAAGTTTGGGGGAGGGTCAAAGGGGAACGTTTTACGACCTGTCTGCTCAATCCCCTATTCACAAGATACATCACACAACAGAACAGAACAGGTCTGGAAATGGTGTGTTGCTATACCAGACTGTGATGTAGTAGGCTGAGTGCATGAAAAGTGTCGCTGAAAAAAGAAATGCGATTCAAAACACAATATTGTTGAGAAACACACGCTAGAATGATTCCCATCAGACCACCTTTATGGTGGAAGTTACGTCATGTGGGAATTACTGATCATACAAGAACGCATCCGACCTTGTAGTGCCGGTGCAGACATGGACGTCAGTGATCTAGCTCAGGTGTTGATCCTAGGCTAGTATAAATAAAGTGCAGTGCTCAAATAATAGTGAAAATTAAAATTGACTACATAGATTCTAGAGACATTGAGGCAGAAATCTGTGTGTCAAAGTTAAAAACACGCTGGGTAGTAAGACTAACCTGTAGCGCTGTGCAGAACGGTCGACATGTTTCAGCCATAGGGGCATTACCCCGGCTTTCTTCAGGACCTTTAGACTTGGAATAGCTACTGCAAATACACGTAGTATATTAAGTGAAAAAATGAACTATATGTGAAAGAGTAATCAATAGATGTACTAGACAAAGTTACATATCTACCAGGAACCTTGAACGCTTGGTTATGTCCACTGGAGGGAGAGAAACAAATCTTCTTCCCAGCTTTGTGTGGGTGAAGACCTCACCTCACCCGGCGACCGCTCGGGAGTATGAGGCCCCGCTCTGTCCGTCGGTGCCTCTGATGTGAAACCAAGCGGAAGTGGACACTTCCGCTCTGTTTTTAGTGTCTTACTACCCAAGCGTTCAAGGTTCCTGGTAGATATGTAACTTTGTCTAGTACATCTATTGATTACTCTTTCACATATAGTTCATTTTTTCACTTAATATACTACGTGTATTTGCAGTAGCTATTCCAAGTCTAAAGGTCCTGAAGAAAGCCGGGGTAATGCCCCTATGGCTGAAACATGTTGACCGTTCTGCACAGCGCTACAGGGTAGTCTTACTACCCAGCGTGTTTTTAACTTTGACACACAGATTTCTGCCTCAATGTCTCTAGAATCTATGTAGTCAATTTTAATTTTCACTATTATTTGAGCACTGCACTTTATTTACACTAGCCTAGGATCAACACCTGAGCTAGATCACTGACGTCCATGTCCGCACCGGCACTACAAGGTCGGATGCGTTCTTGTATGATCAGTAATTCCCACATGACGTAACTTCCACCATAAAGGTGGTCTGATGGGAATCATTCTAGCGTGTGTTTCTCAACAATATTGTGTTTTGAATCGCATTTCTTTTTTCAGCGACACTTTTCATGCACTCAGCCTACTACATCACAGTCTGGTATAGCAACACACCATTTCCAGACCTGTTCTGTTCTGTTGTGTGATGCATCTATTGATTGATTAATTTTTGTTTTCATAGAGTGAGATGATACTGAAGGGTGTCCTGGTACTAAAGATTGAAAGATATCAAAATACATCAAAGGAAGAGAAGTGAAGAAATTGGTGAGTATAAAGCTATTGTTGGAAGAGGTGTGGTTTCAAAAGTTAATTGAATTCAAACAGATAAGGCCAGCACGAATGGTAGAGGGCAAGTGGTTGCAGCAAGAGCAGTCAGCACAGAGAAGAATAGTCCTCCTAGACGAGATTGTTGAATCCTGGGAACAGAAACCAAGCGAGCAGTTGAAGCAAAGCATTCTGGGTAGTTTATATCTAGTGCACAACTGAGTCAATTAGCTGGAAGAAGATGGTGTAAAAATGGCCTTGTGACAGAAATCTGTGCTACTCATGGTCTCCCAATTGGACTAGCTGAGAGTAGTGTTCGCTACAGGCATCACTGTGAGCATAGTCGCCCACAGCCAGCCAAGCCAGCCAGCCAAGCCAGCCAGCCTAGCTCTGGGACACTCCCGCGCCGCACGGCCACCAGCTGCTGCGTGTGCCTCCCCTTCCTCTGTGCCTCGCTGCCCGACTGCCGCCTCATGACCACGCCCCCTCCTTCGAGCGGCGTGGTCCATGATCGGCGCTCCTCTCCCTGTGCTGTGCCCCTGGTGTTTTTTCTGTGCTTAATTGTATAATTGTTTTTCTCTGTGTTTAATTGTATAATTTGTATTGGTATTTGTTTTCATTTCTGTTTCCCCCGCTGTATTGCCTGTCTCTCCCTGCCTGTCGCCGCCCTCCGTCTTCCCTCCCCGCTCCCCGCTTCCTGCCACCACCGCTGACCCCGCCCCTTTTTTCCTTCTGTTCCCTCCCCGCTCCCGCCTCCCAGCTGCTCCGCCCACCCGCGCACTTGGCCATATATGGCGACCGTGCGACGCAGGTGAGTGTGTCCTAGCTCTGGGACACTCCCGCGCCGCACGGCCACCAGCTGCTGCGTGTGCCTCCCCTTCCTCTGTGCCTCGCTGCCCGACTGCCGCCTCGTGACCACGCCCCCTCCTTCGAGCGGCGTGGTCCGTGATCGGCGCTCCTCTCCCTGTGCCCCTGGTGTTTTTTCTGTGCTTAATTGTATAATTGTTTTTCTCTGTGTTTAATTGTATAATTTGTATTGGTATTTGTTTTCATTGCTGTTTCCCCCGCTGTATTGCCTGTCTCTCCCTGCCTGTCGCCGCCCTCCGTCTTCCCTCCCCGCTCCCCGCTTCCCGCCACCACCGCTGACCCCGCCCCTTTTTTCCTTCTGTTCCCTCCCCGCTCCCGCCTCCCAGCTGCTCCGCCCACCCGCGCACTTGGCCATATATGGCGACCGTGCGACGCAGGTGAGTGTGTCCTAGCTCTGGGACACTCCCACGCCGCACGGCCACAAGCTGCTGCGTGTGCCTCCCCTTCCTCTGTGCCTCGCTGCCCGACTGCCGCCTCGTGACCACGCCCCCTCCTTCGAGCGGCGTGGTCCGTGATCGGCGCTCCTCTCCCTGTGCCCCTGGTGTTTTTTCTGTGCTTAATTGTATAATTGTTTTTCTCTGTGTTTAATTGTATAATTAGTATTGGTATTTGTTTTCATTGCTGTTTCCCCCGCTGTATTGCCTGACTCTCCCTGCCTGTCGCCGCCCTCCGTCTTCCCTCCCCGCTCCCTGCTTCCCGCCACCACCGCTGACCCCGCCCCTTTTTTCCTTCTGTTCCCTCCCCGCTCCCGCCTCCCAGCTGCTCCGCCCACCCGCGCACTTCGCCATATATGGCGACCGTGCGAACGCGCAGCGGGCGCGCCGATTGTGCGCCGAAGGCGCGCCAAAGGTAAGCCCGTCTACGCCCGTCCGCGCCTGGACCGCGCCCAGTGCCAGGACCCCTGGCCCACGAGGACCCCGCCCGACCCGCCCGACGTACACCGCCGCCACCCTCATCGCACTCAACACCGGCCGAGTCCCGGGATACTGCAGAGCCACCCCACGACGCGTCCACGGACCCTTCAGCTGCAACACCTGCAGGTTCACCTGCATCCGGACCTGCCCGACACCAGCACCCGCCAAGCCGAACACCAACAGCAACCACCTCAAGTGCATCCTGCTCAACACCCGCTCCGTCCACAGACACGCCATCGAACTCTGGAACCTCCTAGACGCCACAGCCCCTGACGTTGCCTTCATCACGGAGACCTGGATGAACGCCTCCTCAGCGCCCGACATCGCCATCGCCATCCCAGACGGCTACAAGATCACCCGGAGGGACCGCAACGCCAACCAGGTGGGAGGAGGCATCGCCATCATCCACAAGAACACCATCCGCATCACGACCAGCACCGACAACACCTCACCCTCCGCCGAACACCTGCATTTCCAGATCCACACCGACCCGAAGACCACCCTCAGAGGCACCCTGATCTACCGACCGCCGGGACCACGCACTCAATTCAGCGAGGACATCGCCGACTTCGTCAGCCCGCACGCCCTCCCCTCCGCTGACTACATCCTCCTGGGGGACTTCAACTTCCACCTGGAGAACAACAACGACTGCAACACCAGCACCCTGCTCGCCAACCTCGCCAACCTTGAACTCAAGCAGCTGGTGTCCACCCCCACCCACCTCGCCGGACACACACTCGACACCATCTTCTCATCCAGCAAAGACATCACCTTCAGCCACGCCACAGAACTCCACTGGACGGACCACAGATGCATCCACTTCACCTTCAGAAGAACGACGATCCACCACCACCAGCAACAGGTTGCCCGAAGAAGCTGGAACAAGATCACAGCCGACCAGCTCGCCACTTCCCTGAGCCAGCACCCTCCCGCCAGCTCAGCGAACCCCAGCCAGGCCGCCGACAACCTCACGAAGTGGATCAGCAACTGCGCAGACGAACTCGCCCCTCTGAGGATCCCGCCCAGCAGACCCAGCAGTAAGAGAGCCCCATGGTTCACCGACGAACTCAAGAGCTCCAAGAAGAACTGCCGAGCCCTCGAGAAAACCTGGAGAAAGGAACCCACGCCGGACAACAGGACCACCCTCAAGCTCGCCACCCGGAAACACCACCAACTGATCCGCACCGCCAAGAAAACGGCTTTCAAGAACCGACTGGACAACAACGCACACAACTGCAAGGAACTCTTCAACATCATGAAAGAGCTCTCCAACCCCAACGCCGGAAACAACGACATCACCCCATCGCAAGACCTCTGCAACTCCCTCGCCTCCTACTTCCACAACAAGATCGCGGACATACACAACAGCTTCAGCACTCAACCGACGCACCCCACGACCGCAGTAACGCCACCCACCACCACCCTCCGTGCCTGGACCGCGGTCAACACCGAAGACACCGTCCGCATGATGAACTCCGTCCACTCCGGATCTCCGACCGACCCCTGCCCTCACCACGTCTTCAACAAAGCCGACGCTGTCATCGCACCCCACCTGCGGGACATCATCAACACCTCATTCGACACCGCCACCTTCCCCGAGAGCTGGAAGCACGCCGAACTCAACGCTCTACTCAAGAAACCTACAGCAGACCCCACCGAACTCAAGAATTACCGCCCCATCTCTCTACTCCCGTTCCCAGCCAAAGTCATCGAGAAGACCGTCAACAAACAGCTGGCCGCCTTCCTCGAGACGAATGGATCCCTCGACCCATCGCAGTCCGGATTCCGTGCCAACCACAGCACCGAGACCGCCCTCATCGCCGCCACCGACGACATCCGAGCCCTGATGGACAACGGAGAAACAGCGGCCCTCATCCTCCTAGACCTCTCCGCGGCTTTCGACACGGTCTGCCACCGCACCCTAGTGCAGCGCCTCAGCAATGTCGGAATCCAGGAGAAGGCACTGGAATGGATCGTCTCCTTCCTCGACGGAAGAACACAGAGAGTCCGCCTACCACCGTACAAATCAGAGGCCACCGAAGTCATCTGCGGCGTCCCTCAAGGATCCTCGCTGAGCCCTACTCTCTTCAACGTCTACATGAGCCCCCTCGCGGCCATCGCACGCCAACACAACCTCAACATAATCTCCTACGCCGACGACACCCAGCTGATCCTCTCCCTGACCAACGACCCCGCCGCCGCCAGAGCCAACCTGCACGAAGGGATGAAAGAGGTAGCCGAGTGGATGACGACGAGCCGCCTGAAACTGAACTCAGATAAGACGGAGGTCCTCATCCTGGGCTCCTCGCCCTCCGCCTGGGACGACTCCTGGTGGCCCCCAGCCCTGGGCACCGCACCCAAACCGACGAACCACGCACGCAACCTGGGCTTCATCCTGGACTCCTCCCTCTCCATGACCAGGCAAGTCAACGCCGTCTCCTCGTCGTGCTTCAACATCCTGTGCATGCTTCGGAAGATCTTCTGGTGTATCCCCACGGAGACCAGGAAGACCGTCACCCAGGCCCTCGTCACCAGCCGACTGGACTACGGCAACGCACTCTACGCCGGAACCACCGCCAAGATCCAGAAGAGACTCCAGCGCATCCAGAACGCCTCAGCCAGACTCATCCTCGACGTCCCACGACACAGCCACATCTCCGGACACCTAAGAGACCTGCACTGGCTCCCGGTCAACAAGAGAATCACCTTCCGCCTCCTTACCCACGCTCACAAAGCTCTCCACGATCAAGGCCCGAGCTACCTCAACGACCGCATCAACTTCTACGCTCCCAAACGCCACCTCCGATCTGCCAGCCACGCCCTCGCCGCCGTCCCACGCATCCGTAGAGCCACCACAGGAGGAAGGTCCTTCTCCTACCTGGCCGCCAAGACCTGGAACTCCCTCCCGGCCGACCTGCGCCTGACCCAAGACCACCTCTCCTTCAGGAAGAAGCTCAAGACCTGGCTGTTCGAGCAGTAGCGGGACCCCCCCCCCCCCAAGTGCCTTGAGACCCTACGGGTAGGTAGTGCGCTCTACAAATGTCTTGATTGATTGATTGAGCCTAGCCAGCCAGTCTAGCCGCCGGCCTAGCCAGCCAGCCCGTCCCACATTAGCGATATATCTAGGTTCCTTTTCATTAAGGAACAGAAATTGATTTTTTCGCTCAAAAGTGACAGTAGAGGATTAAATGATGACATTGCATGGACATCTTTATAAAATCATTTTTTAATATCTGTCTACTCATTAGATCTGTCCTTATTCAGTATGCCGCATCACTAATATGCACAACAAACATGAACAGTGACATCTTTATATTAACTATCCTGAACATTTGTCCACTGCATGAATCTGTTCCTGTTCATACTGAATGAATCTGTTCATGTTTATTATGCCTCAACACCAATATACACGACAAAATGGGACCACGATACCGGATTATGTTGACTTAACAGTTCATAGTCACATCTCACTTGTTGTGACACTAGATTATTACACCAATCATAGTATTGTTGCAACCTGCTTGGCTTTCGTTGAAGAAAGACAGAATACAATGTTACTTCAACAATCCATCAATGAAGGAGTCACTCGTGTATGTTACAGTAGTTTCTGACAATTTGAGACGCAGATGCGGGCATGCACCGAATATGATTATCATTCGGAACTGCATACCGGCACCTACGGGATTACAAATAAGACCTGGAGACACGCGCAGGTATGGATCGCGTGCATTCACTGCGCATGCACAAAAGCGGCATACTGTCTACTGTCCGCTTTCATTTTACGCATGCGCGAACAAGTAGTCTTCTGCTTCTACTAAGCATGCGTCGGGACGTTTCTTGTTCCGAGCATGCGCTGTATCTACCAACTGAAACGTAATTTAGAAGCAATTGCTCGTAATTGCACACGCAAGTTCTTTATTGATCAATTAGCGTGTGTGTATAAGGGCGTGCACACTACCTGTCCGTCACCTCCACTCCCACTCGGAAGCTGGCCAGAGGTACCGACGGACAGGTAAGCCCTTGCACACCTCTGAACTTTTGCGTTCTCACCATTGCATTGCCCAATTTGTGCATACACTCGAACTTCTGACACATTGAGAATTACCATCTTGGAGCTAATATAGTAATGCTCATCAAAAAAATATTAACTTTAATATTCAATATCCTGACTAGCATTTTTCAGCCTATGTTTTAGTGGGGATATGCCTTTTTAGACACAACTGAGTTATGTCTAATGGTTGGATACAAACAAAATAGCTAGATAACGCGATGAAGTCTTGACTAGCGATAGTTCACATATCAATATAGCTATTTTTTCCATCCTAACAGAGCGGGGCCTCATTTTTATCCCGAGCGGGTGCCGGGTGAGGTGAAGGTATTTCCCACATAACGCTGGGTGAGTACATCATAATCTTTGAATTGCATTTTTCGACATCTTTGTCTTGGATCAGGAGGACAACTGCCTCTTGATAAGTGAGGAGACTGGTTGCTCCTTACTTTCTGTGTGTTGTATGTCCTGTCCTCATTGTGACTTAAAGATCATAGTGGATACTAGTCTTGACTATACACATTTGTTTGCACTATCTTCCTTTCTTTTAGGAAAAGGACGATTTATCTTACTATCCACCAGCTAACATTGGGGCTCCAAGTTCCTGGTAGGAGTATGTATATTTCTTGAATTTACACTGAAAAATTATTTACTTTGCAGTTGCTTTTTCCATCACGGTCCTGAAGAAAGCTGGAGACTTTCACTCCTAACAGCTGAAACATGTTGACCACACTGCACAGCGCCAACATATAGTTATACTTTCAAACTATTAGGCGTCTTTTAATCTTAACACTAGCACAGTGTCTAATAAACATATTTTCTGTCCTAGTAGTTATTTTTAATCTCACTTATTTCTCACTGAGCACTGCACAACTATCAGCATCACTTGAAATACACTGTGGCTAGAAGGTTACCTCGGTCATCCATCTCTGCACCATCATAGGATGGGTTGGGCGAGATTTGGATTACCCATCCGTATCCCACGTGATGAAATTCCGCCACAATGGTGGGCTGATGGGAGTTTCTTCAGCCTAGTGTAATTCCTCTTATCCACGTTCTTGACTGTTAATTGATTTCAGAGCAGCACACATTTTTCCTGACTATACACCTTTTTTCAATTATTGTTATTATGGATTACGTTGTGAGGTGTGATGGTCAATAAACTAACCCATTCAGACCCCCCTAGCTTTCTATGTTTGTGTAGTTTATATCTTGTGCACAATTGAGTCATTTAGCTGGAAGAAGATGGTGTAAAAATGGCCTTGTGACAGAAATCTGTGCTACTCATGGTCTCCCAATTGGACTAGCTGAGAGTAGTGTTCGCTACAGGCATCACTGTGAGCATAGTCGCCCACAGCCAGTCAAGCCTGCCAGTCAGGCCAGCTAACCAGCCATGCCAGCCAGCCTAGCCAGCCAGCCTAGCCAGCCAACCTAGGCAGCCAGCTTAGCCAGCCAGACTAGCCAGCTGGCCTAGCTAGCCAGCCAGCCTAGCCAGCCTAGCCTGCCAGCCTAGCCTTCCAGCCTAGGCAGCCAGCCTAGCCTGCCGGCCTAGCCAGACAGCTTAACCAGCCGACGTAACCCAGCCAGCCAGCTACAAAACTTGATCTTAGCCAAAAGGCCGTGAAGCGATGTGAGCATAGGTCAACTGTCACCCCTGTCACCGTGTAACGAAAATAGTCAACACAGGTTGGTGAACATTGTACACAGTAGCAAAAGGCAGAAACATAGTCAAGCAGGTAATCAAATACAATGTGAGTTCCCTATGTCTGGAACTTCTTTTTACTAGATCGTTACATCGTAGCGTACGTGTGGTGCTAGCGTGCATGTGTTTAATTCTATAACCATATACAAGTACCATAATCACGACAACCTATGCAGTCCACCCAAATCTTTCTGTCCATGCTTCAGTGAAACATAGAGACCTTGAAGAGGTGCAGACAGTTTTTAAAATCTACATTCATGAAGATGAATGGAGAAGGGATTAAATTCACATACAATTACAAAAATGATCATTCCCAACAGATTGAAAATGGAGTCTCCATAAATTTGTGGCTTTCATTGTTACTGCTTCGTGACTTGTGGCCGAGCAGCTCAACCCATCCCCACCAGCATCTTCCAAGCATTGAGCCCACTGACTATCCACCTGCTACTACACTACAAAATGAGAACTCCCCTACCTTAAAGCCAAACAGAAGGAGAATCCACAGCTCCGAGTATGCAGAGGCGCAGAACTGGATCCTGGTGACGGAGCAGGACACGTCTTTCTCAGCCACCTAGTTGGGAAACAAAAAACTGAACCATCAATGATCAGTCCAAGCTTCACACTCCATAGACGTAAAACTCTCTTTAAACGGAAAACCAGGAGCCCTAGTTATACCCCATCAAAATGAGGAATTGCATGTAGAATCGGAGCTCTCGGCACCAAATTCTCCATGTTTCGGAATTCTCTATGCAATTATCCCCTTGTAAATTTCAGCAGGTTCAAGCTACCGAAATTTGCCAGTGGAAGATTGTAGGGTTGCAGGAATTACTGCACATAATTCTGGTCATTGTTCAAACTTCCTGCAATCCAAATTTAGCGCTGAACTTCTAATCAGGGCATAAGAAGGAATTCTTCCATTGAAGATGTCAATGCCCCCTTATTTCATAGTAGACGATTTCTTGAAAAAGGAAAGCAAAGGGCATCTGTTATAATATCTATATTAGAGTGGCACCTCACACAAGGTCATTAAAGATACTGGGGCTGATTCACAAAGGCCCTTCGCACTCGTGGCGTAGGCCCCGCAGTCAATGCAAAGGGGCCTGCAGTCGTGGCAGGGGCTCCATACCTGTGGCAGGACCTCCACAATAGGTAAATGCTATAGAGAGCTCCCGCCACGAGTACGGAGGTCCCACCACAAGTGCAGAGATCCCACCAGGAGTGCGGAAGTCCCACCACGAGTGCAGAGGTCCCACCACGAGTGCAGAGGTCCCACCACGAGTGCAGAGGTCCCACCACGAGTGCAGAGGTCCCACCACGAGTGCGGACGTCCAGCCATGAGTACAGAGATCCCACCATGAGTGCGGAGGTCCTACCATGAGTGCAGGGATCCCACCAGGAGTGTGGAGATCCCGCCACGAGTGCAGAGATTCTACCATATGTGTGGAGATCCCACCATGAGTGCAGAGATCCCACCACGAGTGCCGAGGTCCCACCACGAGGGCAGAGATCCAGCCACGAGTGCAGAGGTCCTAACATGAGTGCAGAGATCCCACCACGAGTGTGGAGATCCTGCCACAAGTGAAGAAATCCCACCACGAGTGTGGAGATCCCACCACGAGTGCAGAGGTCCCACCACGAGTGTGGAGGTTCCACCATGAGTGCGGAGGTCCCACAGTGAGTGCCGAGATCCCACCAGGAGTGTGGAGATCCCACCACGAGTGTGGAGATCCCACCACGAGTGCAGAGGTCCCACCACGAGTGTGGAGGTTCCACCATGAGTGCGGAGGTCCCACAGTGAGTGCAGAGATCCCACCAGGAGTGTGGAGATCCCACCACGAGTGTGGAGATCCCACCACGAGTGCAGAGGTCCCACCACGAGTGTGGAGGTCCCACCATGAGTGCGGAGGTCCCACAGTGAGTGCAGAGATCCCACCAGGAGTGTGGAGATCCCGCCACGAGTGCAGAGATCCCACCACATGTGTGGAGATCCCACCATGAGTGCAGAGATCCCACCACGAGTGCAGAGGTCCCACCACGAGAGCAGAGATCCAGCCACGAGTGCAGAGGTCCCACCACGAGTGGGGAGGGCCTCACCATGACTGCGGAGATTTCTCCATGAGTGTAGAGATCCCGCCCCGAGTACGGATCCCCTGCCACGACTGCGAGATTTCCATCATGAGTGGGGAGGCCCTTTGTGAACTGGCTCCACTAGTGCTGAACGTTTAACCTACTTACCATTGATTTCCAGTGTGTTGTTATAATTAGGTTAATGGAAACAATACAAGACTACAGCACCCAGAATGCATTAGGCTATCACACTAAAGTCTAGGAATGGAAACAGTTGCCAGCCAACTACAAAGTGATGTGCAACGCTAACAAATGAAACCACTCTCACACTGGATGGACTCTCATCTTCCTCTGGGTCACTTTTAATACATGGTGGACTGGAAGAGATATCATGTCCAGTGTTGCCCCTGATGTGATGAATATAATGCTTACAAATGTTGATTTGTTTGTCGGTTTCACTAACATTTTCCACCAAAACCATGAGTTCACTTAATACTGCAAGGGTTTCCTGGTGGTAATACCAGAGAACTATCTCTGCATGCCACCCATGCTTATACCTAAACCTGCAATATACCTCAGTCTGTCATCAGTACCTCTCTCTGGTTCTATGCATACACCTCAGCTTGCCATCGAAACCACTCTACGGTACTGTGCTTATACCTCAGCCTGCCATTGATACCTCTCTCCGGTACTGTGCTTATATCTCAGCCTGCCATTGATACTTCTCTCCGGTACTGTGTTTTTACCTCATCCTGCTATTGATACCTCTATCAGGTAGTGTGTTTATACCTCAGCCTGCCATTGATACCTCTCTCCAGTACTGTGTTTATACCTCAGCCTGCCATCGATACCTCTCTCCAGTACTGCGCTTATACCTCATTCCTGCCATCAATACCTCTCTCTGGTATTGTGCTTATACCTCAGTCTGCCATCGAATCCTGTCTCTGGTAATGTGCTTATACCTCAGTCTGCCATTGATACTTCTCTCTAGCACTGTGTCTGTACCTCAGCCTGCAATCAATACCTCTCTCCAGTACTTTGCTTATACCACAGCCTGTCATCAATACATCTCCGGTACTGTCCTTATACCTCATGCCTGCCATCGATACCGCTCTCCGGTACTGTGTTTATACTTCAGCCTGCCATCATACCCCTCTCCTGTACTGTGATTATTCCTCAGTCTGCCATCAGTACCTCTCTCCTGTACTGTGTTCATACCTCAGCCTGCCATCGATACCTCTCTCCGGTACTGTGCTTCTATCTTAGCCTGCCATTGATACCTCTCTCCGGTACTGTGCTTATGCCTCAGCCTGCCATCAATACCTCTCTCTTGTATAGTGCTTATACCTCAGCCTGCCATCAATACCTCTCTCCGGAACTGTGCTTATACCTCAGCCTGCCATCGATATCTCTCTCCGGTACTCTGCTTATACCTCATGCCTGCCATCTATACCGCTCTCCGGTACTGTGTTTATGCTTCAGCCTGCTATTGATACCTCTCTCGATTATTGTGCTTTTACCTCAGTCTGCCATTGATACTTCTCTCCAGCACTGTGTCTGTACCTCAGCCTGCGATCAATACCTCTCTCCAGTACTCTGCTTATACCACGGCCTGTCATCAATACCTCTCTCCGGTACTGTGCATAAACCTCAGTCTGCCATCGGTACCTTTCTCCGGTACTGTGTTTATACCTCAGCCTGCCATTAATACCTCTCTCCAGTACTGTGTTTATACCTCAGCCTGCCAACGATACCTCCGTCCAGTACTGTGCTTATACCTCAGCCTGCAATTGATACCTCTCTCCAGTACTCTGCTTATACCACGGCCTGTCATCAATACCTCTCTCCGGTACTGTGCATAAACCTCAGTCTGCCATCGGTACCTTTCTCCGGTACTGTGTTTATACCTCAGCCTGCCATTGATACCTCTCTCCAGTACTGTGTTTATACCTCAGCCTGCAAACGGTACCCTCTCCAGTACTGTGCTTTTACCTCAGCCTGCCATTGATACCTCTCTCCAGAACTGTGTTTATACCTCAGCCTGAATTGATACCTCTCCAGTACTGTGTTTACACCTCAGCCTGCCATTGATACCTCTCTCCAGTACTGTGGTTGCACCTCAGCCTGCCATCAATACCTCTCTCCAGTACTGTGTTATACCTCAGCATGCCATCGATACATCTCTCCAGTACTGTGCTTATGCCTCAGCCTGCCATCAATACCTCTCTCCGGAACTGTGCTTATACCACAGCCTGCCATCAATACCTTTCTCCGGTACTGTGCTTATGCCTCAGCCTGCCATCGATACCTCTCTCCAGTACTGTGTTATACCTCAGCCTGCCATCGATACCTCTCTCCAGTACTGTGCTCATACCTCAGCCTGCCATCAATACCTCTCTCCGGTACTGTGCCTATACCTCAGCCTGCCATCAATACCTCTCTCCGGTACTGTGCTTATACCTCAGCCTGCCATCAATACCTCTCTCTGGTACTGTGTTTATACCTCAGTCTGCCATCGATACCTCTCTCCAGTACTGTGTTTATACCTCAGCCTGCCAACGATACCTCTCTCCAGTACTGTGCTTATACCTCAGCCTGCAATTGATACCTCTCTCCAGTACTGTGCTTATACCTCACCCTGCCATTGATACCTGTCTCCGGTACTGTGTTTATACCTCAGCCTGCCATTGATACCTCTCTCCAGTACTGTGTTTATACCTCAGCCTGCATTGATACCTCTCTCCAGTACTGTGTTTACACCTCAGCCTGCCATTGATACCTCTCTCCAGTACTGTGCTTATGCCTCAGTCTGCCATTGATACCTCTCTCCGGTACTGTATTTTTACCTCAGCCTGCTATTGATACCTCTCTCCGGTACTGTGTTTTTACCTCAGCCTGCCATTGATACCTCTCTCCGGTACTGTGTTTATACCTCAGCCTGCCATCGATACCTCTCTCTGGTACTGTGCTTATACCTCAGTCTGCCATTGATACCTCTCTCTGGTACTGTGCATAAACCTCAGTGTGCCATCGGTACCTCTCTCCGGTATTGTGTTTATACCTCAGCCTGGCATTGATACCTCTCTCCGGTACTGTGTTTATACCTCAGCCTGCCATTGATACCTCTCTCCGGTACTGTGTTTATACTTCAGCCTGCCATTGATACCTCTCTCCAGTACTATGTGTATACCTCAGCCTGCCAACGATACCTCTCTCCAGTATTGTGCTTATACCTCAGCCTGCAATTGATACCTCTCTCCAGTACTGTGCTTATACCTCAGCCTGCCATTGATACCTGTCTCCGGTACTGTGTTTATACCTCAGCCTGCCATTGATACCTCTCTCCAGTACTGTGTTTACACCTCAGCCTGCATTGATACCTCTCTCCAGTACTGTGTTTACACCTCAGCCTGCCATTGATACCTCTCTCCAGTACTGTGTTTACACCTCAGCCTGCCATCAATACCTCTCTCCAGTACTGTGTTATACCTCAGCCTGCCATCGATACCTCTCTCCAGTACTGTGCTCATACCTCAGCCTGCCATCAATACCTCTCTCCGGTACTGTGCCTATACCTCAGCCTGCCATCAATACCTCTCTCCGGTACTGTGCTTATACCTCAGCCTGCCATCAATACCTCTCTCCGGTACTGTGCTTATGCCTCCGCCTGCCATCGATACCTCTCTCCAGTACTGTGCTTATGCCTCAGCCTGCCATTGATACCTCTCTCTGGTACTGTGTTTTTACCTCAGCCTGCTATTGCCACCTCTCTCCAGTACTGTGTTTATACCTCAGCCTGCCATCGATACCTCTCTCCGGTACTCTGTTTATACCTCAGCCTGCCATCGATACCTCTCTCCTGTACTGTGTTTATACCTCAGCCTGCATTGATACCTCTCTCCAATACTGTGTTTACACCTCAGCCTGCCAACGATACCTCTCTCCAGTACTGTGTTTACACCTCAGCCTGCCATTGATACCTCTCTCCGGTACTGTGTTTATACCTCAGCCTGCATTGATACCTCTCTCCAATACTGTGTTTACACCTCAGCCTGCCAACGATACCTCTCTCCAGTACTGTGTTTACACCTCAGCCTGCCATTGATACCTGTCTCCGGTACTGTGTTTATACCTCAGCGTGCCATCGATACCTCTCTCCAGTACTGTGCTCATACCTCAGCCTGCCATCAATACCTCTCTCCGGTACTGTGCTTATACCTCAGCCTGCCATCAATACCTCTCTCCGGTACTGTCCTTATACCTCAGCCTGCCATCAAATCCTTTCTCCGGTACTGTGCTTATACCTCAGCCTGCCATCAATACCTCTCTCCGGTACTGTGCTCATACCTCAGCCTGCCATCAATACCTCTCTCCGGTACTGTGCTTATACCTCAGCCTGCCATCAATACCTCTCTCTGGTACTGTGCTTATACCTCAGCCTGCCATCAATACCTTTGTCCGGTACTGTGCTTATGCTTCAGCCTGCCATCGATATCTCTCTCCAGTACTGTGCTTATGCCTCAGCCTGCCTTTTGATGCCTCTCTCTGGTACTGTGTTTTTACCTCAGCCTGCTATTGACACCTCTCTCCGGTACTGTGTTTTTACCTCAGCCTGCCATCGATACCTCTCTCCGGTACTCTGTTTATACCTCAGCCTGCCATCGATACCTCTCTCCTGTACTGTGCTTATACCTCAGCCTGCCATCAATACCTGTCTCCGGTACTGTGCTTATACCTCACTCTGCCATCGATACCTTTCTCCGGTACTGTGTTTATACCTCAGTCTGCCATCAATCCCTCTCTCCAGTACTGTGCTTATACATCAGCCTTCCATTGATACCTCTCTCCAGTACTGTATACCTCAGCCTGACATCCGTGCGCTTCTGGCACTGTGCTACCTTCTCTCTTGGTTTTTACATGTCTGACACGGGGAGGGCTGGAGTCTCAGGGCATGCTGGTACTGCGCTACAACTGAGTGCTCCTTCAATGTTGGACTTCAGTCTCACATGCAGGGGAATGTAGTGATTAGCGGGAGGGACAGTCATGGGTATTTAGCTCTCCACGCCTTCTACCACCGACAAAGTAAGGCGCTCTCCTCACGCAGACATCGCCCATCTGTCCCGTCCAGTCCAGCTAAATACACCTCATACTGACTGTCCATATATACAGGCATCATGTAATGCATGTTTCCTACTTCCTGTCCCATCATCATGCTTCAGTTTCCAAGTCTGCCTGAAGGGTCCTGAATCCTGGCTATTTCTTCTTTCTTTCTCTCCATAGGAATCTGCTTATCAAGGTACAGTTATATGTCCCTTCTACTTAAGGCAAGCCTCATTATCTCACTGCCTTGTCTCTCATTTCAGAGAACCTGCTTTAGAGCATGTTAGTGATTTGACAAAGTTGAAGCAAGCATACAAACTTTATTGTTGTGTTGGCAATCTTTGATCTAATCATTTATCCCTGATTGTGCCTCTGAAGGGGCATTTAAATATACCCTCTTGCGCCCTCACCCCACTTGGGTATTCATACCCCATCTCTGAATTATCCCACTTGGGATCTGGATCTTCCGGACCGGTTTACGTTTTTGCGGGAGGGTTTTTAAGTCAATGGTGCACATATTGACCTCAACATGGGTTACCAGTTGACTTCTTCTATCCTCCACTTGGAGCCTCGGTCCAATGGACGTCGATGAACCAAAAGGCCAGGGCTAGCGGAAGTGACATCACACACCCTTTGACCCTAATGACATCACGGAAAGTGACACCATTTTGCCATTGACCATGATTATCCTCAGGAAGTGGTGTCACATGACCTTACCCTGAAGGCGTAAAGAACCAGTGTAATTGTAATTGTAACTTCATGCTTACTATAACACAACACAGACACATTCCCATTTCCGAAACCACCTATATTAGGGCACTGACAGGGTCTTTGAAAGTGGTGGCAAGCAATGGTTTCCTTGAACTATTGTCAGCCACACATCTTCAGGAGGACTTGGGAGGGTCTCCTCCTAGGAGCATTTTTAATTAAATGGGATCCAATAGTGCATATCAAAGCACCATGTTCACACCAATTTGCTAAAAAGCCATAGGCTCTGAAAGGATACTCATTCATATTCAAATCCTTGCATGGTGTGCCAAGCCAATGAAACCTGAAACTCAGTTTTCAGAATGTGCTACGGTTGCCGCCATATGTCAAAAACCACCTCCATTGAGCTGGGGCCAGCATGTCATCATAGATGCTCCTCATACCCCATGGGTGTGACCTTATGTCACAAATTACCTACAGTATGCCAGTGTTAGAATTTTCAAATTATGCCATCCATATATCTTATGTCAAGGTTACCTCTAGCATGTCAGTGCCAGTATATTGTGAAGGTCCCAACCCCTCTCCCCCCCCACCCCATGCCATGGTGTTCCTCTCTAATGTCAAGTATCTTTAATCAGATAGCATCCCAGGCGTCCCTATACCAAAGAAATCCTCAAGTATGCCAGTATATTACCATGGGTGCCCAGTATGCCAAGAATTGCTGCAGGTATGCCAGTACCTGAATTTTATGCCAATAATTAACTTCATGATGCCAGGGCCAGTATATTTTGTAGGGTGGCAGAATGGACTCCGTGGTTTTTCAATTTTATCAATGGGCCAGAATATTTGTCACAGGCGCCCTTCATGCTAAAAAAGAAATCCAGTATCCCAGCAGCAGCATTTTCCCTGTGTGCCTTTGTAAGGCGCAAATTATCGACAATCTTCCAGGGCCAACTACAGACACTCCATTCTCACTTACATTTAGTCACTTACACTCCCTAATTGTCACTTACTTGCAATTAATGCTCTATCTTGCATTCTCTTACTCACTTACTAACATACTTATTGACAATCATTCTCACTCACTACCTGTCACTGATTCTCAGTCACTTTCACTCACAAATGCTAACTCATACAGACACATGATCACAAACACACACTCCCTTACACACAAACACACTCTCACCCACCAGCATGCACACAACTTAACCACTTGCGTGCTTCGGACGGTCCCTGGCCGTCCAACGTCACAGTAGGCGTGTGCGGAGGACGGCCGGGGGCCGTCCAAACTCCGCCCACTCATTAATTGGCAAGCACAGCAGGGGAATTCACACAGCGCGCAAGGGGTTAAATGTAACAACATTTCTTTTACTTACATCATCGGCAACAGGGAATCTTGTTCCAGCTCCTGGTGCTCTGTTTTTTATTAAACTAACAGTGAATAATAAACTATTAATTACTATTAGTATAATAAAGCATGAGCAGAAAGCATGGGTGGAGCAACAAAGTCAATTAGGACAAGCTGTCTCATTCTTTTTGAAAATGGCTTTGCTTCCTCTGAGGCTGGGGGCTACAAAGACGGTGCCAGGGGTGTCAAGGCGCCAGCCAGGGGTCGCAATTGCGATGAGTGGTGACCCCTAAAGGACATCCATGATGGGCCCTTAACCCCTACTCAACTAACCCCTCCGTCCTGATGATGACCTCATAGTATCATCGAAGTCGAAACACTATTGACAACAGACGTCATATAGACTCATTGATCCCCCCCCCCCCCCAATTCATAATATCTCTTGGAGTTAAGCCATTCATCTTATTATGTATGCACATTTACTAATTGTTCACTTTTTCTGCACTGTGTGATCCCTCTTCAATTCACATACTTGAATTTCTTCACTGAACTAAATGTATTCAGTATGACTTTAGCCTGGATGGTTGTTGCAATCTCATTTTTGGGATGTTTCTGAACAACTTATTTGATTAAGCTCTATAGTGGATGGATTATGGATCCCCCAATTGAAAACCTCTACGTTGAGAAAAAGTCTACAGTGAATCACAGTTTTTTGATATATCATAATATATCCAGGTCTTTTGCCTTAATTCAGTTTGGCACCTTAGGTATTCTGCTTCATATTTAGAGAAGCTTTCCAGAGTTTATTCAAATCACCTGGCATTTCCTGCATATATGTTGTGCTGTGACTGTCTGTGCCCCTCACTATATGCAAGAGCTGTGGCTGTCTCCAGATGTTGCACTATGCATCTCACCTGTCACTCCCTCCAGCACTACGTAAGCGGGTTAGCATGTGTTCCCTCCTGGAACCTCTCAGGAACCTGGTGCTCCAAATACATTTGGTGCTTTGTGAGCACCTCTTTTCTCCCCCTGAAAATCCAGTCTACTCAGTTACCCTCAACACCAAAGGTGACTTCCCCCCTTACTGCCCTACTGTCTATGGGACGTTCTGCTCAGGCTACATTTGAAACAGCTTCCAAGATACTCTTAATTATGACCCTCCTGCAAATTACTGGTGAATATCACTCAACCTAGCAGTTGAAATGGACCTTCATACATGTGTCCAATGCTGTCAAATAGCGCCTTACTGTGTCGTACCACAGTGTTGATGCTTTAATATCGACCTGCACATATATCGACTACACAATAAAGACTTGCACTGTGTTGCCATGGTAAATAGATATGGAGTTAGAATAGTAAATAGAATAGATAGAGCAGTAAGTCTATACTTTCTATGGATGTGTACCTTGACAATATGGTGGTAGTCGGTTGTGTAGACCTGATGTAACTGCAGATCAATATTATTGACCTTGATTATGACAATCAACCTCCTTCCCCATGCATTAAGGTAATATATCCCTGAAGGGCAGTGTGCTTGTTCTTTTGCAGAATAATGCATCCTATCCATTACATTATAAGAATCATAGAAATCACCTTCAAGTTTTGTGCCTGGACAAAGTTCTCCTCCTCCAGCATTGCACAATGTGTGGAGCACAGTTCCCTATTATTGTTCTTATACTAGAGAGTTGTGGGTACATCACTCTGTACATATTCATGATTTATATTACACACACCATTAATGGAAATGGAGGTGTTATTATTACCCAATGCAATGGGGCTCATTTTATTGACATTGGAAGAAGGAGTGGCAGAATCTAACCCTCGAGGGGTTCAAGGACTTATCTTCGGTCTTCCTCAAAAACTCCACATCAGACCCGACCTCAGGCAGCTCCACTGGCTCCCCGTACAGAAGAGATGCTTATTCCAGCTGCTGACTCATGCACAGACGGCTCTGCACAACCAAGGACCTGCCTACATTAACCACCGCTTGAACTTCCACCAACCGTCGAGAAGTGTACGCTCTGCCTCTCTATCATTTGCCCATACTCCCTGCATCGACCGTAGCAGAAGTGGAGGACGCTACTTCTCCCACATCACAGCAAAGTCCCAGAACAGCTTCCCCATGCACCTCCGGACCAGCACCTCACTTCCGGAATTCTAAATGGCCCTCATGACCTGGCTGTTCAACTAAACTTCTGGGACCTGCAAGCGCCTGGATACCCTATCGGGTGATTTGCCATGCTTTATAAATTGACGAATTGATTGATTGATTGAAAGCTTTGATGTACAGTTCAGGCATTAGTTCTCTGGTGCTCAACATAGTTGCATTCAGCATAATGGACCATTTCACATTCGTTTGCGCTTTACCTTGATGGCAGCATTGAGCGACTGCACACAATGAACGGGATCCGACAGCATCCAAGTGAGAAGCAGGAGGATGTCGACAAAGAGCAGCGCCGCCACCATCCCCAGCAGCTGGAGGTCTTTAATGATCTGCAGGAAGAGCAGAGGCCATTGAGAACAGGCAATGGTGGCACTCACCGCTTTGTTTAGCAGAGTCCCCATTCTTCAGGTTCTGCACACCTTCATCATGGACATTCAGCACACACGTATCATCCTCCTTCTTCAGTACACTGCACCTCATTAATATCCAGTATAGACTGATCTCGTGCATATTCAGTGAGCTCACCTCATTAATATTCAGAGGAAGCTGGTCTAATTATTATTCGGCAAACAAATGCGCCATTTGCAGCACACTTCTCTTGTTTAACACTCAGTGCAGATCGATGACAGGTATATTCAGTGGATGCTCCTCATTAATATTCAGGACTGGCTTCTCTCATTCATATTCATTATTGAAACTTAACGCCTTGATTGGGCGGTGCACCGCTCCTCATTCACATTCAGTACAAATGTACTCATTCATATCCAACACACACTCCTTATTAATATTAAGTACAATTGTTCTCATTATTATTCTGTGTACGTACTCCTCACTGTCATTGGGCAGCGCACGGCACCTCATTGATATAGAAGAGAGTTCTCATTCATGTTCCTAACATACCATTCGTTAAAGTTCCACACTGGCTGTGCTCATTAGTATTCAGAACACACTCCTCATTAATATTCAGTACAATTACTCTCATTAGTATTGAATGAATGAATGAATGCAAATAGGTCTTATTGGGCGCAACTTAGCCCGAAGGGCATCAAGGCGCCATACATAACAGCGTGAACAGACATACAGATAACAAAGGTCTTTAGGCACCAGGTCCAAGGTCTTCGAATAAGAGTCCCGGAAAAGCCAGGGATACACATTCAGCACACACTCCTCATTAATATTCAGTACAATTGCTCTCATTAGTATTCAGCATACACTCCTCATTAATATTCAGTACAATTGCTCCCATTAGTATTCAGTACACACTCCTCATTAACATTAAGTACAATTGCTCTCATTATTATTCTGTGTACGCACCCCTCACTGTCATTGGGCAGCGCACGGCACCTCATTGATACAGTAGAGAGTTCTCATTCATGTTCCTAACACACCGTTCGTTAAAGTTCCACACTGGCTGTGCTCATTAGTATTCAGCACACTCCTCATTAATATTCAGTACAATTGCTCTCATTAGTATTCAGTACACACTCCTCATTAATATTAAGTACAATTGCTCTCATTGGTATGCTGGGTACGCACTCCTCACTGTCATTGGGCAGCACACGGCACCTCATTGATACAGTAGAGAGTTCTCATTCATGTTCCTAACACATCATTCGTTAAAGTTCCACACTGGTTGTGCTCATTAGTATTCAGCACACTCCTCATTAATATTCAGTACAATTGCTCTCATTAGTATTCAGCACACACTCCTCATTAATATTCAGTACAATTGCTCTCATTAGTATTCAGCACACACTCCTCTTTAATATTCAGTACACTTGCTCTCATTAGTATTCAGCACACACTCCTCATTAATATTCAGTACAATTACTCTCATTAGTATTCAGCACACACTCCTCATTAATATTAAGTACAATTGCTCTCATTGTTATGCTGGGTACGCACTCCTCACTGTCACTGGGCAGCGCACGGCACCTCATTGATACAGTAGAGAGTTCTCAATCATGTTCCTAACACACCATTCGTTAAAGTTCCACACTGTTTGTGCTCATTAGTATTCAGCACACTTCTCATTAATATTCAGTACAATTGCTCTCATTAGTATTCAGCACACACTCCTCATTAATATTCAGTACAATTGCTCTCATTAGTATTCAGCACACACTCCTCATTAATATTCAGTCCAATTGCTCTCATTAGTATTCAGCACACACTCCTCATTAATATTTAGTCCAATTGCTCTCATTAGTATTCAGTACACACTCCTCATTAATATTCAGTCCAATTGCTCTCATTAGTATTCAGCACACACACCTCATTAATATTCAGTCCAAGTGCTCTCATTAGTATTCAGCACACACTCCTCATTAATATTCAGTACAATTGCTCTCATTAGTATTCAGCACACACTCCTCATTAATATTCAGTACAATTGCTCTCATTAGTATTCAGCACACACTCCTCATTAATATTTAGTCCAATTACTCTCATTAGTATTCAGCACACACTCCTCATTAATATTCAGTCCAATTGCTCTCATTAGTATTCAGCACACACTCCTCATTAATATTCAGTCCAATTGCTCTCATTAGTATTCAGCACACACTCCTCATTGCTCAGTACACTGCTCTTCATCAATACCGATGCTCATTATTAATATTTTTTATGCACAGGTCTCAGCTTTGTGCTTGTACACTGATCATTAGTGCATACTGCTCATCGTTCATCATCAGCACGCGCACATCATAAATATTCAGCACAGACTGGCCTCATTTACATTCAGCACCCACTCCTCATTAACATTCAGCGCAACTGCTAAATATTAATTCACATCATAAATATTCAGTCTCATTTATGGCCACCACTTACCTTATATGTACAAGGACTGACCATTGAACGTAAAGAACCAACATCAACATAACTTGTTTAGACACGCGCACACACTCACACTCACACACACACACACACACACGCACACACACACACACACACACACACACGCACACACACACACACACACGCACACGCACACACACTTAATGTTGCTTGTGACAAGAAGCCACTTTGTGGTATTTCTCACATTGACCCAGATCTAGGACTGGATGACATCTTAAAGTTTTGTTGGTGCTAATCATTCTTCTCCTCCAGTACTTGTGGGGAAGGAATAGGGGTGACGAAGAGCTGAGGATGGTTCTCTTAGCATTATATTTATCTTTGGGGAGGTGCTGTGGAACTTGTTTTTTTAAATGAAAGCTGGAGCTTCTATAAGTGCACAAGTCCATCAGAGTTGAGGGGGACCACGTCAGGGCTGAGGGAGACCCCATCATTCAGCAATGTGTAGGCTCAGCATCAACCATTGGGGGAGGGGCCTTCCTCTTAAGTGGGCCCTCACAGGGCGCAGAGGCCCTGAGCCAATGGAGAGGGGAATACAGAATTTTCACTCACTCGCTCAGTTAGATAATAAGTGATTCTAGCTGTGACAAACGTATTTTTATTCCTGATTTTGAACATCAGTTTTTCCATTTGTAATTCCCTGAATAGTTTCTGGTCACAAACTTTGGTGCCTTGCTGACGTGTTTTAAAGTCAGCATAAACAGACTTGTTTTACTTGTGTCTTTCTTTACACACCTGGTGTTAACATACCTGCCCTTTGACAATCTGAGGATGATCTAGCAATGTTTATACTTGATTGTTCAATTGTCTGCAGTTATAGGAGAAGGAAAAAGCAATGTCAATTTGTAAACGTTTATGCACGTTTGTTCGATTGTCTGCCAATGACCTAAGGAGCAAGCAATGAACACTGATAATATTTGTGCTTGTTTTTTGGATTGTCTGCCAATATCTTAAGGAACCAGCAATGTCCACCGATAATGTTTGTGCTCGTTTGTTTCATTGTATGTTAGTATTTGAGTATCTGCACCAAACCTTAACATTGTTACCTCGTTAGGGATTGTTCCTTCTGTAAATATTTTGCACATCCCCAGCCTATGCCAATTGTATAAATAACCTAGCAGAACTTTGTAAGTTGTCCACTCTTGTCATAGCCACCTGAGCCCTGTGATTATGTGCACCCTGTGTTACTATTATGTTATGTTATGTTATATAGGCTTATATAGCGCACGGCTGCCCCAGCAAAGGGGCGTCCCGGCGCTTGCTGTTCGTGCCCGGGGGGGGGCTGCTGCTGATGGAAACTGCAGGTGACATAACATAACTAACAGAAGAAGTGGGTTTTTATGGCTTTTCTGAAGGATAAGAGATCTTTCAGTCCACGTATCTGGGCTGGAAGTTCATTCCAGAGCTTTGCTGCTAGGTATCTGAATAAACGACCGCCCATCCGAGCTAATTTAATGCGGGAACGGTGGCCAGGTTCTGCCCCTCCGACCGCAAAGTGCGTTGAGGAGTATAAGATAAAAGGAGTGGGCACAGCATGGGGGGGGGGGGCAGATTTCAGGATTTTGAAAGCGAGGCATAAGGTTTTGAAGTGAATCCTCTTTTCTACCAGGAGCCAGTGTAGTTTCATAAGAGTATTAGTTGCAGACTTGTGGCAGGGGAGGCCCGTCAGAGCTCTTGCGGCGGCATTTTGGACTCGCTGAATTCTAGATTTCTCTGCTACGTTACTTCCTAGCAGCAGGGAACTAGCGTAGTCCAGCCGTGAGAGAATGGCTGACTGTACCACCAGTTGGTGAGTTTGGTGATCAAAGTATTTTAAGATAGGCCTTAGGTTTCGTAGAATCCCGAAGCAGGTGGCCGCCACTTTTTTAGTGTGATGGGTAAAATTCAAGGCAGAGTCCACCCATACTCCTAAGTTTTTTACAACATTTTTGGGCACAGGTGGTTGTCCCAGTGTCTCAGGGCACCAGTTGTTCCCCCGGCCATTGTATCTTTACCTACCAGCAAGACCTCCGTCTTGCCGGCATTGAGTTGGAGGTAATTTGATGTCATCCAGCTAGTGATGTCGGCGAGAGTCTGTTTAAAATTCTGCGCACTCAGGCCGCTCTCATCTTTCAGTGCCACCACCAACTGGGTATCATCGGCGTAGGACACTAGTGACACCCCACGTTTCCTGGCTACCTCTGCCAGAGGTTGAACATAAACATTAAACAAGGTGGGGCTGAGGGCAGACCCCTGTGGCACTCCCTGTTCAATGGGGCATTCTTTGGAGAGGTACGGCGGGACGGAGACCCTAAAGGATCTACCTGACAGAAAAGCCTTGAGCCAACTAAGGGCTTGGCCTGATACCCCTGCTTCCTCCAGCCTGAACATCAGCACCTTGTGTGAAACCGTGTCGAAGGCAGCACTGAGCTCTAAAAGGATCAGTGCTGCCATTCCTCCTGAGTCTAGTATAGTCCGAAGATGTTCTATCACACTCAGGAGGGCTGTTTCGGTGCTGTGCCCGGTACGGAAGCCATGTTGGGACCTGTCTAGAATGGAATTAGACATAAAAAAATTGGTCAAGGTGGGATTAACATGGGCTTCCTCCACTTTGGCTGGCCAAGGAATTAGTGATATGGGCTTGAAATTTTCGGGTAGGTTAGGGTCCAGCGTGGGTTTCTTTATGATGGGGGAGACCCATGCTTGCTTCCAACTAGCGGGAATATTGGCCGTAAGGAAAGACAGGTTTAAGACAGGTTTATAATGTCTCTAAGGGGGCCTAGTACTGTCTCGTCTGCTTCTCTGAATTGTTCAGGTTTAAAGGGGTCTGCAGGTGAGCCTGACTTACAATACAATACAATACAATACAATACGAGTTGCTTTGGAAGACCTCCAACTACTGGCTTCTTTGTTTTGGAAGTGGGGACTAGAAAATAGCGATTTCCACAATTGGCTACCACGAAGGGACCATGCTGAGAGACAGCCGACAGATTTAAAGACTGTGGTCATGGAGGTGCGACCTGGGACCAACTGATCATGGGGCGCCCTGCAATTTAAAGAGACCACGTTTCTTAAGCAGCTGCCACCTGACGTCCGTACGTCATAAACAGATGAAAACAATTGGAAAGATTGTTCTGTTGTATTGGTATTAGAATTCTTTGTGGTATTAGAATTCTTTTGTATTGGTATTGGAATTCCTTTTGGTTTTGGAATTCATTGGTATTGGAATTCTTTGTGGTATTAGAATTCTTTTGTATTGGTATTGGAATTCCATTTGGTTTTGGAATTCATTGGTATTGGAATTCTTTGTGGTATTAGAATTCCTTTGTATTGGAATTCCTTTTGGTTCTGGAATGCATTGGTATTGGAATTCTTTGGTTTCTAGAAGTCTTTGGTAGTGGTATTGAAACATTTTGGTATTGGTATTTGCAAATATTTGGTATTGGTATTGACTGGTCAAATTGTTATTGGGTTAGATTGTCGGCAAATATTGGTACTGATTGTACCGAATTGGAGAAATGCATTTCGAATTGTTGTTGTATAAATTCAGGGAATAAGTTAGATGAAGTTCCCAATCCATTTGAAGATAGCCCAGGTTGGATTCTAATGGCAAATAAAGGAGTGTTTGTGAATGTGTACAACAAGTTATAGGCCAAGTATACTAAAGAGAATGAGGAATTACAATGGCCTCATAATGGAACTTTTGATCTTGCAAAATTGCAGTACTTATAAGAATATTTAATGCAAAGAAAAGTATGTCCTGCAATGTTGGAAGTTTTCAAAATATGGGAAAATGATGCGCCACGCTAGCAATGAAGGAAAAACTAGCTAGAGGGAAACATCAGAAAGTGTTAGAACAAACTAAAGCATCTGAATACGACGTTAGGATAATACGGGAAAACTTAGAACAAAAAGATAGGGAACTCAAAATGAAGACAGAGAAATACCTTGTATCTCAAATAGGGAAAACGGACCAAAATGAGGACGATCCCTTCTTCACAGATACTGCCTCCGGTGCAGATAGCTCCCAACGCACCTCTGGCACGTCGTCTACCCTTTCCCATAGTGCTGAATAGCATCCAGAACACGCCCAATACGGGAGCAAATGTGAGTCCACAGATAGGGTCCAATATTATTAATACCACCGGACTGCAGGCAGATGGAGGTTCTGTCCCCTCCCAGTCTAATAATTTTATTGAATGGTCACCATGTTTTAAGTGGTCATCAAATAAATATAAAACGCCCATGTGACGTTCCTTTTTGTATAAATGCACACCAATGAGCACGTACGCAATTATACAAACATGAACAGAAAATAATTAAGGCAATGGCTTATGAATGGATGGAAAAAGGGGAAGTAACATAAGAAAATGCACTTAATATGTTTCACCCCATGTCCCCAAGGACTAAAAATAAAGTCCTACAATGTATGACACATTGCCTAATTGATTTATTCAGAGATATAGAAAGAAAAACAGAGGGTTGGGAAATGCTCCTACAAGAATTAAGACAGTTATGGAGGGATAGCGATGTTTCCAGCTTGTCTGAGCGCGAATGTGAAGATTGGTTTTAGCAGAGTTACACATGGCACGCATGTGCCTCCTGCCCACTTTTGGAAATTCCAGATTTAGATTATAATAGTGAAGAGGGAAATGCTAACACAGCAAAAATATTGCCAATGAGAGAACTACACCCTTTACCCCCTCTGGCTGGGCAAGTAAACCCTGTGCCACAGTTTGTTCATATCGCATGGACAAAGACAGAATTAATGTCAATAAAAAAGGATCACCCTAATCCTAGGAAAGACCCCAAGGGAATCTATGACAATTTAGAGCAAGCCACTAATATTACCCCCCTGACTCTGAAAGATATTGACATGTTGTTTGGTTATGTTGTGCCACTTGAAATATGGGATGAGGTAAGGCTAAATGGCCACGCCCAACTGAACTTAGTTTGGGCTAACTTAGAATGAGATAATTGAAATAGACACTCAGGAGATTTACCCCCGCAAAGTATTTAACGGTTGCCTCAGCTATTCATTAAAAGATTGGAATTGATTCTGCCCAGAGAGAAGGTTGATTGGGATAAATTAACAGCTTGTAAACAGAAGGAGAACGAGGAAATAACTGATTTCTTTAGTAGACTTGAAGAAACGTTCAAGGCTCACAGTGGGGGTAGGATCTGGCAATAGTGGCAGGGCAAAGCATATATGCCATAAAGTTCGTCAGTAATTTATTCACTGATTTGGGAGACAGCATAAAGACTTATGACAGCACGTGGACAGCAAAGAGTCCAGCAGAATTGTTAACAATGGCTTGTTATTGCGAGAATAAAAGAAATGCTAAGAAAGAGAAAACAGATAATGAAACGAAAGAGTTAACAAGGAAAGCATTGATGCAGCTGGCATATCCATTGCAGGAATTTGGAAGTATTATGAGGGAAAGAGGAAGGAGTAGAGGGAGGGGCTGAGCGCAATCTGCTCTGCCACCGCAGAGAACTCGGATAGGCTATAATACATGTGCATACTGTTTACAAGAAAGGCACTGGAAAATGAGTATCCTTCTCTTCAGGGAAGAGGACAATGGCTACAAACAGAATTAATAAGAGGCAATGGCAGAGATAGAGGCCAAGGACAGACAAGGATAGAAAATGCAGGGCACTGTGCAAGTGCTCATTATTTTGAGGGACATGATAATGCTTTCCTTTGACAGGACAAATGCCATTCTATTGACTGAAAAATGCTCCCTAAATTTGATGGACCTGAAAGCATTAAGAATGATGTATGCCACTATATATTGTTTGGAACACAAGGGCACCACTTTACAATCCCCATCAAGCTGCACAGCCAATCGCCAATTAATCCAATGAATTAAATTCATAATAAACGTTTTCTATTAATCCTCAATTTTATCCAGAATTATTCATCCTTTTTTCTCCCCTTTTTTATTAATTCATTTTACTCATTTTCGTTTTTGTTCATTTGCTGTTCATATAGACACAGGAGAACGACTGTTTCCCCATGCCACGCTTTATTTAAAATCCCCCAATGCATTTCGGGTTTTTGGTGACTAGACGTGTGGGAGCAGTGCACAGGATTCACCGCGTTATGGAAATGAATAAAGCTGAAAATGAGAGGTTATTTAGAAAAGCTTTGTATTTAGAGGTTAACCTGCACATGCCGCAAAACCCCTGAAGAAGAGCTTTTTCACGAAATGCATTGGGTGATTTTAAATAAAGCATGTTATATGTGCAATCTAGCAGTATCAAAGCGGATGCTCCATGTCTTCCAGTTGGAGCATTATTTCAATGAAGTGCAGAGCTGCCAAACATATAGTTACTCACTCAGATCCAAAATATTAAAAAAATGAGACAGAAGAGTAAATAAACTATTGTTAAGACTTAAACAATACAAATGTCTCAGAGGGATTTATTAGTGTTGAAATGCATTGTATTAATAAACAATAATATATCTTGCTAATTGATTCTAAGCCCCTCTGATTTACCACTGAAATATGACATTTTTGAATGAGTCAATAACAGATCTTGTTATTTCTCTTGTATTAATACCAAGATTCTTATCCACCATTCTGGATTGTCCTAGTACTTCTTGCATACTGGTAATAGGGCACCAGATGTTGGGTTATTGGGAAATAGGATATTGCTGCTTTTCTCAATTTAAGCTTGTGATTTATTGAACAAAGAACTATTAATTGTTCGTGTCTTTGTGAGTGCATTTGTGCTACAAATGTATTTATGTATTTTTCTTTTAATATGAACATTCTTTTGCATTTATAAGAGTAATAGAAATGTCCTCATAAAACATTATTTGGTTAGATATTTTTAGAACATTATGCTCTTGAAAAAAATACTTTACATATGCCTGTAGTGTTTTAGGGTCCAAATATTAATACATCAATTTAACATGAACATTTTAGCACTAGTTTATTTAGTAGAAACTAATTTAGATTTTTCAACTATATCTTGTATCAAGTACACAAAACCCCCAGAGTATCTGAAATTAAGTGTAAGGACACTTCTAAGTGTCTTTCTTTAAATATAAAGAAAATCTGACTAATATTTGTAAACTGCAGAGGAATTGGAGGACAATTATAGACAATTTCGGATACACTAAAATGAAAAGTGAAAAAAGAGTTCGGTTAACTCTGTTAGAATTTAATTAGAAAGTACTAGAGATTACATCGCCCTACGATAATAGCGTTCGAGTCTTGAGAATACTGATAGCAGTGCTTTGACTAACACCCAATTCCCCCATTGTAATGTAATGGTAGGAAAAACTATTAAGTGTCTGTAAAACTAAGGAGATCTTCATGGCTCAAAACCAGATTTATAAATACTGAAATTCAGAGTACCATGCTATCTTAAGCAATTGACAATACATTTTGGAAAGAATTGTACTAGCCTGTCTTTTCCTCTTCTATAGTTATTCCTTTTTTTTTATTTCTTAAGTTTCATTACAATGGTTTCAGAAATGCTGAGTTTTTTTTTGTGTGAGATATGTTGTGTTTATACGGATTGTCCTCAAATATTTTTAAAGTCCTGGTTTATTGTGCAGTAACATGGTGCAGAGTTCTATGCTCAGATTGATTTAATTACTGTCAGTAGTCCATTTCCAGTGCAGGCATTTCCAACTTGTCTGATACTCACCACACGTTTATCTGGAACCCGCTGTGTGAAGACTTTGTATAACCTCCAGCTCTTACCGAGGATGGGCCCAAAAACCAGCGAGACGCCGAGGTAGAGCATCCCAATCCTCATCTGAAAAAAAAAACAGTTTTCCAGATTTTCTATTTTTTCGTAGATAATGAAGAAAACATATTAACAGACTCTTGGTGTAACTTGGTGTTGGGATATCTGGGGTGTCTTTTCGGGGCATGCTTCTTGATTGGTTTGTAAAAGAGCCTAAACTGTACCAATATCTGACCTGTTTTACTTATGCATTAATTGATTTAAAGCTATGAATAGTAACAGTAACAGAGTTGATGATTTGTATAGCGTACTAATCACCCGAGAGGGTATCAAGGAGTCAACACGTATGGTGAGAAAGTGGTATGCACTTGAAGAATGCACACTGAATATTTCGACCCCAGAATATCGATGGAACACAATATCGAGGACAAAGTATATAAAATAAATATCAATTTGTAAATAAATCTAGATTTTCAATATCCAACTTAAAATATAGGTACCTAAGCGGTACATAAATCTTCAAGATCCCTAGATTAGTGGAGTTAGGAATAATAAATCTATGCTTCCTTATTTACATTTACCTTCCAATATTTCCGCTCTTGTTATTCTGTCCTCGATACTCTTCTCCTATCTTGATATTCTGGGGGGTCCATATACAGAAATACAATCCTCCAGTGATAGCGTATAATACAGCCAGGCTGAGATTCTCTGTTGTGGACATCTTCAATTTAGATCTTTCTTGAAAACTGGAGCCCCTGGTAACTATATCAGGGACCCCAAATCTGCCTGTGATTCCAACCCTGAAGGCTAGAAGTATGAGAAGGTTGAAGAAGTATGACATGTCCCATCATCTATGCACTCTGGGTGGGTTTACCAAGCTCATGCACCCCTGTGTGTACAAGACAGGATCTAAAATGGAATCTGGGTCTGTACAAGATGGCGTTGATAAACGATGGGTATGAAACATGTGTCAATCTTACTGTGTCACAAGCTTTGCAAATATTTTCCAGCAGCTCAACATGGACCTGCTTCAGAAACAATCAGCCATGCTAATGTGTTCTCAAGATGAATGTCTTGTGGCATTTGTCTGATATTTCCATTTAACTTCTTTATTTGTGTATCTGAAGGTATTCTCACACCCAGCCCAACAGTCAATATCTATTTACCCTTGTGGTGATCACCCACCTGAACTAAAGTTTCTATGGACGCCCCGGCTGCCATGTTGTGTTCTTGGATGCCGAAGAGGTAGCCGCTGGCATACGTCAGGCCACTCCCAAGCAGGGTCACCACATTCAGGTTAGGGCTGGACATTTTCACAATCCTACAAGAAAGCGGCAGAGAGAAATTACACTGAGGTGTTAGAGGGGTGAGGTGTTAAGCCTACAAGGCAATGTTCATTTCATGCTTTGTAGAACACAGTGTTTTATTGTTACTTTTATACTTCCTGTTTTATCGTGGGTAACTTGGACCAAGAAATTAGCCCAGGCTCAGGATCCTTTATATTGAAGGAAACCACTGGCATGCGGCGGCCTTGACCTTATAACAGGAGATAGAGAACAAGAGAGTTGAGTTCTCTGTTGGTAGTGAAAGTCCAAGAGGAGGAAGGGGGCATACTACTGGCCAGGACTAAGCGTCGGTAGGACTCCGGTATTGTACCAGATGACGGAATGTCACAATGGAATGGCACTATGGAGATACATTCTGTTGCCACCAATGTTCCCTTTCTAGGTATGACAGCAAAATGTCCAAACACAAAAGGTGGGACTAAGTCAATTGTGTTGGCTATTTTAGCTATCCTGATTGGCTTAAATGCTCTATCAATTCAGCCAATCAGACTTCCTGAAAAGATTCATCACATGATGGAACAGGAGTAAAAACGCAGAATGCACTGCAGTCCAGCTGACGGATTGTGAGGGAATTCCATCCATTTGAACTCTCAGAAAACGTTCTATCCACTTCTAGTCAGGAGTTGCAAACCTGCAGCTTCAGTTCACACTGGTTAAAGTAGATTGTTTTTTAATGACATTAACTGGTGTAAATTAATGAATGTATCAATTGACAGGGCTGTCCATCTGACACCACATCCAGTGTCTTTTCTCCTGTCTGGAACTGCCATGTACATTGACGGCCCCACAACATCAAGGGCACTAACCATTCAACTTCCAAATTTGGAAAATCCACTCTTTTGGGGGTTTATCTTTAAAAAAATTCAAAAGTGCCACCTTGTCTGATGTATTACTTTTTAGGCACATCATTGCTTTCTTTTTTCCATGTTGGCTTCTGTCGGGGAGGTGGGAGCAGAAACTAAAAGACTCTTAATTCTTACATATGGTGGGCCCCCATCGAACCCTAAATAAGTGATCGGAAACCTTCAGAGACACAGGATGGTAGATCCCCCTCACCCTTTTGCTTTGACAGGAAAAGGACATTGTGGGTCAGAGTCCTAAAAACTTTATGGAAATCCTGAGTAAGTGCTGTTTTAACACCTGTTCTCATGGTCTAAGGCCTTCGTCATGAAAAAGAGAAGTGTGAATTGAGTAACCAATGTCCGCAAGACTCAACGCCCATATGTCACCACGAGTAGGGGAGTGCCAGCGCCTATGTCTCATGACATCGGGAAGCCGAGCCACAAACATTAGTAACGCCCACCACAAGTGGTTCTTGTGTATTATTACCTACCCTGATATAATGTTCAAGATTTATTAAGACTGGCTGCAACTAAATTAAATTAGAACCAATTTGTGGAAATTATCACAAATGTTACAGGCGTTCAGTTAATAGATTCTTACAACTTTGAAGTCTGCCAGTTGTCTGAATCATTCATTATTTTTTGCGTAACTCTATAGGTTTGTCCTTGCTGGTTTTGGCATCTTCCACCACCTCGTGGGGTTATGCCTTGTGTGGTCTGCACTCTCTATCATGAGAGACAGCCAGGGCTGCTTCTTGGAGCCTTTAGCAACCACAAACTGTGGACAGAAGAATTGATGGTATTGGATAAGCCTGGTTGGAGTGTATAAAGCCTCAGGGTTATCTTACACCTTTACCCTGCCAGTCCCTTCCTAAGTGGGTGAGATTTATCATTATATTTGTGGATAATATATGTTGACTGATTGCCGCAAATAACCAGAAAACCCCTGAACTTCTCCTATGAGACAGAGTCAAACGTCTCACACGTCACTGCTGCAATAGACTTCTTAATTAATGAAGCGGTAAAAAACATGGACCCAGCTTAATGATAGGGTTTAAATTCCTCAAAATAATTGAGATAAAAATCAGACACGTGTCTTTCTTTTAGAAAATTTTAAGATGGCCGCTGTATCTCTTCAAACATTTGGCATGTGGTGCAGGGATCTAGCGAGTTTTAATGAGGTTAGACAGATCAAAAAGGTGTATTTCGGTACAGCATCAACTAAATCTTTCTGGTCAATCACATTCCTTAAAATCAGAACACTTCATGATTATAACCAATGCTTAGTGTTTTTCAGCAGGTGCAAGCCATGGAAAAACTGTGAGCCCCAAAAGGCTTCAAGTGTTAGCCACCTCTGAGCCAAATCCATATCCTCTCACCAAGCCACATATCAGCCATTCAGAAGATAGCCGAACTGCACTACCTCCACAGGCTCAAAACACTGCATTAAAGCCACATAAATGGGTAAAGAACCCTCAAAACTGAGTAACTACATCGAGCAAGAGGCAACTCTTTACCCCAGCAGTATAAAATATGCGGCAATGTTCTTCAGCCACTGCGCACACATACTGCTCCTTACCTGTTATTCTTGAAGCGCATTGTGAAGGCGAAGAAGAAAGCTGCCAGCAGCAGCCCGCAGGTAAGGAGAGTACACAGGGTGCCCAGGAGCAGCGCTGAGATCCTACTGCTGTCTGTGGAGTTCTGCTGGGGGATGAAAAAATGGGTGGGAGAAAAATAAAAACATTTTATTACAAACCTGTTACTTTTCCATGAGAGAGATGTAAGCTGTGGAATAGGTTAGTGGGGAGTGAAGGGCAATAATACACATACGTAAGAAATCTTTCACAAACACAATTCACAACCTATTACCAACTGTATAACGAAGGTGTGTGCACATTGTAATCTTTACTTTTGTCAGAGTTTAACAAATACAACAACATTTAAACAACCAACACACATCCATAATCAGTGTCCAAAATATATCATGCTCAAAATGTAATAACAAATGTAACTAACTCAAATACAATCTACTACTAAAAATTAACTGTCAAAATCTGCACCCAACCACAATAATAACAGAAACACTGCTCAAGTACAACGCGTGACCCAAATATAACATTCACATCAAAATATTGCTTATGCCAAATGCAACTCGTGTTCAAACACAATAAAAAGTGAAACATGCCACACAGAAACACCCAAACCACAACTCAAATACCTGACTTCCACAAAGAACTATTGACCCAACTGCAATCCAATACTGCCTGCAACTTAATTGCAAACCACAAAACCCCAAAAAAATCTTACAAAATCCAGTTATAACCGTTGATCTAAACAGAAGCCATGATTCAAACACACCCCACAGGAAAAAACAAAAGCCATACACACCATGAGTCCCAAACACAACCCACAACGTGCACCTCACCTCCAACATTAACCACCAATGATTTGTATTTCAGCCCTGCTGCTCAGACACAACCCAATTCACCAATAGAAAACGTAATCTAATTAAAACCCACAACAGTAAAACAACCTACAACGCAAACAGCAAAAACACTACCCGAAGACAAGTTGCCACTCAAGCACAACTCACAATCAAAATACAACATTCAGCACTCTGTACACCAAGCCAACTGTTTGATGGCTTTGATATACCCCACTCATATGTTTGTCACTGCACTGATATTATACAAGAGCCAGTAAAAACAATGTTAAAAAAGAATAGCCAAGCAAAAGAGCTGCTACCAAAATTTCAGTTCACTGATGGGACAACTGGAGAAATTAAAGGACAATCAAAAAAGGGTAAAACAACTTGTCTCAATTATGATGTGCTATCCAATCTTGTCACCAATAAAATGGCACCATGTACTATGAGGAGCAATAGAGGGATTTACAAAGCAGGTCGCCCTCCACTCAAAACACAATATATCAACAAAGACCTGCTCTGATACAGGACTGCTATTTTGAAAAACCACAAACACCGTACTTGGCTACTATACTAATGGAATAGCTACAAAAATGCTACTCGAAATATGGTTTTGCTGTCCAATTTTAAGAGAAGTGTGTCTACCCCCCTTACTTGAATCCCCTCTTACATTTGCCCATTGGAAAAATAATGTGTGTGAAGGTCTGAAAGTACCTCACGTAAGCACCACCAAAGGACCCGCTGGTAGGTACTCACCAGTATGCTCACGTCTTCATCATCAGTATCTTTCAAGACCAAAATGAAATATGTGAAAACGGTGTGAAACAAGGAAAATCTAGTGATATGTGAACAAACGGACCGCACACGTTAATCATGTGCAATCCTACTATGACCCCATCATGCAAAGAAACAAAATAATTTTTTCCGCTTCTCCAAGCTAAAAATTAGGTAAGACCCACTGGCGAAAATGGCCGCAATAATTGGCCTTTTCATAGCTAATCGGGTTAATTACTTGCTTAACAGGGGAGAGATGCCAGATTCTCTAAAATAAAATCAGTATCAACTCCTGTCATTAAAAGACTTCATTAGATCCTGATTATTTTACACACTCTGGCTCTATAGGAGAGCTACTCAAGGCTTTCATGGGCCTCCTGTGTCAAGCTTTAGACCTCAGTACAGTAGTGTATGCGGAACGCCGCAGGTACATCCCCATGTGAGGCACACCAATATGGATCACAAAAAGTGGTTCAATTTTCGTTTGCAGATGTGTATTTATTTTATTTTCGTAGTTTTTTTCTCATATTATTCATTTTTGGATGATTCAATCTGATATTAACAGCATATCAGAAGACAACATGTGCTGGTAAGCGTTAACATATGAACTTTAGACTCCAATGCATTTCGGGCATGGGTGCCCTTGGTCACGGAGAGCTGAGGAGGAAGAAAACCAAAAAACGGGTGTAAGGGGACGGGTGGTAAATGAACGGGTCGGGGAATATATACCAGTGCTATTGGTGTATGGGCTGTCGGACGTAATAGAGTGCTCGAAGCTATAGTGAAGTAAGGGGTATGTGAGGGAAGTATTACCGCCGGTGAAAAGGTCAATACACAAAGGGTACACACTAGGTGTTAAATAAAGTCTTACTTCAAAGTTACGCGTGGCGTGCGAAGACGCTGTCTGCCGGTCATCCGCTCGTTGTCTCAAGTGCTCGTGAAACAAGCTGCTAGATATTTACGTGAAAAGCAATGATGGACTCGCGCCCGGTGGGTATGGGGGCCATCTTGGAGTGGTAAAAAAATGAAAAAGTGAAAAATAAGGTAAACGAGTGCATGAGGTGCTGGATAAAAAGTACATGCAAGGTGAAAGAAGTGTAAAGGAATATAGGAGACCAGTGAAGCAGCTAAACAGTACATAATAATTACATCACAGGTAACAGCTAAATTCAGTGCGATCATTAAGCCCATGGGGCTTCTATGTTTGTAGTAAGTAAATCCATTCAAGTTCTCTCTTTAGTAACAATTTAGTGTTATCGATGCCTTCTTTCTTGGGTACAATCTCCAAAATTATGAACTTCAATTGGGCGATGGTATGGCGTGCATCGACAAAATGCATGGCAATATTAGACTTTTCCGTTCTCAGTCTGATGTTCGATTTATGCTCGTTGAGACGAGTTTTAATTTTGCGTTCCGTTTTGCCAACGTATAGTTTGCCACACGGGCATTTCAGAGCGTAAATCAGGTTGGTAGAGTCACAAGTAGCATCAACTTGGAGTTTGATGTTGTGCCCTTTCATGGGATGTTGTATCTTGTTGCCTTTAATGACATTGTTGCAGTGATTGCAGTTCAAGCACGGCTGAGTGCCACGACAATGTTTGGGTGAGTCAGTAGGTCTAGCCAGAATTTCTTTAATGTTTCGGCTCCTAGTGTGAGCGAATATAGGTGGTTGATTAAAGATGCCCTGGAAATCAGGTTCATTCTGCAGTATCGGCCAATGCTTCCATATGATCTTTTTGTACGCTGCGCTCGCTGTAGAAAATTTAGACACAAGCACCATGCGTTGCTCTGTGCTTTTTTGGGTTTTAACCAGGCTATCCGGCCTGGATATGTTGGCTACACGGGATTGTGCATGCTGGAGAACGGTGTCGGGATAACCACGTTCCCGAAATCTATCTGACATTTCCCTGATGCGTTTGTCAACAACCGTGTCATCAGATACGATGCGCTTAACGCGCAACATTTGAGAGTAAGGAAGATGTTTTTTCAGAGAACCTTGGTGGAAGCTGGCAAAGTGGAGGGCATTGTTACGATCAGTGCTCTTTCTGTGAAGATCAGTGACTAATCCTTCAGGGGTGTTCTTGATGAGGACATCCAGAAAAGCGATGTCGGTTTCACTGATTTGCCAAGTTAGATTGATGCGGGGATCTTTACTATTGACTTCCATAAGAAGATCATGTAGAGATTCTTTAGTGTCTGCCCATAGGAAAAATAAGTCATCAATGTATCGTAAGTACAGTTTGGTGTGATTTTGGAAACTTGAATTGGTGTACAAGTGTTTTGTTTCAAAGTTCTCCATGTATACATTAGCGTATGATGGGGCGGCACAGTTTCCCATCGCCATTCCGGAGAGTTGCAAAAACCACTGGTCATCAACTTTGAAGTAGCTGTGGTACAGGATGAATATCATTAATTCCATAAGGAACGTTTGCATGTGAGGATCGATGTCACTTTCAAGCAAGATCTGTTCAATTGCTTCAATTCCCCCGGCGTGGGGTATTGACGTGTATAGTGAACTCACATCAGCTGTACAGCACAAGACTCCATTTAGACCGATAGTGTCCACCAAACGATCGATTCATGAAACGACTGGAAAATTTTTAGATAAGTACTTGCAACCCTTAGTCACTCAATCATTGAGTCATATCAAAGACACCACAGACTTCCTTCTGAAATTATCCAGCATTCAAACCTCCGGCCATGAACCCCTTGTGTTCTGTACAGCTGATGTGAGTTCACTATACACGTCAATACCCCACGCCGGGTGAATTGAAGCAATTGAACAGATCTTGCTTAAAAGTGACATCGATCCTCACATGCAAACGTTCCTTATGGAATTAATGATATTCATCCTGTACCACAGCTACTTCAAAGTTGATGACCAGTGGTTTTTGCAACTCTCCGGAATGGCGATGGGAAACTGTGCCGCCCCATCATACGCTAATGTATACATGGAGAACTTTGAAACAAAACACTTGTACACCAATTCAAGTTTCCAAAATCACACCAAACTGTACTTACGGTACATTGATGACTTATTTTTCCTATGGGCAGACACTAAAGAATCTCTACATGATCTTCTTATGGAAGTCAATAGTAAAGATCCCCGCATCAATCTAACTTGGCAAATCAGTGAAACCGACATCGCTTTTCTGGATGTCCTCATCAAGAACACCCCTGAAGGATTAGTCACTGATCTTCACAGAAAGAGCACTGATCGTAACAATGCCCTCCACTTTGCCAGCTTCCACCAAGGTTCTCTGAAAAAACATCTTCCTTACTCTCAAATGTTGCGCGTTAAGCGCATCGTATCTGATGACACGGTTGTTGACAAACGCATCAGGGAAATGTCAGATAGATTTCGGGAACGTGGTTATCCCGACACCGTTCTCCAGCATGCACAATCCCGTGTAGCCAACATATCCAGGCCGGATAGCCTGGTTAAGACCCAAAAAAGCACAGAGCAACGCATGGTGCTTGTGTCTAAATTTTCTACAGCGAGCGCAGCGTACAAAAAGATCATATGGAAGCATTGGCCGATACTGCAGAATGAACCTGATTTCCAGGGCATCTTTAATCAACCACCTATATTCGCTCACACTAGGAGCCGAAACATTAAAGAAATTCTGGCTAGACCTACTGACTCACCCAAACATTGTCGTGGCACTCAGCCGTGCTTGAACTGCAATCACTGCAACAATGTCATTAAAGGCAACAAGATACAACATCCCATGAAAGGGCACAACATCAAACTCCAAGTTGATGCTACTTGTGACTCTACCAACCTGATTTACGCTCTGAAATGCCCGTGTGGCAAACTATACGTTGGCAAAACGGAACGCAAAATTAAAACTCGTCTCAACGAGCATAAATCGAACATCAGACTGAGAACGGAAAAGTCTAATATTGCCATGCATTTTGTCGATGTACGCCATACCATCGCCCAATTGAAGTTCATAATTTTGGAGATTGTACCCAAGAAAGAAGGCATCGATAACACTAAATTGTTACTAAAGAGAGAACTTGAATGGATTTACTTACTACAAACATTGAAGCCCCATGGGCTTAATGATCGCACTGAATTTAGCTGTTACCTGTGATGTAATTATTATGTACTGTTTAGCTGCTTCACTGGTCTCCTATATTCCTTTACACTTCTTTCACCTTGCATGTACTTTTTATCCAGCACCTCATGCACTCGTTTACCTTATTTTTCACTTTTTCATTTTTTTACCACTCCAAGATGGCCCCCATACCCACCGGGCGCGAGTCCATCATCGCTTTTCACGTAAATATCTAGCAGCTTGTTTCACGAGCACTTGAGACAACGAGCGGATGACCGGCAGACAGCATCTTCGCACGCCACGCGTAACTTTGAAGTAAGACTTTATTTAACACCGAGTGTGTACCCTTTGTGTATTGACCTTTTCACCGGCGGTAATACTTCCCTCACATACCCCTTACCTCACTATAGCTTCGAGCACTCTATTACGTCCGACAGCCCATACACCAATAGCACTGGTATATATTCCCCGACCCGTTCATTTACCACCCGTCCCCTTACACCCGTTTTTTGGTTTTCTTCCTCCTCAGCTCTCCGTGACCAAGGGCACCCATGCCCGAAATGCATTGGAGTCTAAAGTTCATATGTTAACGCTTACCAGCACATGTTGTCTTCTGATATGCTGTTAATATCAGATTGAATCATCCAAAAATGAATAATATGAGAAAAAAACTACGAAAATGAAATAAATACACATCTGCAAACGAAAATTGAACCACTTTTTGTGATCCATATTGGTGTGCCTCACATGGGGATGTACCTGCGGCGTTCCGCATACACTACTGTACTGATATCCACAGGTGTTTAGACGGATAACACCACCCTCTGAGTGCACCCAGAACTTTGAAGCTCTATCTTGAGCTAATTCAATTTCGTTGTGCACCCTCCCACTTCCACTATTTGTCAAGCTTTAGACCTCATCATGGCACTGAGGCAGTGTTGAACACACTGCTAGAGGGTGTGCTTACCATCATTGATAAAGGACACCTTTACCGGTTCATATTTCTTGATCTGTCCATCGCATTCAACATGGAGACTACGATTTACTACTTGATCGTCTTATGATGCGATCCACCATTTTCGATGCAACCTTGAGATGGGTTCAATCTTTTCTAATGGACGGACAAAGAGTGCGATGCTTGGCCCTTTTGTATCCCTCAAGGGGAGGTTTGGGTGCGGAGTTGCACAGAGTCCACCCCTTCATTGTTACTATTCAATGGTTACATCTAGCTGCTGGCTTTCATCCTCAAGGTCAGAGACCTGAATTACCACTCATTGCAGATGACACTCAGGTGTACCTGGCTAGCAACAGGCCAAAAAGACAGCTTTCGGATCCCAAGAAAATTCCTATAGACCCATTGGATGAAAAGTAATATAAATTGGTCTCAAACTTAATGGAGCAAAACCCGAGATGCGAATTATGGGTCCCAGTCAGAGGTTATAGAATAGAGATGCACTTTTTCAACCTCGTTCTGGGAAAGTAACACCCTTTGGTAAAAAAAAGGTAAACAAAGATACTGGGATCTGGGTGTTATAGATGAGGGTGAGCTCAATGTTGAGGTCTCTATTGGGTTAATAGTGTGAATGCCATTTTCAGTCTTCAACAGTAAATAAAGACATTGCCTTAACTTGATGATATCAAAATGCATTACTGTTAGCTTAATATATTTTCAATTGCTAATAAATAGCTGGTTCCAAAGGGTGGTAGAAAATAAGAGAAAATTGAAAAACTATAAATATGTGCTTATAGATTGTTAAGAAATCTATTTTTCCAAAAAGTCATGATTAAATTCCTCTCTTCCTCAATAGTGTTTCATCAGCTACTAGCCACATCCATGGCTCAGACATAAATGTCATGCAATGCCCATGCCACCAGTAGGAAAGATACCTTAGGCAAGATGTCAGATCACCAAAACAATATGCTGCATGCTATTGGTCGAAGGACAGGTCGTCCCTTAGATACACTGCTCCGTGCTCTGAACACAGCATCAAAGTTTTAGTCCATGACTGGAGCACCTAAAATGATGGACTTTTTGAAAACGAGAGCCTGATTTAGAGTTTGGTGGACGGTTACTCCATCACAAACATGACGGATATCCCATTTGCTGTATTGGAAGTAAATTATATCCAATGGCGCTTGTAATAAGACAGATGGAATATCCGGCACGTTTGTGACACATTTGTGATGGAGTAACCTCCGAACTCTATATCAGGCCCTAAATGATCCTTTGTTGAATTTCATCAATCAATCATCAATTTTACATTTTCTCCACAATCTATTTCTTGTGGTGTTATTTTATAATATTGTCTCACAAACTCATTTCATATCCCCAACGCTTTTTGGACAGTGGGCCCTTCCTCAGGGGGAGATGCATCCTATTCACAAAGGGTCGATCTCACTCGTGTAGCAAGGGAAAGGCTGCAAAACAACAGTGCATTCCAGTCTCGACTGCTCAGCACATTGAGCAGTGCATCTGAGGGACTATCTGTCTGTCGAAAACCAGGAAGGGGTGTATTGCGCATGGACACCCAGGGAGGAAGGCGTACCTTAGTAGCAGGCCAAAAGGGGTTAAACAAGGAATGAACCAGTATGTTAACATTGGAATGCACTGTGAGGACCACAATTCAACACATTAGATCTTTGAAGCAGTCACCCACCGTCTTTTGAAGAAAATACTACTCGTGGACTACTGCTCCATGTACTAGACACCAATGAAAAGGGCACCAGAAGACACTTTCATCAACTCAGCTCTTCAGCCACAGAGTGAACGGTCTGCCCACCCACCCTCCATACTAATAAACTATGCGCCTCTAATCTCCCAAACATTACAATTATTAGAAACAAACCATCCTCAGATGGTTTATGGCCAGCTCCTTCAAATTGGAGATCTAAGAATGGTCGTCTTCTCCAATGAAAGGCCCATCATGACTGCAATGTCAACAACTATGGAAAAAGCTGTTGCAGACTGTCTCGCTGACATCTCAACAGTAGTTATAACGATAATAATGTGATTTCTAAAAGCGCATAGCTACCTCATTTGAGGTGTCCCAGCGCTAGGTACAGGTGTCCACCAGCTACAGTGCAGTCATCAAAACCCTCTACATCCTGAGGTAAAAAAACAGTCTTTAGTTTTTTCCTAAACAGGTCTTCCGACTGCGCCAGCAGCACCGCAGTGCAATACAGCACTTTGTTGGTAGAGTTAGACCCAGATGGGTGAACCGTCTAGCCCGTGTGCTGGGCAGTATTTGAGACGTGAGTGACAATGTTTATGAGACCTTTTGGCATCCTTCGGTACTATCAGTAACAAGGACCTTCTTGCTCAATGGTGGACGGTGGCCCAATCAAACAAAACAACATGAAATGGCTCTCCTTGTACTTGATGTCAGGCAGCAGAGGGTCCTGCTCAAGCAGTTAACTTCAGGGTAACCCCATTATCAATCCTTGTTGATACTTAGGTAAGAAGAACAATAGGAGTCCTTTGGGCCAACAATCAAATTTGTGTTCATACACTGCTGATTCTTAGATAAAAGTCCTCCACGCATGAAAAATAGAGATATGACTCATAATGAGGGTGTATAAAAGTTATGAAGACTGAGAAGAATCAAGCAGGTAAATTCCACTGCAACAGGAACTAACCAGATTTTATCCTCCCACAGCTTTCTGGCATCAGCGTTATCTTGCGTGCACACCTTTCGTTATGCATCCGTTATGATTTTCACCATTATTTAGATCTATGACTTTTGGTGCCCATGCTTTCTTGAATTTATGTCTTGTGCAACTTTTGGCATGTCTAGCTTCTGGCATTTCCCTTTTGCAAAGTTGGCCATTTCTTTCAGTGATGCCTTCTCGACTCTGCTCTCCTGCATCCATGTCCCATGGAACCCATGTTTTCTGGCACCAGTTCCGGGGCCACTTGCATCCAATTTTTGACAGTTGCTGCTTATGACATCTACACCTTCTTGCATACATTTTTTTGGGCATCAACAGACTTTGGCATCCGCGCCTTTCGGCATTGAGATGTGGTCTCCACACAACCTAGCAACAGCACCTTCAGTTATCTCCACTTTCTGGCAGATCCACCCTTTGGCATCTCAACCTTTGGGTATCCACTACATCGTGTCACAGCAGCACCTTCGACCATTCACCATTTCTAGCATCCACACCACCTGGCATTTAAACCTTCTGGATCAAGACCTCATGGTCTTCACAAATTCTGGTTTCTGCACTCTCAGTTATCTCCACTTTCTGGTAGGTCCACCTTCTGGCATCTGCACCATCTTGCATCTTAATCTTTTGGTATCCATTGCCTCTAGTCACATCAGCAACATCTGCCATTCATACTTCCTAGCATCCACACGTCTTGATATCTGCATCTTCTAGCACCCAAACCTTCTGCATCCGGACTGTATGGTCTCCACACATTCTGGTATCTACACCTTCTGGCATTCCCACCCTCTGTCATCGGATGTACGACATTTCAACGCATGCTTTTACATCGCATGCTTTTACAACACGGGTTTTACAACGCATACCATTACAACGCATAGTGCTTTGGGGCGCTGGATAGTGAATAGTTTAATTTACTATTCCAACTCCAGTCCCCGTGGATAGTAGGGAAGGTGTTGGACAATAAATGAAACCTATTCCCTATCCTAGAGCGCCCCCCAGCGCAATGCGTTGTAATGGTTTGCGTTGTAAAGGCACTGCGTGGTAAAAGTTGCGTTGTAAGTGATGTTTCCCCTGTCATCTACTTTTTCTGACATATGTGCTTTCAAGCATTGGTACCTTCTTTCATCTTATCCTACCTCCACCTGCACTGTCTGGCACACACTGCATTTTCTAACATCAGCACGTTCTGCCATTTACGCCTCTTGCATCCACACCTCCTGGCGGGGTCTGCATCTTCTGATATTTTTGCTTATGGCATCCGTATCTCTGGCAATATTAACATCAGTCCTCTTTGACTTACGGTCTCTGCCCTCTTAGACATCATGTCTATAAACACCCCCATCCACTGGCATCCATGTCTTTTCACATCACATCTTTTGGCGCCTGCACCATAGGGGGACCAGCATTTTTCTAACTCCCACCTTTCAACACCTCGACCTCATCACATCCTTCTGTTAAGGAGCTGCTTTGGAGTCAGCTATTGAGAGGAAACATATTTTCAGAAATATGGCACTCTCCCCCTCTCCCTAGCGCTGGCGCTGAAATTAGCTGCTGTGCACCATGCACACACCTTTGCACCATAGACTAAGGGTGTCTGCATGAGTCTAGAATAGGTTTTGTACCAGAAGGATAGCCTTCCAGTATAAAAAACTTTGCTCAGACTAACTTTGTACCATTTCCTACTTTACATGTGTGCTGTTCAGTGCAGCACACATACAAAGTTGGAAAAGGAAGGATAAATGAAAGCATTTCTCCTTACTAGCGCCTACTTGAAATGGCCGCTATTTTCTGATGCTAAACCCTGTCTGCTTTTTTATTTTAAGTAAATAGGGCTCAGCATCAGAATCTTTGGGTGGTGCATGGGAACCCCCATCGCCCCCTTGGTGCTAAGTAATGGAAAGTAGTGCGATGCCCGGCTTTGCATTTCTTTCAAGTGAATTTCCAGCGTTTAACATGTTTAGCGCTGGAAAGTTAATAGGTAAAAAACATTTTGCATTGATTTGCGTCACTCTCTGAAGGATTGGGCCAAGCCTGGGACCAGAAGAGATGATGAACCTGCCTAGAGAAGAGCTGCCTTGGACCAGAAAAGATGATGATCTACCTAGGACCAGAAGAGATGATGACCTACCTAGGACCAGAAGAGATTATGAACCTACCAAGGACCAGACGAGATGATGACCTACCTAGGACCGGAAGAGATGATGAACCTTTTAGGACCTGAAGAAATGACAAGCCTACCTAGGGCCAGAAGAGATGACAAATCTACCTAGGGCCAGAAGAGATGACAAACCTACCTAGGACCAAAAAAGATAACGACCCTGACTTGGACGAGAAGAGATGATGAACTTGCCTTGGACCAGAAGAGATGATGAACCTACCTAGGACCAGAAGAGATGATGACCTACCTAGGACCAGAAGAGATGACAAATCTACCTATGGCCAGAAGAGATGACAAACCTACCTAGGACCAGAAGAGATGACAAAGCTACCTAGGACCAGAAAAGATAACGACCCTGACTTGGACGAGAAGAGATGATGAACCTGCCTTGGACCAGAAGAGGTGATGTAGCTGCCTTGGCCCAGAAGAGATGAAAACCTACCTAGGACCAGAAGAGAAGATCCTCTACCTAGGACCAGAAGAGGTGATGAACCTCACTTGGACCAAAAGAGATGATGACCTAGCTAGGACCAGAAGAAATGATGACCTACCAAGGCCCAGAAGAGATGACAAATCTACCTAGGGCCAGAAGAGATGACAAACCTACCTAGGACCAAAAAAGATAACGACCCTGACTTGGACGAGAAGAGATGATGAACCTGCCTTGGACCAGAAGAGATAATGAACCTACCTAGGACCAGAAGAGATGATGACCTACCTAGGACCAGAAGATATGATGAACCTCACTTGGACCAAAAGAGATGATGACCTACCTAGGACTAAATGAAATGACAAACCTACCTAGGATTAGAACAGATGATGACCTACCTAGGACCTGAATAAATTAACCTACCTAGGACCAGAAGATATGATGACTTACCTAGGACCAGAAGAGATGATTAACCTGCCTTTGACCAGAAGAGATGATAAACAGAAAAGTTGATGACCTACCTAGGACCAGAAGAGATGACGAACCTACCTACGACTAGAAGAGATGATGACCTACCTAGGGCCAGAAGAGATGATCACTTACTTAGGATCAGAAGAGATGATCAACCTGCCTAGGAACAAAAGAGACTATGACCTACCAAGAGAAGAGCTGCCTTGACCAAGAGAAAGACAAGACTGAAGCCAGATTTCTGAGCTTTACGCGAAGACCTGACTCAAGAAGAAAGCCTACTCAGGAGCCCTGCAGATTCACAGCCAGGCTGAACTAGGCAAAACCTCAGGAGCCACAATTGTCTGTGTCAAGAGGGGGTGGAGGGTGCACCTGATACGCATAGAGGGCAGCACCTGCTGGTGGTCCCACACAGTCCCATCAGCCTCCTGCCTGCACATAGACCGTCCCACCCAGTCGTATCACCAGTACCAGGGTTTGTGATACAGGTGTGCACATGGAGTGTGTCCTTGTGTTTTTGTAGGGTTCCTGCACCTCAAATTTCCCAATCCTTGAAGATCACCAGGGGGTGTCCCCTCGATCCAGGATCTCTGGGGTGTCACACAATCTACTTGGGTCAGAACTCAGAACTGTTGAAACAGTCGTCTGTGATTCAGTGATCTGATTTATAACATTTACATGCATTGGTGCCCCCAAAGTTAGCTTAGAATGGTCCTGCTTAGAGCAGGTGTATCTGCGTCCAGCCAGGAGGCCAAATCTTGTTACCATGGGCAATCTTGGGACCAGTGTGAGGTCCCTTAAGCTGTGTTCGTTTGACACGCTGCAGCCTGTGGCCTCAGGACACAGGCCATCCCTTGACATGACTCTGTCCAGTTTCTTGTGCTAACCAGTAAACCCCTTTCAGGGTTTTGGGTTTCCCGTGCCCTTTTGCATGGTGGTGATGTTGGGATTCGTGTAAGTGTCTCTGTGTTTTCTGAGCCCTGCTGAGCTATTACCTATGATCCTTGCACTGTGGATGGATGGGAGACCCATGGCGGTCCCCAGAGATACATGGGAGTTTCTCTGGCACCCGGACTCCTCTTCCAGAGCAAACCAACTTCAAGGTAGAACCAACGCGACAAACAGGATCTGGATATTGCAGTGGCGTCCCAGTCTATGGCCAATAGGATGACACCGTTGATGGATTATAGCGCCTTACTGTGTAAGAACGCAAGAAGTTACTGGTAACCTTGGGGCATATTACCAACGATTAGCGATATTTATCGCTAACAAGGCTTAGCAACGAATTTTTTAACGCTAAGCATCACCGGAAATTATCGCAGAGATAACTTGCTATTAGCAAGGTTTATCTCAGAAGTGATAAAAATCCTCACGCTAACTGCCAATTGAGAGATTATCGCTGGAAAACGAACGATAATCTCTCCAAGTTTGGAGATAGCTTGATGATAGGAGCTCACAAACTTAGCCATGATATCCACCTTCCATAGGATATCATGGCTAAGTCAGGAAAATATCAGGTGTAAAAAAAGCAGTGCTAACCGCGGTTAGCACTGCTTTTTTTTTATCACTAACAGGGTTAGTGAAATCCTTGGTAATAGGAGAAATGTCGCTTAACAACATTTCTCCCATTATTTTTCTCTGGAACGCCCCCTTTGCATCTCATTAGAGATACAAGTGGAAGCGTAGAGAACAAGCATTTGCAATGCAATAGGTCTCGCATCAGGAAAGTTTGAGCTATTGGTATTGTAAATGACTAACATTTTATTTATGTGTTGGTTTTGAAAATAGCGAAATTAATAGCTTTGTCATTCACAATGCCAATAGTTTTAACTTTCGCAAATGTGACACCTATAGCATTTGTAATGCAATATTTGTTGTATTTACGTGACTTAAATGTATTGAGACTACAAATAACAATGTCTTCATTTTTTTAATAATACTGCATTGCAAAATATAGCACTGTGTTACAGCACAGTGCACTGTATTGTAGTATCGTTAGTTCACTGGAGGATAGTCCTGCCTATTACAGGGCAAAGCAGTACACTGCAGCAAATTACTACTGACTGCAGCACAATATGTTCCAGAGCTGCCTATGTAGTGCTTCTCAATATAAAGCAGAGTAATTCAGTATAATGGGGCACTGTTGTACATAAGGCAGCACAGTGTACTGTTTTACAATACGGTCCTCTATATTGTAGACGATTCTCCATTCCACTGCCGTCCTGAGTACTGAAACACAGCAGAACACAGAACCGGTTTGTCGCAGCTCAATACTAGATACAGCACATTGCAGTGCAGCAGCGCATTTTAGTCCTACGTACTGCAGAGCTGCATAATGTACTGAAGCACAGTATCATACAAAAAAACAGCATATTCATGTGTTATACTGTACTGCAGAGCTGTATGATGTTTTGCAGCAACTGCATCGCAGCATATGGATGCTTGCATGCTATGAGTGCAGTCCTGCACACTGCACAACAGCATAGCGTATTGCATCAAAACAAGTGGCAATTAATACTATACACACACTCCAGCATAGTACGGTTTGGCAATACAGCAGATTGTACTGCAAGACCGTCTTATGCACTGTGGTGCGGTGTGCAGCAGTACAACCCTGCGTCTCATAGCACAGTGCAGTGTATTGTATTGTATTGCGTTGAGATTCTGCATAGTACAGTGCATTAGGTTACGGTGCAGTCTCCCTTGCTGCTGCAGTCTAGCGCATTTAAGCATTGGGCCCTACGACAGTTTATATGTATTGCATACCTTTCTATGTACAAACACTGTATTGAATTACAACATACTGGACTGTAACATAGCATATTGTGACGCATCATTTTAAATTGTGGTAAACTTTATTGCAACACAGTGTGATGTACTGTAGCACAAGCCTAGAAACTACACACAGCACAGCTATTTCTTGTGGAACACAATACAGTACCACAGTCCAGTGTGGCAGGGTACCTACCGTATGGCAGTGAAGCACACCGTATTGCAGTCCAGTGCTACTTCCGGTCACACTGCCTTGTTGTGCTGTATTCCCTTTTGCAGGCCTCCATACCTCTGGCGAGGCCGCAGCGGTGGTATGCAACTCCACAGGAATGCCTTGGATGGGAATTTTTTCTGCAAATACCGTCGGTGTGGGCGACGAGAAGGGTCTAAAGATAGCTTATTATTACTGCGTTATTCTGAGCAAGGGGAGCATTTGGTTCCAGAACACGAGGCCGGCATTTTCCTCACTGAGGGATGCAACAGGGCAGGGGTTTTGGCCCTAGGCACAAGTCTCCTCACCCTTGGCCTTTCTGTCCGGTCTGGACACCCTGCGTATGGGGGGTGAATGGGCTACGCTACGGCATGGTGGTGGTGGGGAGGGGAAGGGTATTCCCAGTGCAGTTTTCTTTTAATCAAGCAATAAGGCCAGTTTACAGCCCGCAGAGCCCGGTCACCTGTGCCACGGTGGAGTGTGACCAGGCGGGAGAACGCTGGAAATGGTATTTCTGAAGTCAGGCTTCTTGTGGCGCAGTTAAAAAGACAACAATTTACGCCTAGAACTGGGAAATGGGCGGACGGGGAATTCCAGGGCCCTTCTCTCTTGCAACAGTCCTAAAATAAATGCTCGTAAGAACAGAGGCGGGGCATGGCGGACTCCTGGGCATTTCAGCTGAGTGTCATACCGATCAGGGTACAAGTTCTAAAACAAGTGGTGCCTGTAAATACTTAGACTCATCATTATAACGTGCTTGAGCCCATTTGCCCATTATTTGTTAAACATACCTCTTCTGTCGTGTGAATATTAACTTGCCGATGTAACCGCCGACTCAAAAGAACTGACGTGCCGTATTGAGTAAGCGCGGAAGGATACCATACTAAAATTTAAAGAGTTTGCGAACGCTGCTAATGTGCTCCTGATTGAAGGCTTGTGGGTAATGTAGTGTATGTGCCGCCAATGAGAGCAAAAGGATTTACAAGAACCCAATGTGTCCTTCACTGAAACACTGTGTTTTACCCATACTATATGTTCTAGGATCATGCAAGCAGATGTACATATGTACTAACACGAGTGGACAAGAAGAAAAAGTTCTGTGCGCCATGATTAAGCACAGGCTCGGCACCACGCTCCAGGCCGGACCTCCCGCGAGCCCAGCTCAGTGCCAGGAAATTAAACCACACATACGTCCCTCGAAATGTTCCATAACCTGGTTCTTTATCAAAAGCGGGAACATGCACCGGCTTCCTGTAAGAACAAGGTTTACAATCCCGGGCGGAAGTCAGGCAGGCCGGGGGCGGGACGTGAAGACGCACCGGAAGCCCGGGCGGGCTCCCGCGAGGTGAGAGCCTCGCACGCACAGAAGGATGACACCGCCGCCGCCTGCAAGGAGCCCTCGACTGGAGACGAGTACCGGTGAGTGGGGGCCTTTGCTGAGCTGCGAGGGCGGGAGGCATGTGTGTGTGCGTGGGGCGGCGGGGGGCTCTGTATGTGTTGGAGCGTGCGTGCGTGTGTGTATGTGTCTTGGAGTCTGTGTGTATGGGTGCGTGTGTGTATGTATGCGTGTGTGATGACTGCGGGGGGGAGGGAGAGAGTGTGTGCGAGCGAGTGTCTGTGTGTGTGTATACGCATGCATGTGTGTATGTGTGGGGATGTGCACAGCGCGGGAATTCTTGTGAATGTGGACGGAGCCGACGTGCGCGTGCACGAGGTCAAATCCACAAGTTAAAGCGCGTGGCACCCTCTTGTCCTCCTAATCCCCCCGAAGTCAATCACTATAGTTGTCGAGCTGGACTGGAGCATCCTACGGATGCTTACTCCAGCTCGACCTAAAAAGGGTGCTAACATGCGAATTTGCGTGTTAGCACCCTGTTGCTGATAGGGAGATCATTTTATCTCTGCATTCTTGGCTTTTAAAGCCAAAAAAGCGGAGATAAATCCCTTGATAATATGCCCCCTTATTTTTTGCAGAGTTTTTTTTATTTTTTCTACCTTATCTTTTTCTAATGTAGGTAAAGACCAACGTTGTTATTAAATTATGCTTTGACCTGGCGTTGACATTCACGGAGTATCATTATTATCTCAGACAGTGACTGAGATCCAGGCTTACTCCCACTTGGTCCTGCCAGCTGGAATGAACTCATATTCTCATCCTCGAACACCAGAGGTAAACAACTTTACTCGCTGTGGATGCGGCTCCGGGACCTCGGGGCTTGGAGAGAAGCGCTCACAGCAGGAGCGACGGGCCTATGGCACATCTAAAATCATACCTACAGCGAGGCACATCTATAGGCATGAAATCAGAAACAAATCTATCTGTTTCTCAAAACCAAACCAATTAAAATATATTTACTACATAAGACTAGCTTCCGATGGTCAAAGAAGTACAACACACATGCAGACATACCTATTTTGACCGCTAGAGGTAGCCATACACCAAGAAACGATAGGTGCGCACGAGCTGTTCAATAAATTGCCTACTTATTATATGTAGCAGCTTCATTCAGTTTCGAAACGTTCCCAAATGCCTGTAGTATTGGTGACACAGGGAGAGAGACTGATTCACCCAGGATCACACGATGGGTTGGCTTTATCTAACCTGGTCTAGGCACCGAAGATGTAGTTACGAGAGCAGTGATGCTGGGACAATTTCAGAGTGTGTTGCCCCCGTCAATGTTACTGTAAGTGGCGCTAGGTCCTTATAAGTGATGACATAGACTCACAGTTATGGTGGGTGTAAGTGCCCAAGGGCACGTGTGCCCGGCCCCTTTTATTGGCAGGGACAACTGACTGGTGACACCTGTGTTAGATGGATGTGAGATGTATGGGGTGTGGGATGAGTGGTAGGACTGCCGCTATGGGGCTCCATGAGGTGCCCAGCAGGACATTACAGGGCATATTTACAAGGGCTTTATCTCCGCTTTTTTGGATTACAAAGTCAAAAAAGTGGAAATAAAACCAGCGCCCTATTTACAAGAGGGTGCTAACATGCATAATCGCATGTTAGCACCCTTTTTCCCAACGCCTCCCTTTGCATATCCAATGAGATGCAAATTGGGCGTGGCCCGGATGGACTACCTTGCAGATATCGCTGATGTCTACATCGCAATATTTACAAGGCAGCCCACATGATTTTAGCACACGTTAGTTTTCGCCAAAATCAACTTCTGCTAAAATCCTGACTTAGCCATCCCTAACATAGATTATCGCCGTTTTGCAGGGAACATCGCCGGAAAACCAGCAATGTTCCCTTCAAAATTGCGATAACCTCGCTATCTCTGGAATTTTTATCGCCCTGGAGAAACGTGTTGTTAATAACTCTCTACCAGGTGATAAATTCCAGAGATAGCCTGCAATAATATTATTATCGCTGAGCACGGCCAGCAATAATTATCGCTGGCCATTGATAATATGCCCCTACATCCCTTCCAAAATCCAAAAAGTCCAACCAGGGGAAAGAAAAACATAGCACTCTGGATACTACATGGTCCATCAGTCTCTGGAGTCACTCAGCAGGACAGAAGTGGACGCATGGACAGATGACGCTGGGTGCAACACATCTGTGTTCGTATTCAACTTTAATCTGAGTGAGACAGGACGCGAACACTGGTCCACGGATGCCCGAAGCCTTCTGGCTGCATTCCGGCTGGAGTCATGTCCAGCGCATGCAGTTGGTCCTCTCTGCTGATGTTCCAGATGCTTCGTGGTCGGTGTCAACAGTTCAAAAAGCACCGTGCGTCGGGAGCAGAGTCGCAGTGCATCTTGAAGCTGGCCTTGGTGGCGTTGCTTGACTCCTTGAAAACAGTCCTGCCGGGCTGCAATCTGTGGAGGCCTCTGCTCTTAGGTCCCTCTAGCTCCTGGCATTCTCAGTGGAGCAGTGAAGTCCATCTCTCATGCTACGGGAGGCCCCATAATTGGGGTGCCTCAGGACTGCATGTGGTCTAACCTGGGGTTGCATGTGTGGCATGTCTGGGCCATTGCAAGACCGGCAAGGCACCACTGCCTAGTCGCTCGTGCAACCACAGGGGTAAATGGGTCCTGGTCAAGGCACGCTCCCGCCACCGGGATCAGGATGCAGGCCGGGTGGTCGCTGGTGCTTCTTGCCTGTTGGTATAGCTGCGGTGTCGGATTCTACTCTGGTTGTTCGATGCTCCATGGGTGGTAGTGATGACACACTAGACAGGGGCTGGCATGATGAGGTTGCCATTCGTGTGGTGAACCTGTACAACGAGTGGCGACCTCTTGCCTTGATGGTCCCAGGCACTCCCCTTGGGTCATCAATAACTTGAAGTGATGGTGGCCAGGGGCTCACATTCTTTCTAGGTGAAGGCATCTGTATGCTTCAGCAGAGCCACCGGTTGCAAACTCTGGATGGTTGTGCTGGGAAGCGTCGGCAGAGCCTCGTTTCACACATACGTGTGGCTTGCTCCCAGTTCTCATGCTGGGTTTGGTGCAGAGACTCGGTTTGTGCATGCTTGTGTGGCTTACTCCCGGATCTCCCACTGGGAGTGGGGCAAAGACTCGGTTTGTGCATGCTTGCGGCTTACTTGCGGTGATCCCACTGTGATGTCGCTAGTCTATCCATGTTTCCCCTTGGTGGGTTGTTCATGTGGATGGAAGTGCTCCATCATTGGCCAGAGTCTTCTCAGGTGTGCCTCTCAGGCCTGACCTCTCTTGATCTTCCCTCCTGGGCTTGGTTGGTCGTCCGGTTTCCCAGTGTGGACTGGCAGGCCACACTTACACTTCCTCCACATCTCTCTCCTTGTCGCTTCGGCATGCACCTTCTCTCCAATGATGCAGTTGAGTCTTCAAATTGCTAGAGTCTCTTCTCCTTCTGGATGCAGCGGCATGCACCTTCTTCAGGGCATGCAAAAATTGGTCATCTGTCCGTGTAGTCCATCCACGGGTGTTAGGCTCCAGCTTGGTGATGATCAGCGCAGTCGATGATCCAATTCTCCTCATCTTCGGTGGTGCACATGTCACATGTTCCCTCGTGCGGGACCTTCTTGGAGCTCCTTCTCTTGGGCCATATGTGTGTGGCTCCCCCTCTGCCTCGAGGGTCTTCTTAATGCCTGACACTCATCTTTTCTGGGTTGGTGTGGCGTAACGCCCCGTGTTGCACATTCGCTCCTCAGTGACCTTCTTGGAGCTCCTACTCCGTGGTAGTCCTCCTTCCGGGAGGGTCTTCTGTGGACAGTAGGGAGCTGTGGTTCTGACCCACTTTCTCTTTGTGGCGCAAGACTTGTGTCCCGATGTGTAGCAGCTATTAGGCATGGTTGGAGGGGTGTGGCACAATGCGGTACAATGTGGTCCTAGTGTCTGGACCACAGGTACAGCATTGTGCCCTTCTATCCACCTGGTCTGGACATCCTTCTGCCTGGTGTTGTGTTTTTTTTTTTCTGGCATGTTTGGACACCCAGTGTGCTGTCTCTGGGTTCTCAATCTCTTGAGTAGGTGGCCCTTGGTGGATTGCATCTCATGATCTGGGTGTCTTCATGGAAGGTTTCCACATCTCCTTTGTGTTGTAGTAGAGCCAGCCCTCTTCTCCCTTTTGCTGCTCAGCTCCCCCAATCCACTTTTCATCTCAGGGGGCACTGACATTTGGGTTGTTTTGTGGCCAGGAGAGCAGTCTGTTCTTGGCTGGGTGGCATTGCAGGCTTTGACACCCTGTTTGCCTTGGTGCATTGACTGACGGTCTCCAGACTGATAGTGCCCCCCTTTTTGCAGTGTCTGTTGTATTGCACGGTGTGTTTGCTTCAGTGAGGTTTTGCTTTCAGTGTACACTGCGTGGGCTGTGCTCCGGGAGCGACGAGTTACCATTTGGGGGCCTCCTCTCTGCTTTGCTAGAAGGTGATCCTCTCATTGTCTTTTGGCACCACCAGAGGTGATGGGCCTCAGAACCTTCCGCTAGGCCTTATCTCTCCCTCTGAGGTCTTCTTCTTCCCTCCTTCTGAGTCCTCTGCGAGCGCAACGATCCCATAGGTTCTGGCCTGGATGAGTGTTTGCAGTGGCTGAGCAGCTTTGGGCTCTTACGTCCCCTGTATCCTGGAGTCAGCTGTGGTCTAGCTGTGCTTCTTCGCGACCTTCAGTTGCACTTTGGTGGTGCTGCCAAGGTGGTTCTTTGATTACTGCTTAACAGGGTGGCATTTCACTGGAGGCTCCTGCTTCCTTGCAACCACCCTCTGGGGTCCATACCTTCATGACCCGCTGCTCTCCTTTGTTTTCGAGGGAGCCATGCGCTTTCCCTTTAGGGGGTGGTGGCGGGCAACTGCCTGGGTGTGCGCAACACTCCTCGCGATCATGTCCAGCTCTGGTAAGCTGGTGCCCTTTCAGTCAATGGTGGGGCTGCTACCTCCCGGATGCTTTATGACAGCTTCTTTCTGCCACTGGTGTCCTTTTGTGGCCGGCCATGGATCCCGCTACCTTCCTCTTCTTTCTGCAGGTGGACCATCGTTGGTGCAGCAGGGCTGCTGCAGGATAAGAGTGGGCGGTTACTTTCTGGTTTGCGGCATCAGGCAACCAGCAGGGGGCGTGTGTATGCAGCAGGCTTGTACACCCTCTCACCTGTGCCTGTAATCAATCACAGTAAGTACCACACTGGTCTCTGCACTCCTCTCACAGCTGCAATGCCTGGATCACCACTCACAAGACCCCTAAGACCAAGCAAAGGGATGGAGCAAGGGTGGTTTGATTATTCGTGTACCTAAGCCTCCAGACGTTTGAGAACCGCCCTGCATAGCTACTCTAGGGACTATTCGGCTATTAAACAACTGCTCAAGAACTACAAAGCAAGCATTAGCCACTAGGAAAAGGGTGTCACAAGAGGAGGACTGGTCAAACTTGGCCCAGGCTGCCAGGACAAAGGATCCAACATTATTCTGGAGCACAATAAATGTGAAGAGAAGTGTGGCTCAATGGTTAGAGCGGCAGACCCTGATGCAGAGGTTTGGCCCGGGACCAGGGTTCAATTCCCCGCCTCGGCGGGTCTTGGGCTCAAAAATTCCACGGACCTGATAATTCTCGCCTCGGTGCCTATTCCAATCCTAGAGTTCCACTCTGCAACTCTGGGCAATAGCTTGCTTAATCTCCACAATGGCCCCCACAACGCTAAGAATGCCTGGCCTCCACCTTGGGGGTGCCCAGGAGTAGACGCCTCACAGGGAAAAGCCTGGACGGGTTCCACAGCGGTATTCGTACAAGCGCCTTGAGACCCTTGCGGGTGAGTAGTGCGCTATACAAGTATCAATTTACCTTTGTTGAAAAGCGACTCATTCCCGAACCTACTTCCCTCGTTTTTTTTTATGACACATGGGTCACCCACTTCTCGGCCATTTTTCGATTCTAACAAGAGGGATGATCTGCTGGCAGTGGGCGAGAGGGAAGATCGCTGGCATCATAGCCTGTTGCATATCATCTTAGAAGAGGACCTCCTTGCTTTACAACAGAGTGCAGGGGAGAGGCTCGAGGAGCCGATGAGGTTACAGTTCATACGTTTAAGGCGGCGGGGGAATTATTGGGTCCCATCCTGACTCAGGTGCTTAATGCAGCTGTCGAGGGAACGATTTCTCCTCTTTGAACAGCATCATTTATAGTACCCATCTTTAAGAAGGGAGACAAATCTGACCCTAAATTCTACGGATGTATGTCAGTACAACGCAATCATTTTGATCGCGGTACTTTACAACGCGGTTTTCACAACGCAAGTCATTACAACGACTTGTGTTGCAAGGCGCTTGATTGAGGATTCATTTAATTTTCTATTCCAACTCCAGGTAATGGAGAATTCCTTCCGTAGAAGTTTGTTGTGTACAGAACCATCTGTGTCATCTTTTATTGTCCACAAGGAGGGTGAGTTGCTCTTTTTGGAAGACTCGCTTTTATTGAAACCTTTGTTACTCTGGTTTTCAATTTGGGCAAAAGCATAAACAAGTTTTACTATATCTGTAATTTTAGATTGTTCAACTCTAGATCACATTCTTCAAATTCCTTGGCTGTCCTATATAAATTAATTTTTAGGTCTCGCCTGAGCCAGCGCGCATGTGCTGCTCTGCAAGAATTTTAGTAAGGGCTTTTGAACTCTGAACACACGCTTGTGCGTGTGCTTTTTTTTATTAACCCACAATTGACCTGTGCATGCGTCTTTCTAAGAAAGACAGCACGCAATTGGTCCAAGGCGGGTGCATGTCCCGCCTTCTCTGTCCCCTGGCCTAGGGTGCTCGAGAGTGAGCAACAGTACCATCTGTTTCCAATTATCACACCCACGTCTCGCGGTTGCATCAATTGGAACCAGATGGGGTCAGCGCTGGTTTTTCGCCTGCAGAGGCGGGCACAAGCGCACACCTGCACCTCTCCCGGGCTTGTTTTTTCATGGGTTTTGTTACCAGTGTCTCGCGGATTCGTGACTAGAGGTGCACTTGTAGTGGGCAACATCGCCTTGTTCACTAGCTGCATGATTAATTGATATTGTGGATGCAAACATGATCTCCTCCTATACATAAACTCTGCATGTTAGCCCGTCACATCCCATCTCTGTCCTAAGTAGAAATGGGCCCGCTCCCCCAGTTGGAGTGTAGTGGGCCCCTCTCAACCCCCTGGGCCACGGTGATGATTATGATGCTGATGGTAAGCGCTATACTGCTGCGCTCCCGCCCTCAGGCTCACGGCGAAGGGAGTTTGTACTTTACAGATCGAATTCTGGGCACCTGGCTGTCACTAGACACTCAATAGAAGTGCTGTAAATTTGTCGCACTCTGGTACATCACAGTGTTTTACTGTGATTGTTGCAAAGTTTTAAAAATGTATGTCATTCTGTATCCAATGCCAATACATTTGGTACGTCACCTTGGGCGCATCTTGAAATATTGCAGGCATGTATATTCAAGAGCAAAGTCACAAGGCGCTTTCAAAGGCACATTTTGGGTAAAAAATGAGTTTTGCTGTACACAGCTGGTGGGTACCTTTTATTCCAGTACGGTCTAATATCCCCTTTGGGCCAATAGCTGGAGGTACAGAAATACATGCGCATGTATTTTGATGGAAGCCTAGTGCCTTTACGTACATCGCTGTGAAGTTGCCTTTTGGAACTGAGTAAACCTGATGAGATTGTATGCGGCATCAACTTTCCAGACAGCTTGTGTCGGACCAATAAAGCAACTACTGTTCCCAATGCGTTAACGCAGTCACTACAGAGATTCGCATGTTTACTCGTTGATATATGTAGTTGATGTGAAGCACCTACATGCGGTGGCACTGTACCTTTGGGGGGCTTTGGGATACTAAATAAATGTAAGTAACAGGGCAGTCGCTGGGTGCAGGGAGAAATACGTTTTATGTGTAGATGTGCAAAGCTGGCCAACCACTTCTTTCATACCAACAGAACAAATTCAACAGCTCAGTGGGTGAATTCACCTCTGGGAGCGCGCCCGAGGAGCGCTCAACTATATCTAGACACGCATTGGCACAGCCAATAGGTCTCGCCTTTGGGACATTATAAGTGATTAGCCATGCAACAGTTGATATTGCACCAAGGATATTGTGCTGCATATTTAAATATTTATGAGGTCCCAAAGGTGAGACCTATTGGCTATGCCAATGCTTGTTTTACTTGCTTTTCAACATACCGGTACTTCAAAAACCCTGCAGAACCTTATCCCTCGCTAACACTGTATTTAAAGCTTCCTTTTTAAATTATAGACAGGAAAGTGGTATGCGTGGGGATTCTAAGATGCCTACAGTCGTTTTATATATGCTGAATGGTTTGCAGGAGGGTTGACAACCTTATTTGTCATAGTTAACTGACACTCAGCAACGTTTTGTCTTAACCAGGTTACGGTTGGGCATGGTACATCATTTAGTAGCCTTCCCAGAAATGAGAAATCGACCGCTAGACATACTCCCTTACCCCTGTGACGGTCTATGGAAGTAAAGCACACAGCATGGTATTTTGTGGTTTCTATGACCATCTGAGGAGACATTATAATAATACAGAAACTTATAAAGCGTGAACAGCTACCTCACCTGGAGGTGTCCCGGCGCTATGTGAGCAGTTAACTAAGAGAGTGACACAGATAATTCAGATCTTTAGAGTGAAGAGCCACGTTTTTAATAGCTTCCTATCCTATTTAATAGCTTCCATTATCTCAAACCTACTTTCATTGCTCAGAATATAAAACACTATAATAGCCCTTTACAGTATTTATCTGTATTTGGGGATTGGACTGTATGTTTTAATACTGCACTCTTTTAATGGGGGCAATACATCTCAGGAAAAGCGTTTTATTCTAGTAAACAGTTTTAGGGAAGGCTCGAGTATTTTAAAAATATGTGTATTTTTACCCTTATGATGTGCTTTATGTTTTATATTTATTGATGATGGGCCCGATTCACAGAACTAACTTAAGACAAAATCCTAAACTTACTACTTTTGGTATTCACAGAAGCTAGGATTTTGTCTTAAGTTTGTCTTAAGACAAACTTAAGACAGACTTAAGACAAAATCCTAACTTAAGTCTGTCTTAAGTCTGTCTTGAGACAAACTTAAGACAAAATCCTAACTTCTGTGAATACCAAAAGAAGTAAGTTTAGAATTTTGTATTAAGTTATTTCTGTGAATCGGGCCCGATGTGTTGTTATGTCTTTCTATGGCCACCATGATTGTGCCAAAATAAATATTTTTTTTAAAAGAAAGGTGGTAGTAGCAAGTTGTAAATTTTGGAGTTCACTGTAGCAAATATATTACCAAAGTATGGTGTGGCGGCGCACTGCCATTTACAGACAACATATTTTCTATTGAAATGGCCACAAAATTGGCACTGGCATGCTGCTTTACTGATAAAACTATATAGTGCACAAACAAAAATGTGTGGAAATCGAATTTCAGCAAATATTTATCATTTGCACATCACTAAGTGAAGTGCCTTGATTTACATCAAACCTATTAAAATCTTTATTTTCATCACCCTTCAGAATTTCAAAAAATGCTTCATTTGTGCTTTCCTAACTGGTGATACAGTGTGAAATATATCTACAGTTAAATTACAGGGGTTTAAATGTTGTTGTGTTAGCAAAAAATGGACACCTTACAGACTTTCTTTTGACACTCCCTGAAATACAGCAATATTGTCAGATAGTTCACCTTAGTAAATGCTCTACGTTTCTAGTGAGAGAAGGAAAAGTTAAACCCTAATCTCTATGTTAAAAGAATAAGCAGCAATTTGTCAGAAGGCATAGACTGACACATGACGTCTGTCTCTGAACACACCATGAATGTGTCAAAAGAAAAACAACATTTAAATGGATCTTTTATTTCTTATTCAGCCTTCTGAACTCCAGCATTCTTATTTTGGGGGTGCTGCAGCAGCGCCTACCCTTACATCCCATACTTCTGGCCCCTTTGCATTATAATAACCTTGAATTTGTAAAGCGCACAGCTACCTTTGAAGTGGTTTCCCGGCGCTTGGGGCCCTGGGGAAGATTAAGCAAATCACATGGTACTGGGCTGACCTGTCGCTGGGGATTGAATCGTGAACCCTGTGGTCCAGAGTCAGGCACCCTGGCCGCTGCGCCACACCTCTTCCAGACCAAAGGGGCCTTCAAGCCCTGCCCATTACAGTTTTGCTGAGAGGGACTAAACTCTTGTGAATTCCTATAGGTTCAGGTACAGTGTGTCCTGTAAGGAGTCAGGATTCAGAGTGACTGTCCCAGAGTGGGGCTGGTGGTAGGGTGGGGTCAGGGGAGCCGCAGCTCTTCAGTCAACAGATCACTGGCAGCTTATGGCGTCAATGTCCAGATGGCAGCAGCAGCAGCAGGGCTGATCTCTGGCCAGGATCTGAAAGTGGGAGACCTTCCACAGACCTGCAGTGTTCAAGTGTTATTTTCATCTTTCTTTTTCTTCTTTATCTTATTTTCTTTTTTTTTTTTATTTATTTTTGTTGTTGCATCAGGCGGATCATGGGTACAGGAGACTTCTTTATCTTATTTTCATCCTTTTCATCTTTCTCAACAGGACAGGGAACACACATAGGGTCTGAACATGCAGGAGAAAGGGAACTCTGTTCCGGAAAAAGCTGAAGACCTGGCTTTTCTAAACCAGCTACGAACGAACTGCAAAGCCAGCTTCACCCACGTTCTGGCTCCACCTCGGTGCTTGGATACGCTCATTGGCGATTAGCCACGCTACACAAATCAACGTAACATAACTGAACATCACATAACATACACTAGTCTGCTAGATTTACTTCCTGCCTTTGACGCCCTTCCCGAATTCTTAGCAGTGCGGTAGCAAGGATGCCGTGGACCTTAGTGCAAGCAAGGAAAATGGCCCGCCTTACTATTGGTGGGGTAGTAAAATACGGCAATTATCAGGGCTCATGGCCCCCTCAGGACTCTGGGCCCTGGTGCACTGCACCTGCTGCACCAATGGTAGCTACGCCCCTGATTCTTGGAGATGGGACCACAGGCAGCGGCGCTGGCCACAGACTGGTTCATGCTAACCGTAAAAGTTGTGCAGCCTTGGATGGGTCTGAATCTGATAGGTGCGATCTGCTGTATGGTGTCCCACAAGGGTCCTGCTTGTCCCCTTGTCTGTTCAATAGTCATATGCAACCTTTGCACCAACAGTTCAGGGGTGCTGGAGTGCAGTTTCAGCCTTAACTCAATGATGTGCAGGCAATATCCAAACTAACGAGCCACTACTCTGTGCACATGACACAGATGTATCCTTCGCATCATATAATTCAGAATTGAATTAGAAGGGCGTTTCTTCAATGCTCCCTGGCCCACAACCTTCACATCCTGAGGGACTCTTGTCACTGGATTAATATTGAAGCTGCTTTTGTTGCAACTGGAGATGAGATAAAAGGCTGGGGAGTTCATTCTGATGCAACTCTGAACAGGAGTGAAGAGGAGAATGAAGGAGTGAATCACTTCTCTTACTACTGGTTGTGGGGGGAATTGGGCCTGCTTTTACCCAGCGCCATGTGTTGACGATTGCTTGAGCAACAATGGGGAACAAGTTAGACCATTACAAGGTGCCAAGTGGTCTCTTGCGTACACAGACATCAATCAGGGGCAGCCAGATGCCACCCCTTGCTTGTCATCTGACCATGCCCTTGGCACTCCTCTTCTTAAGGGCAACAAAAGCAGCAACATGAACTGTTCTCCAAGAGCCATGTGTGATATCCTGGCTTATTATATTGTGCCAATGCTTAGTGTTAAGAATGTCTCTTGAGGGCTTAGAATGTGTAACTCGAATTGCTCTTAGAATGTAAGTGCAATAATTGGTTTGCAGTGGTTGAGGTGGCTGGGACATTTTCGTGTATTGCTTATAGTTGAATAAACTTTCATATTGGATCAGCCTTCTTTCTACGTGTACGATCTTTAATTATCACATTTGGTGACGATTTTAAACCTCATTGTCGGACTAACAAGCTTTCAGTTTAAAGAAGAATCATCTGTTTGGGAAGCTTTCACGTTCTCAAAGATTATGGGGAAGTCTCCAATATCTCCCAAATTACAGGAAACTTCTATAGGATTCAGGTAGAGGAAATGTCCCATGACCACCATACATAAGGTACTGTTTCAGTTTGATATATTTTTGCACGCCGTTGTACAGACCAACTATTTGGCTTCTGCGTGCGAAGCCTTGTCAAATTACCCCTTACGTGCTACACAGAGGCTGCTCGCACAGGTAACACTGTGGGTCTGAGATTCGGTGATGGTTTTATTTATTTATTTCTTTACTTTCACCTTTCCCGTCGTATATCGAACTCCACTATCCCCCCACTCTGCCCCGCTTCACTGCCCTACAGTGTTTACCTGTGCGAGCCGCTGTTGGTGCTACAAATCATTCCCTCATGCTCCCTTCAACACTGTTTAGTCTCCTGTGTTATGTTGGAACGTACCGCTGTATCCTCCGTGTGGGTGCTCCTGTGTGTTCTTCTCCACGAGGACCTCAGCTTTGACAGAGCTCTTCCTCACATTTTCTCACGCTCCTATGTTGCTTAGTGACATTGTTACTCCTCTCATTGGCTGTTTGGCTCCCTGCGGCGGTATCTATTGATTCTTCGCAAACCAAGATTCAACTCATCACTGCTAAAGGCATGAACACTTCAGTGACATCTTTTCTCTCGGACGCAACTCTTCACTGCTGCAGTGCATTGTTACAGAGCCTCTCATCTTCGTTTTGATCTCAACAGCTTTGATATTGGGAACAATGTTGCTGTTGCTTCGGAGAAACTTATCAGCATCTGAGAAGTAGTAAAACTAGTTTTAACTTAATTTTCATTTTTAGGGAGATCTTTTTGGGTGTTTTCTCAAACACCGGAAAGTTCGCAAGGGAGTGAAGTGGGCGTGTTGGGGGTGTTCTCGGACACCAAGTCCCAATTAAAACTATCTTTTGTTCAGGAGTTCTCTAGTCATTTTTCTTAAAACAATTTGGGGAGTTAATGAGTTTTGCTTATTCTGATACCAGAATTGTGTGAATAATTGTCCTGATTGCTTGTGATCATTTATGAACATATTATTATCAAACTTGGTGTAAATTGTTCCTTCATTAATTATGCAAAATATTATGCTGCAAAATTAGGATTCGCCTGTAGCTTGCAAGTAGCGGAGAATACCTTTAGCTTTGAGACAATGCATGCAGGCTGAACTTGATGAATCGGAAAAACAGGGGATTATTGTCAAAACTTAAGCAACCGAATGGCTTGCACCAGTAGTACTAGCATGCAAGACCTCAGGTGATATACGTTTATGTGTAGATTTAAGGGGTCTCAATAGGGTGGTGGTGGTGGACAAGTATCGTCTCCCCAATATCTCTGAGATGCTTACACAAATAGAGGGAGTTTGTATTTTCTCAACTTTAGATTGTAAGGCAGTATATCATCAAATTTGTTTAGATGATGATTCTATGGATTTGAGTTATTTTATCACACTGTTTGATTTATTCAAATTCACTTGATTACTATTTTGACTCAACTCTGGCGCAGCGGTTTTGCATTGGGCTATGGAGAATGTGTTAGATAATGCTCCTGTGGTAAAAATCTACCAGGATGATATTTTGATCAATGGGTTCAATCAAGAAGAACGTGATTGTATACTGACGTTAGTCTTGGAGAGGCTCAGAGCGAGAGGTCTGACCTTACTAGAGAATAAATGCAATTTTAATCAAACAGAAATATTTGGGTCATAGGTTAACCAATCCATGTATTGCCATAAAGCAATACATGGACAGGCGCCAGCCTATATAAAAGATAGGCTTGAAATGTATGAACCTAAGCGCGCCCTGCGATCCTCCGGTTCCTTTCTGCTATCCTGCCCACGTTTTAAACTGGCAACAAAAGGAGGCAGATCCTTTTCAGTCCAAGCTCCTACCATCTGGAACAAGCTACCGGAGGGACTTCGCAGAGAATCCAATCTTTTCCGCTTTAGGAAATCCCTGAAAACTTTACTTTTCAAGGACGCCTTTACATCCCCGTAGTTAGGTCGATATTTCTACACTCTTCCATCTTGTTTCTTGTTGCTGTACTTGGTCAGAAGCGCTTTGAGACCTGTCGGTGAGTTGGCGTGATATAAAACCCAGATACAAATACAAATACAGATGGGGTGAAACCTAAAGAGCAGTTGGTAAAAATCATTGAGAACTTGCATGCTCCTGAGGACAAGGAAAAATTAATAACATTCCTTGGAATGGCTTAATAGTATAACAAATGTGTTCCATCTTTTTCCAGCTGTACCCAAAGTATGAAATCTTTGCTAAAAAAGTTTGCTAAATCTAATTGGTCCTCCCTGTGTGAATGTGAATTTCGCATTGTGGTAGCATGCTTTTCTTACTTTTACAAATAATATGTTACACTGTTCTATTTGTCATATTCACTAGCTGACAAATGACGCAGAAGGAAAATTAAATGAATGATTAATTTTCCCTTGTCCTCGTATGTCAAACCCCCCTCACCCGGCCCCACCGCTCTTACCTGCACAGGCCATGGCTGGCGTGATTGTTGGAAAATCTAAAGCTCCCCCCACAATCTTACTGATCAAGCTATGCCCCTGGAGCGACCTCACGCTGTGTGGAATCCTCTCTCACAATTTTCCAATGTCATATTCCACATACTAAGTAATTAACACTTAGGCATGTGTCTGTTGCATAGAGATTTATACTGGAGGGTGTGCCTCAGGCAGGCATCTCACACAAGATGCTGCGCACCTTTGCTCGAACACCAAATCCTGTTTCATCTCCTGCTGAGATGTTATTTTTTGCACAAGCGTGGCGATGACATCATTGGCACACATATTGTTCTGTATATGGAATGGAAGGCACTTATAAAAGGCATGGCTATCTGAAGGCATCCCAGCGCTAGTAACTGACACAGGGAGACAGAAGGGATAAGGGAACAGCATGGACTTTAATTGCTTCCGGAAAGTCAGGTGGTTAGAAACTGTGCGAAGGTGTAGAGGCAAAGAGTTCCAGAGTTTGGAGGCATTATAGGAAAAAAGCCTACCGCCACTTCTAGACCTAGATATGGCTCTTCGCTATATTTCTGCTGTTCAGGCAATGCAATACTGCACAGCATTATGTTCATCTTATAACGTTTGCCCTTTGCGTGCTAAACAGAAGGATTTTTTAATATACTTTCAGTAGCTGGGGCAAACATTTGATGGAATTCGACAGATTTGTGTCACCTTTTTCTTTCGTCATCTTAGAATTCCAACAAGTTGGCTGCTCGTCTGTCTGTGTTTGTTAAAATGTGTTTTTCCAAGTATATTTTTCTTAAAATTAACACAGGCCTACAGCTGCCCTTGTCTCAGTGATACTTACCACCTTTGACTGCAGGAAACACCTGCACTCCCACCTCACACTTTACTGAATGTCGGTTATCTGGACATAGGTACTAAATCTAGTCTAGAAAAACCTTTTACCAAAAAATATTCCTAGAAAATAAAGAATACAATGCAGCCTGTCTAATTCAGTGATTTCATGAAAGAAGCCACATCAAGGTGTAACCTCCTGCCCTGGGTAACATCTAAGAACAAATGGAGCTAACCCAGAAGAGGGGGGTGAGATTATCAAGTATAACCCAGTGGTCAGTCAGTCAGTCAAGATAATGTTTATTTAGACCGTTAGTCTTTAAACAACACAAGTACTATCAATTTATGTACACTATAATATCATACATAATTTCATCAACTAATACTGTTGAAACAACCATCTTAAAAATAATTTAGAAAGATTTTCATAACACTTCCCCATTCAATCCCACAGTATATATACGGTATAATCACGCCACATCTTAATACATACTTAATAAAAAGATAAATAATTCTTAAACCCTAAAAGATAATCGTCCTATTTACAGTTTTTCAGTTCGCATCGAGCTAAGGTTCTCCCCTCCCTCCCCCCCGCATGGTTCCTTACTTCCCCATGGTTACATCGTTCGACTCTTTACACCATATAAAACTTTTTTGCAGCAGCCATGGACCTTCCAATAGCTATTGCAATATCAAGGTTACACATATCAACCAGAAATTCTAAGGTTTGATTGTGATACATAATTTTCTTGGTTTTTTAAAATAGGGCATAAAAACACTTTTGGCAATGATAAAACATTTAAACAATCTAATAGTATGTGTATGATATCACATGTTGTACCCACACTACACATACATTTCCCATCCGGTTGTATCCCTTCCTTTTTTTATTCTCTCTCTTGTTATCTTGTAAACCCAATGGCTTCTGTGACCTGAAGTTATTCACTATCTCTTCACACAATCAATCATTAGGGTGTCAGCGCTCACTGTACTGGCCTCTAGATTTCACTCCTGCGGGGACGTAGACCCACCTATACACCCGGAGCCCCCCGAAAATTCTCATGCTCATAAAAAGAAAACTCTGAACCTGCTCAGTTCTTATGTCAAGCTTCTTTGTGCGGCCTTTTTGGGACTTGAAAATAATTTTGGTGTAAAATCCCCTATATTATTTTTTATCACAGCAGTTATGCCTCTCTTTGCTCTAATATTAATTGGGGATTATCTTACACTGCTCTAAACTACTTTTGAACTGTTTCCATCTTGTATTTGCAATTTTAAGTTTATATTTACTTAGATTATATTTTCTTTTTTTCTGACCTTGATATAAAAATACCAGCCCTGTTGGTATAATATTGGTCAGATCACAACCCTTTCCGTGAGTTTAAAAAACACTTCTACCACCTGAGCGCCGCCAGTGCTCTGAAGTGCACCCCACCGGGCCCTGATGGTCGGAGTGCACTGGACCCTGATGGTCAGACCGCACATGACCCTGATGGTCAGAGCAGGGGCGGCTCTAGGGTCATGAGCAGGGAGTGTAGGTAGGGGGCCCCGGAAGAGGGGCTCCAGGGAGGCCAGTGAAGAGGGGGGGTCAGGGTGTTTGGAAGTGGAACAGAGCTGGAGGCAGCCAAATCCCTGCCACTGGGGCCACCACGCAAATATGTATTCATCCTAAGAGGATTATTATATTAAGGATATATATTGGCGTGGCAGCACCTGGGGTTTTGCGTCCCTGTGCAGGCGCACAGCTTGCACATGCCTAAGGCCGGCCCTGGTCAGAGTGCACCTGGTCCTGATGGCCAGAGTGCACCTGGTCCTGTGGCCAGAGTGCACCTGGCCCTGATGGTCAAAGTGCCCCAGTGTGTGTCATGGCATCCCTACCTTGGTGGCCCGGCACAGCTCCTGGAGCAGTCTCCATGCCTTCTGGCTGCTGTTGGTGCCCTCTGTGTGGCAGTCGCAGAGGCCGGTGCAGTTTGCTGCAGGCTCCATGTCCTTCAGATGTTACTCTCCAGCTCATCCCACTAGAGGGCGCTCTCACTGCAAGAAAGAAAGAAGCTGGCAGGTAGACGATGCGACTTCCAAACGAGAAACATTGATGCGCAGTCTCTTAAACACGTCCAGATAAATTACCAGGCCCTATTCGGCCAACGCATGTAATCCACATCATTCACAGATGCAGTAGCGGTATCACAGGAGGTCAGTATACAAACGTATTTGGTTCCACGCCACAAGACGTATGCCAGCCGCACCAGTAGATGGCAGTCTTTGCTGTTGTATTGCAGGCCTCTGATAAATTAATGTCTTACTTTTCATGCCTGTTGTCCCACTTCTTGCAGGAGGACCATCATTTAGGCCTGCCGTAAAGATGAAACACAAGAAAGAGAACAGTGTGAACTATGAATGAAACACCTTGCTAAAGTTATTACATTACATTTATCATCTTTCATCTTTGTAATTTAAGCCCTGTGGGTTCTTTTTCTAAGTTATTGTGTTGTTGAGCTGTTAGTCAGAATTTTTTTGTACTGGTCCTCCATAAATAATGTACCTGGTGTGCAAAGTGGCAATCATTACCACACACGGTGACCCTTACAAAACAGTGCCTCCATTACACCAAGCTGTGTGCTCATCAGGGCCGGCTTTAGGGCCGTGCGACTTGTGCAGTCGCACCTGGTGCTGAGCTTGGGGGTGGGGGTTGGGGGGGGAAACTTGTTTAGAAATAACATGGATTTAAAAGGACCTGCTGCAGAGTTCCTTGTGTTTCCAGCAGTTTTCAGTCAACAATAAAAATGCCAAGATGACCCTGGTGCTTAATGATCCTGCTGGAGAGAGATCTGGAGTTTCACCTAGTGGCACTTTTGACTCATCATAAAGTAGTGCAGAGGGTTAATGTGCCTACTGCTAAGAACATGTCCCATGCAGATAACATAATTGTATTTTACGTTGATAGGTTAGTGGGTTACTGCTTTTGTCACAGACATGTTTCTGTTATGTGCAGTTGATACGTTATGTAGCACAGTGACCTATGGACTTTCATCAAAGAACTTCATGCAAACACCATTATATAGGTTGGACCGAGTAATGGAACGTTGCCAGACACCTCCTGAAACCTATTTTCACCAACTTCAGCAGCATCCGAATCGACGAGCCTGCACCAGTTCCCTGGACACACCACGCCCTTATCAAGATCAGCATCCCCATTCCTGGTCCATTGCAATGGACCACCACCAGACCAGCCCGCCAAAACTGGAACAGCATCACTGACCAATGCCATCAAAAATGTCAACAATGGGATCACCTCCTGAGCCGACTTCCTAACCCCTTTAAAACACAGCATTACAGCAAGGTCCGGCCCCAGCTCAGTTGGTACACAGAGGAGCTCAGACTGATGAAACGCCACTGCAAGCAATTGGAGCACAAATGGAAAATGAGCCAGAACAATGCAGAAAGGAGTCCATTTAAATCCACCGTAAGACGCTACCACCAAATGATCCGGACCACCAAATGCACTGCTTTGGCGGACTGCATTGGTGCCAGCACCAACAGAAGCAAAGACATATCTGCCATTGTGGAAGATTTAATCTCACCATCGGCCACCTCCAACTCAATCACCCCCTCGCAGGACCTCTGAAACAACCTATCTCAATCCTTCCATAACAAAATCACCACCATTTACAGAAACGTTTACCCGCAACCGAACCCAACAGATCTCATCAAAAACATACTGATCTTATCCAAAGAACTAGTACTGATCACATGGTCCATATTCACCCCAGAAGAAACCCCAGAAGAAACTGCTGCCACCATGAAGTTCATCAACTCAGAGTCCCCATCGGACCCCTGCCATCCATTTTGAAGGCCTCCACTTCTTCTGTGACAAGATGCTTCGAAACATGCAACCTTTCTCCGATTGCTCAAGAAACCCTCTGCAGACCCTTCAATGCTCGTGAACTACAGACCGATCTCCCTGCTACCACTCCCAACCAATATCTTGAAAAAGTTATCAACAGACCAAATACCTCAGTGACCAGCAACTACGTGACACTGCACAGTCTAGTTTAAGGCCCAACCACAGCACAGAAACTGCCCTCATCGCCGTCACGGATGACATCTGCATGACTTTGAATAGAGGAGACAAGGCAGCTCTCATCCTCCTGGACCTCTCTGCAGCATTTAACACATTCTCCCACCCCATCCTCATCCAACACCTACATGACATGCACTCCAATGGATCTGCTTCTTCCCGGCTGAAAGGACCCTGTCAATCAGCCTGGCAACGTACACCTCGGATGCCCACTATCTCATCTGCGCAGTTCTGCAAGGGTCATTCCTGAGCACTACCCTCTTCAATGCATATGTGGTCCTCTAGCATCATCATCTGCTCTCATGATATCAACATCCTCTCCAAACTGATGACACGCAACACATTCCCCCTCTCAGGGACAAGACAAGGCACCCAGTACCCGGATCAAGTTTGATGCCTGCAAGACTAAAATAGCCCAGTTGATGAAGACCAGCTCTCTAAATCTAAGCCCTGACAAGACTGAAATTGTTATCTTAGGGAAGAGCACATCACTTTGGGACTCCACCTGGTGGCCAACAGAGCAAAGACTGAACCCCACCACCCACACCAACAACCTCGGGATCGTCATCGACAGCAAACTTAACATGACCACCTAAGTCAGTGCCGTCACCGCCTCATACTTCCATACCCTGAAGATGCTGAGGAAGATTTTCAAATGGCTCCCAATCAGCACCCAGAAAACCGTCATGCATGCGCTGGCCACAAGCAAGATCGACTACGGGAACACCCTCTATGCCGGAATCAACAAAAAACTCACCATAAGCCTACAGAACTTGGCAGCCAGAATTACTCTCAACCTCCCACGTTGCACTCACATCCAGCCACACCTGAAGGAGCTCCACTCGCTCCACATTCACAAATGAGCACAATTCAAACTCCACACCCACACTTTCAAGGAACTACATAACACTGACCCAGCATACCGCAACTATCACATCTGCTGTCACCAACCTTCCAGACACCTCTGCTCATCCGGACTCCTACTTGCACAAATCCTATGCATACGGAAAACCAGATCTGTTGGTCAAGCCTTCTCAGACACGCTCTTAAAGCATGGAATGACCTACCACTACACATAAGAGCCTCCTCTTCACTTTTTGAGTTCCACAAAAAGCTGAAGACCTGGCCTTTAAAGTAGTCCCACTAGGCCAGAGGTGTGGCTAGACTCACACCTGCTCAGCGCCAGGATCCCCTCTGGAGGTATAGTGCGCTCTACAAATCGGCATAACTACATAACATAGCATAACATAACACAACATAACATAACATGATCAGCCCACCCCTGGAAGTGCATCAGGGTCTGTAGGGAAGCAAAGACCTTGAGGCAGAGGGTTCAAGGTCAATACGGTTTTTGACGACAATGTCCACTGGTGACTCTTCCTCTTCTGTATTTGTGTCTGAACATCCTTGCACATACCAGAATGGGGCCTAGAGAAGGCTGGCCACATTTGTTTAATCAGAAATGAATAATACCACCACAAACACAATCTAGGCCCCAATGGGGCGATGTGTTGCCTCTGATCTGAGCAGATACGTCAAACCTCAGATTACAGGGGTCAAAACTCTGTCGTCACCAACCCTAGATTCAGCTGAGCCTCACACGCTTACCACCCCGTCCAAGATAACTTCAGTCCAGTGGCGTAACACAAAATGCTGGAGTCCTTCTGCAGAATGTGATGAGGAGCCCAAGACTCCCATATGTCACAGATATTATCTTGAACCTGGTCTGATTGGGGGATCCTTGATGGGTTGGGGCCCCTAAACTGGTTGGGGGCACCCCTCTGCCACAGGGGCTGCAGGGGCTTGTGTTACGTCCCTGCTTCAGTCTTTGAGGAGCAAATGTTGCTTAATTTGGACCGGTGGTTGCAGGTGGGGCCCACCGACACTTATTTTTGGGGACTGTCACATATTTTTCCTCTACAGACTTTGATCCAGCACAAGAGAGAGAAAGGCACCCAAGGGGGAAGGAAGGAGGAAGAGAAGGATGGAATAAATGTGACAAAGGGAGAAAGCAGGGATGAAAAAGAGTGAGGTAAAGGAGCAGGGAGTGTCTGGCAGTGGATTAAAGAGACATGAGGTGGATTGCAGAATACAGAGCCTTGGTGTCCTGCACCCTGTCCTTTGCTAGAGCCGGCCCCAGGATTCTGAACAAACCTTTGGGCTTTGGCATTCATTCATCTTTTTTTCTACAAATGAAACACTGGCAGAATATCATAGTAAACACTGTTCGCTTCTGTAATATGCAAATGTCAGCGGCACTCAAACATACAGGCACCGGAAGGGCCAATTAGCCTTTCATTAATATGCGATCGCATGTTAATAAGGGACTCGTTAAAGGATGTAACAAACTGTCTATTGTCTAGGCCGGTGGACTCTACAGAGCCCGTAGGACCGGAGTCACCACTCAGCAGATGGGATCTCGCCAAAGCAAATGTCGTTAATTGAAGCCAATTAGAGCGATGCCAAGGGGCGGGAACCGGCTGTGGCACGAAGCGGTATTCCGTCGAAGGGCCATCCTGCTGTTCCATGCAGAACAACCCAACTGGAAGAGTATGGGCCACATACTAAGAGAAGCTTGAGATACCGTGCGCTGTACGCCAAGTACAGAGACTCAACCTTACCTGCCGCCACCTGGAGGTGTCCACGCCACCCACCGACGGAAGGTGCCAGGACCTGCACTCAACACCAAGTACAGAGACTCAACCTTACCTGCCCCCACCTGGAGGTGTCCATGCCACCCACCGACGGAAGGTGCCAGGACCTGCACTCAACACCAAGTACAGAGACTCAACCTTACCTGCCCCCACCTGGAGGTGTCCATGCCGCCCACCGACTGAAGGTGCAAGGACCTGCACTCAACACCAAGTACAGAGACTCAACCTTACCTGCCCCCACCTGGAGGTGTCCACGCCGCCCACCGACTGAAGGTGCAAGGACCTGCACTCAACACCAAGTACAGAGACTCAACCTTACCTACCGCCACCTGGAGGTGTCCATGCCGCCCACCAACTGAAGGTGCAAGGACCTGCACTCAACACCAAGTACAGAGACTCAACCTTACCTGCCCCCACCTGGAGGTGTCCACGCCACCCACCGACTGAAGGTGCAAGGACCTGCACTCAACACCAAGTACAGAGGGGCAACCTTACCTGCCCCCACCTGGAGGTGTCCACGCCGCCCACCGACTGAAGGTGCAAGGACCTGCACTCAACACCAAGTACAGAGACTCAACCTTACCTGCCCCCACCTGGAGGTGTCCATGCCGCCCACCAACTGAAGGTGCAAGGACCTGCACTCAACACCAAGTACAGAGACTCAACCTTACCTGCCACCATCAAGAGGTGTCCATGCCACCCACCGACTGAAGGTGCAAGGACCTGCACTCAACACCAAGTACAGTGTCTCAACCTTACCTACCGCCACCTGGAGGCGTCCAGGCCACCGACCAACTGAAGGTGCAAGGACCTGCACTCAACACCAAGTACAGAGACTCAACCTTACCTGCCCCCACCTGGAGGTGTCCATGCCGCCCACCGACTGAAGGTGCAAGGACCTGCACTCAACACCAAGTACAGAGACTCAACCTTACCTGCCCCCACCTGGAGGTGTCCATGCCGCCCACCGACTGAAGGTGCAAGGACCTGCACTCAACACCAAGTACAGAGACTCAACCTTACCTGCCACCATCAAGAGGTGTCCACGCCACCCACCAACTGAAGGTGCAAGGACCTGCACTCAACACCAAGTACAGTGTCTCAACCTTACCTACCGCCACCTGGAGGCGTCCAGGCCACCCACCGACTGAAGGTGCAAGGACCTGCACTCAACACCAAGCACAGAGGGGCAACTTCAGTACACCTCAGGGCAGGATTGGGAACCAAAAGCAGCTCAGGCAGGTTTTGTCACACCAGACCCCTTACTGCATGTAAGGGGGTTTTAGGAAGCCCCCCCCCCCAGACATTTTTGAAAAAAATGGCAAATAAGGTGTTTGTGTAAATGCGTTTGTATTTATATTGCGCCTTCTACCCATAGGTCTCGTAGCGCTGTATTCATACCGCTGTGGAACCCTTCCTGGCTTTTCCCTGTGAAGTGTCCACTCCTGGGCACCCCCAAGGTGAATCCATGCATCCAAGCGCTGCTGGGGCCGTTCTGGAGATTAAGCAAGCTATTTCTCAGAGTCACAGAGTGGGACTCCATGATTGGAATCGGCACCGAGGCGAGAATGATCAAGTCCGTGGAATTTTGAGCCCAAGACCCGCCGAGGCTGGGATTGAACCCTGGTCCCGGGCCAGACCTCTGCACCAGGGTCTGCCGCTCTAACCATTGAGCCACATTTCTCCATTTACAAAACTTTTTATATTATCAAACTTTGTCCCACCATTGAATGGGTGGATGAAATCTGGAGACGGCTGAATTGCTCCATGAATGAACAGTTGGATGGCGAGTAGTCGGTGGGTGAATTAATTCAAGAATGGATGACAATGAATACAACGTTTACCTACGTGGAGCAAATGATTGCAATGTACTACCCAAGGGTGTATGGTCTAGTTTTCATCTTAGTTTCAGGTTTAAAGCTTCCTCCTCGTCAAACATTACTACCACCAATCCTTGTGATACAAGCATAGCCTGGATGAATTTAACACAGTGCATTGATCTAGCGCCTCACAGGATTAAACAACAGCTTGAAGCTTTGATCTGAAACAGAAATAAATGAGATAACCATGTAGTGGCTGATTGCACAAAAACCTTGCATCAATCCTGGCTTCCGCTTGAGCACATTGTGTGATCCTATGCAATTACTTTCTCCACAGTGCCTCCTTTTCCTTTATTATCACTTGAAATACATCTGTTCGGAGTGAGTGCTGCACAAAAAGCAAAAGACTACAATGTTACTCCATCTATAGTAACACCCCAGGCCATATAAAGAGGACACAAGTCAGCGTTCCTCTTGGTTCACTAGAGGAACTGTCGTCAGGCTGGTGGTGGGGGGGGCATGAATAATTCTAAATTAGAGTCTGCCATTTCTAATGCAATGTTATATTTAATACACTAAATGAAAATGCGCTGCAAAGATCATACTAAAAAGACAAGCAATGTTTACATTTTGAAGAGCCTTTATCATGTACTAGCGGCCCGTCCCGACGTTGTCCGGGTATGAATTGCTGCCGACCGGTAGTATATTGTTTTGTAGGATTTTGTTTTGATAGCATTTCTTATCTGTGACAGGCCTGTGAAACGCTCCGATTCACAGTGTACTGCTATTTCTATGCGGAATTTGTTAAGCGCGCGGTCACCCAGGGGTTTCATGGCGCTGAAGAAACAGATGGTAGATGGTAAGTGAGGGGGCAGATGGTGTAGTGCTCTAACCGTACGCTTGTTTGAATAGCCAAGTCTTCAGAGCTCGCCTGAACTCAGTCAGCTTGGTGCAGCTCCGGATGGACAAGGGCAGTGAGTTCCAGGTTTTTGGGGCGAGGTATGCGAAGCTGGATCCGCCGAGTCGTTTCTTTTTGAAAGTCGGCACCGTGAGGAGGGAGAGATGGGCAGAACGAAGCTCGCGGGTGGGTTCATGTTTGTTAATGAGTTGGTTGACGAACCTGGGGCTTTTTCCGTGAAGAGCCTTGAAGATTATGCAGCCTGTCTTAAAGGTGATACGATGGGTAAGGGGAAGCCAATGGAGGGAGGCCAACAAAGGTTTGGCTGACTTCCTGCGATTGCTCTTGAATATTAATCTGGCTGCTTGATTTTGAGCAATCTGCAGGCCTTTAGCGATGGTTAGGGGAAGGCCCAGGTAGGTAGAGTTGGAGAAATCTAACCGTGAGAGAACCAATGCGAGTACTGCCTGGATGAGAGCAGAATGGGTCAGCAGATGAGCGATTTTTTTAATCTTTCTTAGCTGAAAGAAGCAGGAGGAGATCACAGTTCCGACCTGGGTTTTCAGTGAGAGATCGGCGCTAAGAGTGACCCCGAGGCTTTTAGCTGACTGGGAGGGGGAAGGGGGTGTACCCAATGAGGGTGGCCAGAAGTGGGGCCCCCAACTGAGTGCGCTATTGCTAGGGAGTACTAACTCCGTTTTTCCTGGGTTTAGCTTAAGGTGGTTCCGATCCATCCAGCTCTGAATGTGCAACATGGTCTTTTGAAATTCCTCGACCGAGTCCGGGGAGTTGAGGGGGAATACCAGCTGCAAATCGTCTGCGTAGTTAAATATACTGACTTTTCTGTTTTTCAGGGAGTGCAGTAGGGGTTTAAGATAAAGATTAAAAAGTAGGGGAGACAATGAGGAGCCCTGTGGGACACCGCAAGTAGTTGGGAGCGTGGGGGCTGTGAAGTTCTCCAGCTTTACAGCCTGGGATCTGTCTGTCAAGAAAGACTTGATCCAAGAGAGAGCTGCGCCGCTGAGGCCGGCTTGTTCGACAGCTGATGCACTTAAGAGTGCGCATTCAGTAGTGTGTGAACTCGAGTTTCCCTACTTTCTTTTTCCTTGCAATATTATATAGCGAGAACTCGACAACATGGCATGAGCACAATTTACATTACAGAAGTACACATTCATTTGTGGTAGGCACGGGGAGACAAAGCGATTTGCCTGGAATCACAGGATGTTGAGCTGATGCCGAGATTCGAACGTAGCTCCCCAACTCTAAAGTTCGCAATTCTAGAACTTGTGGCGGGAGTCGTGTCTAAAAGTGTATGTCGGTGCTGGCCATCAATGAGAGAGACCTGTGCATTTTTCAAATGGGTGGTGAAAAAATATGCCTATGTTGCTGGAGATGTGGGCCGCCGTGCCACCAATGTACTTACCGGGGGAGGGTAAACACCTATTATTCCGCAACTTTCTTTCTGCATACCATCACTCCGCATACTTTCATTACGAAAGTACCATGACACCGCAATGCCATTATAACGCATGGTATTACATTTTATATGCTTTTACCACGCATACATTTACAACAAAATTCGTTGTAAATGAATGAATGGTAAAAGCATGTTTTTTTTAATGTTTGGATAAGGTAAGTATAGGTATAGGGGTTTATGTTTTGGGGTACTGAGGTATATGTTTTGAGGTGTTTGGGTATTTTAAGGGTTCAGATATAGTTTTGGGTTATGGGGTACAGGGGTAGTTTTAGGGTTTAGGTATAGGTATGGGTTTTGGGGTACAGGGGTATTTTTAGGGTTAAGGGCTAGGTTTGAGTTTTGGGGTATAGGGGTATTTTTAGGGCTCAGGGGTACGTTTGGGTTTTGGGGTACAGGGGTATTTTAAGGGTTCAGGGCTAGGTTTGGGTTTTGGGGTACAGAGTAATTTTTAGGGTTCCGGGCTAGGTTTGGGTTTTGGGGTACAGGGTTATTTTTATGGTTCAGGGCTAGGCTTGGGTTTTGGGGTACAGAGGTATTTTTAGGTTTCATGGGTAGGTTTTGTTTTTGGGGTACAGGGGTATTTTAAGGGTTCCGGGCTAGGTTTGGGTTTTGGGGTACAGGGGTAGGTTTGGGTTTTGGGGTACAGGGGTATTTTTAGGGTTCAGGGCTTGGATTGGGTTTTGGGGTACAGGGGTATTTTTAGGGTTCAGGGGTAGGTTTGGGTTTTGAGGTAAAGGGGTATATATAGGGTTCAGGGCTAGGTTTGGGTTTTGGGGCACAGGGGTATTTTTAGGGTTTAGGAATAGGTTTGGGTTTTGGGGTACAGGGGTATTTTTAGGGTTCAGGGGTAGGTTTGGGTTTTGGAGTACACAGGTATTTTAAGGGTTCAGGGCTAGGTTTGGGTTTTGGGGTACAGTGGTATTTTAGGGTTCAGGGGTAGGTTTGTATTTTGGGGTACAGGGGTATTTTTAGGGTTCGGGGCTAGGTTTGGGTCTTGGGGTACAGGGGTATTTTTAGGGTTCAGGGGTATGTTTGGGTTTTGAGGTACAGTGGTATTTTTAGGGTTCAGGGCTAGGTTTGGGTTTTGGGGTACAGGGGTATTTTTAGGGTTTAGGAATAGGTTTGGGTTTTGGGGTACAGGGTATATTTATAGGGTTAAGATGGGTTAGTGTTTAAGGATGTTGGGGTATTTTAACCCCTCCCATGCTCGTGACGGAACCGTTCCGTCACGAGCCTCGGGTGGGCTGTGTTCGTGACGGAACTGTGCCGTCAGGGCCCGCTCGCCGCGAATTCCGTGCCTGCACGGCGCGTTCTATTGAGCGGGCAGGGCCGTGACAGAACCATTCCATCACAAGCACAGCTCACCCGCGTGCCGTGACGGAGCGGTTCCGTCACGAGCACGGGACCGCCGCGCGGCCCCCCCACCCCCTTAGCACTGCGGTGGAATAGCCGCCGCAGTGAAGGGGTTAAGGAGTAAGGGTGGGTTATGATTTTGGGGTGCAGGGGTATTTAAAGGGAGGAGGCTGGACACCGGGAGCTGGAATGTACAGAAGCTGGGATGAAAAAACAATGAAATATTGAGCACAACGCTCGCTTTTTTTTCCGTAATCCCGTGCCCCGCTCACGCCCACGCCCCCAGCACACGCCCACAGCACACGATATGAGACATGGCATGAAGGGAGGAACGTACCACACGCCCCCAGCATTAGTCACCCCCCCAGCACACGCCCACAGCACAACGCAGACACGCCCGCGAGGGACTACTTTGCTGGCACGGTTCTTTTACCTTTTAAATGTATATGGTGGGCTTCTACATAGCCTATGTCCTTCTGCTGCAACTGCTCTTTCCAACGCTGTATTGGGTGTTGCGATTGGTGCTGTGGTTTCTGAAATTACCCGCCTCAAAGGTTTGGGCTCTCTCTTTATCTTATTAGTATAGATTTACTTGACTCTCACAGCCAATGTAACAGCAGACCCTCAAAATGTCACCAAGCTCCAAACCCTGAAGGTTAGCACTGGTAGCCTGCGGGAGACAAGAACAACCAAGGGTGTATTTTGTATTTTGTAACCCTCTGTTTTTTGCATTATTTATTTATAAGCACTGCAGGCTGACATATGGCCGGCCGGAATCCAGCAACATGACTGACCCCCAACAGGATGGAAAGTAGCCCCCACCGTGCCAGCCCACTGGGTAAACGCCTGGTGCCCGGTAGTGCCAGTCCGGCCCTGGTACATCTCAAAGGCACTGTACACAGCATGTTATGATAGACTACACCAAGTACAGAGAACCTCTGCCTTCAGCACAGCCTACTGGAGCCATAGAGACTACACACTACCCAGAATGCCCCACACTCAACACCAGGTACAAAGAAACTCAACCTTCAGGGCATTCCTCTAGAACTCTTATGGCCACCTACCATCTGGAGGTACAAAGACCCCCTTCTGTACCTTACGAAGAGACCAAACTTTCAGTGCACCCAGGTGACCCTCTACAGGCCATCTACAAACTGGAGGTACAAGGACCCCACAATGACGACCACAAAGAAAGAGGCTCAACCTCCAGTACATCCAGCTGAGACTCTACAGACCACCTACCAGATGGACATGCGAGGACCACGCACTGTCCATCAAGAGCAGAGAACTGCCTTTGGCTCTGGTCGGGCAACGTTCCACAACTTACTGTACCGTCTCTCCAGCTAATACGGCTCTAAAGATAGCACAATCTGAAGTATCGATTGGACCTTAACTCTGTTTCCCGGTTGTCAGTTGGAACTGGTCATGTGCTTGAGTTCAGTGGATGCCACCACTCGTGTGGACAAACCACTATCAAAGAACCTTGACTGGGCATACCTGAATACTGCCGCATGGGATAGCATTGACCAGAAGCCACAATGCTGTTTACAGATATAGGGCCTGAAACCCCTTCACACACTAGGACGTGCACACTGGCTGGTTTGCAAACGTGTGTTATTTGCATTGTGACTTCTATACTGGTAGGTTGCATTGTGAATTGTCCATTCACAGAGGGTTGTAAAACGACCAACCCAATGGTCATTAATTCGAGTGGGATTGGCTTCAAATGCATGGATGGGACCTGCAAGGACCAGGGACCTCCATCTCTGGACTTGTGTTCCCAAATGGGAAACATTCTTTCTAAAGCAGCTGGTGTTCGTTAAAGGGACAGTTGCAACCTTAAAAAAAAAAGTTTTCCCTTTGGGATAACATCAAGAAGTTGACAGCTGTTGCCAGACCGCTGCCTTTTCCTGACCCACATGATTCCTAAACTGAAACCCTTGGTAAATCAATTACCACCCAAACTCTGGTAACTGACCAATGGTTTGTGACCCCAATTGCTATCACAATTCAGTGATACACTTTGAGCAAATACGAGGATAAATAAAAGTATTTCTCCTTGTTGCACCATTCTAATGCCTGCTTTTTCATGGCGTTAGTTTTTTTGCGCTGCCTCAGATTTACTGATCCGTGTACATCTGGGGCAGGGTCTAAAAGCCATGAGTGTTGCGGTGGAACGCCCACAGCAAAACCCATCACACCCCTTTCATGCAGATACCTTCGTGAAAGGGGACGAAATTTAAAAAGTGGCAGACTAGAAGCTAAGACATCGCCAGACAGGAAACAATGGGTCACAGAAAACCAGAAGACAGGCCTTCTCCATCTACACTTCAGACATGCCTTGTCCATCTATGCTTCCATGATCTGGCACAACATCCCTTGTACCACCAGAACTGCTCCCTGAAGACACAGCTCCCTGCAGAGCACTACAGACCTAAAAATAGGGTTCGACAGCCTGGTTGTGAAGGATCCTGTGTGGTACCTCTGGGTTCATGCACTTCAACAGCACGCACTCCTGTATCTGCCTCAGAGGTGGGCCGGTCAGAGTGTCACCCTATAACAGGCACAGGCCTGTCCTACAATCTCCCGTGGGACTGACCCCGCCCCAGCCCTTCAGAGGCACCGGCCTCTTTGGAGATCCCTGATTTAACCTCTGGGATTGCATGTGACTGATTACACCCAGGCCATCTACGTTTGTAGGAGGCAGGGGTTTGTGGAAAGAGCTCTCATTTCTTTATATGACTAGCAGCCCGCCCCAGCGTTGCCTGGGGCAGAAAGGGGCTGGGGGAGGTACACCCTCTCCCGCCCCCACTCCCTCCCGCCCCCACTCCTCCCGAATGTCCCTCTGTGCACACCCACTCCCGCCCCCCTCCCGGCCCGACTCCCTCCCACCCTGATTTCAATGAGCATTTACTTTACCTGAGCTGCCTTCCCGCGATCTTAACTTCACCGCCGCTCCTCTTCGCCATGACGCGCCCGCGCTCCTCACCTCACCGCAGCTCCATGCTCACTTCACCGCAGCTCCATGTCTCCCCTCCTCGTCATCAGGCACGTCGCCAGCACTACGTCACGGCCAGAGCAGCGTCGCGGCCGGCGCTACTTTCAGGGTACTACTTTTTTTTAAAAGTTATATTTTCAAATTTACGTTTTTTTTTTTTTTTTATAGCCTATGTCCATCTGCACACCCTGACAATTTCTACAATGTATCGGGTGTGTGGATTGGTGCTGTGGTTCCCGAGTTTACCTTGCCAAAAGGTTTGTGTTCTCTCTTTATAATAGTAGTATAGATTAGCACGCGGGTGACTGACTCTGCCCCGGACCACCACACCTTTCAGAGTAACTGTGCTCTGGTAGGATGCTTGTTTTCACTCAATGAACTGACGTGTTACTGACTCCACCTCTGTCCTTCCTGTTTTTAGAGGCACTGTCCTATGCGGAGAGCTCTCGCTTTATCCATAGGCTGCCGCCTGACACACGGTTGACTCGGCCCAGCCCATCGCGCCTTTCGCCTTTGGTTGCTTCATTGGCCTGACATCTAATTGACTCTCACGCCATTTCCGGGTTTCAGAGGAACAGCAGCTCTCGAAGTTCCTGCAGTCCAGATCACATGTGTCTGCATTCCTCAAGCGCCTTGAAACATCCGTGACCATTCTGCCCACTAAACTATGAAGCACGTAAGATGGACAGTGTGTCCTTGGTGGTCCAGTGTGCAGGATCACATGCGGCGCTTTTACTTTGTGAGCTGAAAAGTCTCATCATGACTAGTTTTCTTCACTGTTTTGACATTTTAACCCAACATATTCCGCTGTCTAAGAAAGGGGGCGGGGTTCTTGTGTTCAAGTGGGTCGAGATGGAAGGAGGGACCTGCTTTCTAGTCACGCCTTCACGCCTTGGTTTAACTGTGTTATCCTGGACCAATCACTTAATCTCGTTAGGCCTCCGTTTTCACGGCTGATCATTTTCAAAACTGGGGGTTGCTTATGAAAAGACCAAATAAAAACATAACAAGCGACATTTCTTCAGGGATCTCATGGCCAGACGCATCGCAGCTACCGTGACTGACTAAAGTCCCTCTCTGTTGTGGTGAGCCACCCTGCCGCTCCCCTACAATGTTTGCATGCACCTCCCCAGGCCGGGCTCGGACCAGGGAGTATTTAATAAAGGGTGACGTCGGCGCACGTGGCTAACGGCACGGACCGAGTATCTGTGTGGCTGTTCTCTGGTGTGCTCCGCTAAGGTGTACGTGTTGCTGTATAGCGGCCTACATCTATAGGTGTACCTAAGGACACATACCTACCTCTAGCCAGTAACGGGGGTACTACATTGGCGATGAGGCGGGATCCAACTCCGAGAATAACCACGTGGTTGGAGTGTGGACGCGATACTAGGTGTGAAGTGAAGCGGCCATGCCGATTCACCGGAATGGACAGCAGTGGCAGGAGGGGCCAGAGGACGGCCGAGCCGCGCAGCCGGGCTGACCCTCCCAGAATTTAGCCAGCTGGCAGACCCCACGACGATGGCCCAGCGCTGGAAGAAGTGGCTGGGGCAGCTGGAGAATTACTTTGTCGCCACCCGGGAGACAGATGCAATGGTGAAGAGGTCGCTAATGCTACTAATGGGTGGAGACGAACTGTACGAGCTGTTCCTGGACCTGCCAGACACCGGAGGAAGCGGGGGCTACGATAAGGCGGTGCAGGCCCTAAATCAATACTTTGACCTCCAAGTGAACCCTGACTTTGAACATTTCAAATTGCGCCAGGACAAACAGCGGGGGGAAGAGTCGATTGACATGTATTATGCCAGATTAAGGAAGTTGGTCAGCACTTGCAGTGGGGTCGATCGAGCGTTCGAGACCTGAGCACAACTGATAGCAGGGTGTAAGTCACCGGAACTGCTCAAGCTCATTCTCTGCCAACCAGGGATCACGCTGGAGGAAATACATGTCCTGGGAAGGTCACATGAGCTGGCAGACGCACGAGCGGGGGCAATGGAAATGGCGCTTGCAAAGAAATCCGCCGAAGGTCAGGCGGTGTATCCCACCCCGATCAAGGAAGAACGGGTCGAGGCATTGAAAACATCACACGGCCGAGGGGCTGCAGGAGGGGCCCAGCCAGAAGAAAGGTGCTGGAAGCGCTAGTGCCGAAACTGCTGCATGGGGGCGCATGCCCCGAGAGTGCGCCCGCACAGGGGAGGCAGTGCATGAAATGCAACAAGTACAGACATTTTGCGAAAGTGTGCCAAAGTGGGAAAGCACAGAGCAACAGCAGGCCTCCGGAATCAGGGTCAACAAAGTCCGCCAAGAAAGGGCTGGAAGAGGGGGACAGCAGGGGGCAGCAGTAGTCGACGACGGAAGCCGAAGACGTATTGTCCTCGTGATATCCCACATGCGAGGGGTGAACATCACCAAAAGACCACCTCCTACATGCCAAGTGTGGTTTGGAGACACATGTGTACAGGCCCTAATTGAGACTGGGGCTTCGGTCAACATACTGGACGCAGAGCAGTTCAAGAGGCTCAAGCCAAGACCATGACTAATGCCGACAGTATCCCGTATATTGACCTAGGGAGGAGATACTCCGATCCTGTTGCAAGGAGTGGTTGACACAGAGGTAAAGTACAAGGACAGAAGCATGGCTACCCGGTTCTACATCACCGGTAACCGAGCGGGGTCGTTGATAAGCTGCCACACTGTAGAAGATCTTGGCCTTCTAACGTTCACCAAGCACATACATCAGTCCCAGGCGGATCAAATTTTGGAAGAATTTCCAGAACTGTTCAAAGGACTAGGCTGCCTAAAAGGAGTGGAGGTACTACTACACATCGACGAGTCAGTCCAACCCGTTGCACTTTGTCATAGGAGGGTGCCGTTCCACCTCAGACCACTGGTGGAAGCCGAGCTGGACCGTCTAGAACAGGAGGGATTCATCAAGAAGGTTTCGGGTCCCACCCCGTGGGTGTCTCTGATGGAGATAGCCCCCAAGACGAAGCAGCCAGGGGCCATCCGTGTGGACATGCGGCTGCCAAACAAGGCTATCCAGCGTGAGAGACACATCACGCCAACAATTGATGAAATTGTGGCTGATCTGAACGGGGCGAAGTGGTTCTTGAAGGTAGATTTGAACTCGGGATACCATCAGCTGGTGTTAGCAGAAGAGAGCCGGTACATCACAACGTTTTCCACCCACGTGGAACTGCGCCGGTTCAAGAGGCTGAGTTTCGGGGTGTCCTCGGCGACGGAGGTATTCAAGGAGGCCGTGAGAGAAACACTATCGGACCTAGTGGGAGTTATCAACGTGAGTGATAACATCCTGATGTTTTCGAAATCACTGGAAGAACACCATGAGAAGTTGAGGGCCACCCTGAGGAGATTGGTGAAACATAGCCTAACGCTGCATCAATCGAAGTGTGAGTTTCATGCCATCGAAGTGGAGTTCCTTTGATACAGATTTTCGGTGAAAGGGTTACAGGTGGACCCTGCCAAGGTGGAAGCCATCAGAACTGCCGCCATTCCCCAAACGCTGTCTGAAGTAAGGAGCTTCCTGGGAATGGCCAACTACTGTGGCCGAATCATTCCCCGATTGGCCACTCTCTCTGAACCATTGCGACAGTTGACAAAAAAAGACACCGCCTGGCAGTGTTATGTTATGTTATGTTACTTTATTTCTTTTATAGCGCACGGCTACTCCAGGGAGCATCCCGGCGCTTTAGCAAAGAATAACAGCATAAAAACAGCAGTCACACAACAGAAAAAAGCAGAGAAAGAAAAGGGTCTATTTCATGAAAAGCCATGTTTTCAGGTCCTTTCTAAAGGCAAGAAGACAGGGAGCCTGTCTCAAGGACAGTGGTAGGTTGTTCCAAACTTTAGGTGTTAAATAGCGGAAAGACCGACCTCCCAATCGTGCGCGACGAATTACAGGAACAGTCATCATAGACAGACCGGATGACCTGAGAGTCCTGCTCGGTGCATACCGGGAAAGACGTTTCCCGATATACTTGGGGCCAATACCATGAAGGGCCTTAAAGGCCACAGTCAGGCATTTGAAAGTAATTCGCTTGGCGATGGGTAGCCAATGTAGAGTGTTCAGTAAGGCAGTGGCACCAGCTCTCCTCAGGAGTCCAAAGATGGTACGGGCTGCCGAGTTCTGGACAACTTGCAAACGGGTCATAAGATATTTTGGAAGACCCAAAAAGAGAGCGTTTGCGTAGTCCAGTCGTGAACCGATTAATGCCTGAACAACTGTTTTCCTGTGGTTAAGTGAGAGTAGAGGAAGAAATTTCCTCAACATCCGTAAAATGCAGAAGCATTTCCCAACAAGAGACAGGATGTGAGGTCTAAAGGATAGTTCACAATCTACTATCACTCCCAAATTCTTGGCCTTAAAAGATACCTTGTCAGGAGGAAACATATCTTGTGGCCACCAAGATTTCCAATCGGGTTCAGGGGCGCAACCGAAAAAGAGAAGCTCTGACTTGTCCGAGTTGCATTTTAAGCCATGACATCTAAACCACTCAAACACCGCACCAAGGCAATCCCTGATCTGTCTGCCATTGAAAAACCCACCCCTATCACATGTGAACAGGAGTTGGGTATCATCAGCATATGACACGATCTGGGCGCCAAATGATTCCGCGACTTCCGCCAGAGGGGCCATAAAGATGTTAAACAGCATAGGGCTGAGAATGGAGCCCTGTGGGACTCCCACCTCTAGCGGAGCCATATCAGCGGAAAAGGGAGGCGCCCAGATCGTTTGTCGGCAGTCGGCCAGAAAAGATTTTAGCCAATTCCACACCGTTCCGCGAAGGCCACACTCCCAGAGTCTTGCAAGGAGGACCTCATGAGGAACGGTGTCGAAAGCCGCCGACAAGTCAAGCATGACTAACACGGCCTTTCCCCCAGAGTCGAGTACTTCCCTGATGGCATCGGTGACCTCAAGCAGGGCCGACTCCGTGCTAAAATTAGCGCGGAAGCCGGACTGCGAGGCGTGCAACAGGTCGTTCCCTTCGATGAAACTGGAAATTGTCCTGTGCACGTATCGCTCGGCCACTTTCGCCAGAGCAGGGAGAAGGGAGATTGGCCTGTAATTGGCATGGATGAGGGGGTCCAAGGTGGGTTTCTTGAGCAGAGGTAGAATCATGGCACGCTTCCATGCCTGCGGCACAACCCCTGTCGACAAAGATGTATTCAGCAGGGGGTTCACCAAGATGTTAATGGCGGATGCCACTTTCCCCAAATATTTAGCCGGACATGGATCTAAAGGAGAGCCGGATTTCAAGCCTGACAAAAGCTCCAAAGATGTACTAAGATCCATGTTAGGGAATTCGGAGAGGAAAGGACCATGACATTCCACAGAGCATGGTGGCACTAGATGGCTCAAGTCCGATTGAGCGCTGGAGAGAGAGGCCTGGATATCGGTGATCTTACTAACAAAAAAGATGGCTAGTTGTTGTATCCAAGAGTCCGTGTGAGTGTGTTTAGGGGTACAGACAGCAGGAGAAGTAAAATCCTAAACCACTTTAAAAATTTCTTTGCAGACATTATCAGCCTCATCAATACAATGTTCAAAATAGGCCTTTTTTTCATCCCAGATTGACTGATGATAGGCTTTAATTGCTGCACGAAATTTCACTTTCTCAACTGGATCATAGGCCCGCCTCCAGGTCCTCTCAGCCCTTTTACACTCCTGTCGTTGTGTCCTCAACTGAGGAGAAAACCATGGGGCCGACGCTCTACGCTCTCCAGGTTTAGGTGTCTTAGCGGGGATTAAAGTCTCAAATCTGGATAAAAGCCATTGTTGGAGGAGGACAAGATTCTCTTCCAAACTTCCCAAAAGGGGGCAAGGAAAAGTGATAAGAGCCTCAGATAGCATCTCCCCGGAGAGCAGATGAAACGGGCGTGAAGGCCGTGTAGTCTCAACCTCTCTCTCCCGAATAAGGGAAGTGACAGGCAGAGAGAAGGAGATTAAAAAATGGTCCGACCAGAGTACTGGCTGTATAGCACAGACAGAGATAGGTCTCGTTGAGAATACCTGATCTAAGGTATGGCCTTTGTTATGTGTAGGACCTTTCACAAACGGAGATAACCCTAACGGAGCCGTGATATCAATAAGTTTAGTAGCGTCGGGGTCACAGCTAATGTCCATATGGACATTAAGATCTCCGAGAAGAATGCAATGATCAGACCTAAGACAGGGAACTGAAAGAGCTACTTGCAATTCGTCAAAAAATGGTCCCGTTGATCCGGGGGTTCTGTACAAAAGTATCCCAGTACAAGCCTGGAGAGGGGAAAAATGTAGGGTGAAGCCAAGTGCTTCACAACCCTGAATATTCTCCACCGGAAAGGTTGAACAGGAAATACTCTTTTTCACAAAGACAAAGAGGCCCAAACCTTTGCCAATGTAAAGAAGGCACTCCTCACAGGTGCCACGGTAGCGTATTTTCGACCAGGAGCGGCCACAGAGCTGATAGTGGACGCTAGTCCTGTGAGCCTAGGAGCCGTGCTCCTGCAGAGGTCGGACCAGGAGGAGTGGGTACCCATCGCTTATGCTAGCCGATCACTCAGGGCTATGGAGACCAGATATGCACAGATTGAGAGGGGGGCACTAGCGATTAGGTGGGTTTGTCAACACTTTCATATCTACCTGTGTGGACACTGTTTCACTGTCATAACTGACCACAAGCCACTAGTGCCCCTCTTCGCAGGAACATCCCAAAGAGGACCACAGTGAATTGAAAGGTGGGCCATCCAGACCCAGCAGTACCAGTTTGAGGTTGTCTACCATCCGGGAGCGAGCAACCCCGGTGACTATCTGTCAAGTCATCCCCTGGCTCCCAAGGGGTCACAAGGGCCGGAAGTAGATGAGGGTGCCGAGATATACGTGAAGCAACTGCTGGACGATGCTCGCACCCAGGCGTTGCTGTTGGAAGATATCCAGAGAGCATCTGTGGAAGATGAGTGCCTACAGGAGGTGAGCCGTACTCTGCAAGACAACCAATAGAAGTCGTTTCTGAGTGGGAATGAGCGAAGAACAGCTGAGTAGAAGGAGTACTGGGAGAGTGTCTGGAGGTGCCGAGGGGAGCTGAGTGCGGCAGGAAACTATAGTAATTCTATGAGGCTCCCGGATTGTAGTGCCAGCAGCTCTATGAGAACGCACGATCGAGCTTGCACACCAGGGGCACCAGGGAATCGCAAAAACCAAGGCCAGGCTGCGAATAAAGGTGTGGTTCCCAGGCCTGGATCGGATGGTGGAAGACAAGGTCAGGCGATGTCACGCCTGCATCATTACAGGGGCGGATCCAGCGGACACGCCTGTTATCACCGAAAGGCCCAGCCTATCATCATGGGAACGGGTCAGTCTGGATATCTGTAGTTTCCCAGATGGCCGACAAATGGCTGTAATGGTGGACAGCCATTCGAAATTCCCTGTTGTAGAATTGGTGGCCTCGACGGCTTTTGAATGCCTGCAACCGGGGCATTTGCAATCCTGGGGCTGCCGGAGGAAGTGCGCACAGACAACGGACTGCCCTTCCAAGGCCAAGAATTTCAAGAGTTTCTCAAACATCTGGGCATCCGGCACTGGAAAATAACGCCGCAGTGGCCGCAAGCTAATGGAGATGTGGAAAGGTTCATGCGGACATTGAACAAGGCCCTCCCGATTGAAGTGGCTCAAGGAGTCCACCTGGAGACGTGTCTACATCAATTCCTGAGGGCGTACAAACAAACACCTCACTGCACAACGAAGAGTGCTCCCCATGACCTCATACTAAAAAGAGCAGTGCAGACAGAATACCCAGCAGTGATGTATGGACTCCCGCAGTATTCGATGTGGAAAGATCTCATGCCCGCCGCAAGAATAACGACAGGGCTAGCCAAAAAAGAGGCGCTCGACCACCCGACATCCAGGCTGGAGACTATGTAATTTGGAAGGACCGCTATCCGGGGTCGAAATTCCGCACGCCTTTTGAGCCTGAGCCCTGGAAAGTGGTGCGGGTCCAAGGAACTCTAATAGTGGCGGAGAAAGGACACCAACGAATAGCATGTAACATCTAATGGTTTAAGAAGGTACCCAGGCCGAGCATGACTGCCCCGGAAGTTGAAAGAGAGCTGTGGGGTGAAGAAGAAGCCCCTGAGCCGGGAGGTGGTAGCCAGACCATGAATGCCACAACAAGTAGCCCGGAGGAGAGGGATGAACGCCGGGAGACAGAACCTTGTAGCAGCAGTTCTCAGGAGGGGGCTGAAGATGGAGGAGGTCAGAGTCAACACCATCGGTATGATTTCCGCGACAAACCAGTGCTGAAGACCAGGCTGAGGGACTTTGTGTGGTAAGGTTCTGCAATGAAAGTGCTGTGCGTGAGGCACGGGTGTCCCACTTGTCATAGACTGCCTGGACTTGGGGGGGGCGCTTATTGACCGCTCAGTTATATCTGTTCACGTTCAAGATGATATGTTAGATGGGATCTGGTGAGCGACTCGGCCGCTACCCTACAATGTTTGCATGCCGGGCTCGGACAAGGGAGTATTTAATAAAGGGTGATGTCGGCGCACGTGGCTGATGGCACGGACCGAGTATCTGTGTGGCTGTTCTCTGGTGTGCTCCGCTAAGGTGTATGTGTTGCTGACACGCTGTATCGCGGCCTAAGTCTATAGGTGTACCTAAGGACACATATCTACCCCTAGCCAGTAACGGGGGTACTACATCTGTGAGAGGTGCACTTCAGGCAATACTTCTCAGAGAGGAAGCTATACTCAGAGTGAGGGACATCACTGCTGCTCAATGGTGGTCAGCGTTCCCAGGGGCCTGGGGGCCAGTCTGCGCCAGTAGTCAGCCAGGAGTAGCTGTGGTGGGCCTCCCCTCCCTGTAGGTACCGCCACATGAAACCGCCATCTTGTTTTATCCTCTGCCCAAGGGCCCTCCGGGCTGTCACGGAGTGAGGTGTCCTGTCTACCCCTGGGACCCACAGGCATGGCGAGACACCGGACTGACAACAAATCCTGGCGGCGGAGTCCACCGGCTCAAATTAAGCACTGTTTCATCTTCTGCCTGAGGTCCTTCCGGGCTGCCACCGAGGGCTGTGGTGTTCTGTCCACCCATGGGGCCCAAAGGCATGGCTTGAGACCCCGCCCACACACGGATCGGGATGCATTTCTGGTCTCCACGGAGAGGGATCAGTATTTGGGGTATTCCGGTTTCTAATAGGACTCCTCTGAGGCACGTTGCCCACAGCAACTGCCTGTGAAGCCGCCTCGGCGCCCCCTGCTGCTGATCACTCTTCCAACCTGGATGCAGTCCTGAGAACCGCTCAGGACTTTAAGTAGGTGGGTCCCTCTGGTTCTCAGACCCAGTAGTAATTTAAAACAGATTACTGGGGAGATTAAAGTGTAGAAAGCACACAAGGGAGAGAGCAACGCAGATGACTGGGGAGATTAGAATGGTAGAAAGCACACAAGGGAGAGAGCAACACAGATCACTGGGGAGATTAAAGGGTAGAAAGCACACAAGGGAGAGAGCAATGCAGATCACTGGGGAGATTAAAGGGTAGAAAACACGCAAGGGATAGAGCAACGCTGATCACTGGGGAGATTAGAAAGGTAGAAAGTACACAAGGGAGAGAGCAACGCAGATCACTGGGGAGATTAGAAGGGTATAAAGCACACACTGGAGAGAGCAACGCTGATCACGGGGAAGATTAAAGGGTAGAAAGCACACAAGGGAGAGAGCAACGCAGATCACTGGGAGATTAAAGGGTAGAAAGCACACAAGGAAGAGAGCAACACAGATCACTGGGGAGATTAAAGGGTAGAAAGCACACAAGGGAGAGAGCAATGCAGATCACTGGGGAGATTAAAGGGTAGAAAGCACACAAGGGAGAGAGCAATGCAGATCACTGGGGAGATTAAAGGGTAGAAAACACACAAAGGAGAGAGCAACGCTGATCACTGGGGAGATTAGAAAGGTAGAACGTACACAAGGGAGAGAGCAATGCAGATCACTGGGGAGATTAGAAGGGTATAAAGCACACATTGGAGAGAGCAACGCACACTGGCGTAACTTAAATTGAGGGGGCCTCTCTGCACGGTACGCAGAGGGGGCTCAATCAGGAGCTCTCTGGCCAGAGTGCAGTGCCGAGGGGGCCCCCTGGAGCTTGGGTCCCCCCGAACCGCGGGGCTGCGGGGGACTGTGTTACGCCCCTGGCAACGCAGATCACTGGGGAGATTAAAGGGTAGAAAGCACACAATGGAAAAAGCAATGAAGATCACTGGGGAGATTAGAAGGGTAGAAAGCACACACTGGAAGGGCAACACAGATCACTGTGGAGATTAGAAGGGTAGAAAGCACACACTGGAGAGAGCAACGTAGATTGCTGGGGAGATTAAAAGGTAGAAAGCACACAAGGGAGAGAGCAACGCAGATCACTTGGGAGATTGAAGGGTAGAAAGCACACAAGGGAGAGAGCAACATAGATCACTGGGGAGATTAGAATGGTAGGAAGCACACACTGGAGAGTGCAACATAGATAACTGGGGAGATTAGAAGGGTAGAAAACACACACTGGAGAGAGCAATGGAGATCACTGGGGAGATTGGATGGGTAGAAAGCACACAAGGGAGAGAGCAATGCAGATCACTCGGGAGATTAAAGGGTAGAAAGCACACAAGGGAGGGAGCAACGCATATCACTGGGGATATTGAAGGGTAGAAAGCACATGAGGGAAAGAGCAACACAGATCACTGGGGAGATTAGAATGGTAGGAAGCACACACTGGAGAGTGCAACGCAGATCACTGGGGATATTAAAGGGTAAACAGCACACATGGGAGAGAGCCACGCAGATCACTGGTGAGATTAAAGGGTAGAAAGCACATGAGGGAAAGAGCAACACAGATCACTGGGGAGATTAGAAGGGTAGAAAGCACACACTGGGGAGAGCAACGCAGATCACTGTGGAGATTAGAAGGGTAGAAAGCACACAAGGGAGAGAGCAACACAGATCACTGGGGAGATCAGAAAGGTAGAAAGCACACAAGGGAGAGAGCAACGCAGATCACTGGGAAGATTAGAAGGGTAGAAAACACACAAGGGAGAGAGCAACGCAGATCACTGGGAGATTAGAATGGTAGAAAGCGCACAAGGGTGAGAGCAACGCAAATCACTGGGGAGATTAAAGTGTAGAAAGCACACAAGGGAGAGAGCAATGCAGATCACTGGGGAGATTAGAAGGGTAGAAAACACACAAGGGGGAGAGCAACGCAGATCACTGGGAGATTAGAATGGTAGAAAGCGCACAAGGGTGAGAGCAACGCAAATCACTGGGGAGATTAAAGTGTAGAAAGCACACAAGGGAGAGAACAACACAGATCACTGGAGAGATTAGAGGGTAGAAAGCACACATGGGAGAGAACAACGCAGGTCACTGGTGAGATTAAAGGGTAGAAAGCACACACGGGAGAGAGCAACAAAGATCACTAGGGAGATCACAAGGGTAGAAAGCACACAATGGAGAGAGCAACACAGAGCACTGGAAAGATCAGAAGGGCTGAAAGCACACAAGGGAAGGAGCAACACAGATTACTGGGGAGATTAGAAGGGCAGATAGCACACAAGGGAGAGTGCAATGCAGATCATGGGGAGATTAAAGTGTAGAAAGCACACAAGAGAGAGAGCAACGCAGATCACTGGGGAGATTAAAGGGTAGAAAACACACAAGGAAGAGAGCAATGCTGATCACTGGGGATATTAGAAAGGTAGAAAGCACACAAGGGAGAGACTAACACAGATCACTGGGGAGATTAGAAGGGTAAAAAGCACACACTGGAAGGGGCAACACAGATCACTGTGGAGATTAGAAGGGTAGAAAGCACACACTTGAGAGAGCAACGCAGATTGCTGGGGAGATTAAAGGGTAGAAAGCACACAAGGGAGAGAGCAATGCAGATCACTGGTGAGATTGAAGGGTAGCAAGCACACAAGGGAGAGAGCAACACAGGACACTGAGGAGATTAGAGTAGTAGGAAGCACACACTGGACAGTACAACACAGATCACTGGGGAGATTAGAAGGGTAGAAGACACACACTGGAGAGAGCAATGGAGATCACTTGGGAGATTGGATGGGTAAAAAGCACACAAGGGAGAGAGCAATGCAGATCACTCGGGAGATTAAAGGGTAGAAAGCACACAAAGGGAGAGAGCAATGCAGATCACTGGGGATATTGAAGGGTAGAAAGCACACAAGGGAGAGAGAAACACAGATCACTGGTTAGATCAAAGGGTAGAAAGCACACAAAGGAGAGAGCAACACAGATCACTGGGGAGATTTGAATGGTAGGAATCACACACTGGAGAGTGCAACGCAGATCACTGGGGATATTAAAGGGTAGAGAGCACACATGGGAGAGAGCCATGCAGATCTCTGATGAGATTAAAGGGTAGAAGGCACACGAGAGAGAGAGCAACACAGATTACTGGGGAGATTAGAAGGGTAGGAAGCACACACTGAGGAGAGCAACGCAGATCACTGTGGAGATTAGAAGGGTAGAAAGCACACAAAGGAGAGAGCAATGCAGATCACTGTGGAGATTAGAAAGGTAGAAAGTAGACAAGGGAGAGACCAACGCAGATCACTGGGAAGATTAGAAGGGTAGAAAGCACACAAGGGAGAGAGCAACGCATATCACCGGAGAGATGGAAGGGTAGAAAGCACACAAGGGAGAGAGCAACACAGATCACTGGGGAGATTAGAGGGTAGAAAGCACACAAGGGAGAAAGCAACACAGATCATTGGTGAGATTAAAGGGTAGAAAACACACACGGGAGAGAGCAAAAAAGATCACTGGGGAGATCACAAGGGTAGAAAGCACTCAATGGAGGGAGCAACACAGAGCACTGGGAAGATCAGAAGGGCTGAAAGCACACAAGGGAAAGAGCAACACAGATTGCTGGGGAGATTAGAAGGGCAGAAAGCACACAAGGGAGAGAGCAACACAGATCACTGGTGAGATTAAAGGGTAGAAAGTACACACAGGAGAGAGCAAAAAATATCACTGGGGAGATCACAAGGGTAGAAAGCACACAATGGAGAGAGCAACACAGAGCACTGGGAAGATCAGAAGGGCTGAAAGCACACAAGGCAAAGAGCAACACAGATTACTGGGGAGATTAGAAGGGCAGAAAGCATACAAGGGAGAGTGCAATGCAGATCACTGGGGAGATTAAAGTGTAGAAAGCACACAAGGGAGAGAGCAATGCAGATCACTGGGGAGATTAGAAGGGTAGAAAGCACACACTGGAAAGAGCGACATATATCACTAGGGAGATTAAAGGGTAGAAAGCACACAATGGATAAAGCAATGCAGATCACTGGGGAGATTAGAAGGGTAGAAAGCACACACTGGAAGGGGCAACACAGATCACTGTGGAGATTAGAAGGGTAGAAAGCACACACTGGAGAGAGCAACGCAGATTGCTGGGGAGATTAAAGGGTAGAAAGCACACAAGGGAGAGAGCAACGCAGATCACTGGTGAGATTAAAGGGTAGAAAGTACACACAGGAGAGAGCAAAAAAGATCACTGGGGAGATCACAAGGGTAGAAAGCACACAATGGAGAGAGCAACACAGAGCACTGGGAAGATCAGAAGGGCTGAAAGAATACAAGGAAAAGAGCAACACAGATTACTGGGGAGATTAGAAGGGCAGAAAGCACACAAGGGAGAGTGCAATGCAGATCACTGGGGAGATTAAAGTGTAGAAAGCACACAAGGGAGAGAGCAATGCAGATCACTGGGGAGATTAGAAGGGTAGAAAGCACACAGTGGAAAGAGCGACATATATCACTAGGGAGATTAAAGGGCAGAAAGCACACAATGGATAAAGCAATGCAGATCACTGGGGAGATTGGAAGGGTAGAAAGCACACACTGGAAGGGGCAACACAGATCACTGTGGAGATTAGAAGGGTAGAAAGCACACACTGGAGAGAGCAACGCAGATTGCTGGGGAGATTAAAGGGTAGAAAGCACACAAGGGAGAGAGCAACGCAGATCACTGGTGAGATTAAAGGGTAGAAAGTACACACAGGAGAGAGCAAAAAAGATCACTGGAGAGATCACAAGGGTAGAAAACACACAAGGGAGAGAGCAACACATGTCACTGAGGAGATTAGAATGGTAGGAAGCACACACTGGAGAGTGCAACACAGATCACTGGGGAGATTAGAGGGTAGAAAGCACACAAGGGAGAGAGCAACACAGATCACTGGGGAGATTAGAGGGTAGAAAGCACACAAGGGAGAGAGCAACGCTGATCACTGGGGAGATTAGAGGGTAGAAAGCACACAAGGGAGAGAGCAACACAGATCACTGGGGAGATTAGAGGGTAGAAAGCACACAAGGGAGAGAGCAACACAGATCACTGGGGAGAGTAGAGGGTAGAAAGCACACAAGGGAGAGAGCAACACAGATCACTGGGGAGATAGCTAGGGTAGAAAGCACACAGCGTGAGAGCAATACGTAGCCCAGCTGTGTTTTAGAGAGAGAAGCACACAGAAGGGAGAGAGCACCACATAGCAGCCCACTCCCCCGCGCCTTCCTTGAGATCCTTACGAGAGAGTAGCCGCACTCTACAAGCCCCCTGATTGATTGCATCACATTAATTCATTTATTGTACTTCTCCTTTCTAAGCTCGGACAAATCAATGGATATTTAGATGAATCTGGATAGAGCCTGCAGCAGCAGCCGAGAGCACAACGAGAAGGGAGCAGGGTAGGAGCAGGCCTTTCTCGTAGACTACCATAGAGTTGCCACCTGTCATGTCCCAAACTCTATGGTTCCTGTAGGAATGAATGACTGAGGCTCACACATGACTGACCACAGACCCTGGCAAGGTTACTACTGGCAAGAAGGTCTGCACACACACGACTAATGGATCGGTCCCCGGCTTATTGAAGTTGTGAGCATATTTGGGAGGGGTTGAGTCTCAAAGTTAAGCACGCATTGCCTTCGTGGCCCCCAAAATTAATAAGCAGGAGCCACGCGCCCTTTCGGCTTCCACTTACTATTTGGTGACCAGGCTGGGGATTATAGTACATTTCTTATGAGACTTTGTGATAAAGGTGAGCATAAAGAATGGACATCCTTTCACTCTTTAGCACTTCCATGTATCCCTTGATAGTCCCTCCCAACCATCCATCACTTCGTCTTTGCTATCATCAGTCCTTTAACCCTCCCTTCTCTTTTATTCAACTGCTTTTCCTTTCACCCTTTCATCATTCCTTCCTTTTATTCACCTTCTCATCCTTTCACCCCCATCCTTGTATTCACCCGTTCTTCCTTTCACGCTCTCAACACTCCATCCTTTTATTTACCTGTTCTCTCTTTCAACCTATCTGCCCTCCCTCATTTTATTCACCTGCTCCTCCTTTCATCCTTTCAGCCCCCATCCTTTTAGTTACCTGGTATTCCTTTCATCCTTTCAGCCCTCTATCCTTTTATTCACCTATTCTTCCTTCCATCCTTTCATCCCTCCATGCTTTCATTCACCTGCTCTTCCTTTCATCCTTTCAGTCCTCCGTCTTTTTTTACCTGTTCTACCTTTTATCCTTTAAGCCCTCCACCCTTTTATTCACCTGCTCTTCCTTTCATCCTTTCCAACCCTCCATCCTTTTCTTCACCTGTTCTTCCTTTCACCCTTTCAACTATCTATTTTTATTCACCTGTCTTCCCTTTCAACCTCCTATTCTTTTATTCACCTGTTCTTCTTTTCACCCTTTCAACTCTCCATCCTTTTATTCACCCACTCTTCCTTTCATCCTTTCAGGCATCCAACCTTCTATTCACCTGTTTCTCCCTTCATCCTTCAGCCCTCCAGCCTTTTATTCACCTGCTCTTCCTTTCTTCCTTTGAGCCCTCCGTCCTTTTATTCACCTGCTCTTTCTTTCACCCTTTCGACCTCCCATTCTTTTATTTACCAGGTATATCCTTCCCCCTTTTAACACTCCATACTTTTAGTCACCTGTTCATCCTTTCACCCTTTCAACCTCCCTTCTTTTTATTCACCTGTTCATCCTTTCACCCTTTCAACCTCCCTTCTTTTTATTCACCTGTTCTTCCTTTCACTCTTTAAACTCTCCATCCTTTTATTCACCTGTTCTTCCTTCACCCGTCCATCCTCCCATCCTCTTATTCGCCTGTTCTTCCTTCCACCCCTTCAACCACCATCCTTTTATTCACCTGTTCATTCTTTTAACATTCCTTCTTTTTTATTCGCCTGTTCTTCCTTCCACCCCTTCAACCACCATCCTTTTATTCACCTGTTCATTCTTTTAACATTCCTTCTTTTTTATTCACCTGTTCTTCCTTCCACCCCTTCAACCTCCCATCCGTCTTCCATTTATTCACCCATTCTTCCTTTCACCCTTTCAACCTCCCTTCCTTTTATTCATCTGTTCTTCCTTTCACGCTTTCATCCTCTCTTCGTTTTATTCACCTGGTCCTCCTTTCACCCTTTCATCCTCCCTTTCCTTTTATTCACCTGTTCTTCCTTTCATCCTCCCTTCCTTTTATCCACCTGCTCTTCCTTTCATGCTTTCATCCTCCCTTATTTTTTATTCACCTGTTTTTCCTTTACCCTTTCAGCCCTCCTTCATTTTTTACCTGTTCTTCCTTTCACCCCTCTATCCGCGTATTCACCTGTTCTTCCTTTCACCCCTCTATCCGCGTATTCACCTGTTCTCCCTTTCAGCCCTCCATCCTTGTATTCGCTTTCTCGTCCTTTCATCCTTTCAGCTCTCCATCCTTTTATTCACCTGTTTTTCCATTCACCCTCTCAAATCTCCAGACTTTTGTTCACTTGTTCTCCCTTTCACCCTTCCAGCACTCCGTCTTTTTATTCACCCGCTCTTCCTTTCATCCCTCAATCTTTTTATTCATCTGTTCTTCCTTTCATCCTTTCAGCCTTCCATCCCTTTATTCACCTGCTCATCCTTTTAGCCCTCCATTCTTTCATTCACCTGTTCTTCCTTTCACTCCTAACCCCCATCCTTTTATTCGCCTGCTCTTCCTTTCACCCTTTCATCATCTCTTCCTTTTATTCACCTGGTCTTACTTTCACCCTTTCAATCTCTCTTCCTTTTATTCACCTGTTCTTCCTTTCACCCTTTCAACCTCCCTTCTTTTTTATTCACCTGTTCTTCCTTTACCCTTTCAGCCCTCTTTCCTTTTTCACCTGTTCTCCCCTTCATCCCTCCATCCTTTTATTCGCCTTATCTCCCTTTCATCCTTTCAGTCCTCCATCCTTTTATTCACCCGTTCTTACTTTCATCCTTTCAGCCGTCCATCCTTTTATTCACCTGCTTTTACTTTCATCCTTTCAGCCCTCCTTCCTTTCATTCCCCTGTTCTTCCTTTCACCCTCTCAACTCTCCAGCTTTTTATTCACCTGCGCTTCCTTTCAAGCTTTCAACAGCCCTACTTTTTTATTCAACTGTTCTTCCATTCACCCTTTCATCCTCCATCCTTTTATTAACCTGCTCTTCCTTCGCCCTTCCAACCTCCCATCCTTTTATTCACCTGTTCTTCTTTTCCCCCTTACACCCCCCCCCATCATTTTATTCACCTGTTCCTCCTTTCACCCTTTCAACCTCCCTTCATTTTATTCACCTGTTTTTCCTTTCAACCTTTCATCCTCCATTCTTTAATTCATCTGTATTTCGTTTCACTTTTTCAACCTCCCTTCCTTTTATTCACCTGTTCTTTCTTTCCTTGTATTCACCTGTTCCTCCTTTCATCCTCTCAACCTCCCTTCCTTTTATTCATCTTTCTTCCTTTCACCCCTTCAACCTCCCCTCCTTTTTACCTTCTTTCTTCGTCCTTTTCTACCTATCGTTCTTTCTTCTCTCCAATTCTTACTTTTCACTTAACTTTCTCTCCATTTGCTTTTTTTCCATTCCCCTCTCTTTATCCTTTTTGTAGATTTTCATCATTTGTTTTTCTCCTTTACTGTACTTGTGTCGTTTGGGGGCTCTCTGCCCACCCCCTTTATTCGCTTGCTGTGCCATTTCTAATGTATATAAAGGGCTAACTGCAGTCTAGGGCTGCTGGCATCCTCTGTAGCTGTCAATGTGGAGAGTTCTTCGGGAAGTCCTGCTCGCAACACACCATGGATCTATGGCCTGACGCAGACTTGTTAGGAGGTGAGTGGGTTGAAACCTGTTAAGCCTGTTGAAAACTAAGTAGATAAGTAGGTTTCAAATGACCACTAGAGGGCCTCCATGAGCCGTAGCAACTCATCTTTAGATCATCTCTTGATTGTGCACTGTCCGCTAAATTCTTAGGATGCCATTGTGCTCCTAACACATCTAACAAGCAATGGCAAAGGCAATGCATCTAGCTTGTCCTGTGTGAAGATCTCTGCAGAAAACGACCTTGTGAGCATCGCTTTCAGCTGGAGGGGCTGGGGAAGTGCGGCTGGCGGGGTGCAAGCTGCAGTGTGAAGCCCAGCCATGAATGTTGAAGCTAATTCTGCTGCTGACAGAGCTGTGCTGGCTGTGTGTGCTGTAATGAACTACTGTCCACGTCATCGACGCTATCATGTAAAGACAGTGGAGCAACAAACAAAATATCAGGTTGGGCAACCGAGAACTGCTTGAAGCTACCAGCTGACTTAAAACCACAAAATCTGTGTGTATTTCTCGTATCCAGGGCCACTGGAATTATGCGATTGTGCGGCTGCGGCGATTTTTGCATAGTTATAGATTTGCCGCACTTGCCACATAATCCATCATGTGCCGCATAATCAGCAGATTTTGATAACAAAAATTATTCTTTTTTGTTCCTAGCTCAAATGGTTCAATAGTTACAAAAAATTTCAGTGACCAATGCTGCCGCGCAGCGTAAGGCCGTGTACAAAGGTTGACTGGTCATTACGGGGCTGATTCACAGAACTAACTTAAGACAAAATCCTAAACTTACTACTTTTGGTATTCACAGAAGTTAGGATTTTGTTTTAAGACAGACTTAAGACAGAATCCTAACTTAAATCTGTCTTAAGTCTGTCTTAAGACAAAATCCTAACTTCTGTGAATACCAAAAGTAGTAAGTTTAGGATTTTGTCTTAAGTTAGTTCTGTGAATCGGCCCCCTTTCGTTTGCTTATTGCTAAATTTGTATTTTGAACTGGTACTAATAAGGTGCAACCAATGGCCAGACAGTTTAAAAATGACAAAATATTGAAGTAATACTATCACGTAATGAACTGCATTAAGCAACATGATTTGGCGTTTCTTGCCACATAATTTATTCAACCATGCCTCATAATTTGGCCCTCCCCTGCCACATAATTCCAGTGGCCCTGCTCATCTCTCATCATCCATTAAACCTAGAAACGCTGCGTCCTATAACATGACAATCGCACCTTGTAGGCATCACACGCGGCTTGAAAACCCTTCCGGCACTTAGGCGCTGAAAGTAGGGGTGCAGGACCCTGAAATAACCATGCTGGAGTTCCGAAGGTGACAGAGCAAAAAATATGTTTTTAAATTTTGTATTTCACATGTCACATTTACTCTGCATTCAAAGACAGGGGTTAAATGTCAGGCTGTGTCTTCTGAGAAATTGCTGCTTTTTGTTTAACCTGGAAATTAGGGTTTACTTTTCATTCTCTGGCTTAAAAGTGAGAAGATTTTGCAAAGCGAACTCTATGACAATCTTGCTGGAATATAAGTGATGTGACAGGAAAGGCTGTGGGATGTCTATTTGTATCGAACATGACACAATGTAAATACCTGTCAATGGAGAGTACAAATATTTCAAAACATATCAGCAATTAAGAGATCACAAGCAAAAGTTTTTTTGTAATTCTGAAGTGTGATGGAAACAAAGATGTTTAATAGGATCAAAACAAATCAAGACAGTTTACTTGGTGATGTGCAAAATAATAACTATTTGCGGAACCCTATACCAATTTCCACACATTATCGTTTGTGTGCTGTATGGTTTTATCAGTAAAACTGTTTGCCTTTGCAAATACAGTTGTAATTCAATGGAAAATGTACTGCCTGTAAATGATAATGTACTACCACACCCCGCGTTAGTAATATATTTGCAACAGTGCGCTCCATAATGCACCACTGGCTAAATAATATACCCTCAACACCAGTGCTTAATTTGAGCCGGTGCTTACTGGTGCTCTGCAGTTAATTGTCAACACTGGCACCTATGACAGTCTGCTTAATGTTGGTGCTGTTTGTTTTATTTAGAGATGAGCACACCATAGTTGTTTATTAATTCACTACCCATTAACTCCTTCCATGCTCATGACGAGCTGAGCTCGTCATGAGCCACGGCGCTCCGCTGCGCATGACGAGCTCAGCTTGTCATGAGCCGTGGAACGCTCGCATGCGGGGCTAATTCTCCTGCTGTGCTGAGCGTTCCAGGAGCGCCGTGCCTCATGACGAGCTCAGCTCGTCATGAGCATGCGGGCACCGTGCGCGCCCCCCTCTCCACCCAGCACAGCGGGAAAATAACACCCTCAGCGAAGGGGTTAAAAAAAAAAATGACTAATACCTGCCACCCAGGCCATTCTTATAGCTTTGAGGACCTGGAATAGTCTGAATTGTCTCACTTGTGGGAGTGTGATGGGCAATAGTTGTGTTTGTATTGTCATTGGCTGGGGAAATGGGTGGTGCGAGCTGAAGTGACCTCTTGAGGAGGGCCCTGGCACTTGATTGTTTACAAATTAAGCCCTGACACCACTCTCCTGCTGCACTGGCGTCTCATCTTGTTCTTAGTGCGGTGCTTGGATTTTTCACAATCCATGTGACTTTAGTGAAGGACCAATGATTGCACCCCTCTCCCCCCTCACCACCGTTCCCACATAGTACAAAACAATGACAGCACCCTTCCAACCACACACCTTACACAGTGTGGTTTGCTGCCAAAGTAGCCAAGTGCTTCTGTGCCCCACAAACATGTAGTAGGCGCTATATAATTGCCGCCATACAGTACACTGTAACTTTCAGTAAAATGCTGCGGGCCTTTAATGACTCAAAATGAGTCCTGAAAAGTGAGCCGTCCCTTCAGAGTGTGTAGTCAAGCTTTTCCCAATCATTTCAATTTAAAAAGAAACATGAATATGGTGGTTCTGCCTTTAAGGAGAAGGTGGCAAACGAGACAGTGAAATAGAACACATATCCCCAAGCCTTGCGCGTCCAGTGTGATTTCACCCCTGTGGTGACACCTCAAGATGGCGCGGCCCTGAGTCAGCTGCGGTTATGCAGTGGCCTCGTTGCCGACATCTCAATCCAAGTTCTCAGAGTCCCACTTCGGTACTCTGTGTGATCCTGGGCAGCAGATGTCTACCTTTGTCTCATTTGCATATAGGGCGGAAACCTGGGAGGGCCCTGAATGGAATCACTGAGCGAGAAACAACACATCACAAGGTGTGAAGAGGCTTTACTGGGACCATCTGTGATACACAAACGGGGCCGGGATTCACGCGCAACATAAGCCTGTCCTGCGTCGCGACACTCACGCCCCCCTCTATGCCGCAGCTTGTACTGTGGTAAGGGTGGAGGGGCCGGTACCCGCACTGCAGGGGTCGGGACTTGCATATTTTAATATAATTCACACAAACTTGAACGGTGAGTAACCAGATGTGCTTGTTTTCACCCCCTTCTCCCGTTGTTCAGTGGTAGCTCCCATCATGGCCCAAAGCATAAAGTTAAGAGAAGATGCTAGGTTGTGGCAGCGGATGAATGAATGAATGCATGTTGTTTACACAATTAATAAATAAATACAGCCACCACACACGCCCAGCAGTTTTTACTGAGGCCATAATTGGAGAAAAAACATTTTAAAGCAAGCAGCACAGCATGACATTTTTATTTATTTATTTTTATTTTAAAACTTGTATACAGCGCTAGCTTGACCCGCAGGTATCAGAGCGCTTTACATACATACAGTAAGCAGCAGAAGGACAGTACACTACTGTCTCCGCCCGAGAACAAGCAGGGCACACTAACTGTGACATTCACCCCGTGACCTGGGCGCAGCCGCCCCCCCCCCCCCCCCCCCCACCCCCGCCCACTCAGTCCTGCACACGCGCTTTAATTAAAAACACCCAGAAAAGAGCGCCTTTGTCTAAATGTATCGGACATGCGGATAAATATTGGACTTTTATCGACATGGCAAGGATGTATGTGTGAAGATAAGGAACATGCTGTCATCGGAGAGTGCAAGCAACTTCCCACGAAGGGGCGAACGATCTCCTGAAATAAACGTGCTCTGGGAGAACCTCTTGCGGCGATGTCCTCAGGTTAAGGGGGTGTTTTCTAGTTGCTAAATGTTTGCGCTGACAATTTAGAAGCTCTGTGCTCTAATCCCAGCTCCACCCTGTTGACAGCAAGCTTTGTGTGATCCTGGGACTCGCTCTTATCTCGTCTCTCCTGCCAACACAGTAGCCCCTCTCCATGGGTTCCTTTACCCCTGAAGAGGTCGATGCCCATTGGTGGGCACGGACAGTACTGCAGGCCTCAGTACTTTCGACCCCACACCCTTCACCAGTACCGAATGCCCCCCTCTCCGTGAAGCACACGGTGGGGTATCTCTGGGTCCCCTCCGTTAAGGAGAAGGGCGCGCTCCCTATACGCCAAAGATCACACATTGTAACACACATTGTAACGAGTCATACATCTATCTTCGTGCTTAATCTGTGGCACTGGGTTGGTTTTAATTACACCTCGTTTAATGGTAGAAATTCTGGATAACATTTACAATTGAGAATATCATTAAATGAACACAAATCGAACTCACGTTATCACTATTAGCATTCACGCATTATATTTCTACAACGATCATGGCCAGATTGGGCGATGTGTGCTTGAATCTGGCTTCCACCTGCGAACTGTGTGACCCTGGGCAAATCTCTTTTGGCATTGTCTGTGCCCCGTTCATTTTCTCTGCCAACACTATGGGCGCTCAGAAACAGACCACCCCGAGAAACAAACGCAATGACACTAGTTGCATTAGGAATTCCATTTGTCGAAAAATCCTCACATTTACAGCGTCCTAAAAACATCAACAAATAGACACGTTTCCATGCTCGTCGGCGTGACGGGTTCCACTCAATTAATTAAAACACCAGACAGGAGATCGTTGCGGGGACGCGTGAGTTTCATGCGGGCTCCAGGTTTTTTTCAATCTACGCAGAGTGAACTCTGCCTTTCATTTTTTCACAAATCGATAAAAGGAGTACCATTGGGTTGGAGTATAATGAAACCCTTAATAAGCAAAATCCGCCGTAGCACGCGCTATAAATAAAACACGACATTATTTCATAGTCTTAATTCTTACCGTACAATGTCACTACAATATTCACGGATCTTACACACACCGGATACAGTGAGTTCTGAGCGTTAAATTATCGACCGGCAAACCATCAGATCCCGGCTCGAATCCCAGCTTCGCTGCCGGTACACAGTGTGTGTGTGTGTGTGATCCTGGGCAGACTGCCTCATCTCCGCCTGTTTCATGCTCCCTAGCTGTGAAAGTGGGGAGCGCTTAGAAACGGGCTACCGCCGCTGACGTGTTATTTATAACCACCAACTGATATATCTCCCCCCAAATAACCCTTTGCATCATAACATATAGGCAAGACACAGAAAATGAAGAATTCGGAAATACCGCACTCACCTGCGCTGTCTTTTTTGCATCATTAGGGCGCCATCTCCGGGGGCGCTGTGGGGTGTTGTTGGTCTTGGGAGGAGGTGCCACACAGCGGTGGGCTCCTGGGGGTGATGGAGACGGACCCTAGGGGGGAGGTGAGTCCCAGCTCTGCCGTGGGAGATGCGTCCGCACGCACACACGCACGCACACATACCGCACTCACGGCACAGCGGAGTCAGTTACAGAGCTGTCAGCCCCCCCTCCCCCCCTCCAGGGCAGTCACTTCGGGTTTGTTTGTGACAACACTAGTTTGCTTGTGAAATGCCGGCTCTGCCTCCTCGGCGTGGACTCTCTTTTGACAGCAGGCACGGGGGAGGGGGCGGGTCGTTCACTCCCTCCTGAGTTTGGGGCCCGGCTCTGGGTTTCAGGGCCCCGTTTCCCGGCAGAGACGTATTTCAGCGACGAGGAGGCTGCGATCTCTCATGCAGGGGACTCGTGTCTGTATCTCGTGCTTTCATCCTCAGTATCTGTGTGCACCACATTATTCTGCACATTATGCAACTGTCGGAGGTTGAATCGTTTTCTTCTCTCTCCTCATTTCTCTGCATTGCTGTTCATTATAAAAACCAAAACCATTTATTTAAATACATTAAAAAAAACTTGAAGCCAGGAAGACCTGGAAGCGAATAAACTTATATTTTCCAAGAAACCACAATTTCAAGCCGGGCGGGTGCTTGTCCCTGGCAATACTCACACCACGCCTCTAGGGGGCGCTCTGATGTCATACCACACTTCCATAGACGCATGTGCCTATTTGTGGTGACGCGACACCTCCAAGGGTAGCAGGTGTCTAGCTGCAGTCACACCACGTGTCCACATGGCACATGCCTGTGTGCGCAGTCACAAAACATCTCCAGGGGCGCACACCTCTTATGGACACACACCGCACCCCAGGGGGGCAAACTTCCATGTACCGTCAGGCACACCCCAATGAACGTAGGTGTCACTTTTTTGACACACCGGCGGTGCAGTGTGCTGGCCCATATTCACAAGCCAGGTAAAGCCACCCTGCGTGGCTTTTGTTCATGGCTTTGTAAATATGCCCCCCTTTCACGCATTACTCTGCGTGAAAGAGGCGTTCCATGAGTGTTGCTGAGCGTGTTCTCATAAAACATCCATGGAACGTGACGCGTTCACAAATTTACAAGGTTTCGTAAACCTGGAAATGCATCAGATTCCTACGCTTTCCCAGAGGAGGCATAGGAATGGCGCAAAAACGAGAAATACCTTTATTTCTCCTAATTTTTCCTTTTTCTAGATGTGCTTCACCCTGCAGCGCACATAGAAAGAAGAAAACACCTCCCATGGCTGTTTTTGTGCAGGAAGGTTTCCCTTCCTGCACAAAAACAATCACCCCTACAACGCAGACACCCTTGAACCATGAAGCAAGGAGGCCTGCGTTGGCGCATGGCAGCCCCTTGTGCGCCGACGCAGGGAAGAAGGACAGGAATGCGCCGTATCTTGTAAATATGGAGCATGTCTGCCCTTTCCTTTTGACATACAGCAGCCCAGAGGAAGGCTGGCTGAGCTGCAGTGCGTCAAAATATTGTTAATAGAGCCCTCCAGGGATACATGTATCTGTCTATAGTCATACCACATTTCTAGGGTCTGCCTCTTTCTACAATCAGAATGCTGTCGCATAACAATATTGTTCCCTGTTTCATGTTGAGCGCAGCATAAAAAGTTAACTCTCCATTCCATATTCTTGAATGTGTGTTTCATGTTTAATCAAAATATTTTCATAGACAGATAATTATCAGCAAATCAGCAAAATTCCCATTCACAGCAATTTAATACTTCAAAATCAGTTCTGCAATTTTATCACTCAAAGTTAATACATTTCTTTATTTAAACATTATGTAGCTGTAAGAAACAGTTCATGCAATATGTAAGCACTTCTACATGAGATGCACATTTTTTAGTTTCCAACATACTTTGGTTTCTGTAGGAAACAAATAAAAATAAAAACAGCTGCAACACAAAATCCAAAAATATGTTGTTTAGACCTACAAAATATGACTTGATCAATAGACAAATTACCCCCAAATATAAATACTAATGTTAGAGAATGCTTTTGCATCATAGATTATCCTCTTTCAAACAGAAGCCAGGCATGTCATTAACAGTCTCTTAACTTCAGCTATTACCTTTTTATTTACCTTACATAAAACAAGTTAAATCAAGTCACTCATTGAGCCCTTTTGGTTACAAACCACACAAATTAGGAATTCAAAATGATTTGTAATTTAATACTAATGTGACTACGTCCTCCGTTTCCAGAGGGTGACTAGTTTCCAAATCCTGATCTAGTAGCCAGGGAAGATTATGTTTGGTTTAAGTGAAGTACAGAGGAACCTGAGATGTAGTGCTAGTAATTCTGATGTTGCGTTTAGGTTAGTTGAATCAAATTATGATTTTCGTTTCTGTTGTCCAAATGCATATCTTGCCCAGGCCATAGCTCTACTGTGCTGCTGCACCGCTCTGCTTCCTACACTTTCACTGAGTGGTTTCTCCGACTTTTGCCTCGTTTTTTAGGTCTCGCCTGTCGATACGCATGCGCATCGAGCAAGCGAGACTATGGTGGCTTATCCACTCTTTGTCCAACTTGCAAGGAATCGTGGCGATTCCTTGCAGTGCCCGTGACTTTTAAGCTCAATGCGCATGCGCATTGAGCTTAAAAGCGCGTGCACATCAGTTCCCTCATCCGCACGTCGCATTTCTCCTCCCCCCTCGCCCCCTCCCCTGCCCGCCGTGTCGCATTTCTCCTTCCCCCTCCCCTTATCTGTCTTCCCTTCGTCTGTTCCCTCTCCCCGCTCCGCCCCCTCCCCTGCCCGCCGTGTCGCATTTCTCCTCCCCCCTCCCCTTATCTGGCCTTCCCTCCGTCTGTTCCCTCTCCCCGCTCCGCCTCCTCCCCTGCCCGCCGTGTCGCATTTTTTTTTAAATCACCACTTACTGTACTTAAAGAGAGCTTGCCTGTAAAACAAGTTAAATAGGAAAATGTAGTTCTGTTTCTCTAAACCCCGTCGCCCCCCACGGCTCCCTAAAGTTGACGGTTAGGGGATAAACTTGTAGACCCAGCGTGGCCATTTAAGAGATGGGGTTTGTTAAACTAGAGGGGCTGTCAAGACATGTCACCACCCACATACCAAGTCATTTTCAATGGGAACAAATCTTACATCTTAAAGTACAGTGCCAACAACCACTGTGCCCTTACAGCCTCAACGACGCCAGGGGCGGTCTCAAGAAACGTATTTCTTTATGCAAGTGTAAAGTTTTGAGCTGTTCGCTTCTAGCGCAGCGTCTGACCTGCGTGACAGCTCACACGTTTAAGAGGCAGCATCGTGTCTAGATCCCCGGTCTCCACTTTTGGACCCACCAAACAATTGGTTTTGTGTCTCAGGAGAGGCGAGCGATACAGCAAACAGGTGGGTGGCAAGCGCCGCTCCATGGCACTGCAGTAGAGATGCGCGAGGACAGGCAACAAGCGGCAGCTCCTACACCTCCTGCCCCAACACCAGCGCGCGGACTGCCAACAGGCAAGATGCTCGCGGGAGGCGCCCTTACCGCTTCCGGACGTCCTCGGGCAGACAGGGGGACGGGACTGTCTTGGCCGGCATGGCTGACTGGCTCTGATTCACTAGGCACTTCCAATGTGGACCTCTGGCAAACTGATATAAAAACAATCAAGGGTGCGTATGCACACAAAGTCTCTAAAGTTTTTTGTATAGCGCGAACCTGGACATGTACCAATTTACAACAAAACCATTCAGACTAACACATCTTTTAAAGTGCAGGAAGGGGCCGTATATTTTTTTTGTTATTGCAGTTATTAAAGCAATTTGCCCCAAAGGTATGGGAGCGCTTTACATGAGCATCATGTTACAAGGGTACATACATTTTTTGGTAGGGGGAGATTAAATGATTAGCGTTAAAACATACACTGCCAAACGAGCCTTCACATCCTCACCCCCTCATCCTCACACACCCTCACTCACCCTCACACCCCTCACAACCCTCTCACCCTCACTCAGCCTCACACCCCCTCACCCTCACACACCCTCACACACCCTCACCCTCGCACCCTCTCACCATCACCCCCTCTCCCTCACACACCCTTACCCTCATCCCCTCACCCTCACACACTCTGTCACCCTCTCACCCTCACCCTCACAGCCCCTAACCCTCACCCTCACCACCTCACACACCCTCACTCACCCTCACACACCCTCAAACACCCTCACTCACCCTCACACACCCTCAACCCCTCACCCTCACTCACCCTCAACCCCTCACCCTCACTCACCCTCACCCTCACTCACCCTCAACCCCTCACCCTCACTCACCCTCACCCTCACTCACCCTCAACCCCTCACCCTCACTCACCCTCAACCCCTCACCCTCACTCACCCTCACCCTCACTCACCCTCAACCCCTCACCCTCACTCACCCTCAACCCCTCACCCTCACTCACCCTCAACCCCTCCCCCTCAACCCCTCACCCTCACTCACTCACCCTCAACCCCTCAACCCCTCACCCTCAACCCCTCACCCTCAACGCCTCACCCTCACTCACCCTCAACCCCTCACCCTCACTCACCCTCAACCCCTCACCCTCACTCACCCTCAACCCCTCACCCTCACTCCCCCTCAACCCCTCCCCCTCAACCCCTCACCCTCACTCACCCTCAACCCCTCACCCTCACTCACTCACTCACCCTCACCCCCTCACCCTCAACCCCTCACCCTCAACCCCTCACCCTCACTCACCCTCACCCACCCTCAACCCCTCACCCTCACTCACCCTCACTCACCCTCACCCTCACTCACCCTCAACCCCTCAAACTCACCCTCACTCACCCTCACTCACCCTCAACCCCTCACTCACCCTCACTCTCACTCATCCTCACTCAACCACCCTCAACCTCACTCACCCTCAACCCCTCACCCTCACTCACCCTCAACCCCTCACCCTCACTCACTCACCCTCAACCCCTCACCCTCAAACCCTCACCCTCACTCACCCACCCTCAACCCCTCACCCTCACTCACTCACCCTCAACCCCTCACCCTCACTCACTCACCCTCACTCACCCTCAACCCCTCCCCCTCGACCCCTCCCCCTCAACCCCTCCCCCTCACCCTCACTCTCACTCACCCTCAACCCCTCACCCTCAAACCCTCACTCACCCTCAACCCCTCACCCTCAACCCCTCACTCACCCTCACTCTCACTCATCCTCACTCACCCTCAACCCCTCACCCTCACTCACCCTCAACCCCTCACCCTCACTCACTCACCCTCAACCCCTCACCCTCAACCCCTCACTCACCCTCACTCACCCTCACTCAGCCTCAACTACTCCCCCTCACCCTCACTCACCCAAAACCCCTCACCCTCACTCACCCTCACCCTCACTCACCCTCAACACCTCACTCACCCTCACCCTCACTCACCCTCACCCTCACTCACCCTCACTCACCCTCACTCACCCTCACTCACCCTCACTCACCCTCACTCACCCTCACTCTCACTCACCCTCAACCCCTCACCCTCACTCACCCTCACTCACCCTCACTCACCCTCACTCTCACTCACCCTCAACCCCTCACCCTCACTCACCCTCACTCACCCTCACTCACCCTCACCCTCACTCACCCTCACCCTCACACAGTGCAATAGTTCTCAGACCATTTCAGTTAGAGCTTTTAGAAATGTTTATGGCTTTTTTTTATTTTTAATACTTTAGCATTGGCTACAGGAAACAAAAATGCTAAACATTTACAAAAAAACCCATAAACAATTCTAAAAGCACTAACTCTAATGGTGCGAGACCTATTGCATTTCCAATGCTTGTTTTTACTGCTTTCTCCTTCCTTTCCCCCATTTCTCGGAGTGATTTTCCTGCTTTTGCCTCGTTTTTTTACCCCTTTCTCTTCCTCGGTTTTTCAGAGTGATTTCTCTGGCTTTTGGCTACTTTTTACTTATTTCTCCTTCCTATCCCTCATCTTTCTGAATGCTTTCTCCTGCTTTTGCCTCGTTTGTGCTGCTTTCTCCACCCCCCCCTGTTTTTCTAAGTGCTTTCACCTCTTTCTGCCTAAGTTTTGCTGCTTTCTCCTTCCTCTCTCCCCCATTTTCTGAGTGTCTTTTCCTTCTTTTGCCTAATTTGTGCTGCTTTCTCCTTCCTCTCCACCCCATTTTTATTAGGTATAGCATTCGAGACCTCTTGTATATACTTTAGTATATACTTATATGTGTATGTACTTTGTTGGCTCTGGAGATCAGCCCTAGGACTTGTCTGCTACGGCTTAGGGACTTTTTTTCTGTTCAATTGCCTCTATTTAACTGTCTTGATAAAAAACGACCAGCAGAGGTCAGTAAAATAACAAAATTGCTTTCTGCTGAGGGACTTTCTTTTAAAAAAAAAAATTCTGTCAACTGACTCTATTTAACTTTTTTGATAGAAATCGACCAGCAGAGTTCAGAAAAATACCAGAATCACTTTAGCATTCTCTAGATTCCAGTCCATAGAAATTGTCTTCTACGAGCACCCGTAGACAATAATATTTTTTTCAAATCTTGTTTTTTCAGTGATATGACCACTGAAGGCCCTGCTTTTACATTAGCGGTACAAAAGAGGGTGTTGATGGATGGAGCATCTGAATCAATCAAACACTCACACTCAGTCAAAAGATCTGGGTTTAATCCATCACCGTTCTTTAGCCCACTCTGCCACCCCAGTTCAGACATGGCTATATGCAAATCAGTCTGACCCTGTGCCTCATGGGAACAGTCCAGCCCGAACTGCCAAGCCATGTCTTCCCTGGACCGGAAACAAGCTTCCGAGGACCGGTTTCAGGCATTCCAGCCGTCTTCAGCCCGGGTTGCTTGAATCCAGTGGCAAAGTGAGCAAGGGACTCACGTCTGAGCATACCCTGCCACACTTATGGCGGCCAAAAGTGGTACAAAAGGGGGTGGTGATGGACGGAGCATCTGAATCAATCAAACACTCACACCCAATCAAAAGATCTCGGTTTAATCCATCACCGTTCTTTAGCCCACTCTGCCACCCCAGTTCAGACATGGCTATATGCAAATCAGTCTTACCCTATGCCTCATGGGAACAGTCCAGCCCGAACTGCCAAGCCATGTCTTCCCTGGACCGGAAACAAGCTTCCGAGGACCGGTTTCTGGCATTCCAGCCGTCTTCAGCCCTGCTTGCTTGAATCCAGTGGCAAAGTGAGCAAGGGACTCGCGTCTGAGCATACCCTGGCACACTTATGGTGGCCAAAAGCGGTACAAAAGGGGGTGGTGATGGACGGAGCATCTGAATCAATCAAACACTCACACCCAGTCAAAAGATCTGGGTTTAATCCATCACCGTTCTTTAGCCCACTCTGCCACCCCAGTTCAGACATGGCTATATGCAAATCAGTCTGACCCTGTGCCTCAAGGGAACAGTTCAGCCCGAACTGCCAAGCCATGTCTTCCCTGGACCGGAAACAAGCTTCCGAGGACCGGTTTCTGGCATTCCAGCCGTCTTCAGCCCGGCTTGCTTGAATCCAGTGGCAAAGTGAGCAAGGGACTCACGTCTGAGCATACCCTGCCACACTTGTGGCAGTTCGGGCTGGACTGTACCCAAAAAACTGTGTAACAACTCGTTCAGATTGATTTTATTTTGAGGCAGCCCTCAGACCCGCTTCTGTGAATGTGCTCCCAGCCGAAGTGTTTAATTAAAACAACTGCTCTTGTTTTGCCACGTGCTTCGTCTTTTGGTTTTTCAAGGTAACTTCATATTCAAGCAGCAATGCTACAACAAAAATACACTGTGCGCTCCAGATATACCATGTTGTGATACAGTGCACTCTCCACATGGATCATGCTGTAAGACTGCGTGCACTCCAGATATACCATGCTGTAATGCACTGGGCACTCCAGATATCCCATGCTGTAATACAGTGTGCACTTTTGAAATACCATGCTGTAATATGCATGATTCAATCACTACAATTCCCTCTGTGTGGGTGTAAAGCAATTCCCATTAAGGCTTTGTGGAATGCTTTTCATTGTGGGATCCAAACTTTTCTAGTGTAACTTATATAGCATACATTATTTTTGTCTACAATGTATGATTTAATTGGAACACCAATGGTTGTACAAATCTGTCAGTGAATTCCCCTTTGTGCTCATGGATTGAGTTATACAGAATAAGGGGCTGTATGGTAGGCACATCTAGTTTTCGTGTATTTCGGTAACACATATATAATTGTACATAAGTGTAATTATATCAAAATCTTTGTATATTTTCCATAATCCAGTATTTCAGTGCTTTGACAAGAAATGCTTGAAAGATTACTACACGTCTCCTGTTGGACCCTTTCAAAACGTACATGTGTAACTTAATCTTGATATGTTCAGCAGTTTTCAGACTGAATAGTTCCATGTCTGTTATAACCAGGGTCTGCCTTTATCTGGCATATTGACACAGATCTTTAAATTATTTCTGTGTTTCTTAACTGGGCTAATTTCCTTGACTGCTAAATTAGGTCATTTAAGTGTTTATGATGGGATATGAATTTCAGACCTTGCAAGACCAAATACTAATCTCTTTCTATTATCTTATGGCTTTTAACGTACGCTTACATTCCTGGTATTCTGAAGGCTGAGACATATTTTTCTCTATAGTTTCAATAAAGTATTCCGAAGTCAAAAGTACCATAGTATCAAAAAAGGAATGTCTGTTTAAAAAAATGTGAGACTGTGTGAGGGAAAAAAAGGTGTTCCAAATCTTGTATTTCACTTCAGACAATTGATAGTTCTAAATATTTCCCTCAAGATCTTTGCTTGATTTAGGAATCTTTTGCAGATTCCCTCTTTGCATCTTTCTTTTGATTTCTTGGTCGCCACTGGGATGATGGTCGAAAAGAACCTTTAAACGTGGACCGTATAGTTGAATAAAGAGGAATGAAGGTTTTGTCATACTAGGTTGGAATGATTTTTAAACATAGATTTATCAGTAGTGCTTTAATCTGTTGATTGAGTGTGGATTGTGCTTTGTGTGACTCACCAAGGGGTGCATAATTCCACCCAATTACACACTTTATTGTCATTTATCTTGTTTAATATTCCTTAATTTAAGGTCCTTCCTTTCTAGTAATCATCTGCCTAATGTTGAACTAACATTACACCACTTAGTTTGGTTCCTCTGTATTTGCAATCTTGTTTTTTATTTGTTTTGTCTAACTTTGTATAGATTAACAAATCTTTGATAATTCTTCAATTATAAGCACTCTCTAACAAACTTAACTTGCATTTATAAAGTCCATGTTCAAGAGATTTATTGATATTAACTCAATGGAACTCATCAAGAGAGTTACATTTGGCTATGAACATCTTGTTTTGCTTGCACAGGCAGGGCTAAGAGGAATGCTGGCAGCTCTGGGACCATGTTTCAATTTCTGATATTGGAAAATCAATGTTTTCTGCAGTGACTGATTGACTACTCTTTTTAAATGATAGTTGAAATGGCACAGGACTTTTTCTAAAATATCTCCTAGAGTTGTACTTTGGGTAGTGTCTTTAATGAGGGAATGTATTTGATTATCTTCATCCTGCAAACATCCTCTATCTAATGCTCTGCTCTCTGTCAGATGGGCAAACACTTCTAAAGATATGATTGCTCAATAGGTGCCGAAAGCACCCCAGAGGTCAGTTTTCTTAGTGATATTAATCAAACACCTGGATTCAAAATCCTGAACACCTACATATTATTGTCAAATTCAAATTAATGTAAGGCATTTTTGTTGTGTTTCTTGTGGGGTTTGACGGTATTGACCCTCATGTCATTGGCGTCAAAGAAGCATTGCCATCGTGTGTGAAAATTATTTCCCATTTTTCACACCGTGCACAGCATACAAAGTTTAAACTATTTGCTAATCTGGCGGCCATCTTTGAATTAAAACCAACATTTCATCACCAAATAACTTAGTAAATTGAAACTTCGTTGAAGGTATTCCAATGCCTAAAAATCTGTATTTTGTTATATTATCAGTCAAAGGGAATTGATTCTAATACATATTAAAACAGCCCACATTGGATTTCATGCAGTTTGTTAGCACTTCTTCAGCCCAATCTACTTTTATCGTATTTGAGAAATAAAAGTAAAAACAATTGAACCACCCCGTCCAGAAATATATACTTTAATCTTACAATAGCTTCTCATCAAATCCAATGCCTGCATGCAGAGCAAAGATGCACAGTCCCACAGGGGTGTTAGAATTCATCATTCGGGCGTGAGTAAAGCATGGACGGTGGCTTTTATGTCAATCTGGGCCCAAGTTTGACTCCGTTGTGTCCAGAGACTAGCGCTGCGCAGCAGGGCCTGCTTCTCCTACCGGTGGTCCTTGCCGTAGGTCTGACTTGACCAGGCAAGACCATCTCTGAACTCCTGCCGAAATATATATATATTAAGTGCTGTGTTGCAAAAGTCAATCTACCAATACACTTAAAATATCTCTTGAAAACAAGGATTAGGAAGATACAGTCGACGTTTCGGTCTTCTCGGTGTGATATATATATATTTTTTGGATTTGTTGTTTTTTGACATTTGAAATATAGGCGTCTACAATGAACTGCCTTGTTTAAATGTCTATATGAGATTGATCTTTCATTATACATGTACCCTCTTTTTAAATGATTCATAATAAGAAAATATATCTTTTTTGAGTATACAATATTCCTGTGTCTTTTTATCATTCCTGTTTATTGAATATCTTCAGAAGCATGATTGGTTAACAGCTTCAAAATGAAATGGAGATTTAAGATCAATTAAAATAGATTTTTTTGTTGATCTACAGTTAGAAATAATTAGTGAAGTAAAATCCCTTGTCGGCACACATCACCTGTCAATATCAATTTTCGCCCAAGCCCACAAGGGTATATTGGGTTTCCCACCTCACCGTGTCATCCCACGGTTGTGGCACATAACCTGTCCACCACCCAAATAAGAACCAGAAGCATTGAAGCTCTCCGACGCCCTCAAAACCTGCATCTCAGGTACGTCAGCCACGGCAGTCTTGCTGGTAAGTTGCCCAGTACAGAAGGCGCATTGCACTCTGGAGGGTTTACCCTTTCACCCTGACAGCTGGTCCAGATCCTGGAGGGTTGAACCTGGGACGGGTTTCTCTGGTGCAACCATAGACTCAAGGATCTTAGGCGCCTTTGTCGGTACAACCACTCCATCGCCTAAGGACTCGGTCTCATCTTCATCTGTCTCCGGCTGGACTCCATAGCAGACAGGTTGGATTTGTCTGAGCCCGTCAGACAAGGAACAAATAGATCTGGGCTTGCCAAAGCTGTCAAATCTCCCTTCCGACCTGAGTGCAGGGTTCTCCTCCAGTCTCAGCTCAGACTTTGATGCTACAAGACAAAGCTGAAGCTACTGGTGCTGCTGGTGGAGAAACTGGCTTCTTGGCACAGCTCCCGGAGGTCAATGACCAGGCTCCAGTCTCTATCGCTGGGGGCTGTGCTAGTGGAGATGAGGCTGCTTCTGGCCAAGAGGACCTTCAGGGATGGGCGATGCTTCTGTTCATTCATTCTCCAAGTATCCTCCCTGTGGTGTCTTGTAAATAAAGAACGCTGGAAATCTTTTGGTTCCCACTGTACACCGTAAGTCTGTGACGTAAGCATTGGAGAGATGAGTTGAAGACATTTTTAGAATGTTGAGTTCTGACTTACACACGTAGGGGAATAAAGACGTGTAAAATCACTCCCCATGTCTGGCATGGTTTTGGCAGAGTACTGGGGCTGGCAGGATGCTAGACTCCCCAGAAGAGGCTAGACCTTGGAGATCTGGGTACTGATCAAACCCCCAACAAGAACACCAGCAGCGGAGATCACAAAGAGAGGAACCTTGAACCACCCTTTAGTTGTGGCAGATGATTTATATTAAAGGCCCAGCATTGCTCTTATGATCCTCTCCTACCTAAGGCCACCATGCTCATTGCACCCTAGGTCTTCAACATGCCCAGGAGATCTGGAAGAAAAAGGCAACCTTTATCTCTTTGACCAATAAATATTGGGTTCTCAAAGACACCCCAGTCTTTGTGTCTGGGAACTCCCAGCTTAGACAGTGCTGACGATGGCTACTTTCCTGAAAATCAAACTGTTGTCTTCCCTCCTGGACAAGGAGGTCAAACATCCTACAATGTCTGTGAAAAAGATGGACCAGTCTGCTGGTCACCCCCTCAGACAAGACAATGCAAACACCCTCAATAATAGCTATCGGCACAGGTTCAACCTGTAAACCTCTTTGGTATCAGACTACACCCAATGGGAGAAGAGGTTTATACCTACCCAGGGCAAGAAGGCAGCTGAGCGGAAACTGCTGGTGTCCTGAGATCTCATTGATACTCGGTTAGGGACATAACCTGCCCAGGCATTGGCAAGCCTGGATTACGCCCCCGCACATCAAACCAGTGGCACAGGAAAAAGTCACAGACTTCCCTTTTGAAGGGAAGAACTTATTCAAAATTTCACAGATGAAGTTTTTCAGCAGTACAAAATGGTCATGTGTAGGACCAAATCACTGTGCAATCCTAGTAGTACCACCAAGACCACCACCTCTCTTCCAGCCGCCAAAGCCTTTTCAGTATCTCAAGGTCAAAAGCATCTCTTTGATGCAAATCTCACCCACCAGCTTCCTCTCTGCAACTTCCACCCAGCAGTCAAAGTGGGGAACAAACTAGACCAACCCCAGCCTCAATAAATGTCAAGAACTCCCATGGACCTCCCTTGGAGACGCTGCCAGGACCGTCAACGTTAATGAGTGTAAAGATTTCTCTTCCTACCCACCACTGGGGCAAGATTGCTGCCAAAATGTGGCTCTTCTAGAGGGTTAGAGAAGCTAAACTACACAGCTCCCAGTGCTGCCTCCTTCCAAGCCACCTCCTGCTCAGCGATCACTCTGGAACATCAGTAAGATGTCGAAAGAGTCTTTCTTCTGTTAGCAATACGTTCATACAACATAAAGGTGGCGGCTATACGACTCCCACTATTCCCTTGTAAGGACTAAGGGTGAAAGACACCACCCCATTCTGAACCTTCATGGTGTGAATAAGTTCCTTCCAGTACAGAAGCTCAGAGGCTGGGTTTCCCTTGGATCCTGGCAGCCATTCAGAACAAGGACTTGCTGTGCTCTGTAGACCCGCATCATGCTTAATTTTCCCTGAGTCTTTGAGAGACACAGAAAGTACCCAAGGTTTGGGGGAGACTCTAACAACAGTATGTCCCTAAATATCCTGAATTTTCCTTGTCGCCAAAATATGGTAGCGGAATAAGGTGCAGGACAGAAGTTTCTTGGTTGAATAAGTTTACTCCTAAAACAGGCTCTACCCTCAGCTCCATCTCCACCAGTGTCCCAGCTCCAACTGACCCTCCAACATTCCATGATACATACATGATACATACACAAACCCTAATGCAACTTCTCCAACAACACATTCTACATTCTGCCATCCAACCCAAGATACCACACAGTGCCCTTCTTTCAACAACTTTGGCTGTCTCATGAGAGCAGCATCAAGGGAACACACAGAGACCAGGCTCGTCCTAACCCTCAGGTCCTTGCTCAAGCTTGGTTAACTACCCCAAATCTTCATTGGTGTCTTACAAGAGGATTCACTACATTTGGGCAGTTCTGGATTTCAGACAGGCAAAAGTATTCTCTTCTCCAGTGAGAGGGCAGCTCTCAGCCAGATGGTGGACCACTTCCTGGCCAACAAGACTGTTTCATCCTGGTGGTTCCAGAGGCTTCTGGGATTACATGTACCCTGGATAGGGGTGGCAACACACACTTCATTTGGTGCATTATTGGGATCAGTTGCTGGACAATCAGTCCACGCCTGTCCCAGTTATTCCATCCTTCTTTCCAACCATGCAGTGTTGGGCACACACTCCAAACCTCATGAGGGATGTAAACTCTGCTCAAGGTCATAACTTACTCTTCATGGCAGAGTAGGAGGCCCAGTGAGAGTAACTGTCCATCAGTTCCTTTCGGGGCACACCCGATTCCTTCCCTCGCAAACATTTTGCTGAAGCTGATGGCGCGTTCGCAGCAAAGGATATTTGATCCTCCTAGTAACTTGACTTTACTCAACAAATTTCATTCTTGGACCTGCTCCATTTAGTCAGAAAGACCTCATGCACTCCCTTGGAGGAGACTCCCCCTGTTCATGGAGGCAGAGAGAGTGATGCATCCCTCCTATCAGCCTGAGCTCATGTTTCTTCAGGAGTTGGCTTTCAACCATGTTGGTCTTGAGGCATGAAGCATGGATGCCCTGGAGGTTTCCAGGAAGTCCTACACCGGAGGTCAGTGCAAGAGGAAATATCTGACATTCTGCTGTTAGCCTTTCCAAACTTGTTTGTTGCATGATGACATGTCACGCAATCAGCAGGACACCTTTTAAACCTATGCATATGGCCACGTCTGAACTGGGGTGGCTGAATGAGCTAAAGAATGGTGATGGATTAAACCCAGATCAGTTGACTGGGGGTGACTGTTTGATTTGCTCAAACGCTCCGTCCATCATCCCCTTTTGTTTCATCTTTAAAACCTAGCCAGCATCTTCTGGGGTGTATTGAAACAGGCCTGGTAAACCATATCCAATAAGGTACCTCTTGGATCCGAGGCACCTGTTTCTTCCTCTGAAGTATCTTTGATTTTTTGAGACCTCAGACTCGTCCTAAGAAGACTGATCTACAAACCTTTTGGGTCGTTGCGTTCATGTTACCTGACCCTACTCTCATGGAAGAATTTTCTCTTGGTGGCCATAATATTGACCAGGCATGTGAAAGAGCTGCAAGCCCTCTGCACCTCAGAACCATACACTGTATACCACCAGGAAGAGGTGCTGCTGGGCTCATTCCACCTTTGTCCTAAAGGTTCCGTCAGATTTCCACTTCAACAAGGAGATCGTCCACCCTATATTCTTTCCACATCCACAAGCCTCTTCGGCAAAGAAGAGACTTGCCAACTTGGGAAGGGCCTGCACTGTGGATCACCTCTTGCACCAGCCATTGCTGACAGTTTGCACTGAGCTGCACCTTCTTCTGGTGCCCCAGCAAGCTCCACCGGTGCGAATGTTCTTCGGTGGTGTTCTGCGGGCACCATAGTTACACTCCACCTACTTCTTCATTATGCTTTTGGGAGTTACTCCTGCAGAAGAGAAGTTCTCTGCAGCTCTTTTCCGAGGTCTAAGCTACCTAATGCTGCCATCTAAATCTCCATTTCTCCTGCTCAGGTACTGTGAAATCCAGTAGCGGCTCCTCAGCTAAGGCGGAGGACCATCGCCTCACTGCTGACTGAGCAGTTAAAAAAGGAAAGATAACGCATTATTATCATTTTATTTTTCCGTACTTGCTCAGTTCTCGGGGCAGGGCAGGGCTGGACTGTGCGGAGCAAGGGGAGGAGTGGTGAGCACTTTCTAAAGTTCAAATGGCAGTTTGACCGTCCGTCTTGGGCCGGCCAAAAAGTCATGCGCACTTTGCATGTTCTCCACCAGGCTGTATTGCACAGCCTGGGTGGAAACTATGCACAGGCTCATAGTCCCCGTCTTAGTGCCAAACCAGGGCGCACAGATCAATCACAATACTGCCGTCATGGTGACAGCAGTGTTGTGATTGGCTTAGGGGAGCCTGGGTGCTTCCTGCTTCGGACCGAAAGTCAGAAGGACGAGGAGAGTCCGCGACCATACACAGGTAAGTAATATTATATTTTTTCATTCCTTCCCCCAACTACCCCACCACCTCTGTCTGGTTGCAGCCGCCACCAGTAAAATCTTTCCTCCTGTTGTGAATGAGGTGGAGCCAGGAACAAGCGAATGTTAAAGTTATATTCATAGGGACTCTAACTCTTAGCCATAGTCTATGCCCCATCATAAGCACCTTCTCACTGACCTTCAGCCATCAGCCAGAAACACACACTAGCTGGCTCCTTTTTCAAGAAGAGAACTGGCAAGGACACGTGTAAGTTTAAGAAAGAGGGTACATGCCACATGTGATGTACACATGTGAGTGCTGTGCTGGAGCGACAAGGCCGTAATGTTGGCAAGAAAATTGGACCCCATCCCTTGGTTTGGTAATGAAAAACACAACCACTTGCTGGGTTGCAGTGTCTCCCTCATATCTCCAGACCCTGGTGCCACTATACCTGTGAACTATTAATAGCCACACCCCTTCGCAGATTAACCTCTTATTTATCAGTTTTTGAAACACTTTTCAATGCTGCTTCTAGTTGGCAGTGATATCAAATGACGTCAAAGGATAGAGCTATGGTCTGATTATAAGTGTAGCACAATCAGGTGGGGGAGTTACATCACCCAATAAATACTGATTTTCAGCAAGACATGTTTACCAGGTGTGGTAAATACCTCCTATTCTGAGTTTTACCCACGGAAAAGAAGTTTACAGTGCAGAATTGATTATGAAAATTGTGTTTATATAGAGCCTACTACCAGTGCTTAATTTGTCAGACAGCCACTGCAACTTGTACCACACTTTGCCCCTCTCAGTCCTGCCAATGGCATTAATACCAACACAGGGCTGGATTCACAGAATGAACTTAAGACTCAATCTTAAACTTACTACTATTTTGGTATTCACAGAATGCACTTACTACTTTTGGTATTCACAGAAGTTAGGATTTTGTCTTAAGTTTGTCTTAAGACAAACTTAAGACAGACTTAAGACAAACTTAGGTTAGGATTTTGTCTTAAGTCTGTCTTAAGTTTGTCTTAAGTTTGTCTTAAGTTTGTCTTAAGACAAACTTAAGACAAAATCCTAACTTCTGTGAATACCAAAAGTAGTAAGTTCATTCTGCGAATGCCAAATGTAGTAAGTGCATTCTGTGAATACCAAAATAGTAGTAAGTTTAGGATTGAGTCTTAAATTCATTCTGTGAATCGGGCCCACAGTTACTAATCATCAGACTCCTACAAGTGTGACACGTCAGCCTATGCCAGGCCCCCAAAGCTAGAATGGCTTGGGCGGTAGTCAATACTCATTTTTAGGTCGAGCAGACCTACGCTCAATGCGTGAGCATTGAAGGTGTCTGCTTCAGACCTATTGTGGCCCGTATTTAGGAATGTGGACAGCTATCAGACGCGCGCTTTGACAATGTCAGATTTCAACTCGGGAGCGCGCGTCTGAGCTGCGCTTGCGCGGAGCAACACACAGCCCTTGCTCACACACAGACACAGGCAGCCCCCACCCCTTTGCATGCATGCACACACACACACAGGCACGCGCATGCACACGCAGGCACACGGCACACATACAGGCACACGGCACACTATCCCCTGCCTCGCATTCTCTCTCAATCACACACAGTCACGCATGCGCACACACATTCCCTCGCGCACACACGCACACACGCACACACGCGTGCACACACTCACCCCCCTCCCCTCCCTTCCCGCACAGGCATACACACAGGCACGCACGGACTTCACATCAGCCCTGGGCCCCACTCACCGACTGCACTCTTCCGGCGGGGTTCCTCACGGCGCGTCTCCTCTTCTGAATCGGGGCTCCCTCAGGTCAGAGGAGCCCCGCAACAGGCGCCACACTCCTCCTTCTCCCCGGCCCCCTCCTGGGGACCCGGGCTACCCCGGAACGGCAGGGCGCTCCATGCGCCAGCAGGCCTTCTCACGGACATCGGGAGGCGGGACTTCCGGTCGGCCGCAAGCAGATTGGCCGGCCGGCCGGCCAAGAGCTTCCGGGTCGCCGCGGGCAGCGCGGCGGCACCCTCCCGATCACTACGAGGACAGGAGATGTGCACGCGAGTGGGAGTTGCGTGTTGTTGGCTTACTTCCTCAGTGGTTTCAGTTGCCCATGAGCTAACACTCAACTGAGCATTTGCGGCTGGTGTCTTGTGTGATGGACATGTCTCGCATCCAAATCAATTCAGGGCCGATTCTGAGCATCTTACTTACCAGGTAAATGATTTAAAAACAATGTAATTGGTACATTACGTAGAGCTGCATCGCTAGGAAGCAGCAAGTATTATACGATAAAAATGGCCACTTATTAACTTTCTGTAAAAAAGTCATCGGCCCTTTCCACTTTACTATTTACCTAGTTTTACAGCTTGAGACATTTTTTCTTCTTCTATCTTTACTGTTCATATTGAAAACCATCATTATCCCCTAAAGTTCCTTGACTTTTTCCACATCTTTGTAATAGCCGACCACTTCATCTTTCTTGAGTTGTTTTTATTTTGGTTACGGGACAGCGATTACTTTCATATTAGAAAGCGCTATACATAAAGTTATTAAAATAAGCATGGTCGGTACTTTGAAACATTTTTTAGGATGTTTCTTTGCACTGTCAGATCCCAGTCGGGGAGGGGCACAGGACAGGCCGTAGCTACTCGACCCCAAGTGTGGTGGTTAAGGTCATTTGCCACTGGGGCCATCTCACTATGCCTCTCTACAAACTGGGCCAAGTACAACCGTTTCTGCAGAAAACTCACACCCTCCTCATCCTCACACCCTCACTCACTCTTACACCCTCACTCACCCTCACACCTCCTCACCCTCACACCCCCTCACACACCCTCACCCCCACTCACCCTCACCCCCACACCCTCACCCCCACACCCTCATCCCCACACCCTCATCCTCACACACCCTCACACACCATCACACCCTCACTCACCCTCACCCACCCTCACACCCTCACCCCCTCATCCTCACTCACCCCTCACCCCTCCTCACCCTCACAACCCTCTCACCCTCACACACCCTCACATCCCCCCACCCTCTCAAATCCTCGCACCCTCACACCATCAAACCCTCACTCACCCTCACACCATCGCACACTCACCCTCACACAATCAAAGCCTCACTCATCCTCACACCCTCACACCTCCCCGCCCACACATCCTCACTCACCCTCACACCCCCTCACCCTCCCACCCTCACCCTCACACACCCCCTCACACACACTCTCACCCTCACACACCCCCTCACCCCCACACCCCCCTCACCCTCACACACTCCTTCACCCTCACACACCCCCTCACTCTCACACACACACACCCTCACTCACTCTCACCCCCTCCCAACGCCTCTCACCCACCCTCACACCCCCTCGCCCTCACACCCCCTCACCCTCTCACCCTCACACACCCTCTCACCCAAACACATCCTCACCCCGCATCACTCATTCGCCACCACAACATCAATCTGTGCAACCATTCAACAACTAATTCAAATATGTTCTCTCAATGTTTCAAGCTTTATTACAAATGTAACAAAAACATGTTAATATTTCACTTCTGTTTTAGGACTTTTGTAACAATAAAACACAGAACATAATCTTCACAAGTTATTTACAAAAGTTTAAGCTATTGCCATTATAAATTACAATACCTTTTATTTAAGTATTAATTATGTAAAAAAAATTAAAAGCCATTGTTATTTGTAATATCAATACATGTAAGTCACGTAAATACAACACATATTGCATTACAAGTGCTATATGTGTCACATTTGCGACAATTATAATTATTGGCATTGTAAATGACAAAACTATTAATTTTGCTATTTTCAAAAATAAAACCTAACTAAAAAATTTGTCATTTACAATTCCAATAGCTCAAACTTTCCTAATGCGAGACCTATTGCATTGCAAATGCTTGTTAATGTATATTCAATTAATAAACAACTTTTGTTGCGCTCATCTTTAAATTAGACAGAGAGTGCTACAATGTGGTAGATTGTTATACGCCCCTGGGTGGACAATTGAGTGCCGGTGCCGAGCACCAGAAACCACAGGCTCAAATTAAGCACAGCTTTCTAACCCCAGACGAGGCGCTGAATCTGTGTTTACTGCACAAAATTCTACATTGTGTGCCAATTCCAGACACATTTTTCATTAATATCTGTCAGGGGAAATTTCGGGGCGTGGTAATTACCACATTGCTTGGAATTCGGATGCCTGGGACATTACCAGTGACGACTGGGTTTTGAGCTGGGATTGGACTTTAGCCCCAATCTCATAATCAGGGCCTAAGAGTAGCAGAGGCGCCATAAAGGTAGGTTTATCTGTATTGAATGATTCGGGTATTCGATAAGACATTGATTATGGGTGTAATTGTGATTGAACTGTGATCCGTTCCTGCTTTGCACAACGCAGGATAAAGTGATGTTGAAATACCAACGAGTTATTAACACTGGTGACCCCTAGAAGAACCCACCTGCAGTCCCAGGACACCTCCTGGAGGCATGCAGGGCATTGGCTAGAGCCACATTGAACCTGCAGAGGGCGCTGCAGGGAGGCAGCCATACCACTCCCCCAGAGGCACCATCATGGTAACATGTACAGTCAAACCTGCTCAAGTGCCACATGGTAATACCGACAGTCGTAGGCACATTTGGGACACATATACATATATATATATATACACAGTCTGATCATACCTCCATGTTACATCATGCAATGACACCTCTCTATGAGGGCACATATCTTCCTGCCTATAGTCATACCGCACGTCCAGGGGCATAAGCTCAAAATGTAACTAATACCAGAGTCCAGATTGTGAATACATGGCTCGTGGAATATATGTTTATCCCGACCGCCATAGCACACCTCCATGCACCAGCAGTCACTCCCCTTGTCTAGGGTCTACAGGATTGTAGCTACAGTCATACCACCTCACCAGTGGCACATAATTATAGCTAATTCCATAACTATATGTACAGTCAACACCCACCTCTAGGGGGCAAATAAATATAGTTGTAGTCATCACCCATCTCTAGGGGGTACATGATTGTAGGTGTAGCCATCACCCACCTCTAGGGGGCACATGATTATAGTTGTAGTCATCACCCATCTCTAGGGGGTACATGATTATAGGTGCAGCCATCACCCACCTCTAGGGGGCACATGATTATAGGTGCAGCCATTACCCACCTCTAGGGGGCACATGATTATAGGTGTAGCCATCACCCACCTCTAGGGGGCACATGATTATAGTTGTAGTCATCACCCCCTCTAGGGGGCACATGATTATAGGTGCAGCCATCACCCACCTCTAGGGGGCACATGATTATAGGTGCAGTCATCACCCACCTCTAGGGGGCACATGATTTTAGGTGCATTCATCACCCACCTCTAGGGGCGCATGATTGAAACTACACACATGACCCAATATCAGGGGGCACATGATTTTAGCTAATGCCATAACTGTCCCTACAGTCATCACCCATCTCTTGAGGTACATCTTATAGCTACAGTGCTCACCCACCTCATCGGGGGTATAAGATTATAGTTGGACGATACAGAACTTAACAGAACGGACTCACCCTCGACCTCCCAAAACGGGCGCACAACTCACCCAACCTCAGGAACCTCCACTTGCTCCTCATCCAGAATTCAATATGTTGACACAAGGCCCTCTACGAGCAAGTCCCAGCATACATCACCCACCGCCTAAACTTCCATCAACCCTCCAAACACCTATGCTCCGCCTCCCTCGTCCGCGCTCACACTCCCTGCTTACCCCCAAGCAACCGTGGAGTACGCTCCTTCTATTGCCACGTCGCCAAGAAACGACCTCCGCCTGCACCTCTGAACATCATCCTCTCTCCCTGAATTCAGAAAAGGGTCCAAGACCTGGCTCCCAGCATGAACCCAGTGCCTGGATACCCTCACTGGGGATTAGCCGAGCTCTACAAATCCAAGTTCATTGGTTGATTGCAGTCATCATCATCATCACATCATCATCATCCACCTCCATATGGCACATGATGATAGCTATAATCATCACCCACCATTAGAGGCCACATGACTATAGCTACAGTCACCACCACCCATATCTATGGCCCATGATTGTAGCTACAATCATCACCCACCTCTAGGGGCGCATGATTGTAGCTACAATCATCACCCACCTCTAGGGGAGCATGATTGTAGCTACAGTCATCACCAACCTCTAGGGGCGCATGAATGTAGCTACAGTCATCACCCACCTATAGGGGCGCATGATGGTAGCTAATATCATGGTCCGACTCTAGGAGCACATGATTATAGCTGCAGTTTTCACCCATCTCTAGGGGAGCATGAATGTAGCTACAATCATCACCCACCTCTATGGGCGCATGAATGTAGCTACAATCATCACCCACTTCTAGGGGCGCATGATGGTAGCTAATATCATGGTCCGACTCTAGGAGCACATGATTATAGCTGCAGTTTTCACCCATCTCTAGGGGAGCATGAATGTAGCTACAATCATCACCCACCTCTATGGGCGCATGAATGTAGCTACAATCATCACCCACCTCGAGGGGTGCATGAATGTAGCTACAATCATCACCCACCTCTAGGGGCGCATGATTGTAGCTACAATCATCACCCACCTCTAGGGGCGCATGAATGTAGCTACAGTCATCACCCACCTCTAGGGGCACATGAATGTAGCTACAGTCATCACCCACCTCTAGAGGCGCATGATAGTAGCTACAGTCATCACCCACTTCTGGGAGCCCATGATTGTAGCTACAATCATCACCCACCTCTAGGGGCGCATGATTGTAGCTACAATCATCACCCACCTCTAGGGGCGCATGAATGTAGCTACAATCATCACCCACCTCTAGGAGCGCATGATTGTAGCTACAATCATCACCCACCTCTAGGGGCGCATGAATGTAGCTACAATCATCACCCACCTCTAGGGGCGCATGAATGTAGCTACAGTCATCACCCACCTCTAGGGGCGCATGAATGTAGCTACAGTCATCACCCACCTCTAGGGGCGCATGATTGTAGCTACAATCATCACCCACCTCTAGGGGCGCATGAATGTAGCTACAATCATCACCCACCTCTAGGGGCGCATGACTGTAGCTACAGTCATCACCCACCTCCAGGGGCGCATGAATGTAGCTACAATCATCACCCACCTCTAGGAGCGCATGAATGTAGCTACAATCATCACCCACCTCTAGGAGCGCATGATTGTAGCTACAATCATCACCCACCTCTAGGGGCGCATGAATGTAGCTACAATCATCACCCAACTCTAGGGGCGCATGAATGTAGCTACAATCATCACCCACCTCTAGGGGCGCATGAATGTAGCTACAATCATCACCCACCTCTATGGGCGCATGAATGTAGCTACAGCCATCACCCACCTCCAGGGGCGCATGATTGTAGCTACAGCCATCACCCACTTCTGGGAGCCCATGATTGTAGCTACAATCATCACCCACCTCTAGGAGCGCATGATTGTAGCTACAATCATCACCCACCTCTAGGGGCGCATGAATGTAGCTACAGCCATCACCCACCTCCAGGGGCGCATGATTGTAGCTACAGTCATCACCCACTTCTGGGAGCCCATGATTGTAGCTACCGTCATCACTCATATCTACGAGCCCATGATTGCCGCCAGGCGCGCAACACCCATTGGGCTCACCGGGCTTCAGCCCCCCCCCCCCGTCGTATTCTCCAGCCCGGGCTAATTTGACTAACACGCACTGAAAGGATAAAAGAAGGCTGTGCATCAGAGCCGAGAATGTGATTTTTATGATGCTTTCTGAGGCCCAGCAGCCCGAGTCAGACAGCCTCTGAACAGTTTCAGTTAACCTCTTGTTTTCCTAAACTGACCCCGAGGTGATATCCTTGCCTGAAGGCAGGGATTTCCCCGAAGCACTTGATGTGTTCAGCATGGGGTGGGGATGGGAGTGGGAAGATGCACACAGCAGGGGGAAAGGGCTGGCCAGTGCAGGTGACGCTTTTCCTTTGTATAGGAATTCCTGCTGGCGTCAAACCCCAGGTTTTGCTGTCTGTGCACTTGCATGGATGTGTATTACATACAAGTGCACAGACAGCAAACCCTGGGCTAGGACGCCAGCTGGAATTAATTTACAAAGTAAAAACATCACCTGCACTGCCATCCCTTTGCCCCTGCTGTCTGTGCACTTGTATAGAATTCACATCCAAGGCCTTGCTCACCAGTTAAATGGTGAACAGGGCCATGGATCTTTCTCTTTTTGCATCCATGGGCACCAACTACACAGAAGCAGAGGAGGCCCCGGCAAGGAGAAAGCAGGAAACATTTGACACACACCTATCTCACTGTGAGATCTTCGGGAGGGGGTGGATGCCAGGACGCAGTGCTGCTGATCAGCCCAACTTAACTGAATAGTATCAGAAGAGCAGGCAGCCGTTTTTATGTAAGTTCCAGTAACTTTAATGAATTCTTCAGCACAGCATTACCTACTGCCTGCATATCTAGGTTACTCTAAGGGAATGTTGTTTTTGACTTACATACATGGAAACGTCAGAGGAGAGTCCCCTCCGAATATGCACATGTAGTGTAAGTTTGTAGTGTTCATTTTTTGGGGTGCTATGTGGGAAACTTTAGGGTTCAGGGTGGGTGTGGGTTTTAGGGTGCCAGCGAGTAATTTTAGGGTTCAGGGTGGGTTACGGATTGGGATGCCAGGGTGTAATTTTAGGGTTCTGAGTGGGTATGGGTTTTAGGGTGCCAGGGGTAATTTTAGGGTTCAGGGTAGTAATGGGATTTGGTGTGCCAGGGGGTAATTTTAGGGTTCAGGACGGGTATGGACGTTGGGGGCCAGAAGGGTAATTTAGGGGTTCAGGGTGGTTGTGGGTTTTGGGGTGCCAGGGGTAATTTTAGGCTTCAGGGTGGGTATGGATTTTGGGGAGCCAGGGGTAATTTTAGGGTTCAGGGTGGGTATGGGTTTTGTGCTGCCAGGGGTACTATTAGGGTTCAGCGTGGGTATGGGTTTTGGGGTGCTAGGGGTAATTTTAGGGTTCAGGGTGGGCATGGGTTTTGGGGGCAAGGGTGTAATTTTAATGTTCAGGGGGTAATTTTCGGGGTCAGAGTGGTAATGGGCTTTGGGGTGCCAGGTGTAATTTTAAGGTTCAGGGAGGGCATGGGTTTTGGGGTCCCAGGGATAATTTTAGGGTTCAGGGTGGGTATGGGATTTGAGGTGCCAGGGGGTCATTTTAGGGTTTAGGGTGGTAATGGGTTTTGGGATGCCATGGGGTTAATGTTAGGGTTCAGGGCGGGTATGGGTTTTAGGGTGTGAAGGGGTGGAAATGTGAGGGTTTAGGGTGGGTGTGGTTTTCGGGTGTCAGGGGGGGCAATGTTAGGGTTCAGGGTGGGTATGGGTTGTGGGGAGCCAGGGAGTCATTTTAGGGTTCAGCGTGGGTATGGGTTTGGGTGTGCCAGAAGTAATTTTAGGGTGGTTAAGGGTTTTGGGGTGCTATGGGGTTAATTTTAGGGTTCATGGTGGGTGTGGGTTTTCGGGTGTCAGGGGGGCAATTTTAGGGTTCAGGGTGGGTATGGGTTTTGGTGGGTCGGGTGGTAATTTTAGGATTTAGGGTGGTAATGGGTTTTGGGGTGCCATGGTGTTAATTTTAGGGTTCAGTACGGGTATGGGTTTTAGGGTGTGAGGGGGTTATTTTAGGTTTCAGGGTGGGTGTGGGATTTTGGGTGTCAGGGGGGCAATTTTAGGGTTCAGGGTGGGTATGGGTTTTGTGGTGCCAGGGCTACTATTAGGGTTCAGCGTGGGTATGGGTTTTGGGGTGCCAGGGGTAATTTTAGGGTTCAGGATGGGTATGGGTTTTGGGGCCAAGGGTGTCATTTTAGGGTTCAGGGGGTAATTTTGGGGGTCAGAGTGGTAATGGGTTTTGGGGTGCCATGGGGTTAATATTAGGGTTCAGGGTGGGTATGGGTTTAGGGTGGGTGTGGTTTTCGGGTGTCAGGGGGGCAAGTTTAGGGTTCAGGGTGGGTATGGGTTTTGGGGTACCAGGGGTAATTTTAGGGTTCAGGGTGGGTATGGGTTTTGGACTTGCAAGGATAAACATTTCACGAGCACATTGTCCTCCTATAGAAGCAATTGTTGACGAACTGGCGAAAAGGTCGTCGCCTTGAAATGGCATTGTGAAAATTGGTTATATTGTGTTCCTAAAGTGCTTTGTAGTAAAATATATAAATTGGCCTTTTAATTCAGTACATTCTGTTCCATATTCATAAGACAATAGGACATAAATGCATCAAATTAACAAAAATGTGTGCTCTAATTGTCCAGTTTCAAATGCAGAATTCATCACGTTTTCTCCGCTTGACCTGAGCATTAATCGATCCCGATTATCTGCCATTTTAGCCCCGCACCATTGATTAACATTAGCCACGCCCCTGCGTTTGCCATGTTAGCCCCCCCCGAAATTAAGACCTAGTTGCGCCCCTGATTGCCGCTATTGTCATCACCCGCTGTCAGGAGGCACATGATCATAGCTACAGATATTAACCACTATCAGGGGGCGCATTATTGTAGTTAGTCATCACCCACCTAAAGGGACACATAATTGTAGCTACAGTCAGCACCCACTTCTAGGAACACATGATTGTTGCTATAATCATGACTCACCTATAGGGGCACTAAATTATAGGTCCAGTAAGCTTCCACCTTTAGGGTCCAAAGAGTGTACCTACAGTCGTCACCCATCGTGAGAGGTTCATATGATTTTAGGGATATGTATCACCCCCTCCAGGAAGTACATATTTATAGTTACGGTCATCACCCACCTCTTCGGTCACTTGATTACAACTACTGCAGCAGTCCCCTGCTACAGTACTACCGTTTCAGTCATTTCTTGTGTTGACATTTTTTATTAGCATTTTATATATACTATACATACATGACTTAAAGCAATAGCTAACATTAGATATTATCAGAAATATAAACATATAAATAATCTATACATCGTTGGCACATAAGATGCTAATATGTCTGATATATAAATAGGTGAACAAGCACATTCATCAGAGCTAATAACAAATGATATATTAATATAAATACATAAGATAAATGCATTTAAAAAGTAAAATATGAAATGGCTGAGTAATTCAATCTAAGAATCAAATATAATATTACATAAAATTATTAATTGTTACAAGTAGAAGACAACATTTTAGCACATATAGTTTCATTCATTTCTCACCTACAGCGCACATCATTTATATAAATTGTTGCCACCACCCCTTTCAGGTAGCACATGATTATAGTTACAGTCATAACTCTGAGTACAGCTGCAGACATTCCTTCCCTCCAAAGGACACATGAAGTAGCTACAGTCATACCATCTAACCCCTCCAGGGGGCGCAAGATAATAGCTGCAGCATTGTTGAGATGCACACCAACTAATATGTGGCTCCAAAGATAAAAGTCATCAAGTTAGTGCCCTTGGGAATGTCCCAGGTAAAGGACAGTCTGTGACAAGAAATTTCATGAGTGTATTTCATAATTGATTGTGTGTTCCTGTAATCACACTTTATTACAAATAGATAATGAAGGGCTGTAATAAATATAATATACATGGGAGCTTGCAATCCCTGTAAAAAATCACAATCTCTAATCTATTTCCTTATTACAGGTGAGTTGTGTAATGAAGAAATGAGTAGCTGCTCAACGGTAATAAGATTCTACAGCTGAGTTCTGACGTCATAATGCCTGGTGCCAGCGCCAGCAGCCAATGGTAGAGGCAGGTCATGGAGCATAATTACAGCCATATTTTAAACAATGTAAACAGGAACTGTATTTTCCTTTTTTGGCAAGTTTTTCTAAAATGGAAATCTTTCAGCTGTGGCAACATGTTAATTTCCCCCACCCCCAATATATATGTCATTACAAGAAAGATAGAAACTCTGCATATTTCAACACAGCATTTTTAAACCTGTCCTACGTGAAACTGATCCCAATATATTTTGGCAAACATTTCTAACTTCTTTTAGTGTGTTTAAATTCGCAGTACAGATTCTGCTTTTATTCTCCATACTTGCAATAAACATAAAACAGCAACCCACCAAGTATTGAAGTGGTTTATGGGAAAGGTAAAGGCGTGACAATGTATTATACTGAATAAAATACCTTCTGCTATAATTAAATGGATGGTGGAAGTCACCTTAGAGTTCCTTATTAAAGGAAATTGGCCTTCAGCCTCGTTCCTCTATATGGTCATGAAACTCCTCAGTGACCTGAAGTATGCTTATAATGTAGAGCATTGGGTGCTTTATCCACTATTTATAAACGTTCCTTTAATATTCTAATTAAATTCAGTAAGGACAAATTTACATAATTATTAATTTATAATAAGAGAATGACATTGCTACTCTACTTTATAAACATATTACAGTTGAGTTGTGATATCACAATGTATGCTGCCAGAACACAGTATGAGAGGCAGGTTGGCGCACAGAACTTCAGTTGTTCTTTAGAAATTGAAAGGCATAAGTTGCTTTACAGCCCTTTCTTGTGCTGTGTTTTCCGTACAAGGCCGGACTGGCCATACCGGCCACCAGGCGTTTCCTCGGGAGGCTGGTGGGGTGGGGTGGGGCGGCGGTTTTGTTACTGGGAGCCCATTTTTTAGCAGTGCAGCAGTTCTGAAAGTAACTACTGCAAAATTCCTTGTATATCCAGTAGTTTTCATGCAACAATAAAAATGTCAAGATAACTCTGGTGATTAATGTACCTGCTGGAGAGAGATCGGAGTTTTGTCTAGTGGCAGTTTTGCCTCATCTAAGGTAGAGCAGAGGGTTAAAATGCCTGCTGCAAGGAGTGTGTACCATGCAGATCGCAGAACAGTATTTTATGTGCATAGCTCAGTGGGTTACTGCTTTTGTCAAAGGGACCTTTTTGTTACTGTGCAGTTCGTATGTTACAATCTTAATCTAGCACAGTGAGCTACGAAGAGTCATCAAAGATCTGCATGCAAACTACATGGTACAGGTTAGAAAGTTATGCTTTTTTCCACAGGCTTTCATTATCCCAATGTTGCTTAAAAGGGTTTGTTTGTGTAGAAATACGTTCTTATAAGTAAAACCAACCCTAACTACTGTGTTACATTCAGAATCCTGGGTTTGTGTTTCTCCAGGTCAAGAACTCTTTAGAAAATGCCTACCAGTATGGATTACATGAATCCTACACTCTGGGCCACATGTACGGACGATTTTTGTGGTCGGAAACGGACAAAAATGCTTTTAACATATGTGAAAAACACAAACGTGTCACCGAATCGCAATTTGTGTTTGCAATTTGGTATTTGGAAGGGATGTGTTTAGTGCATCCCTTCCTAATACCAAATCTGAATGGAATGTACAAATTTTTTTTTGACTGAAATGTGGTTGAACAATATTGGCACTTTACCACCAACTCAGAGTTGGTGGCAGCCCATTCGCAAACTGGAAGGGGTCTCCAAGGGACTCTTGAAAAAATATTTTTTAAGAGCTGGTAGTGATCCCACAGACCACTACCTAACTCTTGAAAAATGAACAGAAAACTTTTCATTTTTTTTAATGAAACACATCCTGTTTTTCTCTAAAGAAAACGGGATGCATTAAAAAAAGATTGCTTTATTTAAAAGTAATCACAGACGTGATGGTCTGATGACCCCAGCAGGACACCATCCCTGTGATGTTTGCCATTCCCAATTGGTCGCAAGTGGGACCTACCTCAATAATGTTCATGAGGTGGATCTATTTTATTTGTGACTCACTGGGAATCCCAAAAGGTTTAAAACACACTTTAGTACATTAGTGTTACCAAATGACAATTCACAAAAATTTCCTATTTGGTAATCCCAAACACTAATGTTAGTATAAAATCAAAAAAAATACTTGTGAGAAAGGGGATATGGAGAGATGAGGCACACTGTTGGAGCGTGATATTGAGAGAATCGTTGAAGCGCCCCAACAAAGATTGTCGTATCCTGGGGCACTCTACGTTCATCATTTGCTATGCTTTAAAAGGTAATACAATTGAATATTTTATGAAAAATGTGTTGTAGAATGTGCCTTTTTTGCCCAAATTTTTTTGGGGTGAGAACCACCCCAAACCCTCCTTGTAGTTGTCAGGCTTTCTCACTGCACTCACTATGCACTGTATGGGGGCTGGTTTAACAAAATTTGCCAGGGCTGCTTTTGGTTCCCAGTCCGGCCGTGTTCCCCTATAAATTGACCCTTCTCATTGGAGCAGGGTTATGTTATGATATGTTACAGGTTTGTTGAGCGCGACAGCTGCCCCAGCAACGGGGCGTCCCGGCGCTAAGAATCCATAGCACAACCTGCTTGGAGGGGAAGGGGGGGACGGAGGCTTTATAGTAGCGGGAACAGGTGAGTTTTTATAGCTTTGCGAAAAGCTGACAAGTTGTCAAGGCAGCGGATGTTCAAGGGAAGGGAGTTCCAGAGTTTAGGGTCAAGACTGATTTGCATATGGCTGGGTCCAAACTGAGGTGGGATGAAGTGCAAAATAACTATGGATTGGGATGCATACTTTGATATTTAAAAATGGCTTTTGTGCATGCAACGCATCAAAACACCATTATATGCATTGGCACATTAAAGTTAGACTTACCTGACCTCATTACAAGTGGCCAGGTATATTGATGTGTTAATTAACGCATGGATACAAATCTGACAAATTACATGTGGGATTTTGGTTCTTACAGTTTTAAAACGTTCATTTCCCGGTGAAAACCATGACTCTTCCATATGTTAAATTTTGGCACGTTTGTCCTGCCGAAACTTAACAAACTGCACAATCTGTACTGCACCAGTTAGTAACTGAGTGCAATAAATATTGCACCACTTACAATTGCGAACCATGCACAAACAAGTGTTTGTAAATAGATGGCAACTTAACAGGCCACTCGAAATGAGGGACACTGGCTTTGCCAGTATTTGTAACTTTTATTTGAGCTGCTTCCTTGATGCAGTCTTATGACCTCACCTGCCTCAGCCAGACAGCCGAAACCTAGTTTGCACTCATACTTGAACAGTCTACCAGCCAGTGCAGGAAATGAGGGGGATTCTGGTTCAGCAGCAGTTTCTGAGCCAGAGCTGGGATCAGGCCGACTCTGTGAAATATGCTGATACTGTCCTGGTTTCATTTGCTGACGCCAGGACACAATTCAGCAGCGCCTGTACATTGCCTGCTTTCTGTTTGGAATTCTGAAGAATAAGGAGCAACCCAGTAACCCTGGGACCTGGGAGGAACAAGTCATTGTATAAGTATAAAAGTATAAAATGTATAAAAACAAGAAATTGGATAATTGTGTATTTGGGTCAAAACGTCAACAACTTTAACATCCATATGTCCTTGTCAGTCTCATGTATATACTTGCATTTTGTATAGCACTTGCACACTACTCGTTTACTTTGTCACTTTCACTGCGCCACTTCACCAATAGGAGCACCTTCTTCTAAGACTGTTTCTCTGAAATCAAGAAATTGAGTTCTTGTTTTTATGCAAGACTTTTCTATTGTGAATTACCGAATACATTTGCTGATTGCAACATAATCTTTCTAGTGGAGGCTTTGTGTAACTATTGATGTGAAAGTCAAGGCCTACGCTTCCCCCAAAGGGACCACTTGTACCTTTATTACTTGCTTTCTGTTTGGAGCAGCAACGTGCAGGTGGTGAGGGGGCTATCTTGTTTTCACTTCCAGCAGGGCATAAAAAAAGGCCTGATTTAAGGGGCCATCAGCCCTTCTAATTTTTCAAGTATCAGCCTGGCTGGGTGCCATCTGGAGCCTAACACCTAGGCACCAATGCAATGCAAGGAAAGAAAGGCAGACAGCTTATCACTTCACACGTACTTTAGAGAAACTACGATTTGGAGGCAGGTTTTTGACTTTGTTCAACCCCCCATGTAAGAGATGTGCATGCACTGTAAGAATGCCAGTTGTATGTGTGTTGTATGATTAATTACAAAAATAATGATTTAAATGGCACGTACTAATTTATTTTTATTTAATTCTTTTATAGTGCTACGCGTTCTAGTCTAGGGTGTCAGCGTGCTTTACATCACACACAAAGAGACAATAAATCGTATGTGTGTAAATCAATGTAAAGGGACTGTTACATTAGACAACGAGGGTTATAAGATGTAAGCGCTACATATCATTCATACTTGTAGACATTATATGTTAAGAGTGAATGGCCGGGAGAAACACAAAGTCAAGATTTTGTACCTAATACAGTGATTGAGTTTGTTAGTATTAACACGACTTTATCACTACTCGACAAACCTTTCTTTGCAAACTTAAACAACAGAATGAGAAAAAACCAATATAGATCTAAATCCATGATTTGCAATTTTCGTGCCGCTCCTTTATGCCAGTTCCTAGTCACTGGGCTATAATTGGACTGCAACTTATGAACTCAAATTAACATAATGATCTCTGTGTCAAGAGCAGTAGCCCACTTACCTATCTACCTAAAATACAAATCTGTGGTCTGCATGTACAAGATGTGCTTTGCAGCAGGCACATTAACCCTTTATGCTATTTTATGAGTCATGGCAGTGACAGGATAACTGCATTAACCACGTCCATGCTTATGACGAGCTCAGCTCGTCATGAGGCACAGTGGAGCTGTGCTCATGAGGAGCTGAGCTCGTCATAACTACCGCGGACCTCCTACGCGTGGCGAATTCCTCGTCTGTGCGGGCGTTCTAAAGGAGTGGGCGGAGTCATGACTAGTCCAGCTCATCATGAGCACAGCTCCACTGTGCAGCATGATGACCTGGACTCGTCATGAGTACAGCTGCGTCGTGTGCACCCCGCACCGCGGGGAAATTAGCCCCGCGTGGAAGGGTTAATCACCAGAGTTATCGTACTGTTATTATAAGGCCCCGAAAATTGCTGGGTACACAAAGATCTCTGCAGCAGACATGTTTTAATTGGGCAGGTACTCAGTACGTGCACTTCTTTCATTTGGAAGGGATAGTACTGGCAGTTCTCAGCATGGCGCCAAAGCTTTAACCGATTGGAGTTTGGTTCCGCGGTCAAAATATGTAGTCAGTTAGTTTTGGTTTTGTGAGTTTTCCTTTTTATTTCGGTGGTGCATAGGATGGTAATCCTACTGAGCTGCTGGATTGATATAATAGTGAAAATAGAATATGGATCCCGTAACACAAGATACATTCCAACCTTGCACTCCTTTACTTTTTAATGGGTGATTAATCCACGAATTCAAATCACTTCATAATTTCATGTTTCGTTTATTGGTAACGAAGATTTTTTAATTTCTTCAAATCTTTCCCATGAATATTTTACTTCATATTCAACAATTCATCATTTACCCAATGCATTTCAAGCATATAGCCCTTCATCAGGGGACTTTTTTATATCTGAAAACAGTATCATATTGATACCAAATAGTATTAAATAAAACACAGGTGCTGTTAATGTTACATACTTCCTATTAGTTCCATTACATACATGTGGATAAATATATCATGTTTCGCATTCATATTATGATCCATGTGGTTGTCTGTCACATACTTCTAATTGTGCCTGCCTTGTCAAGCGTTACATACTGTATCCAGCTCGTATAGACGGGTTCACCTTATATCCCATGTGATGCTAGATTCGTATATCTCGACATTGTGTACACGCGGGTGTGTTGCCGTCGTAGTGAAAACACTAACCTTGAATCTTTCTCAGCGTTCTCTGTGTGCTGCAGAGTAAATAAATCATTATGTTTTAAATCATAGACGCTGGTAGTAGGGGTGCACATAACAATGTTGGATGGAATGCTTGAATTAATCTCAGTCACTGGTAATTACTCAGGGCCGCAATCCAACATTATTTTGCACATTATGCCACCTCAGTTTGGACCCAGCTATATGCAAATCAGTCTTGACCTTGCTTCAATAAAAACAGTCCAGACCGAACTGCCAAACCAGGTCCTCCCTGAACCAGCCAGACCTACCTCTGGGAATGCCTCAGTTTGGACAGACTATATGCAAATCAGTCTTGACCCTTCTCCAATAAGAATGATCCAGCCTAAACTGCCAATCAAGGTCCTCCCTGAACTGGAACACAAGCAACCGGTTTCACCCCAGTTATGGGCTCATCAGCCAGGTAAAACTTGGTTCTAGTGACACAGTGTGCACAGGCCCTGAGTCTGGGCATACCCGTCCCACTTAGGGCGACACAATAAGTACAAAAAAACAGTGATGGATGAATATTTGAAATAATCTCAATCACTGGTAATCCCTCATGTAGGAGAGTAGGGTCTGCTATCCTATGGTCACCCCAAATTTTTGCTTTTTGCTTCACTGGTTTCTGACTTAATGTGGCTGTGGGCCTGCTAATCAGACCCACAGCCTGCTGTTCTCTCTCTAAATTACTGCCAATGCACTTTAGGTGCATTACGGATTGGAACTGGTTCACCTTATGAGCCCCTGTAGTAGTGTACCCTAGGTACCCAGGGCATAGGTGTATCCAAGGCCTACCAGGGGCTGCAGCATGTATTGTGCCACCCCTGGCCTGGCCTCCATATTTGACACAACTGTCTGATCACTCAGCTGGGGTAAGTTGGTGTAATCACCTCTTGCTTAGGTACAGTATGCCTGTGCCTAACCCTAAACTGGACACATATGTTCCTATCAGCCACTCCTATGGAAGGCCTCATCAATCCTGGAGGCAGAGTGCTTGGAAATATGTGAGATGGTGCTCTAGCATGAGCTGAGCCTGTCTGCAGCTGTCGGGAACCACTCCCTAAGCTGTTCCGGGATATTGCCATACCATATACTCTTAAGTGCATTATAATCCTCGCGGTTAAATGCTATCTTTGGTTTGGCTTTATCAAAACATGTCGAGTAAGGTGTCATACGAATTGGAATACTATCCCCTCGCCAGTTCTGGCAACGGGGATAGCATTCCACCCTTCTAGAGGGACACGACATGTGTGTAGCCTTAAACCCCGGTTAAAGTTAACCAGAGCCTCAGCATCACAAAATGGATGCTGCCACCACAGACACGAGTCTGGCCTCCTGCTGCTGACCGAAACTCGGCAGATGGTGGCCTGGACAAAGGGTTTCCTGCCTTGGGAGGTGCGAGCACCACCCCAGACAGGGTTTTGTGTATTGGGTAGGACAGGGCTGAATAGAATCAGACATGCCCGGGGCACACAAGGTGTCCCCGTGCATAGGCCAGTCCAAACCGGTCCTGGGACTTTCCAGACCCAGGCTTGGCGCGGAACTGGACAAAGGAAAGGGGGTGTAACCGCCCCCCTTCCTGGTTCCTCCCAGAGGAGGGACCTAGTAGGTGATCCACCCCTCAGATTGGGAATAAGAGTGGGAGCAGTGCCATTGCACAGCAGATCATCCTGAATCAACTTAAAACTAAGAAGACGACTGGACTTCGACATTCTACTGCACAGAAGACTGAAGAAGAATCTCCCTTGTGGCCTAGGAGTGGCCACCCTGTGAACACAGGTACCAACCAGCAACTCGACGTCTGCTTTGCCGCCACCTCCCGCCGGAGCCCGAGCCCAGAGCCCAACAAGAACCAGACTCCCAGACTTCTCAGAGCCCAATCCACAGTCCCTGCAAAGAAGGGACCCGTGGAGGCACCGAGTGACGTGGGACCGGACCTCTTGGAAGACACTCGAAAAGCTGACTGCACAGCTTCTGAGGCATCCTCGACGTTGTGCTTTGGGGACTGAGAACCCCCACCACCGAGCAGCCCTTGCACTGAAGATCAGCCCTCCAGCATCTTCACGATCTGCGTGGGGCCCTTTTGCATTGTGCCACTCGACGCGCCATCCCGGCCACTAGCCCCGTGGTCAGCGGCCATCTTGGCAACGAAACCGACGATTTACACAGCAGGTCTGGTTGCTCCAGACCTACCCAAGCTCCTGTAAAAAGGAGCACTCGCTCTGACCTTGCTGGTCCGAGTGTTAAGCATCTTTCAACTTCTGCGTGGCTTGCATTTGCCAAGGCCTGTTTGCTCCGATCAGGTCAGCGACACCGCCAACAGCGAGAAGCCTGCGTGGGACAGCTTGTGACCGACTCCTGGACGTCCACGTGGCTGCAGAGAGAAGCTACCCGACAACGCCTGTTTGCACCCGACATCGCCTGGTTCCAATCTGGTTCCACGGTAGTCACTGGCTAGTGACTTTGAACACTGTCCCCTCTGCTTTCAGGTCTTCACATCTTCAGATCCACCCTTGGATCCACCGGAACTCTTCACATCGAGCCGCCTGCAGCATCTTCAGCTCCAAGCACCATCGACCAGCGTGACGAAACCCGACACTACTTCGACCCTGTGCACCCGCTTCCTGTGGGTGAGGTAACTCAGCTCCGCCGGTGCTCCTGCACTAGTACACATCTCAAGGGCCTGTGTCTTAAGTTTCAGCTCCGTAGGTCACTCGGAAGGTTCCTAACTTTCTAACTTTGTACTTTTTACGCACCATAGACTTTGTATTGGAAAGTGCGTGCACTTTGAACACTGCACCCGAGTCCCGTGGGCCTTTCCCGACTTAATCATTGCTAGTCTCGAATAGCTCCAGCGATTCCCAAGGACCTAGGCCTGTTCCCTTTCCCATTGGTATCTCTTATACCACTTTCTTAGTATATGGTTTAGGTGGCCCCTAGGGCTCATCCATATTGTGCAACTTTTGTGTATTTTAAACTGTCTTGTGATTTAACGCTTGTGCTTCTGTGCTCATAAAGAGTCCAGGGGATTTTATAGTTAATAAATCAATATATATTTTCAATATATATCTGTGTGGTGTCCCTTTCATTTGGTATTCAAGGGGGTTGTGTATGGTATAACAGCTGGCTTCACATGCCTTTCAGAGTTTAGCCTAAGACTGCTTTGTCCACGTTACCACTAGGATAACTGGTCTACAAGGTTGAATTACAACCATCATCATAAGGGTTGCTTGGCATGGTACAAAGTGATCACTAAGAATTAGTGAGCATTACATACCAGGCCTACTTCTCACATTGGTGAGCAGCGGATTGGGATCTGAGCTTGCTGTTGTTTTACCATTACAATCTTTGAGATTATCATTTGAAAGATCATACAGGTACCTGCTAGGTACATATAAAACAAGACTAGTATACTTAAGTTCTACTGAACTTAGTTGTTGTAGAGCAAAGGGAGTAGCACACCCTAGCTACAACTACTAGATAGGTTTAGTAGGTAAACACCAGTGTAGGTAGATTGCAACATATCCACCCACACTAGAGCAATGTCTGGAGCAGAGGGTTCCACTGGGAATGTCTCTGTTGAGAGTGACCCTCCAAGGGCACCATCCAAATTTGCTATTTTTTCCTTTAAGGAATTAAGACAGCTTTGTGTCTTAAGGGGTCTGAAGACAGGGCCTTCCCCTACTACAGACCACCTAAGAGAGCTCTTAGACCAGTCTGAGACTCTAAAGCCCTCTAAGGCAAACCCCACAGGGAATGCTGAAGGAGGCCATCCTTCAGAGGATGACACTGTAGACACCCCTGGTCCTATCATCCTGGTAGATGAGGAAGCCTCCACCACTGGAGCTCCTCAAGTAGATGAGGAGGAAGAGGAAGAGGAAGAAGAGGAGGAGGTGGAAAGCAGTGAGTCAGATGATGACAGAAATAGTCAGGTGCTGGTCAGTAGGCTGAACCAGGCTAACTTAAGTGTGTGTGGGACTGAAGCAAGGCTGACCTTGCCCAGCCACCCAAATGGACTTAACCAGGGGCATAGGAGGAGGAGGAATCACTCAGGTGAATCCAATACCTCCCATGTCTCTAGAGGCTCTCATGGTCACTCCAGAAAGGAGATGACTAGCCCTCAGAGAAGGGAACATGAGGCAAAAATGAGAGAGGCTGAGCATAGGATCCAGAGACAAGAATTAGAAGTTGCCCTGGCCCAAGAGAAACTTTCTAGAGCAAGACAGCCTAGAGAGAGTGGGGTAATAGAACCCACTGGTGGCAGCAATATCCACAAGGACAAAGACAGGTCTTTTGATAACAGAAACCTGAGTAAGATTGTGCCCCCCTACAAAGCTGGGGATGATATCCATAAATGGATTACTGCAATGGAGAGAGCCTGCAGAGTACAGCAGATCCCTCAGGAGCAGTGGGCAGCAATCCTCTGGCTCCCCTTTGTATGTAGAGGCCGAGACAGACTCCTCACAGTTAGTGATGGGGATTCTAGAAACTACCTGGTCCTGAAGAGTGCTCTGATTGATGGGTTGGGCCTAACCACTGAACAGTACAGGTTAATGTTCAGAGATACCCAGAAGACACAGACTCAGGACTGGTCTGAATTTGTTGAGTGTGCCACTAAGGCTCTGGAGGGATGGTTGCTGGGAAGCAAGGTTACAGACTATGAAGGGTTGTATAATTTGCTGATGAGAGAACAAATTTTAAATAATTGTGAGAACCAGCAGTTGCATCAACATTTGGTTGACTCAGATTTGACCTCTCCCCAAGAATTGGGAAAGAGGGCAGATAAATGGGTAAGAACCAGAGTTAAGCAAAAGAACCAGAACCAGAACCAGGGTGGTGACCAGAAACAAACAGACCAGAAGGGCGGGGAGCAGAAATCTAAAGACCAGAAGTCTTCAACAGGGCCCCAAACTGAGACAGAGGGTGGGTCCCAAACTTCCAAGAAGAAGAAGAAAGAAGGTCAGAAGAAACCCTGGTGTAAAACTTGTAAGAACACCTCTCACTGGACAAGTGAGTGTAAAAAGGGTCCTCAGACCAAGGGATTAGTGGGTATCACTTTGGGAACTGAAGGAGATTCTGACCTAGTCAGAACCCTTACACAGGCTGTTCTGATTTGTGAAGGGGACATAGATTTGACCCCTGACATAAGTCCCAGTAACCTGGGCAAATACAGACAGACACCTTTGATCAACAATAAAGTGGCTCAAGCTTACAGGGACACATGTGCCAGTGTCACTATGGTGACACCTAACTTTGTGGACCCTGGACAATACATGCCAGGCGATGATTACCTGGTGACCAATGCCAGCAATGTCACTACTGAGGTTCCGTGACGATTGTAAGCGGTGTTTTCGACTCGCACGAATATGGTCGAGTCTGGTATCTATGAACCGCAAATGACGAGTTTAGTAAGTGTGCGCAGTTTCGCTGTGCTAACTTAAACCGTTCGTTTGTTATGTGGGTTTTCATCTGTACCCACGGGTTCCATCTTAGATACGGCATCCATTTTGTCTCTTGCCCTCAAGTAGCCAGCGAACGGACGCTGTCCGCTTCGCGACCCTGGGACTCCCAAGATATTTGCGGAAGACACATGTTCTTTGTAAGTGTCTTTTTAACAAGGGGGTTGCTACTGTAAGGCAGGTGGCGCCGCACGAGGCTCATCTTGCCGCATGGACTTATTGTCTCAGCCGTGCATCTCATTAGGCACGTCCCTTTGATGCCTGTATCTCGTGCCTCCCGATACCTCCCCTTTTACACCCCTTCCGATCTCCCCACTGTCTCCGTCTTCCTCTGCACCTGTCTTCATTCCTATTTTCGATCTACTTTACTGCTGATTGGAATTCGCTAATGGTGGGAAGATGGGTTTTTACAGTTGGGAACCGCCAAATGTTTCCGCACTTATGTTCCGGATCTTATGTGTTTCTAAGTGACCAAAGCGACCCCACTGGGAGTTAAATGTGGGAACCGGGTTGTAAACTTTTGTGTTCAATGTTATCCTATGGGTAAAAACTGTATAAAAGGAGCGATCCACAGAACCAATTTGAAGCAGTCTCCCCGAACTACACTCGATGTACTTCCTGTGACTTCTGTGTTCCCTGCAGCTAATAAACCTTGAATCTTTGACGTCGAAGGAAGTGTCCCGTGTCTCTGTGACTTGTACGCCGGAGCAGGTTACCCACGAAGGTTTCAGGTGTTGTGCCCTGGCACCGCTGGGTCTAAAAGAACCCAGTCCTTCACTACTACACATAGTGTGGCACTTGTTAACTTTTCCTGGGGAGGGGTAACTGGCCTAAAAAGAGTTGTGGTTAGTGCTGATCTCCCAGTAGAATGTTTGTTGGGCAATGACCTGGAGAACTCTCTATGGTCAGAAGTTGAGTACAGGACTCATGCAGAGATGTTAGGGATATCATCACATGTCCTTGCTGTGCCAGGTCACAGGCCAAAAAGTGCCTCTTTGAACCTCAGGTCTTGGATCCTGGAACAATGGACCAAGCACCTTCCAAGAGGAAGAACAGGAGGGTTAAGGCTGTGCCTTCCCAACTGCCTGCAAGTGAGGATCAGGCTTCACAGGAAACTGATCTTGAGACCCCTGAAGGAACTGTCTCTGAAGAACTTGAACCTGATCAGGTTGAGTTTCTGGGGACAGGGAGACCTTCTAGGGCAGACTTGGGGCAGGCTCAGTTAACCTGTCCTTCTCTTGAACCCCTCAGACAGCAGGCTGCTTCTGAGGCTGCTGGGAATGCTCAAGGTGCCCATAAAGTTTATTGGGATGAAGGACTCCTTTACACAGAGGGTAGAGACCCCAAGCCTGGTGCAACCAGGAGGTTGGTTATACCTCTGCAATTTAGGGGTTTCCTTCTCACCTTGGCCCATGATATTCCTTTAGCAGGACACTTAGGCCAGAACAAGACCTGGGACAGGCTTGTCCCTCACTTTCACTGGCCTCACATGTCTGAAGACACCAAGGAGTTTTGTCGCTCCTGTGAAACCTGCCAAGCCAGTGGTAAAGCAGGTGGAACAACAAAGGCCCCCCTGATACCGCTACCTGTGGTGGGGGTTCCCTTTGAAAGAGTGGGGATTGATATTGTTGGTCCAATGGATGCCCCTACAGCATCTGGGCACAGATTCATACTGGTGGTAGTGGATCATGCCACCAGGTACCCAGAGGCAATTCCACTTAGGACCACAACAGCTCCTGTTGTGGCCAGGGCCTTACTTGGAGTTTTTTCCAGAGTGGGGTTTCCTAAGGAGGTAATATCTGATAGAGGTGCCAACTTCATGTCAGGATATTTGACAGCTATGTGGAAGGAATGTGGTGTCAACTACAAGTTCACCACTCCTTATCACCCACAATGCAATGGGCTTGTTGAGAGATTTAACAAGACCCTAAAGGGCATGATTAAAGGATTACCTGAAAAGCTCAGGCGAAGATGGGACATCCTACTGCCCTACCTTTTGTTTGCTTACAGAGAGGTCCCTCAAAAGGGGGTTGGCTTCAGCCCCTTTGAATTGTTGTTTGGGCACCCTGTAAGAGGACCCCTGTGTCTAGTGAAGGAAGGATGGGAGTTACCTCTCAAAAAGCCTAAGCAAGACATAGTGGACTATGTACTTGGTCTCCGCTCCAGGATGGCAGAGTACATGGAAAAGGCATCCAAAAACCTTGAGGCTAGCCAAGAATTGCAGAAAGCTTGGCATGACCAAAAGGCTGTCCTTGTTGAATTTCAGCCTGGACAGAAGGTATGGGTGTTGGAGCCAGTGGCCCCAGCAGCACTCCAAGACAAATGGTCTGGACCCCATACAATTCTGGAGAAGAAGGGAGAGGTTACCTACTTGGTGGACCTAGGAACTCCCAGGAGCCCCCACAGGGTGCTCCATTTAAACAGATTGAAGGCATATGTCAGCAGGGCAGACATGGGCTTGCTCATGGCTACAGATGAGGGACAGGAGGAAGAGAGTGACCCTCTCCCAGACCTGCTCACTCAGAACCCTGAGGATGGTTCAGTTGATGGTGTGGCCTTAGGTGGCAGCCTCACTGAGCATCAGCAACATGACTGCAGACAAGTTCTACAGGCATACAGGCATATGTTCTCATTGACACCCAGTCAGACTAACTGGTGTACACATGTGGTGGACACTGGTGACAGTCTTCCTGTAAAGAGCAAGATTTACAGGCAACCTGACCACGTCAGGGACTGTATAAAGACTGAGGTGCAAAAGATGCTGGAATTAGGTGTCATTGAGCCTTCAGAGAGCCCCTGGGCTAGCCCAGTGGTTCTGGTCCCCAAACCTCACACCAAAGATGGCAAGAGAGAGATGAGGTTCTGTGTGGATTACAGAGGACTCAATGCTGTCACCAGGACAGATGCACACCCTATTCCAAGGGCAGATGAGCTCATTGACAAGTTGGCTTCTGCCAAATATTTGAGCACATTTGACTTGACAGCTGGCTACTGGCAAATCAGGTTAGCTGAGGAGTCTAAAGCCAAAACAGCATTTTCTACCCCTAGTGGGCATTATCAGTTTGTGGTGATGCCCTTTGGTTTGAAAAATGCACCTGCCACCTTCCAAAGGTTGGTGAATCAAGTCCTTACTGGGTTGGATGACTTTTGTGCAGCTTATCTAGATGATATTGCTGTCTTTAGCTCCACCTGGGAGGATCACCTGGTCCACCTGAAGGAAGTGCTTGAGGCTCTGCAGAAGGCAGGCCTCACTATCAAGGCAACAAAGTGCCAGATAGGGCAGAGTAAGGTTGTATACCTGGGCCACCTTGTAGGTGGAGGCCAAGTTCAACCACTGGAGAGTAAGATCCAGACCATCAAGGACTGGTCCCCTCCAACCACCAAGACTCAGGTCAGAGCTTTCTTGGGCCTGACTGGGTACTACAGGAAGTTTGTTAAGAACTATGGGTCCATTGTGACTCCTCTTAATGATCTGACATCCAAGAAGATGCCCAAAAAGGTTCAGTGGACAGAAATCTGTCAAAAGGCATTTGATGACCTGAAGAAGGCCATGTGCTCTGCACCTATCCTGAAGAGTCCTGACTACTCAAGAGAGTTCATTGTCCAAACAGATGCTTCTGAGTTGGGAGTGGGAGCAGTGCTTTCACAACTTAATGTAGATGGCCAGGACCAGCCCATTGCTTTCATTAGCAGAAGGCTGACCCCCAGAGAGAAACGTTGGTCAGCTATAGAGAGGGAGGCCTTTGCTGTGGTGTGGGCCCTGAAGAAGTTGAGGCCATACTTGTTTGGCACTCACTTCAAGATTCAGACCGACCATAAGCCCCTCTTATGGCTTAATCAGATGAAGGGTGAAAACCCCAAACTACTCAGGTGGTCCATTTCCCTACAGGGGATGGACTTTACAGTGGAGCACCGCCCAGGGACTGACCATGGCAACGCAGATGGTCTCTCCAGGTACTTCCACTTAGAACATGAAGACACAACTGGTCAAGGTTAGTCTAATGTCCCTGCGTTTGGGGGGGGGGGGTTATGTAGGAGAGTAGGGTCTGCTATCCTATGGTCACCCCACATTTTTGCTTTTTGCTTCACTGGTTTCTGACTTAATGTGGCTGTGGGCCTGCTAATCAGACCCACAGCCTGCTGTTCTCTCTCCAAATTACTGCCAATGCACTTTAGGTGCATTACGAATTGGAACTGGTTCACCTTATGAGCCCCTGTAGTAGTGTACCCTAGGTACCCAGGGCATAGGTGTATCCAAGGCCTACCAGGGGCTGCAGCATGTATTGTGCCACCCCTGGCCTGGCCTCCATATTTGACACAACTGGCTGATCACTCAGCTGGGGTAAGTTGGTGTAATCACCTCTTGCTTAGGTACAGTATGCCTGTGCCTAACCCTAAACTGGACACATATGTTCCTATCAGCCACTCCTATGGAAGGCCTCATCAATCCTGGAGGCAGAGTGCTTGGAAATATGTGAGATGGTGCTCTAGCATGAGCTGAGCCTGTCTGCAGCTGTCGGGAACCACTCCCTAAGCTGTTCCGGGATATTGCCATACCATATACTCTTAAGTGCATTATAATCCTCGCGGTTAAATGCTATCTTTGGTTTGGCTTTATCAAAACATGTCGAGTAAGGTGTCATACGAATTGGAATACTATCCCCTCGCCAGTTCTGGCGACGGGGATAGCATTCCACCCTTCTAGAGGGACACGACATGTGTGTAGCCTTAAACCCCGGTTAAAGTTAACCAGAGCCTCAGCATCACAAAATGGATGCTGCCACCACAGACACGAGTCTGGCCTCCTGCTGCTGACCGAAACTCGGCAGATGGTGGCCTGGACAAAGGGTTTCCTGCCTTGGGAGGTGCGAGCACCACCCCAGACAGGGTTTTGTGTATTGGGTAGGACAGGGCTGAATAGAATCAGACATGCCCGGGGCACACAAGGTGTCCCCGTGCATAGGCCAGTCCAAACCGGTCCTGGGACTTTCCAGACCCAGGCTTGGCGCGGAACTGGACAAAGGAAAGGGGGTGTAACCGCCCCCCTTCCTGGTTCCTCCCAGAGGAGGGACCTAGTAGGTGATCCACCCCTCAGATTGGGAATAAGAGTGGGAGCAGTGCCATTGCACAGCAGATCATCCTGAATCAACTTAAAACTAAGAAGACGACTGGACTTCGACATTCTGCTGCACAGAAGACTGAAGAAGAATCTCCCTTGTGGCCTAGGAGTGGCCACCCTGTGAACACAGGTACCAACCAGCAACTCGACGTCTGCTTTGCCGCCGCCTCCCGCCGGAGCCCGAGCCCAGAGCCCAACAAGAACCAGACTCCCAGACCTCTCAGAGCCCGATCCACAGTCCCTGCAAAGAAGGGACCCGTGGAGGCACCGAGTGACGTGGGACCGGACCTCTTGGAAGACACTTGAAAAGCTGACTGCGCAGCTTCTGAGGCATCCTCGACGTTGTGCTTTGGGGACTGAGAACCCCCACCACCGAGCAGCCCTTGCACCGAAGATCAGCCCTCCAGCATCTCCACGATCTGCGCGGGGCCCTTTTGCATTGTGCCACTCGACGCGCCATCCCGGCCACTAGCCCCGTGGTCAGCGGCCATCTTGGCGACGAAACCGACAATTTACACAGCAGGTCTGATTGCTCCAGACCTACCCAAGCTCCTGTAAAAAGGAGCACTCGCTCTGACCTTGCTGGTCCGAGTGTTAAGCATCTTTCAACTTCTGCGTGGCTTGCATTTGCCAAGGCCTGTTTGCTCCGATCAGGTCGCCGACACCGCCAACAGCGAGAAGCCTGCGTGGGACAGCTCGTGACTGACTCCTGGACGTCCTCGACCCCGGGTGTCCACGTGGCTGCAGAGAGAAGCTACCTGACAACGCCTGTTTGCACCCGACATCGCCTGGTTCCAATCTGGTTCCATGGCAGTCACTGGCTAGTGACTTTGAACACTGTCCCCTCTGCTTTCAGGTCTTCACATCTTCAGATCCACCCTTGGATCCACCGGAACTCTTCACATCGAGCCGCCTGCAGCATCTTCAGCTCCAAGCACCATCGACCAGCGTGACGAAACCCGACACTACTTCGACCCTGTGCACCCGCTTCCTGTGGGTGAGGTAACTCAGCTCCGCCGGTGCTCCTGCACTGGTACACATCTCAAGGGCCTGTGTCTTAAGTTTCAGCTCCGTAGGTCACTCGGAAGGTTCCTAACTTTCTAACTTTGTACTTTTTACGCACCATAGACTTTGTATTGGAAAGTGCGTGCACTTTGAACACTGCACCCGAGTCCCGTGGGCCTTTCCCGACTTAATCATTGCTAGTCTCGAATAGCTCCAGCGATTCCCAAGGCCCTAGGCCTGTTCCCTTTCCCATTGGTATCTCTTATACCACTTTCTTAGTATATGGTTTAGGTGGCCCCTAGGGCTCATCCATATTGTGCAACTTTTGTGTATTTTAAACTGTCTTGTGATTTAACGCTTGTGCTTCTGCGCTCATAAAGAGTCCAGGGGATTTTATAGTTAATAAATCAATATATATTTTCAATATATATCTGTGTGGTGTCCCTTTCATTTGGTATTCAAGGGGGTTGTGTATGGTATAACAGCTGGCTTCACATGCCTTTCAGAGTTTAGCCTAAGACTGCTTTGTCCACGTTACCACTAGGATAACTGGTCTACAAGGTTGAATTACAACCATCATCATAAGGGTTGCTTGGCATGGTACAAAGTGATCACTAAGAATTAGTGAGCATTATATACCAGGCCAACTTCTCACACCTCAGGGCTGCTTTGCAATCCTTTATTATTTTGCACTCCATGCCACTCCAGTTGAGACCCATCTTATGCAAATCATTCTTGACCCAGCTCCAATAGGAACAGTCCAACTGGAACTGCTGCACCCCTAGAATTAATAGTGCTGGAGTTCAGAAGGTGAATGAGCAATAAAGATGCTTTTGCATTTTTCGTTTATCTTAACACTCTTGCTGCGCCTTGAGAGACGGGATTCACTATTAGGCTATGTCTTCTGACAAATTGCTGCTAATTCAGAAACTTGTGTTTACTTTTATTTCTCTGAATACAAAGCAGTCACGTAGAAAGGTGTTGTGGTACCCGGTGCGTAAAATTTCTTGTCATCCCCGCCCACATTGGAATTATTAAAATAAGGGAAAAACCGATAGTTACACATATTTTTACCATTTTGTCACCCCCCCCCCCCCCCAGTGTCATTTTGTCACCCCCCCCCCCCTCAGTGATGACACCCGGGGCGGCCCGCACCCTCCTCACACCCTTCCTACGCCCCTGATGCAAAGTGAGAGGATTTTGTGAAAGTGATCTTGGTGACAGCCCCGCTGGGGTACAGGAAGGAAAGGGACAGCTGTAGTATGTCCGTTTTTTTTGTAATACACAACAGCATTTAAATATTGGGGAATTAACTAAATTGCATTAGCAATTAGGAAAGCACTAATGAAGCACTTTTTTGTAATTTTGTAAAGTGATGGAAACTAAGATTTCATTGAGCTCAAAACAAATCAAGTGCCTTTGCTTGGTGATGCGCAAATGATACATATTCACTGAAACCCGATTTCCACACATTATTGTTTTTGCACTGTTTAGTTTTTCCAGCAAAGCTTCATGTCTGTGCAGATTTTGTGACCATTTCAACTAAAAATGTGCTGTCTGTAAATGGCAGTCGAACCTCACCACTCTCCAGCTGAATGGGCGTGGCACATTTGCGACACAGGTTTTATTTGTATGACGCTTGGATTTTTCACAGTCTCTATGACCTCAGTGATAGAACGTCAATGACAGCACCCCCACTCCAAAAGGTGTCCCAGCACCCCTGCTTCTAATGATAGAATACTGGCACTCCTCATCAACAAACTGGTACTCTGGGCAAGGTGGACCTGCACTTCTGTATTACCATTTCAAGCACTTTGCAGCAGGTGTCTAAACCCTACAGGATATTTTAAATGCAACTCTTTGTGACCAGCTAATTAAGGTATAACTGTACTGTTCATTAGTCCTTATTGCAAATTTCATTGAAGGCAGAATTAAAAAAAATAAGGGCCTCATTTATGAAAAGTGTTGCATTGCTGCAGTAAAACAGCGATGCAACACTTCTCAGTGCGCCCTACTTGCTACACCATGGATGTGCCGAATTTACTGTTTGGTGTTCTGTGTCGCAAGGTTTGACAGATACATCAGCAATCCCGCCTTATCTGTTGGCACAAAAATGGCGCATTGCTGGAGTGTGTCTGGAAACAGGCGCGACTCCAGCAAGCTGCCATTTCACATGGGGCAAGCCCAACGTGAAAAGGCCTGCATCGCCCCTTACGCCTGATTGACGCAGCGAGACTGTAGCAGTGTAGCAGTGAAATCTCATAGATTTCACTGCGACCCTTCTACGAGCTGTTTCAACACCGGAACGCCCGCCCTGCATACATTATACCTGTCGCAGGTATAATGTAGAGCAGGGGTTTAAAAAGTGACGCAGCTACCTACATGCATCACTTTGTTAATATGGCGCAGAGTGGAACATTTATTACGCTGTCGAGTCACAAAAAGTGATACAACGGGAGCGCAAGGGCCTCATAAATAGGGCCCACAATGCATAAGTTGGCTGTCAGACTTCTTTTCCAGCCTCTTCCCCTCATGACTCCACCCCCTTTCCTTTGCCACACCCCTCTCTAGTGACATTCCTGCCCCGCTGCCACTCACAATGCATGGCCTCTTATGCCATGTCTACCCACAGTCAGTGACTTGACAAGGAGCCACATAAAACTGCACCTTAGACAGGCAGAAATCCTGACCTGTGGTGTTTGTTTTATTGTGATCAGGTCAAGAGAAAACTGAGCCCCTCTCTACCATGAGAATCTGTATAGTGCCTTGAAGTCTTCCTGGGAGCTAGCTTGGCACCACAGGTGATTGTAGTTGTTAATCTTGGTCTTTACCCAACAGCTCAGAAGGTGAACCCTGACTCCCCACTCACTCTGGGTTCAAGGCACCCCATCACTTTGATTCTCTCTCATCTTGGTAAGAGCTGGTCACACAGGGGCATATTTACAAGTCCCTGTCGCCTAACAACATCACTTTTCTCAAAGTTGTGGTGGCGATAGGGGCTTTGCCTTATTTACAAGGCAGCGTTAAGCCACTAGCTTAACACCACCTTGTGAATAAGGCCCCCTTTTACGCTGTACTTAGCGTGAAAGGGGCGGGAAATGGGTGTTGTGGGGGGCCTTCCACTGCAACACCCATTGATTTTGACGCTGCCCCATATTTACAAGGGTGGCATAAATATGGGGCAGCACCGAAATTAAGACCAGGGAAAACCTGGTCTAACCCTGGAGACCTTCCTGCACATAAACAAACATTCGCCCCAATGCTGGCCCCCTTGTACTACAGTGCAAGGGTGCGTGCGTTGGCGCTCAGCAGCTGTAGTTAGTGCCAGCACAGGGGGGAAACGCAGGGCTGCACAGTATTCTTGTAAATACAGTGCAGCCCTGCATTTCCGAAGTCGCGGAGCGTGGCGTTAAGCCAAGGTGCCTAACGCCGCACTTTGCCACTTCCTTGTAAATATGCCCCACAGTTCTTCCACATGGAACCTTGGCTTTCGCTAGTATATTTATTTTCACAAACATTCCAAATAATTCCTACTCTACCATCCCCTGCCACTCTCCAGGGGCGCACATTCGTGCCCACAGACAGAGCGCCCCTTTGGGGGTGGATATGCGCGTGCTCACAGCTATGGGATACCCCTACCCCCCCTGCAATGGGCACATGTCCATACCGACATACAAACAGGACACGCATGTTCACACGAACAGCCTTACCACACCTCCAGGGGCACATGTACCTCCCTGGAGGCTGCCCGGCTATCAAGGGCCCTTGTGCCACAGCACCACGGGCATGGGCCGCCTGCGATCACACACCCCCTCCAAGGGCACGCGATCCTCCCTAGTGTCATGCGTGCCCCGCTGTCAGGGGCCAGTGTTGTGCCACAGCACCTCGGCATGATCCGTATGCAGCCAGATTCCACCTCCAGGGGCACATGTCCCTCCCTAGAGGCTCCCTGGGTATCAGGGGCCCGTGTTGTGCCACAGCACCGCGGGTATGGGCCGCCTGCAGTCAGATGCCCCCTCCAGGGGCACGTGTCCCTCCCTAGAGGCTGCCTGGGTATCAGGGGCCCGTGTTGTGCCACAGCACCGCGGGTATGGGCAGCAGGCAGTCAGATGCCCCCTCCAGGGGCACGTGTGGTGGCCTGCAGTGTAGTCACACTGCAAGGAGTCACGTGCTGCTGTCGGCAGTGACGCCGCCCCTCGAGGGTCAGGTGTCACTGACTACAGTGACACTTCACCCCTAGACAGCATTAGTTAGCAGCACACCTCTAGGCGCTGTAGCAACTATGGTTCCTTCTGAGTCGTTTACACACATTGGTCAGTCGAAGGAAGAGAGTACCCAGAAAATGAATTACACCCCCACTTGAACCACACTGAGCATGTGTGGCAGGCACGCCTGGCCGTCCTAGGAAGGTGACCTCCTCTCATCCATCTATCCAGCCATCCCATCACCTGTCTATCTATTCATCCCTTCAGGCATCTATCTATGCATTGATACAGCTATGCATCCATCTATCCATCCTTTCAGTCTTCCCCGCCTTTCCATCCCTCGTCTGTCCATCCATTCCCCCTTCCAGACATTTATTCTTCCACTCTCTGCCCTTCGCCTTCTCTTCCTTCCTTCGGTTCTCGCTCCACTTCCCTCTTTGTATCTGCCCATCATTTGTCTCATCCATACATTTCTTTTAATCCTTTCTCTCTCATGCTCACTCCCCCTCCCTTTGTGTTACCCTCTGTTCCACATTTCATCCTCTCTCATTCTCTGTTCCTTTGCTGTGCTTGCCAGCCCCCCTCCCACCCTCTCTCGTGGGCTTCCCTCCATTGGTATTTGTTAACATTGCGTCTGCAGCCAGAAGCGGCCCAGCAGCAACACCCAATCCATGGTTTCGTGGGAGGTCACCGCTCCAGATGTTCGGGCCCAGTGGCGCTGCTGAAGTGGGGGTTCACTGGGGATCAATGTTTGAATCAACCATGGCCATAACTGTCATATAAAAAGGGCATTATTTGAAGAGGTGGTAAAAGTCTGGGGGGAAATAATATGAAGCCCAAACGGAACTTTTTGGCAAAATGAATTTAGAACACATACAAAATATATATATTTTTTCAAGGTGTTACATAAATAGTGTTAGGCGGTGCACAACTTGTGAACGAATGATGAGTGATAAACAAATGAACAAAAACAACACTGGGGTCTGGCTGTTTAGACATGAAATACCTGCGACAGCAAAACAAATTGTATTGTCTACTCTCTGGAAAAATCGAATTAGGGAAAATCAGCCCAAAACAAGGATTACATTGACGTTTCGACCCCTTGGGGCAACGTACACAAGTTCTTCATCAGGACTAGAATCAGTAGGACGCTTGGCAGTGCCACCATATGCTAATTTTCATCAGAGTGTATAAAATCCCATGAATAGTCAATGACCAGTCTGAATTAAAGTAGAAAAGGACAGTGCAAGGTGTCACTGCCGAAGCCAGACAATGATACCTCAAGATGGCGCGCAGTGCTGCAGCTGCCAAGCCAACACCTCAGTCAGTGGATGTTTGTGTGCCACACACACCTCAAGCGCACGTGTGCCTTCGGTCAAACTTCACATCCTTCTTTGGTTTTTGAATAGTCTGTGCGTTAAAACCACTCCAGAAGCTGTTGGCGCACTACACATAACACAACGCAACACAACCCAGCATAACATAACGTGGCTGGCAGGTAGTTTCTGCAACACATTGTTCTGTGTTAAGTTTAGGAGCTTTGGGTACCTCAGTGGGTGATACACAGCTACACATCCACAGATTTGGTAACTCGGTGGGTTACTGCACTGGTTGTACGAATCTGTATTTGTCTCTTTGTCGCTAGTTCTAGGTTTAGAGGCGCGGACCGAGAGCTCCTGTACATTGTTAATAACAGCAGGTATTTACACACCAGCACACCGCTACGAGGCCAGATAAATTGTAAACATTTAGGTAAGCTTCATGCATAACTGCAACAGCCTCTCTGCCAGCGTGACTGGGCTGGCTGACTGCCTGACCCTCCCGTGCCCTTCTCGCCCTGTGACCTGCCTTCACTCTGCCGGACCCCGAGCTTCTAGTAATATAAACGTGCTGTGTGCATAGCGCTCGCTGTCACCATCGAACAACTTCTTGGCGCTATCAACAAAGGTGTATTGTCGAACTCAGCGTCTAGTGTCTATTTCAAGTGTATAAAAGTTAGTCAACGCCGGTTTCTGGGATTCAGTTGGGCACATACCTCGGCTGTCCGTGCACTAGCCCACGGAGCTACCTTTCTAGTACTATAATTCACTCAACTGGGCAGACAACCCTCGGGTGCTTGGCCTCTTCGGTGTCACCTGGCCCAGGCGCATCACTTTTGTCGCATCACAGCGCCGACTTTGTGCCTAGAAGAACTTTGCCCATTAGTTTACAACTTGCGCCGCCGTGTGATTTTGAGCAGATCGCTATAACACCTGCGACAAACCGGGCCCCCGCGGCCATACCATACACGACCCCTTCAGCCAGTGCTGACTGCTTAGCTCAGCTAAAAAACATGCATTTTGGAATTTGTAGTTTCGCCTTTAAAATTGTACTGGAAAAATCCTAACCTGTAAAGTACTGTTAACTTGAAATTGGTTGAAGGCGTCATACAAGAGAAGGGTCTATCCGGCTGCTATATTCATGCCTGTACCTTCCAAAGCGCTTGGAAGCACAGGCTAACTGTTGTAGGTGATGCGTAGTGGTTAGAGGGCCAGTCGTAGGCTTGGGGCAACTGACTTCTAATCCTGGCTTCTCGACAACGTGTGATCCTGGCCTTTGCCTCGTCCCTCGTGCACCACTGAAACAATAGTCGCCCAGGAGCACGCGTCATAAGGCAGAGAAGCGCCGTACAAGTCATGTGTAAAAAGTTATTCTAGGGTAAAATCAAACTTTAAAAAAAGTTATTATAGGGCGTACCTGTGTGCGGGAGATGCGGGCTCCCCTTGCTGTCCCAGCAGAGAGGCCTCCTCCTGCCCCATACCGTGCGCCATGCCCCTGCCCATCAGTGCAATCCTCAGCGAGGGGCGGCTTCGGGGCGCTTTGGACCCTCAGTGCACACTCGCAGCTCTGGGCATCTCTCGCTGCTCCCAGCTCTGCCCTCTCTGCGCGCATCTCTGCCCCTCCCCCTCCCACCAGGGACCGCCCCCAAAGCACGGCGAGCGGCGGCTTCGGTCCAGGGGTGTCCCATTGATGGTGTCACCCGTGGAGCGCGCACAGGCGGGGGGTGTCAGAAGCGCCCAGAGGCCGAGTCTGGGGGTCACAGATTCATACACCACCGCGAGGGTAATGGTGAAAAGTGCAGTGATGTACTCTCCCCGCCCCCCGATCACGGGGACCACGCACGAGCACGTGGCGGTGAGTTAGTGAATGAATGAATGAAGAACAATGCAGACCAACGCTGCACACATGGTCTTCTGCGCGCTACAAGGAGGGATGAGGGGCAGTGAGAGGGGAGGAATGTGACAAAGGCGATGGGGGGGGGGGGGGGAGGAGGGGGAGGGACGTGACACCAGTGGGGAGGGAGCGTTACTAGAGGAAGAAGGAAGGTGCACGCGTGGAGGAGAGGCCTGTGGGGGAAACAGGAGTGTCACGAGGGAGAGAAGTGTCACTTAAAGCGGGGGGAGGGGGAGTGTCACTAGGGGGAGCGAGTGACACGTTACCAGGGGAGTTTGTGGCACAAGGAACAAGGGGCCGCTATTAGGGAGAGACTGACATCACTCAAGGAAAGAAGGAAAGTCATAGAAGAGATTGTGTCACAAGGATGGAGGGAGGGACTGTCACTGGAGAGAGGGATGTCACTCAAGGAGGGAGGGACTGTCACTTGAGAGAGGGATGTCAGTCAAGGAGGGAGGGACTGTCACTTGAGAGAGGGATTTCAGTCAAGGAGGGAGGGACTGTCACTTGAGAGAGGGATGTCACTCAAGGAGGGAGGGATTGTCACTTGAGAGGGGAATATCACTCAAGGAGGGAGGGACTGTCACTTGAGAGAGAGATGTCACTCAAGGAGGGAGGGACTGTCACTAGAGAGAGGGATGTCACTCAAGGAGGGAGGGACTGTCACTTGAGAGAGGGATGCCACTCAAGGAGGGAGGGACTCTCACTTGAGGGGGGATGTCACTCAAGGAGGGAGGGACTGTCACTTGAGAGAGAGATGTCAGTCAAGGAGGGAGGGACTGTCACTTGAGAGAGGGATGTCACTCAAGGAGGGAGGGACTGTCACTTGAGAGAGAGAGATGTCACTCAAGGGGGGAGGGACTGTCACTAGAGAGAGAGATGTCACTAAAGGAGGGAGGGACTGTCACTAGAGAGAGGGATGTCACTCAAGGAGGGAGGGACTGTCACTAGAGAGAGGGATGTCACTCAAGGAGGGAGGGACTGTCACTAGAGAGAGGGATGTCACGCAAGGAGGGAGGGACTGTCATCAGAGAGAGGGATGTCACTCAAGGAGGGAGGGACTGTCACTTGAGAGAGGGATGTCACTCAAGGAGGGAGGGACTGTCACTAGAGAGAGTGATGTCACTCAAGGAGGGAGGGACTGTCACTTGAGAGAGGGATGTCACTCAAGGAGGGAGGGACTATCACTTGAGAGAGGGATGTCACTCAAGGAGGGAGGGACTGTCACTTGAGGGTGGGATGTCACTCAAGGAGGGAGGGACTGTCACTTGAGAGAGGGATGTCACTCAAGGAGGAAGGGACTGTCACTTGAGAGAGGGATGTCACTCAAGGAGGAAGGGACTGTCACTTGAGAGAGGGATGTCACTCCAGGAGGGAGAGACTGTCACTTGAGAGAGAGAAGGCAAATACAACAACATGAATGACGGAGCGCAGAAACATTTCAAACAGGATTTAATCCATGTTCTTTTACGCACCACGGCACCCCAGTTTGGACCACCATTGTTGGGGGCCATGCGAGAGTCTGGTGAGGCCTCTTCCATGATCTGTTGGGGGACAGGTGAGAGTCTGCCGAGGACTCTTCCAGGATCTGTTGGGGGACATGATGTGAGAGTCTGTTGAGGGCTCTTCCATGATCTGTTGGGGGACATGTGAGTCTGGTGAGGACTCTTCCAGGATCTGTTGGGGGACATGTGAGAGTCTGTTGAGGGTTCTTCCAAGATTTGTTGGGGTACAGGTGAGAGTCTGCCGAGGACTCTTCCAGGATCTGGTGGGGACATTTGAGAGTCTGTTGAGGGCTCTTCCATGATCTGTCGGGGGACATGTGAGAGTCTACTGAGGGTTCTACCAGGATCTGTCGGGGACAGGCGAGAGTCTGCTGAGGGCTCCACAAGGATCTGTTGGGGGACAGGCAGGAGTATGTTGAGGGCTCTACCAGGATCTGTCGGGGATCCATCAATGCTGGAGGAGGCAAATGCGGTCGGCTGCAGGAGACAACAAGGTTTGTTTAAGGAAAGGTTGTTGGAGGTCAAATAAGGGTCTCTCGATGGAAAATTCAGGGCCTGTTGGGACTACAGAGCATCTGAGAGTGTCCGCTGGGAAATGCAAGGGCTGCGTGAGGGCCTCTATGGGAATGTGAGGGCCCCTTGAGGGATAAGTGAGGGTGTGTTGGTGTGCTAGAAGAGTTTGTTGAGGGTATAGAGGTGTTTATTGTCCAATAAACAACATGTACACTCCTTTCCAGCTCTCCAACTTATGTTCATGCGAAATTCCCTAAGATCAAAGTCACTGGGAAAAGTAATTCTACGGCCCCTGCTTTTTCCGTGCAACGCAGTGTTAAAAGTTAGGCCGCAAACGTCAACATTATCGGCGCCATCTTGCCCTTTTTTTGAGCCCATTCGTGCGCGTAAGCGGCAACCATTTTGAGCACCACGGCCTCCCTGCTCCTCGCTGATAGCCAGCGCGTCTATCTCTCTCCTGACCTCGCAAAGCATCCCCCGCACGCTGACAGCCCCCGCTCTCACATGCCTTGGGTCATAAACCCCTCTACCACGCAGCTCTGCCTCGGAACCCCATCCTGTTCCCAGCGCGACACCTCCCTCCATTCCTTTCATGGTCCCGGATCCTTTGATAACACCCCCCTTCCCTTTGTGCCCGTTTGTCTCACTCGTTCCCAGGCCGCCACCTGGCCCTGCGGATACCGTTATTGCCCCCTTCCTCCTGTACAGTAGGAAGCCTCCCCCATCAAAGGATCCTTGAACTAATCAAAGCCCCCACCCCATGAGATCCGATCGACCTCCTACATTCCGGGAATCGGCGGAATGTCCAGCTGTGCGATACTCATCACCTGTTGTGATCGGGGTGAGGACTCTAACTGTAAATATGTGTGGGAACGGGCCTGAAGCGGGGATTCCGAGGATGTCCTTTCATACTTCAAAGCATTGCAAGAATGTGTGACATGTAATAAAGATCATAAACATGTGTATAAGAGGCCAGGCCTCAGAGATGCGGTTAGAGCACCTCGAGAAGATACCCTGTTGTCTGATTTGATGTGTTCTGCTCCGTCGGAATAAAACTTCTGTTTCCTGCCTTCCAGTCTCCAGCGCCTGCCTCTTTGTTTGGTAACTTGAGTGGGTATAGAGGCGGTTAACGCCGGGCAACTACGGAAAAGGTCTTCTGCCTGTACCTTTTTCTACAATTGGCGTCCCAAACGTGGGGCCCATCAGCGACTCGTGGATCCAGTGGGAGAGGTCCTGACGACAGAGTGAACGATTGCAACGATCGGGAGTGCACCTGTCCGATAGACCCTCGTCTGACAGCCGATCATCCGAACTTCACTGGTTCCGAACAGACCTCTCTCGAGTGATCTACGGTCCTGACTGGGAACCATCAGGAGTGCCGCGAGGACTACGAAGAATAGAGGACGATCGGGCGCTGGATTCGGAAGACAAGAAACTGTCCATGCGGTCCGGGTAAGGTCGTGTAAACACGACAAATTGCGAAATGATTGTTTGATTGTTTGGAAAATACTAGTATTACTCTTTGTTGATTTGTTTGGAGATTCGCTGTCTGCAAACGGAGAAACAACAGGCTCTCTCTTTGCAAACAGTGAAGGATAGGTAACGCAGACTTTTTGTCCCCATTTGTAATCCGTCGTGCCTATCTTTCTCCCCCACTGATTGATTGTTTGAACCCGAACTACGGTTTGTGGATTGTTCTCTGGAGATTTCCTTCTCCCCCACTGATTAATTGTTTGAACCCGAACTACTGTTCGCGGATTGTTTTCTGGAGATTCTCTGTCTGCAAACAGGAAAGAACAGGTTCCCTCTTTGCAGATAGTGAAAGGGTAGGTAACGCAGACCTTTGCGGGCCTACTTATTCTCCCCACTGATTGTTTGATTGACCGAACATTGACTGTTCGATATTGGTTCATGAGGTATTCACTGCCTGCAAACAACGTAGAATGGAAATATTCTGTCTAGTCTTTGCACACAGTGATAAGATAGGTAGTGCTGACTTTTGTCCCCATTGTAATCCGTCATGCCTGTCTTCTCCCCACTGATTGGTAGCCTGTTTAGCCCGGACCGCTTATTAGAGATGAACCATCCGGCTCCACTGGAAGGCACCCCTAATAAGGACATGTTCATGAAGCATGGATTGATCGCTATAGCTTATAGCAAGCTGTGGCATAAATATACGAAAAAGGATCGAGAAAGTCAGTCACCACTGATAGGATCCTTCGATGATGATAAAATGAGCGCGCTAGAAACAGCCCTTGGTAAAAACAAGACAACGCCCACTATGCTTGATAGTTTCGGCATATGGCGCAAAGAAACCGAACAGCGTAAGAAGAGAAATGAGAGTAGGTTGGGAAAAGAGCTGCGAAAGGCAGCCCACCTAGCTGCTAAGAAACTAGAAGAAGAGATCAAGGAAAGAGAGGAAGCCAATCAGAAACCAGAGATAGAAACATCAAACCAGTGTCCGGTTAGAACGCCCTCCACGCTCTACCCTGAATTACCCTCGAAACAGCGAGCTAACGATGATCTATTGTTAGGTCCTCCGATCATCTACATGCTCCTCCATATGCCCCTTCCCAACCCTCAGCACAGCACCCACCATCCCCAGGCACAAACGAGAGTAGCGCCACAGCTTCGGCCCCCATGGCCTCTGTGCCGGCCGAACTCCTTGTATTAGATACTACACAAACGACAACGTTAGGCGACCCTGAGACCCGAAGGGCTGGTTCTGCAAGAACAAACAGATTAAGCAAAGATGAGCGAGCAGGGATTGACAAGATAGCAAGGACATTGGTAGAAAGAAAGGAAGATGAAGAGTATATCACAGATATGTTTGACTCGTATACAGGAAGTCACAGACGACATTTTACCGTTCGACTGTGTTATCATGCCTTGAACGCATACGAGGACCGATATCGAGACAAAGGTCCCGAGAGCCTAACGACTCTATACCGGAAGGTCGATATCGGGGATGAGGGCGAGTGTGATGTGACGGACCTCCTTATGCGAACACTTGAGGTTTTCCGCCACCTCACTGAACAAGGATCGGGAGCTAAACCCACGACATCCGTAGCAACCGAACCACAAACTGAGCGATCTTACGCCATGATGCCGATACGAGAAGCTGCCCCTTACTGGGTTCCTCCACGAGGTGAAGGGACTAACGATGATGCAAACCACAAAGATGCAAAAGGAAGGGTAGTGTACAACTGGGTCTACCAGCCGTGGGACCGGCAAGAGATTCTGACATTCCGGAAATCTCTGCCTGACCTACGTAAAAACCCCACTGCCTTCTATACTGAATTAGGTACAGCCCTAGGTTCAACGATTATGACCCTGGCTGACATCGACTTGTTCTTCGGGTTATGTCTACCAGCTGATGTGTGGAAGCAAATCCGGAAAGTCGACCACCTTGAGCTATTTGGACATACCTGGTCACAACTCGATGGCATTGATAAACAACGAGAACCTGGACAAAAGCCTTTGAAATCCATTTTAGACCTCCCAGACAAAATCGTACAGAAATTAAAAACCCTGATTCCAGAAAAGAAAGTGGACTGGTCGATAGTAACGGCCTGTCGCCAGAAACCCCAGGAGGATGTATCGGATTACTTCTCCCGGTTTGAAACGGTGTTCTCCGACTACAGCGGCCAGGGCATGACCACTGCAACCGGACACCATCTGTTTGTCCAGAATTACGTTAAGGGTTTGACACCAGAGGTCTCCCAGAAACTACAGGCCAGCGAGAGTAGTTGGGCAGCCTCCAAACCTGCGGCTATCCTCCAGATGGCCCAATATTATGAACATCAGAAAAATGAAAACGATAGAGCAACAGAGAAAAAGAAGAAAGACTTGAAAGAGAGGGTGATGATTGCACAACTGCAAGGGGTGACTATAGGACGAGACCAATACAGGGGAAACTATCAGACGAATGTCCCTAAGACTGCACCTCCCAAGGACCGCACTTTGACTCCCCGCATTGGACGTACAGACATTAGAGAGGACCAGTGTGCTTTCTGTAAAGGGACTGGCCATTGGAAATCCCAATGCCCGGTTCTTTTGGAAATAATCAGAAACAAAGACCCCAAGGACATAACAAGTGGACCGAGAAATAGAGAACAGCAGCGAGGGCCCTCAAATGACACGACTAACGACAGATCAGGCAGACCAAATACATTTGATCGACCCAGACAGAACCAATGCCAGCAATCTGACTACGATGACGCCCACGACTTTGCATAGGACTGCCAAGGGCAAGGGAGGGATCCAGTCGAGCTCTATGTTGACCAGCAAGGCCCTTACGTCACTGCTAAGGTCTTGGGTACAAAGTCTCCATTTCTGGTAGACACTGGCGCAACACGTAGTGCGTTATCTAAACGACTGATTCCAAGGGCACCCTTGTCTGGCTCACTTATAACATCGACAGGCTTCGATGGAACGCCCTCCACTAACCCTTTGTCCACTCCGATCCTCTTCGACTTAGAAAACAACACCACTGACACCACGTTTTTACTTTCCTCCAATAGCCCTGACGTCATTATGGGACTTGACCTATTGAAACACTTCCGAGCGACAATTAGATGTTCTCAAGACGGAGTTCGAGTTTTCCTTTACGACAACCCCGTTCTGCTTAGACATTGCCCTCCCCGACGCATGTTCTCCATCACTGACGCTGACACATCCCTGCTTGACACTCTGCCTCCGTATCTGTGGGCCAAGACAGATTCGGACGTAGGGCGCATGATGATTGACCCAGTACACATTACTGTTCGACCAGACGCAACACTCCCAAATCTTCCACAATATCGGATATCGCCCGAGGGCGAGAAGGCATTGGTAAAGATTATTCAGTCACTGATAGACGCAGGAGTGGTAGAGGAAGTGGTTAGCAACGTTTGCAACAGCCCTATCTTGCCGATCATCAAGGAACAAGGAGAGGGAGATGAGAAAGCATACCGCTTTATCATTGACCTTCGAGAGATTAACAAAGTGGTTGTACCCCAGTACCCCGTGGTCTCAGATATCACCACCATCCTGACTTTTGATTCCTTCTACTGCCACCACCTTCACTGTCATTGACCTCAAAAACGCATTCTTTTCCATCCCCATCCACCCAGACAGCCGATATCTCTTTGGCTTCACCCTAAAAGCCCGCTCATATAGGTTATGCCGAGCACCCCAGGGCTACACAGAAAGCCCTAGCATCTACAGTCAGGCCCTCAAGAGACAACTGGATCAAGTCCAGTTACCCGATGGAGTGGTGTTGGTGCAATACGTCGATGATATCCTTTTGGCGGCCGACACCACTCCGCTAGCAGTCACAGCCACCATTCAACTCCTACACTTCCTTGCGGAAAATGGGCACAAGGTCTCCAAGAAGAAGTTGCAATTCTGCCAACCCCAGGTCACTTACTTAGGCCACCTTTTGTCCAAAGACAGAAGGAAACTCACTCCCAACCGGATCCAAACCATTCTCGAAATCCCTGTCCCTAAGACTCAGAAACAGGTTCGCTCCCTACTAGGCCTCACCTCCTTCTGCCGACAGTGGTTACCAAACTTTAGCCTCATTGTGAAACCGCTGCTTTCTCTGCTAGCTAAAGATATCCCCTTCCCACTCCCTTGGACCCCTGAGTGCCAAACCTCCTTCACGGAACTACGAGATGCCCTCTGTTCGGCCCCTGTCCTAGGTACCCCTGATTACACAAAGCCCTTCTCCCTTTACACTCACGAAAGGGAGGGGTGCGCTTTATCTGTCCTGACCCAGTCCATTGGCCCAAAGCAACGACCGTGCGCTTACTTCTCTGCCACTCTTGACCCTGTAGCCAGAGCCTTGCCTGCCTGCCTTCGAGCTGTAGCTGCCGCTGCTATCTCTATCCGACAGAGTGAGGGGATCGTACTCTCGAATCCCCTCACAGTACTGGTACCCCATGCAGTTGACACCCACCTGAACCAAACCAAGACGCAACACCTGACGAGTGCACGACTGACTGGATACGAGCTGACTTTGCTTGCGCCCCATATCACCCTGAAAAGATGCACCACACTGAACCCAGCAACTCTGTTACCCTTACCAGAGAACGATCCCAATGTGCCCCCTGTACATGACTGTGTGACTCTTACGGACGAACAGACTAGAAGTAGGGTTGACCTCAGAGACACGGCTTTTCCTGACCCTGACGGAGAGCTGTGGGTGGACGGTTCTTGAATCAAACTCCTCGATGGCACCACTTCAGCTGCCTATGCGGTCACCACGGCTCGAACTGTAGTCGAGACAGCCCGTATCACGCAACGATCTGCCCAGGCAGCGGAACTGATTGCCCTCACACGAGCCTGCATCCTAGCAGCAGGAACCACAGCGAGCATTTACACCGACAGCCAGTATGCCTTCGGGGTGGTTCACCATTTTGGGCTCCTTTGGAGGGAAAGGGGATTCTTGACCTCACACGGCACACCCATCCTGCATGGAGATCTAGTCTCCGCCTTGATCGAAGCTGTCCTTCTCCCCAAAAGGCTTGCGGTCATCAAATGCCAGGCACACAAGAAGGTGACAGACATTATTGGACAGGGAAATGCACTAGCCGACATCACTGCTCGAACGACAGCTGAAAATAGGACGACAACACGTATGTACGTGACCAGGTCACAAGCAGAAAAATGGACTGACGCTAGGGACACTATTAGAGACATTCAAATGGCTAGCACACAACACGAACTGACTGAATGGACACGGGTGGGATTAAAAGACGACGAAGGCTGCTGGCGGACAAAGGACACAAACAAATGGTTGCTACCTGACTCCTACCTGATCCCCATACTGACTATTGCACACTCCCCCGCCCACATAGGATCAGCCCCCATGATTGAACTTGTCTTCAGAGTTTGGCACAATGATAAAATCACAGACTCCGCCAAACGTCTGGTCCAAAAATGCTTGATATGTCTGCAACACAACCCCGGGAAAGGAACTGTAGTACCCCGGGGAGGGTTTGGGGTCCCAAATCACCCGTTTGAGGTCCTGCAGATGGACTATATTCAGCTAGACAGATGCCAAGGCCTGAAATACGTACTTGTTGTGGTGTGTGCATTTAGCAAGTGGGTGGAGGCATACCCAACCCGTGACAACACCGCCATGGCCACTGCAAAAGTACTATTAAAGGAATTCTTCCCTCGCTACGGCCTTTGTCGAATTTTATGGAGCGACAATGGCCCCCACTTCATAGCCGAAGTCATCCAGCTCATCATAAAGGGGCTGGGCATCAAGCAGAAGTTCCACGCAGTTTTCCACCTCCAGTCTGCTGGACTTGTCGAGCGACACAATGCCACACTAAAGCTTAAACTAGCCAAGATAGTAGCTACCACAGGACTGAAATGGCCAGACGCTCTCCCCCTGGCATTGCTATCGATGCGTTCCACCCCCACCAAGCACCACTTGACACCTTACGAGGTCGTTTTCGGCCGACCCATGAGCGTCTGGTCTGCACCAAAACCGACTTCCATTCATGACGTCCCAGGCGTCCTAATGTCTGATTATCTGTATAAATTGACTGAAACTCTGTCTGTTATTCATCAGCAGGTGCAGCAGGCCATCCCCGATGCTTCCAGGGGTCCGGGTCACGACATCCAACCGGGGGAATATGTTTTGATCCAGAATTTTCAGCGGGCGAAGAGTCTGGAACCCCGGTGGACGGGCCCCTGGCAAGTATTGCTCACCACCCGGACGGCTCTTCGTGTGGAGGGGAAACGGCAATGGCTGCACGCACACCACTGCAAGAGGATCTCCTCGACTTTGGCCACAACAGAAAGCATCGACAACCAAGAAGAGCTCCTGAACAAGGACCGACCGTCACTAACCTGCTATCCTGATACCGAAGCACTTGAACTTTCAAAATTCTCTGATCCCACTGTGCCATCCAGAGAAGGGTATTTCCTGCGTCGAAAGGCGGGAGCTTCGGCTAAGTAGACCACGGACTAAGTTAAATCTCAGAACGGTGACCTAAAACACCACCAAGGGTCACCTGGAGAGAAGCTAAACGAAGTCTGTGGTTCTGCCCGCTACCGAGCACCTTGAAGATGATGGAAGCGCCAAATAAGAAGATGATGGAAGCGCCAAATAAGAAGATGATGGAAGCAACAGGGAATACCCACTACAGAAACCCAAAAAACAGACAGACTCCACAGCTCAAAGACAATTGCACTTTTCATCACAATCCTTTTCTGCTTTCTCCTCATGACCACACTCTGGATTGTGGAAGAAAATGCACCTGCTCATGACACATTCCTGACCACTGCTCAGCCTACCACCATGAAGGAACATTATCTGATTTCGCTCTCTCCTCAACTCAGAGAGAGGCGAAAGGAGTTTTGGAATAACTCCTTTGTACAGTTGCTGCACCAGCACAATCTTGCCACCAACGCCACCAACTGCTGGATCTGTGGGTTGCTACCCCACGCCACTGGACACTCGATACCTTTCATCCCTTCACCCTTCTCAGTTCACGGCTCCTGCCTTGCTTGGCTGATCCTCCTGCAAGAAAGCTATAAAGACAATGCCACCTCCGGCAAAACCATGACACACTTCTATCATGGGGTCTGGCGAAACCAAACAAAGACACACTTCTGCCCGCAGACCTCCAACGACTCAATCCACATGGACATCCCTGCTAAAGAACGAATTGAAATGCAGGTGTTCAACAATCCAACCAGATCCACCTTCTCTTACCTGCGGAAACGAACGGCTGCCACTCTGACTGTGGCCCTGTCAGTCATCAACGTCACAGGCCACATGTGCATAGAAGGGCTTGGGACACAACTGGTAGACCGCAGCGCCTGCCGTTTCACCAGAACTTTGGACTCCACCGATCCACCTTCCTTTGTATCCTCTCCAAATATGTATTTCGTTTGTGGCACAAAGGCTTACACCTGGCTCCCCAAAGGCTGGGGGGGAACTTGTTTCATCTCCTTCATCCTTCCTCCGACGTATGTGGCTCCAGCGAATCATCACAGACAAAAACGAGCCAAGGACATTGAGCAAGCCGACTCAACAGGAGCACAGTTCCTCGATGCTATGAAGGGACTTGTTCCACTCTGGGGCCCGATGGCAAACAGCCGTGCCATCCGACATCTGACTCAGGCAGTTGAGACAACAATGAACATCACAGCTGGTATCCTTGCTAACAACACTGCCGAGCTTCAAGCGGTCCGTTTGGTGGCACTCCAGAACCGCCTTGTGCTAGATGTGGTTCTTGCGGACCGTGGTGGAGCATGCCGCATTTTTGGGTCCAGCTGCTGTACATACATACCGGACAATTCACCCTCAGTATATAAAGCCATCGAGCATCTCCACAGACTCTCGTCAGAAGTCCACCAGGAGCATGAAGAATGGTCACTTGGTGGATGGTTCTGGAGCACTGTTAAGAACTGGGGCTGGAGACTGTTTACCATTATCCTGATTCCCGTAGTAGCAATATGTGGTCTATGCTTAGGAATTCAATGCCTGCCACCTCTATGTTCATTATGTACAAATTGTATTTGCCCTAAGACTGTGGACTTTGGAAACGAACGCATGGGAGCATTATATGATGCCGAGGTTAGGAATTTGATGAAGATTGACATTGAGTAGGCAAGTTGGCTAGATATGTTGAAAAGGGAGGACTGTTAAAAGTTAGGCCGCAAACATCAACATTATCGGCGCCATCTTGCCCTTTTTTTGAGCCCATTCGTGCCCGTAAGCGGCAACCATTTTGAGCACCACGGCCTCCCTGCCCCTCCCTGATAGCCAGCGCGTCTCTCTCTCTCCTGACCTCGCAAAGCATCCCCCGCACGCTGACAGCCCCCGCTCTCACATGCCTTGGGTCATAAACCCCTCTACCACGCAGCTCTGCCTCGGAACCCCATCCTGTTCCCAGCGCGACACCTCCCTCCATTCCTTTCATGGTCCCGGATCCTTTGATAACACCCCCCTTCCCTTTGTGCCCGTTTGTCTCACTCGTTCCCAGGCCGCCACCTGGCCCTGCGGATACCGTTATTGCCCCCTTCCTCCTGTACAGTAGGAAGCCTCCCCCATCAAAGGATCCTTGAACTAATCAAAGCCCCCACCCCATGAGATCCGATCGACCTCCTACATTCCGGGAATCGGCGGAATGTCCAGCTGTGCGATACTCATCACCTGTTGTGATCAGGGTGAGGACTCTAACTGTAAATATGTGTGGGAACGGGCCTGAAGCGGGGATTCCGAGGATGTCCTTTCATACTTCAAAGCATTGCAAGAATGTGTGACATGTAATAAAGATCATAAACATGTGTATAAGAGGCCAGGCCTCAGAGATGCGGTTAGAGCACCTCGAGAAGATACCCTGTTGTCTGATTTGATGTGTTCTGCTCCGTCGGAATAAAACTTCTGTTTCCTGCCTTCCAGTCTCCAGCGCCTGCCTCTTTGTTTGGTAACTTGAGTGGGTATAGAGGCGGTTAACGCCGGGCAACTACGGAAAAGGTCTTCTGCCTGTACCTTTTTCTACAGCAGTTCACCGTCTGCTCCATAATTTGCAATTTTTTAAATCATAAATAAAGTTTGTTTGTAACTGAAATGAATCGATATACGTAGGGTAACACACCACGTCTGACAGTAAAAAATAATGAACTGCCCCCAACAGTTGTAAATTATTGTATAAGGCATTGAAAGATTGAATCATTTTGTCCAGACACAGTATACACCCCCAGTTTGTGGACCGGGAATGAATCAAAAACAATGTATATTTGTATATTTAAGTGTAGTTAAATGTAATTCAAACTGTGTGGTAAGATCTATTCCTGCTTTGTCATGGGAATGTTTAGTTTCTCTCCACTATCTCCTTTGGTGCAATAATATTCAAGGACAAAATTAATAATTGGTTGGACAGAGCACAATCGTCTTGTTACCGTAGGGTTTTTCAGCTCCCAAATTCAACTGCCCACGCACAAATTCGGAAAGAATTTTCATTGTCTTCCCAGAGGTAGATAATAAGTGCACGCTACATTAACTATTGTTTAAAAATTAAGCACGCTTGCCCCCACTCCTTAAAGAGCTGTCTATGGTTAGTCTTTAGCAACCACAAAACACCGTGGAACAAATATCTGACATCATGTCTAGAATCCCTCAAAGCAAAGGACATATGGTCATCCCCGTTGCCCATTGCGGCGAAAACAAAACTTCTATAACCAAACAAGCAAAAACTCTATCAAGCGACCACGACGAGCAACGGGTCGCCCAGCTCTTTCATGGCTGATGGGTTTCTAAATTATATAACCAGAAAATTCTTCCGTCATATCTGGCAGCTCCTATGAAAGTTCACATAAAACTTCAATTAATGCGATTCCGTTTCGGTTTAATCCCGCTGATGGCATACAAGTTTGGCCAGGGGTACAGAAAAGAGGCATAGTCTCAATGCCGCTTTTGCAAGCAGGAGGAGGAAAACCTTATCCACATACTGTGCATTTGCCAAAAACTCTGAGTCTAAAGAAACTTCTGGTTGCGTCCCATTTGGCTTCTTCTTAACATCAGGACCTGCCAGGAAGCACCAGACGCTTGCATGAGGGGAGACTTTCTGCAGTTGGCGGCTCATTTTGTTAAGTTTATTCTAGAAATTAATTCCCCTTATTTGTTTTCTGACCCAGCTTGAGTTTTTTCCATCTCCCGGTGACATTATTGCACGTCTGTTTCATTAATTTATAATTTCTCTGTTTTTAATTGTTTTGTGCATCTTTTTACCCTTAATACGTAACGGTCATCCTAGTGTGTGTACATTGTAATGATTTTAATTATTTGCGCAATAAAAAACTTTACTTACTTACTTACTTCTCTCTTCACAAAAAAGGGTGTTTACACCCAGGACTGAGTTCTCAGAGCAGTGGTTATTTCAAATGGATACTAAGACTTTAGAACAATTCTAAACATGGCGCATCCCTTTTTAACACCCAGAGGCAGATTTACTACTTCAGGCGCATCTCTGCGAACCATAAGGGATGCGCCAGAAGAGTTGCGACGCATCTTCCCCCCGTGCGCCACCACTGATGCGCCACATTTAGAATGCGGCGCACCGGGGCGCACGGATGGGCAGATGCGTGTCGCATCCCCCGTCGGAAAAAGCGGTGCATTGCTGGAGTTGCGTTGCAAGCGCGACACAGCTCCAGCAAGGCTCTGGGGTGCCCTATCCCTAACAAGCTGCGTCAATCCTTATGCCTGTTTCAAGCAGGCGCAGGGTTTTGACGCAGCATGGCACTAAAAGTGACTGACTGAAATCTAGTAGATTTCACTCGGCCACTTTTAGGAGGCGTTCCTGCGCCGAAACGCCCCCCGCGCGGGAACACCTACATGTGGCGCAGGGCTTTACAACGTGACGCATCTCCCAGTCCGATGTGTATGAACCAACTATGAATGCACGTCACTCCCTGCCTGGCTATTTCTTCATGGAGGAGGCGCTTCTAAGGGGCCTTTCGTGTGAACGGAGGGCGAAGCTGAAACAGGGAACAAGTTTACAAAATAGATATTGCATGCACAAGAAGGGTCTTATAGGCCTGTTTTATACGGAGTGTAACACGGCATTCGTTTTACACTCTCTCTGTTACTCTGGGTGTTAGAAAGGGCGATGCTAGTAAAGTTGCATCCGCGCTCCTCCAGCTTCCACACAAGACAAAACGATCATAATTCTTCTTCAGGCCTATGCAATTGTAGTGCTTCTGCAGCCCAGGTGTTTTTAAAATGTCAAAATAGGCAGATAATGGCACAGAACCTGTTGCATAATTTACCTTTTGTTTAATAATATGAGGTATGATTTTCCTTACCTTGCAGCATAATTTATCCACTGCGGCTGCATAATCGGGTCCTCCCTTGTCTTATAATACCATATCCTTAGGTTGACCCTTTCTTGTCTTTCCACACACACCCGCATGACGTCATGGCATTCTAACCCCCACAATGCCGCAGTGTGCCACAAGTGAGGCTGATCAACCCGAGAAGGGGTGCTTTTAGGAACTTAGCTTTCATTTTAGACCTGGAGGCTCCTGAGGCTTCCAAATCCAGCACCAGAAGGACCAGTAGCATCAAGGTGGTAAAGTCTTTTTTTAAATTCTTTTTTAATAATGAGACAGAGGGAAGAAAACAAAACGAGTAAAAAGGAATCTGAGAAACCGTATGTATTAACTGACTAACATATCCACCACTCAAATTTCTTTCATATTTCAATATACTAATTCACCACTAATCATTTATGGGTTCCAGAGTAGCGTGCTACTCGCCGAAAAAAGGCTTTAACACCTCATCAGGGGTACCAAGCGCTAGATAAATGCAAACTTTTTCCCTCTTCTATCCCTCTATCCTTCTGAATCCAAATAACTGACTAACCTATCCATCACTCAAATTACTTTCATATTTCTCTATACTAATTCACTACTAATCCTTTATGGGTTCTGAAGTAGCGTGCTACTCGCCAAAAAATCTCTTTGACGCCTCGTCTGTGGTAGTAAGCACTATATAAATGCAATTACAATACAATACAATTACAATGCTTCAGCAGTAATGCAGCAAGATGGTAAGTCTTGTTTTCAGGGTGAACATGTTAGCCGGCAGACCTCACAGCCGTTGAGATGATAGGATCAGGAATACCAGATCTGGAAAAAAGGACCGTCAAGCACTTGAGGTTGACGTCATATTTTCTTGTAAAATTGTCTAGCTAGGTGGACGTCAAGGCTATTGAGACAGTAAGCTTGGAAATACTGATGGAGAGGGGTTGGCCTTAAATGTCAAACCCTTGGTTCATTTAAGATCAAGCTAGCCAGGTGATGCCAAGGTCATTGAACATGCAGGCTCAAAAACACCAGTAGATCCAAGAAGAAACAGGACATGGATGCTCCAATGTTATTTTTTTGTGACCAGGCTTGCCAGGTGGATGTCAAGGCCCCAGAGACAGAGGGCTCAGAAATACCAGTGGATCTGAAACGATGGACCGACAGGTCTTGGATGTCACAGCCTTATAAAGGGAAGCGAGGTGGACATCAAGGCCAATTAATCCATGGGCTAAGAAACACCCTTAGATCCCAGAAGAGGACCAGTAGGCCATGGATGTTGAGGCCTGGTTTCCAGTTTCCAGCATGAGCAGGATCAGCGGGAGGACCTCAAGGCCATTGCGATGGGAGGTTCTGAACTACTGGTAGATCAGAAAGGAGCCAGTAGGCCCCAGGTGGCGACGCTTTGTGCCCATTGGTCGATCTAAGTCTATGAACATGTTGGGCCAGTGGTTCACGAAGGACCGGTTGCTCCAGGATGACAAAGAAACGCAGAATTTGAATGCATAATGGTGCCACTGAGGAAAGTTTGGTAAAGGGACAAGAAAGCGCAACAATCTTCGTTCCCATAAAACTGCCACTTTTTGAAGGTCCCTGTTACGCTCACTCTAGGTGCCGGTGTTGATCCGTCGAATTGTGTGAAATACTTCTAATTTTAATTCCTTTGACCTGCATTGAAGTATATCCATGTCAAAATCAATGCCATGTCTGGTCCTGTAATGTTTGTTGCCCGTACAGCGCCATGATGCCCGTCTGCGTTCACTAAACATTTAAATAAATGAAGAGAGACCGTAATGAACAGTACTTGTTGCTCTTGACCAAGGCTCTCCTCCATTATGCTCTGGTGAGTTGAGAAATGAGGCATCTTTCAGCAGCTGACCTCGGTGAGACAGCCCAGTGGGTTAACGCTCCCTTTGCAGAGACCTGGGTGTCATCAGTAGGACATAGGATACAGTCCCACTAAAAGAGATTACTGAGTTAAATGCTCCCACTGATGGACTCTGTGTCTTATCTGCTATTGACAAATCAAAATCTAAGTAAAATAGCTCAGTGGGTTAATGCACTCACTTCACAGACCTGTGTTCTGTCACAGGCTCACAGGTGAGGTAAATAAACCCAAACCTGCTCATCCTTTTATCCTTCCAATCAGTCCTTTAAATGAGCTCTGTCAGCTAATACCATTAGCAAAGTTGAATTGTTTTCACCGCATTCAAGAGCCTGCCCCGTAAAAGGGATGTTATATATTGCTTTCACCAAAGGGATGTATTACCTCTGAACGGCAGGGGCTTTGCCTCCTTATGTGATTCGTTTTATGGCTCACGTTATCAGCGCCATGTCGGGTCCATATTTCCATCCATGTGCAGATGGCCCTAGGGCCTCTCTCCCCTCAGAGTTGCTCATAGCTCCGTTTGCAGCGCTCCACTTTTTCTGTTTAATTGCATGCACAAACCCTGCCTGTTTGACCGACAGGCTCAGCAGGACGCCCAGCCCCGGTTGCCATGGCAGCAGCTGTAGCTTTTTCTTCTGACCTGGATATACACGTGGAACCAGCCGCTCTGGGTACCTTCCTCGTCGCCACTGTAATATAGCATGCCTGGCCCCATTGGCCCTTCTCTGTGATTCCTGGCCATTGTGCTCCAGGAACCCACGCGCGGCTGGAATGTCACGGGGCCTTCCATACCAGCAGGACTCTGGCATCACCGCCCTGCCAGGCTGCCACCCACTCCATCAACGTCATGAATATCTGAAGTTTCAGTCTGTGAGGGCCAAAAACAGACCGAGCCAGGGCACAGGGTGGGTCGCCTGCCCCAGTATGGCGGCACCGGTGGCTCCTTGCATCAGCAGGTGCCATTGTTACGAATGGGTCACGAGTGGTAAAGGCCTGCGATCCATGACCTTGTATGCCATACAGGAGGCAGACTCCACTAGGAGCTCACCCAGGGTTCATTAACAGCCCCCACAGTAGGTACATTGTAATAGGCACCACGGAGGCCTCTGTATATAACCATAGTATGCAGAATATGTTGCCTGGTACGTGTCAACAATTTAGGTATTTGCCTGCTTACTGTCAGTAGTATGTAAACATTCAGAAGCGTGGATAGTGGCCTTGTTATAAGATGTATTTTCTAGGTCTGGTCTAGAGACAACTTTAGCTGATATATATATATATATATATATATATATATATATATATATACATATATATATATATATATATATATATATATATATATATATATATATATGTGTGTCTCTAGGCCAGAGAGGTTTCTCTGCTTCTTTTTTACTTTTTTACATAATTTATGCATCACTCTATGCCTAAAAGGGTATTGTTTGGACTTATACTGGGTGCTCCCTTGTGTCTGGACAAAGCTAAACCTCTTTGAAGAGCTCTAATTAGAGCGAAACACTGTGCCAGGGGTTGCTTTTATTCATTTCAGGTTGACTTGGTTGGTATTTCACCAATTCAATGCTGTATTACTGTGCCTGGAGTAGAAAAATGGTTTTGCCATTTTACAGCTCGGCAAAGACAGCACTGTGCTCCCTCACCATACTCTACGACACACACCACTGCCATTCCAAGGAGAGGTGTCAGCAGAGAGGCCTGTCCCTCCCTAAACCCTACTACCCTTCATCCTAGTGAGAGGTCTCACCTATGAGGCCCGTTCCTCCCCACACTCTACACACCTGTCGTCCGAGCGAGAGGTGTCCGCAGAGAGGCCAGTCTTTCCCTACACCCTACTGTGCATGCCCTATCTAGTAAGAGAAAGCTGTGAATGAAGAGGGCAGTCCATCCCCATACTCTACACCACCACCCATCATCCAAGAGAGAGGTGTCAGCAGAGAGGCTAGTCCCTCCCCACACCCTACTATGCACACCTCTCCTCCAAGAGAGAGTTCTCAGTGGAAAACACATACTGTTATTCAATTGAGAGGTCTTCTAAGAGAGAGGTCTCATCAGAGAGGTCAGTCCCTCCCCACACTCTACACACCTGTCGTCAGAGAGAATGTCTGTCGCGTCACTCTCAGTGAAGGTTAAGCCATTGTTTTCCTCCATGGCTGGGGTATTCTCTCTCTGAGAGTGACGCGGCAGACATTCTCTCTGACCCGTCGTTCCAAGTGGATTTTAACATTTCCAGCACTATCGCACAGACCACTGATTGGGAGACCCTCACAGAGAAAAAACGAAACAGAATACGTACCATCCTTCATGGAACCATCCTGGCCCAATATCTCAGAACTAATACGGCCCCAAGGGGCCTCCTGGTGAGCAATGCACCCAGAATCTTCCTCGATGACCCCACGTTCAGGAAGGACTGGGCCCAGATTGCCTGGCACTGTACCAGGGACTGGATGCTACTCATACTTAAAACAGCTAAACGCCTCTCGGATGCCATAATGGTCGAAATTCAGGCCACTGAGAGCCATTTCAAAGCCACAATCACCTCATACAAAAAGAAGCTAGATGACCAAAACAGAGAGATTAATGAATACAAGGACTACCTGACCCAGGCCAAAATCAAAAAATTTGAAAAAGACTTAAAGAAGTTTAGTTATGCAAAGGTGTACCCGTACTCAGAAGAAAACTATACACCATCAACCAAAGACAGTAACATGTCCAACTCTTCAGGAGACGAAAGCTCTATCTCAAGTGACTCCAGCAGTGGATCACAGAAGCGAGGAGGAGGTGGAAGAGGACGAAGAGGACAACGTTGGCCCAAAACCTGGCAAGGAGGACAACAAAACCAATTCTACGGATTCCCACCCAACTTCGGTCATATGCAGCACCCCTATTACGGCTTCCCCACCATGTTCCCTCCGGGACCAATGCCGCTATTTGCGGGCCCCAACATGCCTTTTTTAGGACGGGGCAGGAGAGCACGGGGCCGCAGAAGACCAACACAACACACAGGTCCACTGGGCCGAAGAAGAGAACCCAGTTGTAGGAGAGTAGGGTCTGCAATCCTATGATCACCCAGATTTTTTGCTTTTGTTTCACTGGTTTACGACTTTCTCGGGCTGTGGGCCTGCCAATCAGACCCACAGCCTAGCTGTTCTCTCACTAAATTGATGTGTGTATCTTAGGTGCATTACCCAATTGGAACTGGGCCACCTAGTCAGACCCTGTAACTCAGGGCATCGGTGTACCCAGGGCCTACCAGAGGCGGAAGCAGCTATTATGCCACCCCTGGATGGCCATCTAAATCTGACACAACTGGCTGCGCGACAGCTGGGGCAACGTGGCGTACTCGCCCATTGTTGTAGGTATAGTATCCCTATATCTAACCCTAAAATGGACACCCGAGTTCCTATCAGTCACTCCTATGGCAGGCCTTAACAATCTTGAAGGCAGAGTGCATGGAATCGTGTGAATTGGGCTCTGGCACGAGCCGAGCCCGGTTGCAGCTTGCGGAACCAAGACCCAATGGCTGTTCCATGATAACGCATACCATATCGCTAACTTCGGTATTGCGTTATCAAGACATGTCGAGTAAGGTGTCATACGAATCGGGATGCTGACCCCTCACCAATGCTGGCGACGAGGTTAGCATTCCGCCCTTCTAGAGGGACACGACATGTGCGTAACTGTGAACCCCGGTTAAAGTTAACTGAAGCCTCAGCTCCACAAAATGGATGCTGCCACCACAGACATGAGTCTGACCTCCTGCTGCTGGGAGTCCTTCCAGCGAGGAGAGCTTGGACAAAGGGTTTCCTGTCCGGGGTGGTGTTCGCACCATCCCAGACAGGGTTTTGTGTATCCTGGGTAGGCAGGGCTTTACAAGAAGGTGACTGCGGAGTGGCACCCCGGTGCTCACTACGCATCTGCCGGCTAGAACCAGTTCCAGGGGCGCCCAGCCCCTGACCTGGGGAAAGTCTGGCAAGGGAGAGGGGTGTAACTACCCCCCTTCCTGGTCCCACCCCTAGGGCAGGACCTAGTCATGTACCCACCCCTTTCTTTAGGATAAAGGCAGGAGCGGGGACCCTTCCAAATTAGATCATCTTAGAATCAAGAATACTTTCTACGAAAGGAACTCTCGACTCTTCTCAAGATTCTCCCTTGTGGCTAAGGAGTAGTCACCCTGCATCCGCAGGCACCATCTAAGAACTCTGCGGTTTGCTGCAAGTCCTTCCTCAGGAATCCGACTGCTCAGCTCGACGAGAACAGGCTTCCCTGGCACCTCTGACCTCTACCCACATCGTCAGCTCAGCTGAGATCCGTGGGTGCGACGAGACCTCGAGGGACCGGCCATCATCAAAACCGGCACGCTTTCTTAAAACAGCACGACCGCCGAGGGATCCTCTGGTGAGTGCTCTGGGGTCCGAGAAGCCCCGACCCTGAGCGGCTCCAGCACCGAAGCTCAGCCTCCCTGCATCTCACGATCTGCGTGGGGCCCTTCTGCTTTCCGCCGCTCAGCACGTTGTCTGGTTACTAGCCGCTGGCTTGTGACCTTCTTGACGACACCCAACAACCAACGCTGCTCGTCTGGTTGCTCCAGACTGGCCTTTGCTCCCTTCTGCGAGAGGAGCACCCCGGACCCTCCTGGTCCACTCAAGACGCCATTTTAGGCTCACCACGTGGCCCTGAAATTTGCCAAGGCTTGTTGCCCCAATCCTGGGCCCAGCGACGCCGACAGCATCAACCTTCGTGGGACAGCTCGTACCTCCATCCTGGTCGCCGACAACGCCTCCTGGTCCGTGAGACTGCAGAGCCTAGCGTCGCCCACTCACCTAGTCGAGGTGACGATCAACCGGTGTCCTCCTGGTACCCGCTGACTACTGGGTAGTAGTACGAACTTGGTCCCCTCTGCTTTCAGGTGTCATCCATCTCTGGTCCAGGCTTGGATCTCTACGAACTATTTCCACTGGTCGCCGGCCAGCAACTCCTTCCTTCCGGCTCCTGGCTCGTCAGCGAAGACTCCCGACATCTGTAAAGACTTGTGCAGCCGCAGCCCTTGGGGCTAGGTAACTTCGGCATTTCGGTGCCCGCATAGCCTCCTTACTTAAGGGTCCCGAGTCCCTATCGCTTCCGACTTGCCTTATCGGGTCCGCCCGAGACCACTAAACTTTCCGTGCCCTCGGGCACTTGTATTGATTGTGCACTTGAAGTATTTTCCTAAGAGTTTCGTTGTGTGCTTAGTACCCTGTCCTCATAAAGAGTACAGGGCTGTTGTGATTCTAATAAATACACTGTTTATTTTCATAACACTTGTGTGGTGTCCTTTCACTTGGTGTTCAAGGGGTATGTGATGGTATAACAGCTGGCTTAACACGCCCTCTAGAGTTTAGCCCGAAGACTGCTCGTATCCACGCTACTAGGATAGCTGGTCTAAGGTTGACTTACAACCAATCACCATAAGGGTCGTTTGGACCGATGCATAGTGATCACTAGAATAGTGAGCACTGCATATCGGGCCAACTTCTCACATTGGTGAGCAGCGGTTGGGATTTGAGCTTGCTGTTGTTTTACCACGCGTATCCTAAGAATATCTTGTGAAAGATCACATAAGTACTCCAGGTACATATAACTTAGCTTAGAATACTCTGAGTTCTACTGAACCAGCTGTTGTAGCTCCTCAAGGCTTAGCACACCTTGGCTACAACTCTTAGCAAGGGATCAGTAGGTAAACATATAGTGTAGGTAGGTGCATCACTTACACCACACTAGAAGCAGCATGTCGGACAAAGGAGGAAACTCTGAGTCTCCCCTTGTGTCAGTCGACCTTCCACAGGTCACCTCCAGATATGCTGCACTTAGCTTCCAAGAGATGCGACAAATCTGTACATCTCGGAAGCTAAAACAGGGTGCAAACCCTACCATTCCGTTTCTGATTGGTCTCTTGGAGACTTATGATGCTAGGAGGGCGGGTAACACCGACCCTTCTCATCCAGAAGGGAATATGCCCCCCTCGAGGGAACCCGAGGTGACCCTGACCGTATCCATCTCCCCGCAGAAGGTGAAGAGGAGGACGAGGAACCAGAGACATCTGGGGAGGAGGCAGACAAAGGTCCAGTAGTGGTTAGCCAGCTAACTAGGGACAACTTAAGCCGGCATGAGAATGGTACTAGGAGACCCCTGGGGCCCCTCTCAGGCCAGCTTAACATTGGGAACGGACGAGTTAGGTCTCTGTCGAGAGGCTCTAACAGATCCGCTCGAACCAATGGCTCTCGAGGCTCTTCTCGTAGAGGGATGACATCCCCTCAGAGGAGAGTGTACGAAGCGAAGGAGCGGGAAGTCAATCTGCGGATCGAAAGGGAAGAACTTGCCCTGGCCAAAGAAAGACTCGCCTTTGCTAGAGAGCAAGAATTGAGTGGGACAAATCTCACTGGTGGCAGCATTCCCCCAGGGGAAAACAGGAGTTTAGACACTAGGCACCTGAGTAAGATAGTGCCCCCCTTTAAGCAAGGGGACGACATCCACAAATGGATTACTGCTTTGGAGCGGGCCTGCACTGTACAGTGCATCCCCCAGAGTCAGTGGGCAGCTATCTTGTGGCTCTCCTTTGAAGGTAAAGGTAGAGATAAGCTCCTCACTACTAGAGTCGAGGATGTTAACAATTACCAAGTCCTGAAGAACACACTGATTGATGGGTTCGGCCTAACCACTGAGCAGTACAGGTTGCTGTTCAGGGATACACAGAAAACTCAGTCTCAGGACTGGTCTGATTTCGTTGATTGTGCCACTAAGGCTTTGGAGGGCTGGTTGCTGGGCAGTAAGGTTACTGATTACACAGGATTGTATAATTTGATCATGCGAGAACAGATTTTAAACAATTGTCAGAACCAGTTGTTGCATCAGCACCTTGTCGACTCGGATCTGACCTCTCCCCAAGAATTGGGAAAGAAGGCAGACAGATGGGTCAGAACAAGGGTTAAGCAAAACCAGGGCCAGAACCAGGGTGGTCAGAAGAAAACAGACCAGAAGGGTAAAGATTCGAAAGGGGAACAAAATGACCAGAAGTCTTCGACAGGTCCCCAACAACCCAAAGAGGGGGGGGGGGGTCAGGCTTCCCAGAAAAAGAAGAATCAAGAAGGCCAATCGAAAAGGTGGTGCCAATACTGTAAAAGTAAAACTCACTGGTTTAGTGAGTGCACCAAGAAAGGAGGGCAGACTCCTGCTACTGCAGCCCCTAAGGCACCTGTGCCCCCTAGGACAGCCAGCAGTAGTAGTGCGCCTCCCAAGGGACTAGTTGGGTTAACCTTGGGTTCTGAGGGGTGTGACAACCTAGTTGGCACACTCACTCAGGCTGTCCTTGTCTGTACGGGGGATGTGGATATATCCCCTGATGTCAGTCCCAATACTTTGGGCAAATACCGACAGACGCCTTTGATCAATGGAAGAATGGCTCAGGCCTATAGGGACACTTGTGCCAGTGTCACGATGGTGACGCCTAACTTTGTGGACCCTGGACAGATCATGCCAGGTACAGATTTCCTGGTGACCAATGCCAGCAACGTCACTACCAGTCATAGCATGGCGATTGTTGCTTTCTCCTGGGGAGGGGTAAATGGCCAGAAAAAGGTTGTTGTTAGTTCAGACCTCCCAGTGGATTGTTTGTTGGGCAATGATTTGGAGTCATCGCAATGGTCAGAAGTGGAGCACCTGACTCACATGGAAATGTTAGGCTTGCCAGCACATGTGCTTGCTGTGACTAGGTCACAGGTCAGACGATGCCCCACTGAACAGGTGCTGGATCCTGGAACAACGGACCAGACACCTCCCAAGAAGAAGAGCAGTCGGGTTAAGGCAGCGCCTTCCCCCTTGCCCCAGGTCGAGGATCAGGTCTCAGAGGAGGCTGACCTCCAAGAATTGCGGGAAACTGAACCTAAAGAGCTCGAACTTGATCAAGTTGAGTTTCTGGGCTCAGGGGGACCCACACGAGAAGACCTGGGGAAGGACCAGTTAGACTGCCCTTCCCTTGAACCCCTCAGACAGCAGGCCACTGCTGAGGCTGCTGGGAACGCCACAGGTACCCACAAGGTATACTGGGAGGATGGACTCCTGTACACTGAGGCAAGAGACCCCAAGCCTGGCATGACCAGGAGGCTGGTTATCCCCTTGTCTCAGCGTGGTTTCCTTCTCACCTTGGCCCACGAGATTCCCTTAGCAGGACGCTTAGGCCAGACGAAGACGTGGGACAGGCTTGTCTCGCACTTTCACTGGCCTCACATGAACGAAGATACCAAGGAGTTTTGTCGCTCCTGCGTCACTTGCCAAGCCAGTGGTAAGTCAGGTGGCACGACAAAGGCCCCCCTTATACCAATGCCTGTGGTGGGGGTGCCCTTTGAACGAGTGGGGATTGACATTGTCGGTCCAATGGAACCCCCAACAGCATCAGGGCACAAGTTTATACTGGTGGTAGTGGATCATGCCACCAGGTATCCTGAAGCTATTCCCCTGAGGACCACTACAGCACCTGTTGTGGCAAGAGCCCTAGTTGGAGTGTTCTCCAGAGTGGGCTTCCCTAAGGAGGTTGTCTCTTACAGAGGTGCAAACTTCATGTCGAGCTACTTGACTGCTATGTGGAAGGAATGTGGTGTCAACTACAAGTTCACTACACCCTATCATCCACAAGGCAATGGGCTTGTTGAGCGGTTCAACAGGACCCTAAAAGGTATGATTCATGGACTACCTGAAAAGCTCCGGCGTAGATGGGACGTCCTGATTCCCTGCCTTTTATTCGCTTATAGAGAAGTCCCACAGAAGGGGGTTGGCTACAGCCCTTTTGAACTTTTGTACGGACATCCTGTAAGAGGACCCCTGTGTTTGGTGAAGGAAGGATGGGAGAGACCTCTCAAAAAGCCTGCAACCAACATAGTGGACTATGTGCTTGGCCTCCGCTCCCGGATGGCTGAGTACATGGAGAAGGCATCCGAAAACCTTAAGGCCAGCCAAGAACTCCAAAAAGCTTGGCATGACCAAAAGGCTGTCCTGACTGTTTACCAGCCTGGACAGAAGGTGTGGGTGTTGGAGCCAGTGGCCCCAGCAGCACTCAAAGACAAATGGTCTGGGCCCCACACAATCCTTGAGCAAAAGGGAGAGGTCACCTACCTGGTGGACCTTGGAACTCCCCGGAGCCCCCACAGGGTGCTTCATGTCAACAGGCTCAAGGCATATGTCGACAGGAAGGACATGAGCTTGCTCATGGCCATAGATGAGGGACAGGAGGAAGAGAGTGACCCTCTCCCAGACCTGCTCACTCAGAATCCTGACGATGGATCGGTAGACGGTGTTGTCTTTTGTGGCAGCCTCTCCGAGCATCAACAGGAGGATTGTAAACAAGTTCTTCAATCCTTCCGGCATATGTTCTCTCTAACACCCAGTCAGACCAATTGGTGCACCCATGAGGTTGACACTGGTGACAGCTTGCCCGTCAAGAGTAAAATCTACAGGCAGCTCGATCACGTTAGAGACTGCATCAAGACTGAAGTGCAGAAAATGTTGGAGTTGGGAGTCATTGAACCCTCGGATAGCCCTTGGGCTAGTCCCGTAGTTCTAGTGCCGAAACCTCACATCCCGGGCGGTAAGAAAGAGATGAGGTTCTGCGTAGACTACAGGGGTCTCAATACAGTCACTAAGACTGATGCCCACCCAATACCAAGGGCAGACGAGCAACTACTTAAGTACGTTTGACCTGACAGCTGGGTATTGGCAAATCAGGTTAGCTGAGGACGCCAAGCCTAAGACAGCATTTTCTACCCCGGGTGGGCATTATCAATTTGTGGTAATGCCCTTTGGTTTGAAAAATGCACCTGCCACCTTCCAACGGTTGGTGAATCACGTTCTCACCGGGCTGGATGACTTCTGTGCGGCGTATCTTGACGATATTGCTGTCTTTAGCTCCGCCTGGGAGGATCACCTGGTCCACCTGCGGAAAGTGTTAGAGGCTCTGCAAGCGGCAGGTCTCACTATCAAGGCTACCAAGTGCCAGATAGGGCAGACACAGGTTGTATACTTGGGCCACCTTGTCGGTGGAGGCCAAGTTCAACCTCTGGAGAGCAAAATACAGTCAATCAGGGACTGGGCTCCTCCAACCACCCAGACTCAGGTTCGAGCTTTCTTGGGCCTGACTGGTTACTACCGAAAGTTTGTCAGAAATTACGGATCGATTGTGACTCCGCTTAATGAACTGACGAGTAAGAAAATGCCAAAAAAGGTTCAGTGGACAGCGAGCTGTCAAAAAGCATTCGATGACCTAAAACAGGCCATGTGCACGGCACCTATCCTCAAGAGTCCAGACTACTCCAAACCATTCATTGTCCAAACAGATGCTTCTGAGTTGGGTGTGGGAGCTGTTCTATCTCAACTGAATTTTGATGGTAATGACCAGCCCATTGCTTTTATAAGCAGACGGCTGACCCCCAGAGAGAAAAATTGGTCAGCTATTGAGAGGGAGGCCTTTGCTGTGGTTTGGGCCCTGAAGAAACTGAGGCCATACTTGTTTGGCACTCATTTCAAGATTCAGACCGACCATAAGCCCCTCTTATGGCTAAATAAGATGAAGGGTGAAAACCCCAAACTGCTTAGGTGGTCCATTTCCCTACAGGGGATGGACTTCACAGTGGAGCATAGACCTGGCACTGATCATGGCAATGCAGATGGGGTCTCCAGGTATTTCCACTTAGAACAAGAAGACTCACCTGGTCAAGGTTAGTTTATTGTCCCAACGTTTGGGGGGGGGGCATGTAGGAGAGTAGGGTCTGCAATCCTATGATCACCCAGATTTTTTGCTTTTGTTTCACTGGTTTACGACTTTCTCGGGCTGTGGGCCTGCCAATCAGACCCACAGCCTAGCTGTTCTCTCACTAAATTGATGCGTGTACCTTAGGTGCATTACCCAATTGGAACTGGGCCACCTTGTCAGACCCTGTAACTCAGGGCATCGGTGTACCCAGGGCCTACCAGGGGCTGAAGCAGGTATTATGCCACCCCTGGATGGCCATCTAAATCTGACACAACTGGCTGCGTGACAGCTGGGGCAACGTGGCGTACTCGCCCGTTGCTGTAGGTACAGTATCCCTATATCTAACCCTAAAATGGACACCCGAGTTCCTATCAGTCACTCCTATGGCAGACCTTAACAATCCTGAAGGCAGAGTGCATGGAATCGTGTGAATTGGGCTCTGGCAAGAGCCGAGCCCGGTTGCAGCTTCCGGAACCAAGACCCAATGGCTGTTCCATGATAACGCATACCATATCGCTAACTTCGGTATCGCGTTATCAAGACATGTCGAGTAAGGTGTCATACGAATCGGGATGCTGACCCCTCACCAATGCTGGCGACGAGGTTAGCATTCCGCCCTTCTAGAGGGACACGACATGTGCGTAACTGTGAACCCCGGTTAAAGTTAACTGAAGCCTCAGCTCCACAAAATGGATGCTGCCACCACAGACACGAGTCTGACCTCCTGCTGCTGGGAGTCCTTCCAGCGAGGAGAGCTTGGACAAAGGGTTTCCTGTCCGGGGCGGTGTTCGCACCATCCCAGACAGGGTTTTGTGTATCCTGGGTAGGCAGGGCTTTACAAGAAGGTGACTGCGGAGTGGCACCCCGGTGCTCACTACGCATCTGCCGGCTAGAACCAGTTCCAGGGGCACCCAGCCCCTGACCTGGGGAAAGTCCGGCAAGGGAGAGGGGTGTAACTACCCCCCTTCCTGGTCCCACCCCTAGGGCAGGACCTAGTCATGTACCCACCCCTTTCTTTAGGATAAAGGCAGGAGCGGGGACCCTTCCAAATTAGATCATCTTTGAATCAAGAATACTTTCTACGAAAGGAACTCTCGACTCTTCTCAAGATTCTCCCTTGTGGCTAAGGAGTAGTCACCCTGCATCCGCAGGCACCATCTAAGAACTCTGCAGTTTGCTGCAAGTCCTTCCTCAGGAATCCGACTGCTCAGCTCGACGAGAACAGGCTTCCCTGGCACCTCTGACCTCTACCCACATCGTCAGCTCAGCTGAGATCCGTGGGTGCGACGAGACCTCGAGGGACCGGCCATCATCAAAACCGGCACGCTTTCTTAAAACAGCACGACCGCCGAGGGATCCTCTGGTGAGTGCTCTGGGGTCCGAGAAGCCCCGACCCTGAGCGGCTCCAGCACCGAAGCTCAGCCTCCCTGCATCTCACGATCTGCGTTGGGCCCTTCTGCTTTCCGCCGCTCAGCACGTTGTCTGGTTACTAGCCGCTGGCTTGTGACCTTCTTGACGACACCCGACAACCAACGCTGCTGGTCTGGTTGCTCCAGACTGGCCTTTGCTCCCTTCTGCGAGAGGAGCACCCCGGACCCTCCTGGTCCACTCAAGACGCCATTTTAGGCCCACCACGTGGCCCTGAAATTTGCCAAGGCTTGTTGCCCCAATCCTGGGCCCAGCGACGCCGACAGCATCAACCTTCGTGGGACAGCTCGCACCTCCATCATGGTCGCCGACAACGCCTCCTGGTCCGTGAGACTGCAGAGCCTAGCGTCGCCCACTCACATAGTCGAGGTGACGATCAACCGGTGTCCTCCTGGTACCCTCTGACTACTGGCTAGTAGTACGAACTTGGTCCCCTCTGCTTTCAGGTGTCATCCATCTCTGGTCCAGGCTTGGATCTCTACGAACTATTTCCACTGGTCGCCGGCCAGCAACTCCTTCCTTCCGGCTCCTGGCTCGTCAGCGAAGACTCCCGACGTCTGTAAAGACTTGTGCAGCCGGAGCCCTTGGGGCTAGGTAACTTCGGCATTTCGGTGCCCGCATAGCCTCCTTACTTAAGGGTCCCGAGTCCCTATCGCTTCCGACTTGCCTTATCGGGTCCGCCCGAGACCACTAAACTTTCCGTGCCCTCGGGCACTTGTATTGATTGTGCACTTGAAGTATTTTCCTAAGAGTTTCGTTGTGTGCTTAGTACCCTGTCCTCATAAAGAGTACAGGGCTGTTGTGATTCTAATAAATACACTGTTTATTTTCATAACACTTGTGTGGTGTCCTTTCACTTGGTGTTCAAGGGGTATGTGATGGTATAACAGCTGGCTTAACACGCCCTCTAGAGTTTAGCCCGAAGACTGCTCGTATCCACGCTACTAGGATAGCTGGTCTAAGGTTGACTTACAACCAATCACCATAAGGGTCGTTTGGACCGATGCATAGTGATCACTAGAATAGTGAGCACTGCATATCGGGCCAACTTCTCACATAGTCAGCGCGAACACGCGCCAAAAGGCAAAAGAAGCAACACCGGGACCGAGCAAATAAAGAACACAGCCTTCACTGGTTTTCAACCTAGCCAGTACACCATTATCTCTACAAGAGCAATCAGTCCTGGAAAAAGGACTGTCATTTGTGCCCACCACAAGACTGGATAAATTCAAACTCCACACCGAACTGGCACAATTTTTTAGAAAATTGAAGCTGAAGTCGTTCTTTGAGAGACCCACCCTAATACCACGGGCCTAAGGATCAAGTCAACCTTCGTCCCACCTCCCTCCACCGTCCCTGCTGAAATCACTACTTTTGAACAGGCAGTATACCATGACATCGAAAGTCTTCAACCGACCAACCACTTCAACAACTTGTCTTGGAATGATAGACAAACGATCCAACGCCTACAAAACAACCCCACATTGATCATAAAACCAGCAGACAAGGGGGGAGGCATCGTACTTCTTGACAAAACGGATTACGACACCGAATGCCGTAGACTCCTCAGTGACAACAGGAACTACCGCAGGCTGGATCATGATCCAACAGACCAATTACGCACCACCATCCTTGCACTCGTTAAGAGGGCAGCAGATGCGGAGCACATTTCCAAGCAAGAAGCTGAATACCTATGCCCTGAGCATACCAGGACACCGTACTTTTACACTGTACCAAAAGTACACAAAGGCACAATTCCACCACCTGGCAGACCCATTGTATCTGGCATAAACTCTCTACTAGAGCCACTATCTCGATACTGCGATTTCTTCCTGAATCCTTTGGTGCAATAAACACCCACATATATAAAGGACACCAAACACCTACTACAGGTTATAAACAACATGGATTTTGACCCGAATACCCAGCTATTGGTAGGGTTAGACGTGGAAAGCCTATACACCAGCCTTCCACAAGATGCCACCCTGAAGGTTCTCCACGACATCCTGGAAGAATCGCCCTGGCCTTACCACACCCCGAGAAGTTTCATACTGGCATGTGCTACACTGGCCCTCAAAGAAAATTATTTTGAATACGAGGGTACCTTCTACCTCCAGACAAACGGGACTTCGATGGGCAGTGTTTTCGCCCCGAGTGTGGCGGGACTATACGTGCACCACTTCGAAAGCACCCACATCTCTACAGAAACCAACCCGTTCAGTCATCATATCCTGAAATGGCATAGGTATATAGATGACATCCTGGTCATTTGGCAAGGCTCTCACAGTGACTTGGACAAATTCATGACTTGGCTCAACACCAGAGACCAATACCTGAAGTTCACTTGCACAGCTAGCAATCAACAACTACCCTTCCTAGACCTGGCGATCACAGCCAAAGATGGGACCCTCGTCACTACCACCTATTACAAACCGACTGCAAGAAACTCACTGCTCCTTTACACAAGTTTTCACCCCCGACCACTCAAAGAAAACTTGCCATTCGGACAGTTTCTCCGCATTCGGAGAAACTGCACCAACATCAGTGATTACAAATCACAATCAGCTGATCTAGCAACCAAATTGGAAAACCGTGGTTACCCCAAGGCCATCATTCGAAAAACAAACAAAAGAGCCAGAAATCAAAACCGTGACGCACTCCTTGAAACCATCCCAAAGGAGGACGAGGAACAACCAATAACCTGCGTCACCACCTATAATACAGCATCCAACGAGGTAGCCAAGATTATTAAAAAACACTGGAGAATAATCAATTCTGGGCAGAGAAACTGGGATGCTCCCAGATTTGCATATAAAAGGAATAACAATCTGAGGGACCAACTGGTAAGCACCCGACCTAGACTACCACCCAGACCTCAAGAAAATACGATTCTGAATGCTTGGGGCCTGCCGAAAGTCACAGGACACTATCCCTGCAACGACTGCAGTGTGTGCCATCTCACTACCCATACCAAGACCCTGAATCTGGAACCACACAAAATCTGGACTCAACGGAACCACACCAATTGTAATTCACGCAACGTGATATACATGCTCACGTGCACATGTGGCCTGCGATATTTGGGAATGACAACACGAAAAGTCAGAACCAGAATAACTGAACACCGGAGCACCATACGATGCAAGAAAAATATCAGCAGATTGCCCAACCATTTCATCACTCACTGCCATACGCCCAATGACTTCAGCTGGACAGTCATTGAACAGATCTCTGATAGCCCCATCAACAATGACAAAAAAACTCTTTAACAAGGAACAGCGATGGATATATCGCCTTTCCACTGCGATTGATGGTTTGAATGACGCCATCCCATGGAACGCATTGTCTACTGTATAATCGACAAGGCACACCCATCTGCCTGTCACTGTAATCCCCTGAGTAATAAGCCATTAGTTCTGAGTGCTGGGACTTGGCCCCCCCTATGAAACACCCACGGTACCACTATCTTGAAGCCCTGTTCCCATTGATAGAACTTCAATGTGTACCTTGTGCACAATAAGTGACCGACCAGTGTACTTATTCACAATACCCAGCCTGACAGAGGCACGTATGCCCCGTGCACATACCATGCCATTGCCCATATGCGTTTACTTCACCACTACCTGCGCAGGCGTAGCTACTACCGAGCCCGGCGAGTAAACCCAGGCTCAGGGAGCATGCGCACAGCTCTCTTGACTCACCTGAGCCGCATCATGACTCGGCAGTCCGAGTCTATCCTCCATTTCTATCACTATACAGGTACACGCCTTCAACCAACCAACCACAGTATAAAACTCAGCAGCACTGGCCACTTCTCACCAGTTCTGCGAAGAAGGCACTACAGGTCCACAGCAGGCTCTGGTCAGTAATCCTGTGAGTATGATCGAACAACCACCCCTACCATAGGTAAGCGCAGTCAATTTTCTCCCTACAGGTCTCCTAAATCTCAGTGGACACACCTTTTTCTTCCATATAGGATCAACCACTTTGCCTCTTCAATAACCTTGAAGAAATAATCCTTAAAACTAGCGTAAGAAAAACCTTCATGCTTTTCTTACCTTCTCACTACTTCCACTACTGTTGTGAATACCGCTGTTTTAACCACCCCACCTACGATGTTCTAGTGCGATTCTCACATTAATGGTACCACCAGTACCATTACACCCTAGCCGCTTATAGCCCGCACCCCCTCGCTATTAAGTCGGCTGTCATGAGTTCTCATGCATACCTTTTAAGTGACTCTTTTTTCTCTGTATGTTTTGTCCCTGACCTTATTTGTACAGGTGGTCTTGAGAAGGGAATTCCCCCCTCTCACACATAGATACACTTTAGGGCGTGTAGACACATAGTCTGTATCACACGTCCACTAGTTTTAATTACACACATTTTTTATTCGTCCTGAAGAAAGCCAGCATATCCATAAGGCACTGGCTGAAACATGTTGACCTACCAAGGAAGTGGGAGGTCGTAACTCGCCTCTAACGTCCCCCTGCCTTATTTTTAACCGCTGACGGAGGCCCAGGTATTAAAGTCTGTTCTACCTTCGGGTACTGGGACCCCCGCCAAGCCGTTTTAACTCACTTTCAAAACATTCTTCACCGCACACACAGTGATATACTTGCTCCGCTGTCACCAGGCGTCGTAGCACACCCGGGACACGTTAGGTGTCACTGGGTGGGCCCGATGATGAAGCATGCCACCAACTAGGTTGGTGGGTGAGGGCTTCATGAGCACACCTACCAGGTGCCACATCTTTCTGACAAAACAAAATTGAGTCACGAATACCTTTAAACTAGAATTCTGTTTAAACAAACCCCTTCCCCCTACTTCAGCTAGTCTCTTTTTGATTAAATTATAGCTTGGACATCATGCCATGTCATGCTATGCCATTGCCTTCCGGTCTAGGAAAGACATGGCTTGGTAATTCGGGCTGGACTGTTCCCATGAGGCACAGGGTCAGAGCTGATTTGCGTATAGCTAGTGTCTGACCTAGGGTGGTGTGGAGTGCAAAAAAACGATGGATTTAGGCCCATATCTTTGGACTGGGGTGAATGTATGACATTGTTCTGCATTCTGTCCATCAATTGTTGTTTTTGCATTTGTCACCCCGAGTGTGCTGGGTATGCTCAGACGTGATTCCCAGTTTCTCCACATCACTGGAGTCAGGCTATCCAGGCTGAGAAAGGCTGATAGCCAGACACCGGTCCTTGTATGCTTGTTTACGGTCTAGGAAAGACATGGCTTGGTAGTTCGGGCTGGACTGTTCCCATGAGGCACAGGGTCAGAGCTGATTTGCATATAGCCACTGTCTGACCTAGGGTGGTGTGGAGAGCAAAAAAGCGATGGATTTAGGCCCAGATCTCTGTACTGGGGTGAATGTAAGACATTGTTCTGCATTCTGTCCATCAACTGTGTTTTTTGCAATTGCCTTGTCGTCGGTCACAAATTCCCGCCCTGGGTATGACTAACTGTGAATGGTAGGATTACACAGTCTGTGTTCAGGCAGTGAAGCGGGCGCCTTTTGAAAGGAGAACCTCAAATGTTTGTTAAAGATGGCCGCCTTCTGTATCTGCTGTCAGCCTCTTGGGTTACCCGCACACCAGGTGGCCTGTCCTGCACCGCCATGAGCAGCATTCGGTTACAGGCTAGTGAATAATTGAACGCGTGCCTGTAAATAAGGCAGGTGACGGCCAGCCTCTTACCTGTGCTTCTGAAACGCGATACGTTGAATGAAGGATTAACTTTCAGTCGCCACTCAGCCCTGGTCATCATTCAATTACCACCGTGCTCCTAATACAAGCCTTCATTTCTTCAAAATAGTGGTAATAGCTACAATGGAGGTAAGGCTGATATCAAATCAAAACACGACCTTCGAACCATCTTTGTATGGGTAGTTGTAGAGTGCAAACCTAGCTGGAGAGCATCGAAGATCATGGATTCCTATGTGATTTTAGAGTTTTTCTGTTTGTTTCTCTTCCATGAGTGACTTTACAACTTGTACATGTGCAATTTTTTCCTGTTTTTATCTCTTCCTTGAGTGACTTTACAACTTGTACATTTGTCATTTTTTATTTTTTTCTATTTGTATCTCTCATTCAACTCATGAAATCCAAAGTCCTTATGTAACACAACTGGTTCTTTTGTAAAGCGCTCGGATACTTTCGGGTAATGTTCGCGCTATATAAACCGCATTATATAAAAAATATTAAAAAATGCAGGTGGGCAAACGCCCAGGGAAGCCATGCAAAGTTTCTTCACTTAAGGCGGAAAACCAGGCAAACAGCGTTTCAGTCGTTCACCGATGTAATGCCATCTTGAGAGGGCTCTTAAAGTCCCTTCTGAACTCCAAGGGGATGATGGGATTATTTTTCATATTAAAGGTTTTGCATTTATATCGACCTTAACATGTAACCACACAAATGAATTCATTGTGTATTCTTCACGTTTATTTTGACCATCCCTAATTTTGGCTGGTGTTTACAATGGCCAACATCTGGTTGCCATCTTGTTTCGTGTCACGTGTAGACTTTCATTTGTAGGAGTGCTGAGCACTTTATTAACAAACGCAATGTGTCCTTGTTTTCTTTCTCAGGTGAAATGTTTTTGTTGGCATGATAACTGCAGGATGTTTTAATGGGCTGCTACAGTCCCCCTGCAGAGCACAGGCTGCTCCGAGGTGTATCGTTTGTTGCAGATAACGTACGTTTGAAGGTTGCTTAGAGAAGCTTCATTGGGTAGGAGCCTGACTGTATTAGCATGCTTTCACCTGATTGGAGCATTCGATGGGAACCATATGTAGGTGTAGCAAATGTTAGAATTGTGTCATTTGAGCTAGTGGAATGTTGACAAGAATTCAGAATTTTTGAGAAACTTTCCTTTGACTGAGCAGAGTAGGCTGCTATGTTAATTTGCCTTCTTACTTAAATGATTTTGATTGATTTAAATTTCATAACTACTAAATGCATGTTGATTGACACCAATTAGATGATTTTAAATTTGTAAAACCTTTATGATTTGAAATCTTAACCACTCTCCGTTCTCCTTGCACAGCCATACATGTATTACTTTGGTGGTTAGCCTCAATGGTGGATTTCGATTCATTGGATGGTGCTTGATGAGACCTTCATTTGCACGAAAAAAGGCCCCACAATGTTCCTGCAGTTGTGATGTTAACAGGATGCTGTTGCAGATCCCGGAAGCAGAGTTGACAAATGCGGTGTACAGACAAAATATCGACTCCAAAATATCGACTGGACATAATATCGAGTTTTAAATATAGACTGGACAAAATATCGACTGGACATAATATCGACTACAAAAATATCGTTTTTCAGGTAAGTGAAGTAATATCGACTGTATAAAATATAGATAGCAAAAATATCGAATTTTTAATAATATATAATATTTTATAGTGTATTTTTATGTAATAATATGTGTGAATAGTGTGTATTAATGTTATAAAATATTTTATTAAATGAATTTTGTTTTTATAATAATTGCGTAATGTAATTCTGTAGCGGGTTGTGGGTTTATAGGGGAATAGGGTGGGAAGTAATTTAATAATAATTAATTAATTAATATATGTTTGTTAATATTTTTAATTAATAATTAATTGATAATTAATTAATATTAATTAGTTAATTAATTAATATAATTTTGAACATATTTTGTATTAGTATTAATTGTTAATTAATTAATTGTAATTAGTTAATTACATTAATTAGAGTAAATTTTTAATATATATAATTTTGTGTTATTTTTAAGTAATTAATTTGGAAAAAATAATATTAATTATTAAAATAATTACAGCTAATGTTCTAATATTATTATTATTATTATTATTATTATTGGGACATTTATAGAGCGCTGTGATTACGCACACCGGCGTGTCCACGCGCTGAAAGTGGGAGAGGCAGAAAGCAGGGGCCACAAGCAAACTGCACGGGCCGTTATTTAGTATAAAGAAATGTTTTTAGTTTCGCTCGGAAGCTAGCCTCCTCTGGATCCAGGCGCAAGTCCGCTGGCAGTTTATTCCAGTTAGTGGCCGCTAGGCATCTGAAGGACCTGCCTCCCATGCGGGCCTTCTTAATTCTTGGAATCTTCAGTAAGCCGCCCCCTGTGGATCTAAGCGCACGTGCTGGTTTGTACACTTCGATCAGTTTAGTCAGCGGGTCGGGTGCCCTGCCATTCAAGATGCGATGACAGGTGCAGAGGGCTTTATACTCCACTCTTCTCCTCACAGGGAGCCAGTGTAGCTGCTGGAGGGCCGCCTTAGAAGGCGCCCTCTTAGGCAGTCTGAGAATCAGACGCGCTGCCGCATTCTGCAGCACTTGCAGGCGCGCCATGCTTTTTTCCGGAGCCCCCAGGTACAGCAGGTTCCCATAGTCCGACCTAGCTGTCACCAGGGCATGGACCAGGGTTTGACGGGCTTCAATCGGGAGTAAGTCCAGGACTTTCCTCAGCTTCTTCAGAATCCCGAAGCAGACTCCCACCACCCGATTAATCTGGGGGCCGAAAGTAAGACCCGCGTCAAACCACACCCCCAGATTGCGTGCCTCTTGGCAGGGGGTTGGGGTAGGTCCAAGGCAGGAAGGCCACCACGCCGACGACCAGGCAGACTGGGCTCTCCCCACCACCAGCACCTCTGTCTTGCTGCCGTTCAGCTTCAAACAATTGATGGCCATCCATTCGGCAAGATCTTTCATGCACGACCGGAAGCCATCGGCAGCAAGACAGGGCGCATGCGATAGGGAGATCACCAGCTGCGTGTTGTCGGCGTAAGAGACCAGTTGGAGGCCATGGCTCTCCACAATCGAGGCAACAGGCGCGACATACATATTAAAGAGGGTTGGGCTCAATGACGAGCCCTGCGGCACGCCTTGGCCCAAAGACACCCCCCTCGAATAGCAGTCTCCCTGCCTGACTCGGAAACTTCTCCCATTGAGAAAGTCTTGGATCCATCTCAGCGCGGTGCCAGAGATGCCACCTCTGTTCAGACACTGTAGCAGGATGTTATGTGCTACAGTGTCGAACGCCGCGCTGAGGTCCAGCAGGATCAAAGCCATAGTTTGGCCTGCATCCACGCCCTCTCTCAGATGTTCCGTAGCCATGAGAAGGGCGGACTCGGTTGAATGTCGTGGTCTAAAGCCAAACTGCGTCGCATGGAGCAGCCCCCTTTCTTCCACGTGCTTCATAATTTGGGTATTGACCACCTTTTCCGCCACTTTTGACAGAAAAGGCAGGAGGGAGATGGGCCTCAGATTTTCCAATACCTCGAAGCCTAAGTGGGGTTTCTTCCGGAGCGGGAGCACCACCGCCTGTTTCCACCCCTCCGGCAGCTTTCCCGAACCGAAAGAGACGTCGAGGATGTGCCTTATATAAGGCTCCAAGACTTCCAGGCTGTCTACCAAGCGTTTTGGCGACACCGGATCCCACGGGGACCCTGATGTAACAGAGCGGCACACCGCTATTAATTCCTCAGGAAAATGTTATTGTTAATTAATAATTAATTGGTAATTAAATAATATTGATACATTTTGGGTAAAGGAGCATTTTTAGGGTTCTGGGTCAGTTTTCAGTTTTAGGGTAAAGGGGTATTTTTGGGGTTCAGGGTCAGTTTTCACTTTTTAGGTAAAGGGGCATTTTTAGGGTTCAGGGTCAGTTTTCAGTTTTAGGGTAAAGGGGTATTTTTAGGGTTCAGGGTCAGTTTTCAGTTCATGGGTAAAGGGGTATTTTTAGGGTTCAGGGTCAGTTTTCAGTTCATGGGTAAAGGGCTATATTTAGGGTTCAGGGTCAGTTTTCAGTTCTTGGGTAAAGAGGTATTTTTAGGGTCAGTTTTCAGTTTTTGGGTAAAGGGGCATTTTTAGGGTTCAGGGTCAGTTTTCAGTTTTTGGGTAAAGGGGTATTTTTAGGGTTCAGGGTCAGTTTTGGGTTTTTGGGTAAAGGGGTATTTTTAGGGTTCAGGGTCAACAAATAAGATTATAAAAAATTATTTTTATTATTTTCATTTATTATTTAATTATTATAATTTAATTTAAGTAGTTTTAAGTATATTTTAGTAATAAAAATTTAATATTAATTTAACACTGTTTTTAATAAAGTCGATATTTTTTACATCTATATTATTGTTAACGATATTTTGTACTCGATATTTTTGTACTTACCTGTTTGTAGATACAAACTCGATATTTTGACTGTCGATATTTTGTCCACGATATTTTGGCAAGTCGATATTTTGTCCCTCGATATCATTTCAGTGATCCGGAGACATGCCTGCCTCATGGCTATCTCCATCTTGGCTTCTAGTCTGATGATGTCACGGCTTCTGGGGTGGGGCTGTGCTCCTTTGGTGGGTTTTATTATCACAGCCAGAAATCTCTTTTGCAGCATCAGTTCTATTCCCAGACACAAACACCTTGTTTACTCCCTCTCACATTATGAAGCATAACAACAAATATTGCTAGCATGGAATAATCACAACGCCTACGTGCTAACACAATCTCTAAAGCACAAAGCAACCTTTAAAAAAACTTTATTTACCATTTTAGCACAAAGCACCTTTGACTTTGCATGCTCTGGGAATGCACTTGTCTATTTCTCTCCCTCACCATGGATGCCAATACACCAATACTGAACGCCCTCTGATCCTCTGTTAACGTCACAGGTTTGAACCCTTGCCCCACCCTGGCCGCCTCGTAACAATGAATGGGGTGCCTGTGGAACACCAATGAGTGGAAGGAAGGCAAGAAAGTAAACTTGGCCCCTCCCACCATGGTCTCGCTGCTGACATCATGACCAATGAGACCAGGGTTAACAAAGGCAGTGCCACTCAGGCGCACCCGATGACAAGCAATGGCATCAGAAATACACTCAGTGACACATGGCACTATCAGGACATATCCCCCAAAACCTCTCAGATCTTGGAAACCACTTTTCTTATCGTCCAAGTCAGGGATGGAGATTGGTGACTTGGGACCTGCTGAGGGTTTCTCTTTATCTCTTTACCCTTAATATTCACATGAAGGTGCTTCATCCATCCTTCAAGGTTTCTTAAGACTAGCTGGATGAACATCCATTGTGACCGGCTAAAGTTAATGGCACCAACATTTAGGGGAACTTAACGAATATATATATTTTATCTTTGACATGAACATAATAAACGTCTTTATTTGCATCATCTACAGAGTCTGTGCCCGTGTTTGACCTGGCGTGGTGTTGCCTTGGGGATATGGATATATATGGATATATATATATATATATACTTTAAATGCACAAAGTCACTTTATTTCCCCAGCATGTTTAAGCTAATGACAATTAACAGCTATTGCGAAGGTTGAGATGGCATTTATCCTGCATTTTATTTTTCACAAGCTGGCACATTGATCATTGTACTCTGATGCATGCTGGGTTTTGCATTTCTTTTACTACTGGGGCGCCTCAGAGCCTGCTTTTAAAGTTACGTGGTTACTTTGATTTAGTAACTGACCTCACCTGTGACCAAGGCTCGCATCGGAGCTGAAACGCGTAAGGAAGGAGGACTTTTGATTAAATGCATATTGCCACCTTGAATGTTTTCATCAAACACAGGAAACTGGGGGGGTGGGGGGTGTGTGTGTGTGTGTGTGTGTGTGTGTGTGTGTGTGTGTGTGTGTGTGTGTGTGTGTGTGTGTGTGTGTGTGTGTGTGTGTGTGTGTGTGTGTACAGGGATATTTTTAGGGTTCAGGGCTAGGCTTGGGTTCTGGGGTACAGGGGTATTTTTAGGGATTAGGGCTAGGTTTGGGGTTTGGGGTACAGGGGTATTTTAGGGTTCAGGTGTAGGTTTGGGGTTTGGGGTACAGTTGTATTTTAGGGTTCAGGGCTAGGTTTGGGGTACAGGGTTATTTTAGGGTTCAGTGGTAGGTTTGGGTTTTGGGGTTCAGTGGTATTTTTAGGGTTCAGGGCTAGGTTTGGGTTTTGGGGTACAGGGGTATTTTTAGGGTTCAAGGCTAGGTTTGGGTTTTGGGGTACAGGGGTATTTTTAGGGTTTAGAAATAGGTTTGGGTTTTGGGGTACAGTGGTATTTTTAGGGTTCAGGGCTAGGTTTGGGTTTTGGGATACAGGGGTATTTTTAGGGTTATGGGGTAGGTTTGGGTTTTGAGGTACAGGGGTATTTATAGGGTTCAGTGCTAGGTTTGGGGTACAGGGGTATTTTTAGGGTTCAGGGATAGGTTTGGGTTTTGGGGTACAGGGTACAGGGTATATTATAAGAGGTTAAGGTTAAGATGGGTTAGTGTTTAAGGGTGTTGCGGTATTTTAAGGAGTAAGGGTGGGTTATGATTATGTGGTGCAGGGGTATTTAAAGGGAGCAGGGTAGGATTAGCACACAATATGAGACATGGCATGAAGGGCAGAACTTACCACACACCCCCAGCGTTTGTCACACCCCCAGAAGACGCCCACAGCACAACGCAGACACGCCCACAAGGGACTACTTTGCTGGCACGGTTCTTTTACCTTTTAAATGTATATGGTGGGTGTCTGCATAGCCTATGTCCTTCTGCTGCAACTGCCCTTTCCAACGCTGTATTGGGTGTTGTGATTGGTGCTGTGGTTCCTGAGATTACCCGCCTCAAAGGTTTGGGCTCTCTCTTTATTATATTAGTATGGATGACAAAACGGTGAGGCCCCCCAGGGTGCGGTCTCTGGGTCCCAAAATGGGACCAGGGAAGAGGGGACAGGCAACCCCAGTCCCCCCTCCCCACCACCCCCCAAAAAAAGGCCAGCAACTCAAGAGACCCGCTCCTTTCTCCACTACTCTGCAAATGTGCCTCGTGGCATGCTCCTGGTTGGGGGATGAAGTCCTTTTTACTGCTGAGGGACCTTGGGGGCTAGCAAGACCTTCTGTTACCTCCAGTAAGCTCCACCCAGTGGGATGGCTGAGAGATGGTTGGAGGCCATGCCCCCTTTCTCCACCACTCTCCAAAAGCACCTCTCAGCGCACTGCTCGGAGGGAGATGAGGCCCCCCTGCCTCCTGAGGACCTCAAGGCAAAAAGTGGACTTCTTACCCCAACGAGTAGTGCACCAGGAGGTGCATTTGCAAAGTGGTGGAGAAAGGGGGCATGGCCTCTCATGACCTCTAAGCAATCTACCTATGTGGATCTTACTGGAGGTAACAGGAGGGCAAATTGGCCCCCAAGGCTCCCTCAAGAGCCAAGGGGACTTCATCACAAAACTATTAGTTCGTCATGAGGTGCATTTGCAAAGTGGTAGAGAGAGGCCACCGAAAACCTCTGAGCAAACCCACTGTGTCGGAGTAGCTGGAGTTAAAAGGAGGGGTAGTTGGCCCCCAAAGACCCTCAATAGCCAAAGGGGGGGTGGGTGTGGGTGTGGGTGGGTGGGTGGGTGGGTGTGTGTGTGTGTGTGTGTGTGTGTGTGTGTGTGTGTGTGTGTGTGTGTCTGTCTGTCTGTCTGTGTGTGTCTGTGTGTCTGTGTGTGTCTGTGTGTGTGTGTGTGTCTGTGTGTCTGTGTGTGTGTCTCTGTGTGTGTCTGTGTGTGCGTGCGTGTGTGGAAATTTACTGAAAATACTAATGGCTAAAGTAATGTTCTAGTTAGGTGGGTTTGCCAGAGATAACAATAACATTTTGAACACAAATAAAATCTGTGACTTGGGTCCCTGCCATGCACTGCTAATGACCTCATATTACATCACTCAGGACATGTAATATGACATCACTTGGGCCTAGCATTAGAGCTCTGAATGTAAATACAAAATAGCACACAAGAATATGAGGCATCATTAATGCCATCAGAGAAACAGCTCCCTTAGGTGTAGAAAGCAATGGCTATGTGCCACATTGACTCTATACCATAAACTTCACGGATTGTGTAGTTCACATCAACAATAATCCACTGATATATGGGAAACATTCATTGCATACGGTGTTCAATCTGAATTCATCTGTTCAGAGAAAGCAAAGTTCATAAAAAGACTGAACGTCTGTTCCAAAAGGAATGCCCTCTTACGGACAGCTTTTATCTGTATGTGACCCCTGACAGTCCCTGAACCTACACTGAGAAATGAAGTCGATATAAGTAGAGAAGTGGGTCCAGTAAACAGTATTGACTATATGTTGAGAGTTAACCCTGTACTAGTCTCTTTGCAGACAGTGACACTTTCATGAGAAATACACTAAAGAGTATTAAAAAGTATCAACTAAGAATAATGTAAGCTCTATGCACTTGGCAAAAAAGACAATATTCACTTAAAATAAGCAATACCTGAAGGTGCTGTAGATGAAACTGCCTGCAGCCTTCATAATGTGGTGAAAACTTTACAGAGAGTCCATCTTCTGAATCAAAACAAGTGCATTGTACATAGCTCAATGGCTGTTGCACACAGTATTCTATGTTACTTCAAAACTGTCATGCTGAGACGATTCTGACCAATACTTAGCATCTAGTACATAGGATCTTTGCCCTGCTGGAAACGTTTTCTGCAGTACCAAAAAAACTTGCATGGAACACAATGAACATAAATCGTCATTTGTCACCTACACACAGTTACTCTTCAATACAAAGATCTATGACGTATTCAATACCTCTATACACCTACGATACATTAGAAGCACATGCGTTTTGTAAAGTTACACCCATTAGCTGGACACAAGTTGCAAAAATTTGGTAGAAAAGAGATTTGGTAGTTACTCGCCATTATGGAACCATAAAAACTAGGTAAACACAAGGAGATGCTGAACGGAGCGCTGATACTTTTCAGACACTCACCCCCAGTCACGGATCTGGGTTGAATCCATCATCATTCTTTAGCTCACTTCGCCACCCCAGTTCAGACCCGGCTATATGCAAATCAGTCTTGACCCTGTGCCTCATGGGAACAGTCCAGCCCGAACTGCCAAGCCAGCTGTTCCCTGAAAAGGAAACAAGCACACATTTGATGATGTCATCAATGATGTCATAATTTTGGTCATAGTACATCATGAATGATGTAATATGTGAGGTCATAAGCAGTGCATAGTTGAGGCGCAAGTTATAATTAACTCCAACTAGATAAAGTGAATTTGTTTTGTTGAAAACGCTAATGTTGTGACTGACAAATTCACCAAACTATAACATTACTTTAACCTTTGTTTTTTCAGTGAATTTCTATGTAATTAAAGTATTATTTTATTACCATATGTAAACCCAATGCTATGCCAGAAGGGCGGTCGGCCACGGGGCTTATGTTTTTCTAAAGTGAAGAGGGGTCACGTGGACCCCTCCTCCTGAGCCTAATTAAGCCCATTAGGCCCTGGGAACCCTAGGGCAGTGTTTCCCAAACTGTGGTCCGCGGACCCCCAGGGGTCCGAGAAACATTCCCAGGGGGTCCGCAGGCAGCAGTTTAAAAAGCACAGCAAAGTTTCTTGTATAATTAGCAGCTTTCGAGCAACAATAAAAGTGTCAAGATAATGCCAGTGATTAATGTACCTGCTGGAGAGAGGAGAGTTTTATTCAGAGGCCGCTTTGACTTAACTAATGTAGTACAGAGGGTTAATGTGCCTACTGCAAAGAACGTGTAACATGCATTTTAAAAAGCAATATTTTATGTGCATAGGTCTGTGGTTACTGCTTTTGTCACAGAGATTCTTTTGTTACTGTGCACTTCATAAGTGACAATCGTAATCAAGCAGAGGGACCTTTAGACTGTCATCAAAGAGCTGCTTGCAAACTGCATGGTACCAGTTAGTAACGTATGCTTTTTCCCAGTCATTCATTATCCTGATGCTGCTAAAAATATGTATTTGGGTGGAAATACATTTTTAATATTAAAGTCAGTGCTAGCCCCTGTGTTATGTTCTGAATCCTGAGTTTGTGCTTTTCCAGACCAAGCACTCTGAAAATATCTACCAGTATAAATGACATTTGAATTCTGCACCATGTAGTCCCTTTTACCTTATGTAACATTTTCTATACACTGATTTACATGTATGATTCATTGTCTCTATATATGTGTGATGTAAAGTGCTCTGACATCCTACAATGGTATGAGAGATGCTATAAAACAAATGAAATACTTGTGACAGAGGGGTTATTCCTTCAATATAAAATACTAAGGGCAAGATGTACAACACGTTTTTATATGTGCAAACGGGTTCGCAAACCCGTTGGCGCATGCAAAAATCTAGTGGGCCATGTACATAGCCTATTTCGCGAGTCACAATTGTTTTGCGACTCGCAAAATAGGTTTTGTAACTTGCTATTTGGAAGGGGCATTTCCTTCCAAATAGCAAGTCTCAAAACCATGTATAAATGTTTTGCGACTGCAATTGCGGTCGCAAAATACTCGCAATTACCACCTACTTCAAGTAGACAGTAATGCATTCGCAAATGGGAGGGACCCATCTCCTTTGCAAATGCATGCAAAATTATTTTTAAGGGCAGGCAGTGGTCCCAGGGACCACTGCCTGCCCTTAAAAAATTAAACGAAAACGTTTAATTTTCTTTTTTTTTTTAAATGCATGGAAAACGGGATGCATTTTCTTTTTAAACTGCTTTATTTAAAAGCAGTCCCAGACATGGTGGTCTGCTGAGCCCAGCAGGCCACCATCCCTGGGAGGGCTGGCATTTCCAATTGGCATGCAAATTGCGAGAGGCTCATTAATATTAATGAGCCACACAATTTACGACCCCATTGGGAATCCCAAACAGTGTTAAACACACTGTTGTACATTTCATTTAGTGACTCGCAATTTGCTACTCACAATGGGTCGCCAATTGAGAGGCGCTAAATGAAATTGTCGTACATCTGGCCCCAAAATCCTTAGTACTTTGAGTATTTGTTTTGTGTTGTGGTAAATAAAGTATTACCCTGTCATAATTTCTATAAATAAACAAAGGGTCATGCATATAATGAGAGGCAGAGTCCATGATGTCCGATTCAAAAGGGCTTTATTTCAATAACTCGAGTTAGGGGAGAATCGGTTCCATCACCACTAAGGTTCAGGAAGGGTCTTCTAAACTTTATTCACAGAGTACAATATTTATACATTCAATTTCGTACATAGGGAGGAGCGCTCCAGGCAGAGCAAGAGAAAGAGAGATAAGAACATGTGGGCGTGCATGAGGGCGTACATGTGGGCGTTCACTTGAGGAGTCATAGGTGAGTCATAGGTGGGTGGATACATGGAGGGGGGTTGCATGGCCAGCTGGAACTTTGCCCTACTTGTGTGCGCAACTTGATCATGACGTGCAACTGACGTGTAACTGGGGGGAGCTGACTGTCGGTCTGGTAGGGAGGCCTTCAGTGTCAGGGCGACCAGCACGTCTGGTATTATCTGATATCTTAAGTCCGGGGATGTATTATCTGAAGCAAAGGTCGCTCATCACCAAGAGCCAGTGTGGGCATCTATTTCTTCGTTCATTGCGTGGGGGCCTTGAGCTTTCTACGGACGCGAGCTCTGCAAATCACTTAAACGGAGACAGAAAGGCTAGGCCCTATCTCTGCAGACTGGTTCTGTTTACCTCCTTCACCAGGCAGGAATGTGATTCTGTAGAGCAAGCAGATAACTGTTGTGCACAATACTGTCTTGGCACCCCGTGCTGGGCCCCTCTCGGTTTAGCCAAAAGTATGCAAGGTCAGGGATACGTAGCTGCAGCCCTCAGAGTGTCTGGAGGCATGAAACCTCAATTCGGGGACTGGCTGAGCCACAAAATGGAGTAATGGGTTCTTCGCGATATATTAAAAGTGCACAATGCAAACACATGGGCCACATGGGACTCAGTGCAAAATTAACGTTTCTTTTATGGGAGACTTGGTGATGTGGGACGTAAATGCAGAGGCATCATTATTGCAGGTCACAGAGGGAAAATGCATGGGTGACATGCACGTACACTAAACGTTGGGGTACACGCAGGGGACATATTGGACATGTAAAATTTCTTTTTTCTCATTCCCTCCTTGTCCCCTACTGTACCCTTCAGGACACATCTATTCTCATGAGACCGTATACTTGTTCATACAGCATCATTTGTTCATCTTTGATCCTTTGTATACGTGGATGTGGAACACAGGCAGTCGCACACAGGCCGCAAATGGCCGGGCCACACTGCAGACAGAGACAGCAGCCGAATATCATAAGCAGTATCATTCCTAGGAACGATAACACTTTCCATCCCCATGCCGATATTACACCCCAGAGCCAACTGGACCAAGTCCATGTGCCTGGGTCTTGATGTATATCGTGAGCAATCTTGTGGAGCCTTGTTATTGCTGCGTACACAGATGGCACGTTATTAGGTATGAAAACGCAGCAACTGGAGCCGATCACCCTACAGGCCCCGCCCCTATCCGCCAGGATGACGTCAAGAACAAGGCGGTTCTGAAGAACAACCAGTCGCATGGCAGACTGCTCCTGGGTCAAGTTTGCCAGGGCAGATGCAGTCTCATTCACAACTGCTTCCAGAGTCCTTGTTAACCTGCATATGAGTTTACTGTTTTGGACGGGACCTATGAAGAAAAATAATCCTTTGTTGAAATCTGTATATTGCTCCCAGGCTGTCTCAGTCTGATCAATCCCTGAGGCATCGGTCTCTCTCCTGTGTCTAACATGCTCTAGTCGTGAATCTCGATGATAATAGGATGGGGCCAAAAAGACGGGTGGCAGCAGAAACGCTATATAGCATGTCCCACCCCAGTCTAAGGGCAGCTGTACATAGGCTGTCTGACCGCAAATGAAATAGGTATGGCGAGATGCTTTGAAAGAAGACTTTCCTTTATCATTAAACTCTACTACAGCATTACACTCGCTGTGTCCCATATGTACTGATCCTTTCTTTCTAACGCACAAATCACCTTTTACTGGTAGAACTGAAATAGACGGTGGACCCGCATTTTGCATGGGCTGAACATTCAGCATTATAAAGTTGAGGGAAGCATTTCCTTGCTCGTACTCTTCATTTTCTAGATCGGTCCCCTTCCTTTGCGGAAGTCCGGCTTCGTCTGGGAAACATACCTCATTCATTACTTTATTCAAGTTTCCCCATATCCAGTCACCCTGGTAAACTGTGGACATTCTGTCAATTGATGTCATTAAGGCAAACCATGCTCCGCACGAACCATTGTGGGAGAACGGAAAAGGGAAGAGGGGCAGAACTCCCTTCATCTTTTGATAAGGTGGGAGTCGGCCACATACCCAGCAATCTGTCGCATTGCTGGTCTGATGAGAACGGTGCAACATCCGAATAAAAGTATTGTTGCGCAGGGCCAGTCGATATGACAGTTCATGGGGTGGCAGATCACTAAATGTATGCTCTACGGTGTCATTAATGGAAGAGTGTATATGTGAGGCAATAGGAGGAAAGAAAACATGTAGTATTAAGCTGACACAGATTATAGTGATCCACAGAAGAGACAGAAGAATCAAAGATACTATACATCTACTACGTAATATCTTGCAGTATTTTTCTTTCATTTTGCTCTTTTTACTATTATTGTCCGCGATCTTATGCATGTCAGAAATCTTGTTTAACCGATTCACCACCTAGTGGGCTTAATTGATCAAACGTAGTCTGGCTTTCTAGATCGTAATTTGGACCTGTACTCTTGCTGTGGAGTCTTTTCTAGCAAAGGGGGCTCAAAGTCTGTAATGTCTTTTTCTTTACCAAAGTTCCAGAGTCTCCAAAGTACCGTTTACAATGATGGGCGTGAAGCCACCCTTTTCTCCCTTTGACTTTGATGGCTGTCCTCGTTGTTAGTAACACTAACTTCGGCGCCTTCCAACGCGGCTCAAGGGGGCTTGATTGATCAAAATTCCTGACGAGCACATAGTCCCCTGGGGCTATGGCGTGCTCCTTGACCTGGGTGTTGTCAGGGAAGGCGGCGGCAACCTGTGAACGACAAGAGAGTAGTGCAGACATCAAGGAAGCCAGGTAATCTGTAAGCATGTTACTGTCAACATCAGTTATTTTCTTAGGCATAGGCGTACCCCACATGTTCGGCGGTCTACCGAAAACCACTTCATATGGTGATAGGCCTGTTCTGGAATGGGCTACCATACGCATGTAAAAGAGGGCAACCGGCAAGGCTACCATCCAATCCACGCCTTTTTCTGCACAGATCTTTGCTAGTTTCGTCTTTATTGTCTGAATATGTCTTTCTACAAGGCCTGCTGCTTCAGGGTGTCGCACACAATGGAACTTCCAGTTATATCCTAACAGAAGAGACACTTGTTTCATTAATTCAGAAGAAAAAGGCTGACCATTGTCTGAGTAAACGACACGGGGCAATCCGTATCTAGGAAAGAATTTGCGCACCAATTTCCTGGCGGTTGTCACAGCAGTATAATCTGGGACTGGATACGCTTCTGTCCATCTAGTTAGTGCACACACAACTACCAGGACATACTTGTAACCTCTGCATCTGTCCATTTGGATATAATCCATCTGGAGGACCTCAAAAGGGTGGTCAGGAGGATGAAATCCACCTTGTTCCACCGGGATGCCTTTACCTGGATTGAACTGACAACAGATCATACAGGTACGTACTTTTTGTTTCGCTGCTGCACGCAGGTGCTTGTTAAACCAGATGTTCTGTAGGCTGTCTATCATTGCCTTCTCTCCCAAGTGTGCTGGACTATGTGCTGTGTTTATGATCACTTGTACCATTGAATCAGGAAGAAACCATGTTGCTTTGCCCTTAGTCATCCAACGTTGGTCAGTCTGGACCCCTCCTTGTTCAGTCCATTTCTTTATTTCATCTGAAGTGGCATGTGTCTGTATGTCGAGTACATCTTGAGAAGGATCCCTGACTGTCATACTTTTTGTCAGTAATGGTACCTCTGTCTTTGTCGTGTCTGTTGGCGTCTGGGCTGTAAGTTTAGCAGTTCGGTCTGCCAGGTCATTACCCTGGGAAATGGTGTCTGTAGCTTTGGTGTGTGCTTTGCATTTCAGGATAGCTATGGCTGTAGGTAAATGTATTGCTTCCAACAGGGCCTGAATAAGCGGGCCGTGCTGAATTCTGGCCCCATGAGAGGTCAAGAAACCTCTCTCCCTCCATAGTACTCCAAAATCATGAACTACGCCAAAAGCATATTGTGAATCTGTATAAATGTTCACTTTCAAGTGCTTAGCTCTTATGCAGGCTTGTGTCAGAGCGATGAGCTCTGCTGCTTGTGCTGACAGTATGTCTATTCTTTGTGTCTCTATGACTTCAGTAGCAGTGGTCACGGCATATGCTGCTACTAATTCTCCCGCCCTCGTCCTCATGCATGATCCATCTACATAGAGTGTTAGGTCAGGGTCTGGGAGTGCAACATCTGTCAGGTCTTGTCTTGGTTTAGTCACTATATTCATTATTTCCACACAGTCATGTGGTGCGGTGTCTACTGTACTTGAGGGCAAAAGTGTAGCAGGATTTAGTATGTTACATCGTCTGATCTCTATGTGTCGTTGAAATAACGTCAGTTCATATCCTGTCAGTCTTGCTACGGTCAAGTGTTGTGTCTGTGTCCTGTTCAAGAGAACTTCCACTGCATGGGGTACCTGTACTGTCAGGGGGTGTCCCAGCACTATCGAGTCACTTTGTCTTATGGCTAGGACTGTTGCCGCAACCGATTTCAGGCACCCAGGCAGAGCCTGGGCCACTGGGTCCAGTGTACTAGAAAAATAAGCACAAGGCTTGTGTTTTCCTGCTTGATCTTGTGTGAGGACAGATAATGCTGTTCCATCCCGTTCAGTTACGAAAAGCATAAAGGGTTTGCTGTAACTAGGAGTCGCTAAAACTGGCGCTTGACATAAGGCTCTTTTTAATTCCTCAAATGCCAAGGTGTGTTCTTGTGCCCAAGGGAGGACAGTCGAAGACGCTGCCTCCTGTGTTGTCAACTGTATGAGTGGTTTGGCTAGATAGGCATACTGGGGAATCCACTGCCTGCAGTATAAAGTGAGGCCAATGAAGGCCCGCACTTCCTTTTGTGTCTTGGGCTGTGAAAGGTTAGAAATTAACTGAATACGTTCTTGTGTCAGCTGTCTACCCCTCTTGGACAGCAAGTGTCCAAGGTACACCACTTGCTGTGCACAGAATTGTAACTTTGAAGGGGACACTTTGTGCCCCTTGTCTGCCAGAAAGTGTAAAACCGTCAGTGATGCATCTTCGCAGTCTGTTTCTGATCGTGCTGTAATGAGAATGTCATCTACGTACTGTATCAGTGCTGTGTTGGTAGGCATATTAATACTGTCCAGCTGTCTTTTTAACTCTTGACTGTAAACGCTAGGACTCTCTGTGAAGCCCTGTGGTGCTCTTGTGAATCTAAAACTGCGTCCTTTTAAACTGAATCCGAAAAGATATTGGCTGTCTGGATGAATTGGAACGCTGAAAAAGGCATTCTTCAAGTCAATGACTGTAAAGAACGTTGCCTCAGAATCAATAGCAGTCAGTAATGAAGAAATGTCTAGGACCACTGGGTATTGTGGGACTACGCATTTATTCAATTCTCGAAGGTCAACAACTAGTCTATAAACTGGTGGTGCATTAGGGTCTGATCGTTTAAGGATAGGAAGGACAGGTGAGTTACACACATTCGAGTCAGTCTCCACCACCACCCCTTGTGCAATGAGTTTGTCAATAATTTTTAATAAGGCCACTTCGGCATCAGGTGGTATTTTGTATTGTCGTATACGTGGTAGTACTACTCCTTCTTTGAGAGTGACCTGGTGTGGTGTTATGTTCATGTAACCTACGTCAGTCGGACCTTGTGCCCATAGGTGCTGTGGTACATTCTGGAGTCTGTGGTCAAAATCTGTCAACACATAATGACCCTTAAAATCACGTAAGAACAGTCGCACTCCCTCCGGAGAACAACAGATAACTGCTCCTAGTTCTTTTAATGTCTTTATACCAAGTAAGTTTTCTGGACATGATTTAGTAAGTAGCAAGTCTGTGGTACGTGACAGTGGACCAACCCCAAGGGAGACTGGTTTCGATACTTCATTAATAATAGGCTTTCCTGAAAATCCCAGGGAAATATTCTGTGAGCCCGAGAGAGGTGCCCCTGGAACCTCGTCATGGCTGATGGTAGTTCTGCTCGCCCCTGTGTCAATCAGAAACTTTCTGTCCTGTCCCAGTACACGACCATGTACATAGGGACCCTCTTGATCTACAGGAACCTGAATAAGGGGCAAGCCATCTTCCCTCTCAAGGCCGTTTCATGAGAATGATTGGTATTCTGGATAGTCTGACTGTGTGTACTGATACATTTGTGGTGTGGCATGAACAGGCGGTGGTGGGGGTGGAAAAGTCGCTATTGTCTGTTGTGTGCTCTGTTGGGTGCTATTTTGCCTAGGAGTGTGTGGTCGTTCTTTTGTTTTGCCTGTAGCTATATTGTGTTTCAGGACAGCACATTCCTTTACATAGTGACCTGGTTGTTTGCAATAATTACAGTCCCCCTTGACAGGTGTCGTGCCATTTTTGTTCGTATTTGCTGGTACCGTTTGGGCAACCAGCCCCTTAATTTTTGTCTCTTTCATGCGTCTCTTTTCCTGATCCTGCTCTTCTCTAATCCTGTTCTGGTGATATTGTAGCATCTGTAACATTTGTGAAGGGCTGTTTGCTTGCCAAGTACTCTCAACCTTCAGTACTCTATTCTTGATCTGGGGTAGGGAATTCTCTACTAATTTGCTCACGAAAAGATGGGGATATGATTCGCTACCGGGCTTAAGGCCACTATTAATAGCAAAGCATTTCTCGAATCTAGAATAGAAGTCACTTGTGTCCTCTTCTTGTTTTTGTTTACAGGCTGAAATAGCATCCCAGTCTTCCTTTTTAGTAGTCAATAGTCTCGGCAAAGCCTGTATTAGGAGTTCAGGTAGTTCTTTAGCTTTGTCACCAAGACCAACCCCCGGGGCTCTGCCTTTGTCCTCTGTCTCCAATGCTTCCCAGCTTAACTTTTTCTCTCCCACCTCCCAGTCATTTTCCTTAAGCTTTTCATAAATGCCTGCTGGCAATAGTACTTTCAATAGTTTCAGAATGTTAGCGTACGTATAATCTCCGATGCGGAGAATGTCTGTTAATTCTCGGTGAAACCCCCCCGGGTCTTTATCATGGGAGGGCAACATCTTTTTCATTTCCAGTATTTCTAATTTCGACAAGGGGCTGTAAACATACACCCGTTGAAGCTCATTGTTTGCATTTCGGACGGGATGTACCTCCCGTAGGGGGTTCTGTCTGTCTACGTATAGGTGCTTTCTGTCGTGGTGTGGGACGGGAAGCATGCATGTGGTCAGAAAATGTAAGTACTTATGTCGTTGATCCAGGATGACGTTAATTAATTCAGTACCCAGGCCTGTCCATCTGTCTAGAACTATGTCGTCCAATAATTTATACAATTGACCGGGATCGGAATACTGATTCTCATACAACGTTATTAAATGTTGGACCATGTAAATACCGGCCAAACGCTGTTCGTTCGGCGGGAGGCTCAAGAACGTTCGGGCCACTATATCATTGCTCTATATATTAGAATTGGACACCCACTGGGTGGCTGACCAGGCCAACTCCATTTCGTGTGGGGTGTGAGATCGCTCGTTCTTTATCCGTCGGTCCAGGGCTTTTTCAGTAGCTTGGAATAGATTTTCAAGGGAATATCTTTCTTTTATAGCCGGCCCCTGTTTACGGTAGTTGAGGCACCTTGGCCTGACAAACCGTCGTGCATTGCCTACATAATTTATTTTGTCCTTCTCCTCGTCTACCTCTTCCGTTGATGACTCATCCTTCTCATCAGGCTCTACTTTGTGTGTTGCTATTATTTCCTTTCAAATTTTGTTCATCATGCTATCTGTCTGTCCCGTTTTGTCATGCCGACCGGCATCTATGTGATCACTCCATTCTATCAAACCAGGCTCTACATCCCCGCCTCCTTCGTCTTTTTCCCTGATCAGGCAGTTAATAATAAAACGAAGGATGTAGTTCTTAACCCCCACCTTTCTGTTTTGCATGGCCTGTGCTATACACTCGGGTCCCTCCCCCGTTCTAATGAAACGGTATATTTTATCTAGGTGGTCTTTCATATCTGGTAGTTTGTCCAAATATGCGACGGCTTTTCTTAGTCTTAGTGAAATCACGAGCATTGAGCCCTTTCCTGGTTCTGGATCGTATATACAGTGGGGGATTGCTACATCTATAGTAGGCCCCCCTCCCCCTACAGCCCCGGGCCCCTTGTCGTCTTTCACGAGCTGCTGGAGCTGTTGGAGCTGTTCCGCTGGTGGGGGCGGAGGGAAATCTGCGTTTGCGTAGTCCGGTGGGGACTCTTCTAGATAGGAGGAAATAAACGCCTCGGATGCTGTCGGCTTTATTCTACGTTCTCTATAGGGTACAGGTGGTGGCGTTCGCGATCTACGGGGAGTTTCTGAGGTGGTCACTCTAGCTAGTTCTTCTGAGAGGACGGGATAAATACCAGTAACGACGGCATTTCTTTCTCTATCAGCCTCTTCTGCTTTGACCCGTTCCCCCTCCTCCCGCAGCTCTTTTTGTTTGGCTTTTTCCGCTGCTTGTTTAGTTCTCTCTGCTTGGTTGAATTCTTTCTCTGTTCTCCTATGTGCTTCTTTGCGCCATAACTCAATGGCATCTTTCTGAGAGGGTCTTGATTTCTTTTTCCATAGCGCTTCCTCTACTCTCATAATGCATCCAGAATCCCACGTTCCCGAGACAGGCCATCTGTACTTCTCCTCTAAATCCTTTGTGTAATCTACCCATAGGTCTAAATACAATATGGCATCTAGCCCATGTTTGTTATACATATAATGACCAGGTGTGTCTCTAGGCGGGATGTTAACTGGCTCTTCTAGTATACCTTTTCTGGTCCGTATCTGACGTAATTTTGAAAACAGTGGCATGTTGAAACCAACTTAATGAAAACACAATACACACCAAAATAGTCTGACTGACACAATCATGAACACTAAAACACTAAAACACTAAAACAGATACAGTTTATTTCCATGTACTTGAAAACAGTTAACTTTATGCACTGGAATACAGCACAACCATACCGGTCTCGTAAACGAGACACGTCTTTACCGTGTTCATGTAAATGAACCCGTCTTTACCGTGTTCATGTAAATGAACCCGTCTTTATCTTTATGCATTCCCAATAGTAGTACTCACCGGGAAGCAGAACTTGAAAGCCTCGGACACTTGATACTGCGCATGCGCGGAACAGGTGGACCTCTGGAAACATCGGACCTTGCTCTCTCACGGGTTGGGCTCTGGTTGGGATGATCCGTGATCCTCACCGCCTCGTGTGGATGCCTGGTCGCAGTCCGTCTCCTCCGTGGGCCTGAGGGAGTAAGCGGCAAGTCCCGCTGGCGTGTACACTTTGAAGTCCGTCACGGCTGTAGAAGGGGGCAAGGGCTGGACCTACATCTCCGGCGCGTGGGGAAGGGGATTTGTCCTTATTCGGGCGCCAGATTTATGTGGTAAATAAAGTATTACCCTGTCATAATTTCTATAAATAAACAAAGGGTCATGCATATAATGAGAGGCAGAGTCCGTGATGTCCCATTCAAAAGGGCTTTATTTCAATAACTCGAGTTAGGGGAGAATCGGTTCCATCACCACTAAGGTTCAGGAAGGGTCTTCTAAACTTTATTCACAGAGTACAATATTTATACATTCAATTTAGTACATAGGGAGGAGCGCTCCAGGCAGAGCAAGAGAAAGAGAGATAAGAACATGTGGGCGTGCATGAGGGCGTACATGTGGGCGTTCACTTGAGGAGTCATAGGTGAGTCATAGGTGGGTGGATACATGGAGGGGGGTTGCATGGCCAGCTGGAACTTTGCCCTACTTGTGTGCGCAACTTGATCATGACGTGCAACTGACGTGTAACTGGGGGGAGCTGACTTTCGGTCTGGTAGGGAGGCCTTCAGTGTCAGGGCAACCAGCACGTCTGGTATTATCTGATATCTTAAGTCCGGGGATGTATTATCTGAAGCAAAGGTCGCTCATCACCAAGAGCCAGTGTGGGCATCTATTTCTTCGTTCATTGCGTGGGGGCCTTGAGCTTTCTACGGACGCGTGCTCTGCAAATCACTTAAACGGAGACAGAAAGGCTAGGCCCTATCTCTGCAGACGGGTTCTGTTTACCTCCTTCACCAGGCAGAAATGTGATTCTGTAGAGCAAGCAGATAACTGTTGTGCGCAATACTGTCTTGGCACCCCGGGCTGGGCCCCTCTCGGTTTAGCCAAAAGTATGCGAGGTCAGGGATACGTAGCTGCAGCCCTCAGAGTGTCTGGAGGCATGAAACCTCAATTCGGGGACTGGCTGAGCCACAAAATGGAGTAATGGGTTCTTCGCGACATATTAAAAGTGCACAATGCAAACACATGGGCCACATGGGACTCAGTGCAAAATTAACGTTTCTTTTATGGGAGACTTGGTGATGTGGGACGTAAATGCAGAGGCATCATTATTGCAGGCCACAGAGGGAAAATGCATGGGTGACATGCACGTACACTAAACGTTGGGGTACACGCAGGGGACATATTGGCCATGTAAAATTTATTTTTTCTCAGTGTGCAAGTGTGTTTTTTTTCGAATTACTGTTTTAATATTTGAAATTTAACTCATACAAATTGCTTGGGGGTCCCCGGCATCCAGTGGTGACTCAATGGGCGTCCTCAGGAGTCAAGCCTTATTAGGCCTTGAGGACCCTAGCGGACAGGGTTTTTTATTTTATTTTAACTCCTTGGACGCTCATGACGAGCTCAGCTCGTCATGATCTACACCTCCATACACTCATGACGAGCTGAGCTCGTCATGAACAATGGGGAATCTCAAGTTACAGCACAGGAGGAAAATAACACTAGCATCGATGGTGTTAAGGGGCGGGGGCTGGGTGACCCCTTCCTCAAGCCTTATTGGGACCTGGGGACCCTATCCCCAGGGCCGTACATATATGTTAAAAGGGTAGGGGTGCTGTGAGGCCCACCTACCTGAGTCAATCAATCAAACAAACTCTATTTGATTTTCACATATGAAACCATAAAAGTATTCTAAAATGCCGTACATGATAAAAAGGGTAAAATATTTATACAAACATCACATTGAAGACAATACTACCCTAGAAATTCTTATACAAGGCATACAATATGTTATAAGATGCAAATATTTTAAATCATGAAAGATAAAAGACAGTCAAAGAGATGAGTCAGAAAACCTTCTCTAGACTATTTATATTGCCAGAATGGATAAAATAGTAAAAATATACCCTTATAGCTACAGACATTTAATCAAGGCAAGCTCTGGGCTTCACAGCAGACTTTAAGAAGCTAAGAACAAAAAAAATAGAATCTTCATGCAATAATTGTAAATGAATAAATGCTGGGCGCACCTGCTTAAATTCCAACCTCCGTAGGACCCGAATAATAAAAGTTTCCGGGGAGCTACACAAGAATGACAGAATATAAAAAAAATGAAGTACATCCTGGAGAGACTCACCGTCGCAGCCACAGGATTCTATAATCAGGCCTCTACTACTCCCTCTTGATAGTGCCAAAGGGAGGTGAAATAAGTCCAATCAGAACCTAGTCAATAGGAAACATTCACGAGTGCTAAAAGCTCCCAGAAGATATGGCTCGATCATCTGTGTTGTTTTTAAAATAAAACATTTACAGACACTGGGTTTCCTCAGTTCCAGCTCTTCCCTCTCCATTTTCCTTAGGGTGAAAAAGGACTTCTTGACCCACCCCAGATCGCTCTTAATCACCGATTCGGGGTTTGTAAAAAGTTCCACCCTTCCCAGACTTTAAAAACTGCTTTTGATGTATCTGAATAGGCATAATCAAGGGACATTCATGCAGAATTAAACGACTCAAAGTTATACCCTCATTCAGCCAAATCTTTAGCCAAAATGTTAAAGGGCGTAAGGCCAGTAAATCACAAAGATAGGGCACCCCCAGTTCTTCACGAGGCACCATATTCGACATTCCTCAAGGCACACCTAGTAAAGGCTTCAAGAATGAGTTCTCAACTTCTTGTAACTCATTCATGGAAACATAACCTCATATTTCGCTGCCGTAAGCGGCCTTAGCGACACTCTTGGCCTGGTATATCTTTAAAAGTGCAGCAATCGGTCTACTGCCTAATTTGGAAGCAAAGTTTAAAACAGCTGTATTTGCACACACTAGGTCTCCCCTTTTCCACTGTTTTAATGAGCCCTAGTTCATCTGATCGTCCATTAGGACCCCCAAGTACGAAAAAACGTCTGTTCGAGGAACTTGAGCAGATCCAACCATGAATTGAAAAGGCTTTTTCAGGCGAAGTCCCAACTGCATCACATATGATTTAGAATCATTTATTGACAAGTCCAAATTTGCCGAAAAGGAGTCAAGCAATGCTTGTAACCCCCTTGCGGTCCTAGATAAAAGTACTGCGTTGTCTGCAAATAATAAAACAGGCAGACCACGTCTGTCTGCCTACCTGCGGGCAATCTACCATTGTCTTTGTTAAAACTCTGTCTAAATCATTAATATACAAATGAAACAAAAAGATGGCTAAAATACACCCTTGTTATATTCCTCCCCTTACAAACGTACGAAAAACCCTTAGATCTTGGGAGAATCTAACCTGCGCCTTGGTCGATTGGTGGAGGTCTTCCAAAAAGCAGAGAATGTTGCCATCCACCCCCATAGCCTGCCAAAGTTTAGCCCTAGTCACGCAATCAAACGCGGATGACAGGTTCATGAAAGCTAGGTAAATGGTTCTGGGGCGTGCCGCTGTATATTTGTTCAAGATCATAGATCGATTAAGGCACTGGGCCACAGTGGACCGCCCCCAGGACGAAACCCATATTGAACGCCCGATAGGATAGCATCTTTCTCTGCCCAACTAGACAGCCTTTCCAGGAGTACTAGACCTACCACCTTTACTACCGAATCCAGCAGTGAGATTGGTCTATAACAGTGGGTGCTAACTCGGTTGCCCTTTTTAAAGATAGGCAACCTGTCACTACTGTAGTATTCATAACTGCCGTATGGATTGGTGCCCAAAAGGTTGGGTCTGATTTGTAAAGATCTGGTGGAATACCATGAGGACCTGGGGCTTTGTTGCTTGACAGCCCAACAATGCCACCTTTAACCTTATCTATGTTAAAAAGCAATTTGGTGGGGGGGGCGTGGCCAAGATGGCGGCTTAGGTGGACGTGCTTTCCGGAGGCTCCCCGTCCCGGACCTCCATGTCCTGCCTAATTCGCTGACCACCCTGCAGCCGGACCTAGGGCTTGGTGGCCGGAGGTGGGGGAAGCACATGGAAGGCGACTAAAGTCGCTGGCAAGCGGACCGGCGAGACAAGAGAGCCGACGAGCGGGGCCGCGCTGGGAAGGGCAAGCGGCGGCCCGTCTCCCGCCTTGCAGAGATGCCCGGGGGGTCCGTGTCGGCGCTACCAGACCGGGAGGGGTCACCGGAGCTGGTCAAGGCACCCGAGGTGGTCCGCAGGAAGTGTGGACCGGATCTGCCCCGAAGGGCCGAGAGAGAGGCCCGTGCAAGGCGTCGCCGGGTGGCCCGGCCGGAGTCAGCAAGGAAAGGCCCCGGCTGCGGCCTTGCTGTCGGAGGTGAGGGAGCTCCGGACGGCGTGTGCAACCCGACCCCCGCCCTGAGGAGGAGCCTTGAGGGGCTGCGGCGCTACTGCTGCCTCGAGAGGAGACGCCGGAGCTGCCCAGGACGATACGGGAGGTCCGGAGCTGATGAGGGCCGGTTCAGCCCCGGGACCTCGGGTGAGCGGCGAGGGGAATGAGACGCCAGGGGGCCCGGCAGGAGATAACGGGAGAGGCCCCGCCTGCGGCCTAGATGGCGGGGAGTGCAGGCCCCGGAAGATTGGAGCCAGTAGGGGCAAGGCCTGCGGGCAAGAGGCTCAGCCATCCCAGGCGGAGAGTGGGACAGAGCTTGCAACGCCGGGGGGACCTAGTGAGGACACGTGGAGGCTTGGGCCTGAGGGGAGGAGGCCGGTGGTGGAGGAGCCGATTAGGAGAGGGAAGATGGCGGCCACCAATCGCAAGGGGAACCGCACCATCACGGACTTGCTGTCGAAGCGGAACTCCAAAGCTGAGAAAAGTCCGGACAAGTCGGCTCAAGGGCCCCCACCTAAGGGGACTGACCATGAAGGGGGAGAAGCCCCGGCGGCCAAGACCTTCATGGAGGTACTCTTTGCCTCCCTCAAGGAGGACATTCAGTCCCTCCGACAGGACATGGCGGGGGAATATAAAGAGCTTCGCCGCGATGTTGATGAACTTGGGGAACGAGTGGCAGCGAACGAGCTCTCCGGTCAAGCCAGAAGCGAAGAAGTGGAATTTCTCAGACAGGAAATTGTCCGGCTTAACAAGCAGCAGACTGACCTCCAGTCCCACACGGAGGACCTAGAAAATCGTTCCAGGCGGAACAACATCCGAGTTCGAAATGTACCCTCCTCTGCGGAGGGGGGGGATGTTGCAAGCTATCTACAAGGACTATTCCGGACAGTGCTTGATGAAGGAGATGATTTCGAGATCCGCATTGATAGAGCTCATCGAGTGGGCCCGACACGTAGGTCCCGGGGTCCTCCCCCTGACATTCTGGCCTTTCTGCCCGATTACCCTTTAAAAGAGCGCATCCTGAAGGCAGCGCGCCTCAAACAGCCCATTCAGTATCAAGGCCAAGCTCTGGAACTTTTTCAAGATCTCTCAGCGATCACGTTACAAAAGAGAAGATCCTTCAAACCAGCAACCACGTTTCTCCGCAACTAAGGGGTCCAGTACTCCTGGGGTCACCCCTTTAGATTGATCTTCCGATGGAATGGGACCCTCCATCAATTGCGCTTCCTGAGAGACACTTGCTCAGTGCTGGGAATTCCATACGAGGAGAACCGTCCAGGATTCAACGAGAATGGAGGCTCTACAGGGTCCCCGCCCGCATCCTCTCAAGCAACGAGCGACGGCTGGCAGAAGGTGCGACGCGGCCGATCGTCGAAGAAACCACTCAAGCCTGACCAAAAGACAATGGAACAGGAAAAGGCAGCAGCAATACAGGAAGTTTCCAAGGACATGGGGGCAGGCTCCTGAGGTCTGGTAAGGGGGTCATACACAGATAAATATGGCACTAGGAATGGGGAATGGGGCGGGGGGTCTCGAGCCGTCGAGCCGCCACTGCCAACTACCCCTTGCAAGTACTCTTTGACTGCAGTTCCGAACTGGTGTTGTTGGGACCGGAGTCATGGTCCGAGTTCTTAGTTTCGGGTTGGGGAATGTTGTTCCGATATCCTGTTGGGAGGGGTTACGGGGGGGGACTACGTGGTGTTGATATGCTGCAATGGTACTCCCGGGCCTTCTACACAATGTGGTTCGGGGGGTTGAGGGGGAGCTCCAACAAGGAAGCGTTGATGGAGTGGATGGGGGGATCAATCTTGGCACCGAAGCAGGGGGGGGTCGGCAATGCGGGCAGGACAAGATGGGAGAAGAGGTGCCCCGGACCGGGAGGGCGGGGCATGGGAAGGCAAATATAGAAGGGATGTCAGGTTTTGACTTCAAATGCCTGTTACGATCGGAACCTGGAATGTTAAGGGACTGAACTCCCCGCAGAAGCGCCAGAAAGTTTGGAGATGTGTGATAGACCAACACTTAGATATTGTTGCACTACAGGAAACACATCTCCTAAAGTCAGAAGACCATCGGCTTAAGCACAAAAAATACCCCCTTATATATAAAGCCTCTGTGACCACTAAACAAAAGGGTGTAGCGCTGCTTTTTAGCTCGGCCGCACAGTTCCAGCCTATGTGCACACAGGGCGACAAAGAGGGGAGATGGCTGATGGTCAAGGGCCGTTTGAAGGGTAAAGTGTGCACTTTTGTATCGGTTTAAGCCCCCAATACTGGCCAAAAGAATTTCTAGCTTACACTTCTGGGTAAAGTGACAGACGTTGCAGAGGGTCCTATTTTCCTCTTGGGAGATTTCAACTTAGTCTGGCACCCAACTCTGGACAGTACACACACTAGAAGATCTGACATGGGCACATTCCCGGACACTATCCAGGCGCTTATTGGGGACATGGGGCTCCTGGACACATGGCGGTTAGCGCACCCAACCACCCGGGACTACTCGTTCTATTCCCATGTACATCAGACCTATTCACGACTTGATTACATCTTTCTTAGTCAGTCCTTTCAGGGCTACCTACAAGACGCGAAGATCCTCCCCATCTCCGTATCCGACCATGGGATGTACACAATTTGTTTAACCTGGCTTGGTAGTGCCCCGAAACCAGCACGTTGGTACTTCCCAGAAGCATTAATAAGGGATAAGGAATCGTGCACGCAGCTGAGGGAGGCTATTGGGGAGTTCTTCTCCTTTAATGACCCGGAGGAGACCTCAGAGTACAACACCTGGGACACGTTCAAAGCGGTTTTGAGGGGTAAATGCATTGCACTTAACTCAGCTCTTAACAGACAGCGCGCTAAAGAAAAGGAAAGCTTGGAGCAGGAGCTAACGGCGGCCGAGCAGACCCACAAGCAGACTCCTACCAGGCAGACACTGCGCACACTCACGGCCCTTAGAAGCAAACTGCGCGCCATATATAACAATAGGGCGGAGTTCACCCTCCTCAAGCTGCGCAGTCTATCCTATACCCAGGGTAACAAAGTGGGGAAACATCTGGCCAGACAATTGAAGGATAAAAGGGAGAGAGAATATATAGGGGGAATACGTGACGGGAAGGGGACCCTACTCCACAGAGACGAGGATAAGGCAGACCTCTTCGGGGCGTTCTATGCATCTTTATACACGGCGGATACTCCTGACACTGAACACCAACACGCTTTTCTGAGGGACCTACCCATCCCACAGGTTTCCCCGGAGTGGACCGAAGTCCTCACAGCCACCATCACCCTAGAAGAAGTCCAATCGGCTATCAAATCGCTCAAGGCCCACAAGGCGCCTGGAACAGATGGGTACACTGCAGTCTTCTACGTCCGAGATCGCTCTTCCCCTGGTCCGACTTTTCAACCGTATGGCAATTCTGCAGCCTCCATGGCCGAGGCGGTGATCTCGGTGATCCCCAAACCGGTCAAGGACCCTTCCCACTGTGCCTCCTACAGGCCCATTGCCCTCCTTAACGTAGACGCAAAACTGTACTCCTCCATACTGGCCAAGAGACTGGGCGACCTTATGCCGCTTATCGTCCACCCCGACCAGTACGGCTTTATCAAGGGGAGGCAAACACATGACAACACTAGGCGCATTGTCCATTTAATAGAGAAGGCCAACAAATTTAAAATTCCTGCGGTGTTAATCGGCCTTGACGCCGAAGAAGCGTTTGACCGCATGGATTGGAGTTTCCTGTGGTCCACCCTGACGAGGTTTGGTTTCTCCCCCCAATTTATTACAATGCTCTAGGCCAACTACCGACACCCAAGCTCTAAAGTCTGGGTCAATGGGGTGCAGTCGGCCTCCTTTAGCCACTCAAGAGGGACTAGACAGGGTTGTCCTCTGTCCCCCCTACTCTTCGCCCTCAGCATAGAGCCCCTAGCTATAGCGGTAAGGGAACATCAAGGGATAGAGGGTCTCCCTTTCACTGGAGAAGCCCACAAACTCTCGCTTTTCGCGGATGATGTCCTCCTCTCTCTGTCCAATCCGCTGGGTTCCCTCCCACATTTACAAGACGTGCTTGCCTCCTTTGAAAGGGCGTCAGGCTTCAGGGTCAACCTGGACGAGTCCTACATTCTTAACCTAACCCTTTCTCAGGCGGAAGCCTCACAGCTCCGAGCGCTATCGCCGCTGGACTGGGCACCCTCTTCCATACAATACCTAGGGGTCCAGCTGACTCCCAGGGTCGATCAATTGTACGCGGCCAATTTTCCCGTACTCCTCACCCGTATCCAAAAGGAACTGGTACGTTGGAAGCCGCTTTTTCTCTCTTGGCTGGGTTGCATACATGCTATCAAAATGACCCTCCTACCTAAACTACTCTATTTATTTCAGGCACTCCCTATAGAACTGGAGGAGGACTTCTTTGCACGCCTAAAGTCCATGATCCTGAAGTTTGTGTGGCAGGGGGGAAGGGCACGTTTCTCATTTTACATGCTAAGACGCCCAAAAAAGGAAGGGGGGAGCTGGTCTTCCCGATCTTCGCCTATACTATAAAGCGGCCCAACTGCGCATCCTGGTTGAGTGGGCGCAATTGGAATCGGAGAAACACAGGCTCCATATGGACCGCAGCGTAGCGGGCAGGACGATCTGGGATTCGATCTGGCGCTCTAAAAAGGACAGACCCGCAATGCGTACATCAGCACCCCGACACGCACCACCATCAAAGTGTGGGACTCTGTGGCGGAGAGGAAGGGCTGGACGTCCTTCCCGTCACCACTCACTCCAATTCACTTCACCTCTTCCTTTCCTCCGGCGCTCCGAGAGGGGCCGTTCGACGCCTGGAGGACGGGCGGTTGTCTCGCACTTACGCACCTGTTCCACAACTATGATCCACTTACTTTTGAGAACTGCAAAAGGGACTATGGAGTGGGGGATCAGGAGCGCTATCACCACGCGCAACTACTTCACTGGGCTCTGGGTCCACAGACTAGGGAGGGTGCCACCAGACATCTTACCATGTTCGAATTATTCCTTCTCAAGGCTAAATCCATGAAGGGGGCAATCTCGGCGCTGTATAAACTCCTGCTCTCCACAGAGGCCGCCCCACAGCCACGTTATATGTCTTGGTGGGAAGGGATGGCTAAACGGGACATTGGGGAGGAGGAGTGGACACACCTGTGGGCAGATATCTTCCGCTTTAACAGCTCCACGACGCTGAGGGAGGCACATTTAAAGGTGATGGCAGACTGGTACCTATACCCATCTAGACTTGCAAAGATCTTTCCAGGAGCATCGGATAGGTGTTGGGGGGGGGGTGGCCTTCTGGGAGACTTCCAACACATATGGTGGGATTGCCCCTCCATTAGGCCATTCTGGGAGGAGATCCTTGCTCAGATAAAATCCATTTTAGGTTACCCGGTCCAGACTACGCTGGCAGAAGTTCTACTTGGCATTAGGGACCCTCTGCTAGAACACCAAACCAGAGCCGATAAAAGAATTATGTGGTTATGCTTGGGGGCCGCTAAATTAGCAGTTGCAAATGCATGGAAGAAGAGAGAGGCACCCGCAATTACACTGTGGCACTCCCGCCTATGGCAATTGCTCAGCTTGGAGCGTATGTCCGATATATCCTGAGAAGACTTTAAGAACTTTGAGTATCGATGGGGACCACTGGTCTCGTTCCTCTCTAAGGGCCTACCATCTGCGGTGTGCCCCTCTACTCTCAGGGCCATGCATTTGTTCCAGATTTAAAGGCCTCATAGGGTTGACACGCTGCTGTATGGCAATTCCACCACTGGGGGCAGGGGGCAGGAGACGGAGTTAGGGGGGGTGGGGAGGGAGAGTTGAGGGATATGGGTTTTTTACTGTTTGATTCAGGGTAAAACGTCCACCTTCGGGTATCCTGGTGCTCTGGGGACTCTAGCGGAACGCACTCGCTGGTATTGATGGGGCTTGAGAGTTGGGAGAGCATTTTGTGTTTAAGGACTCTTGCGTTGCACCATTGCTCTTGTGGATTATCCCTTCTAGGCCCAACTGGGACTCAACCCTGGCCACTCAAGCATAGATCATTATAGACTTAAGGAGAACAGTCCAGCGGTGACTTGGGTCATTGAGCAGTATTGGCCCTTAACTTGGCCATGTTGTACATGTTGTGTTCATTGTCTTGTGGGCCCCTGCGTGGGCTTGTTGGCGGATTGTGCCCTGATTCTTTAGCTGTGGACAACAATAAAATCTGTTTGACAAAAAAAGCAATTTGGTGGTATCTACCTCACAACCTGAGAGGCAATTTAAGTCAGGGGGACACTGGAACATAGCTTCAAAATGAGGAGCCCAATCTTCTTCAGTAATGTGGGCACCCACCACACTTATTTCCTTATTATGCGTGAAAGGGCTATTAATTATGCACCAGAACCTGGAACTGTCCTTCAACCTACTTGCCTAGAGTAACTCCCTCCAATTTTCCTCCTTTAACAAGGTATTCCGTCTTGCCATTTCCCATGTTTACTCCCTTTTTGCGGATTCTGACAAAAGTAAAATCTTTTGGGCTCTTGTTCAGAGCTTCCCACAGCCTCCTAGCAGCCCGGGAGCAATTTGAGTCAAACCACTTGGGTTTCTGGATAGGTATTCGCCGATCCGGGCACTTAAAAAATCACTAATTTTGGCAGAAATGATATGAAAAGCACTAATCACCTCTCCCGGGGCCATTGACGGTGTAGTGTACAGGGCTAACTCTTTAGTGCATGTTGTGACTACAGACTCATGAAAAGCATCTGGGAATATCTGGGCCCATTTGTGGCACCTCCCACCATCTGCTGGTCTCACCAACCCATTCTGCCCGGCCCCTCCTGTATGGGACACTGGAGGCCCACAAAGTTGTACGCGCAAAGGGTTATGGTCACAGTATAAACTAGCATGAATGTTAAATCCTTTAAATAATTCAAGTAAAGGTGTCAATACTAATATGAAATCAATAAATTACTCCCCCCCTCCTTGCCCTTTAAAATATGGTATGGGGGCCTTACTGCGGGGACCAATTAAGCACATGAGGGACGATAAATCATATTCATGTAAGACCACATTCAGCGTGTCACCTTGTAATGTGTGTTCAAAATAATTTCCCCTCACACGTCAACAACCCAGATCTGCCAGACCAGATGAATGTTAAAATCACCGGCAATCATGAAATTATTAAAGGCAACGTTCAGATGTTTCCTTAAAAAATAGCCCAACAGGGAGATATTATACACACCCTTTGCACAGGACGGTGAATTATAAAAGTTGATAATACCCAGTTTATGGCACTCCTTGCTCAACACCAAGGATTGTAAACATGGGTTCTTTGTCAACAGGACCGATATTTTGCACTCTACAGCCAAGGAGATGTAGATAACAAGGCCTCCTCTTGATCTTCCTGTGGGTGAGGGAGAAGCCGGAATAGAAAAGCATTAATAACCCTCCAATGGTAAGCTGTTTTCAGAACACCATGTTTCCTGCAAGCAAATCACACTACTTTATAAATAAAATCCACAAGGTGTCTACAAACTTGTTAATTAGACCTGCTATGTTCCATGATATAAGGTTATCATCAGTCTCTCCCATAGTCCCATTATTTTGCCGCATGATTTCATGCAGATTAATGAATTTCACAGAATCCTTAGAGATAGGCCCTCTAAGTCAATCACACATGTCCATAGTGTCCAGGGGTGCAAAACGGGTTGAAAACTCCATAAGGGGTAAAACTGGCTGCTGCCCATCTTGTGCTGCCCAATGCGTATGTTTGGAATTAAAATGTATGTTTGTATACCTGGGAGATAAATAAGTACAGTGAAATCTGCCTGTTCGACATGACTCTGATATTATAGCAAAGAGGATTACTCCCAAAAAGCTCAGGTTTATAGAAGAAACCAAGGGGTAGAGCCATGATGGACGACTGTTGAGTCTTATAAAAAAGAAAAAAGGTACATAGATCCCTGCTAGGCCAATAATGATCTCTACATTTCAAGGAACACTAGTCCGTCACAGTGGTGAATGTAACGTCCTCCGCCATCATAACAGACTCTACTTAGAGCCAGATTTAACCCCTTCCGTGCTCGCGTCGGCACTACCTGCTAGGTGCTGCGCACGACCGTTGGCCGACGCAGCCCCGCCCACTCCGATGAACGCCCGCACCGCGGCGGAATGTTCACCGCGGTAAACGGGTGAAAGTTTGACAGGCAGTGTGTGCATCATTAGCTATAATAGTATTGTAGGTGAGTAACCACCACTGTGCATTGTCACCAGGCCCTCTCTTTTACTTGTTTATTTTTACATTGTGTGAGGTTTACGGACCCTAATCAAGAGTTAGCAGACCCTATCAGAGTCCTGGTCCATTGTTGTACCTCACAGGAATTAAGATTCATGGTTCAACTTTAGGGTCTGAGAATTACACAGGAGGACCAAGGGACCAGGACCTCTTACCACAGGTTTGCAAGCAAGTGGCTAGTTTTTTTGCAGACCACAAGCTCTCCAATAATACCTGTGAATCCTGGTGTGAGGTCCAGAAGCCCCCGACAAAACATACTTTTTAAAAATTGTGTTCTTTGGTGTGACTCCGACCCAGAGTATAGTAGTGGCGGCTGCAGCAGATTTTTCTCTGTTGTGGCTAGACAATCAGCTAGCTTTGGGTCCGCAAACCCAGCTTTGGATTTGCAGAATGGAAATGGCCATTTGGAGAATAACTGCCTGATTCATCAAAGTACCGTTTTGCGAGTCTCTAATAGCGATTCATAAGGAATCGCTATTTGAGACTCGCAAAACGGTATTCAAGTAGGAATCGCAAAATAAAACGCGATTCCTACACATTCCTTATTTGCGATTAGCAAATTGCTAATCGCAAATAAGGAAAAACTCACCATTCATTCCTATGGGCCAAAAGGCCCATAGGAATGAATGGGGAGTATTCCTTATTTGCAATTAGCAATTTGCTAATCGCAAATAAGATAGCGATTCTAAGGGTGCCAGGGGTGTCCAAAGGACACCCTGTAGCACCCCTTAAAAGCAAATTTTAACAGGTGTTACGCACACACATGTCCAAAGGACATGTGTGTGTGCAACATGCAACTTAGAAAAATGCTTTTAAAAGCATTTTTCTAAGTTTTCGCGATTTACCACGAGGTTTGACCTCGCGGTAAATAGCGGACCGAAATTGCGAATTCGCTATTTAAAAATGGATGATGAATTGCATTTAAGGAATCTCAAATAGAGATTCCTTAAATGTAATTCCTCGCTAAATTGCGAATTCGCAATTACCGATTTTTGCATTTGGGATGATGAATCCCAAATGCAAAAATCGCACTCGCAAAGGGCCAGATTCTGAGAATCTGACCCTTTGCGAGCGCAAAACAGCTTGATGAATCAGGCTGTAAGTTCCCTCATCCAATCAGCTGCAAATAGTTTTGACATTTTGGTCTTGCAGGGTTTCTCTGAACCAAGGATCATGGATCTTCCACATTAATAGTCCATATATTGCCATAATTTAACCTCTTCGTGCCAGACAAAAAAAACCCACAGGTTTTACCTAAACCAAGCAAAGGCACTTCCTTGAATAGGTTCTATTTTTGTGACTAATTTGGTACAATTCGGTTCAGCAATTTTTTTTTCTGTATCAAAGAGCGAAGAATCAATCGTAAGATAAAAAGGGAAATGTTTGATCCCCTCCACTTTTGGTCCCCACTTCACGGATGAACACAAAACATGCCATTCCGAAACCAAATTGGGTGACCTTTTTTATTGAAAGGCTTCATGCAGATTTGTTGAACAGCGCCAAAGTTATTAAGAAACCAAAAAATACCTTTTTAATAGAAACTATGAACAAACCGTTTGCCAGATTTGCAAAAACTTTGGCGGACCTTTGGCTCGCTCAGCTCTCTTAGTATTTTCAAAATTTGTGATAATTCATCAATGGGGGCAAAGGTAAAAGTGGGGGCAAAAAAGTGATAACTTACTTATAACTGGGATAATGTTTCACAAATCAGCATTACATTTGGAAAAGCTTTAGCATGTGTAGTTTCGGTTGATATTTAGTCAAAAAAGGGATTTACCTTCCCGGAACCAGGGTTCAATTCCCGACGCGGCAGGGTCTTGAGCTCAAATGTCCACGGACTCGATAATTCTCGCTTCGGTGCCTGACCTAATCATGGGTTCACACTCTGCAACTCTGGGCATTAAGCTTGCTTAATCTCCACAACGGCCCCCCCGCGGCGGGATGCCTGGCTTTCACCTTGGGGATGCCCTGTAGGGGCTATCTCACAGGGAAAAACCAGGACGGGTTCCCAAGGCAAGCGCGGAGATACCCCTTCGGGGGTCGATTCTGGCGCTATATAAGAAACATAATAATACAAATCGAACCTGACGGTCAATGTGCAACTTCACTGACCGCAAACATACCAACCAAACATTCACTAAGACCAATGTCACCCAGATATTGATATGATACAATACAGGTGGTATGCAAATTAAATATGTGTATTCGAACACCTAGGGCTTCTTTTAAAACCAGTCAATGTTATGATAAATATGTGCAGAATAAAATGTGAACAACGTCTTATAATTTTAATTATATATACTTCAATGCAAAATTTCATATCGAAAAAACTGTTAATTACTAGTCTCAATTTATCAAAGTAAACTTATAGGTTTAAAACACAAAAACATTTGCTACATTTGTCAATGACCTAATCACAAGACGATAAACCAAATCAATTTCACTAAAAGGGAGAGTTCATTAGACTGTCATAAGAAGTACACTAATCGTGAGCCAAATCATCGATCAGAATGCACCATAGCATATGAGGTTTTCTTATTTCCATCAATATTTGAGTCGATTTAGTGTCACAAAGGCTGCAGACGCGTTTCGGTGGGTTTATGTAGATCCAAACCACCTTCTTCAGGAAAGTGTTAGATGTCTCCCACAAAGATTTCAGGGTGGTGCTCAACACGCACTACTCCTAATTATTGGGACCCCAGGTTATTCCGTGTAGATGGCATCACAATGATCTGCTACGTATGGATCCTTATATACTCTGATCACTTGGCTGATTATTCAAATAAGTCAAAGAGGAACTCAACAGTTTCACCTCAATTCTCCTAATAAATAGAGAGTCACATTCGTGGACTTCTCAGGGCCCAAAGGATATCACTTGGTCTGTCTTGCTGTCTTTAGGAGCAGCATACTTTCTGTATCTTTGCTGGAATCTCACACAGGAAATTTCTGTTGATATGCCAAGTTTTATGCAGATCAATCAAGAGGTAGCAAATGTAAGCAAAGAGAATCAATGGATTTGCTAATAACGCTGGCGCCTCATCACAGATCTGTGTGCAATTTCAGATTCTCAGCACGTTTAAGTTTAAACAAGTGAGTTTCAAGCAAATTTGTTAAGAGGGGGGGCAGTTATGGGGGGAGGAAGGCAAAAAATAGTTAATTTCCTAATACCTTTGGCTTTCTTTAAGAAAGGTAAATGGTATTGGACAGGCGGAAAGCAAGTTAATCCCAGAGAAGGTGTCCCAGGTTTCAACAAGATCTGACAAGGGGTGAAAAGGTAAAGAAAATCATTCGCAGCAGAGGCTGGCTAAAGTCGGTGCAAGCGGACGTGAGCAAGTCCCCGTGGCACGCGTGTGGGCTGATGTCCTTGGCCCAGACCCTGTGATCAACCTGCCATTGACATCAAATTCCTGCTGTGCACAGCCTTCAGCACTATTTGATTATATTTTTAAGGTATTGTGGATCCTACTTTGGAGTTCAGAGACCCAACTATGGTACCATGGACCCAAAATGGACGATGGGAGTTAATATGGGCTTTTCGTTTCAAATTTAGGTCTTCAGACTGTCTGAAAACTTTGGTTCAAGGACTGTTCACAGACAAATGGTCAAGATCTTACTTACTTTTAAACCTTCCAACCCATTTTTATTAATAATGCTAATTTCTTGACAAGTACTGAGTGGATTTACACCAAATCAAGTGAAGGCATTTGCCTGAATAAAGTTCTAGTTTTTTGCCAAGTTTGGTCTAAGTCCATTCATAGTTATTTTCCTGTAGGACCGAGCGAATATGCCTATGGAGTCACAGTGGGAAATGCTGCTTGTTTGAGCAGTCTCTTAGGTGTTCCCCTTTGACAGATTTGCATGAAACGCAAAATATCAAGAGTAAGCTAAACATGGGAAGTTTCTGCCAAGAGTTGTACAGATTCGTAAAAGTTATTAGCAAATATTTTTTTCAACCACGCATGAAACTTTGCCCATCAGCTTCTCGAATCACCCTGAAACCCACGAATGCTGCAGGTAGCTTGACAGGCTAACAGCCCCTCAAGTTTAATGCAGCTTTATTAAAGAATACCAAAGTTATTAGCACATGAAAATGTATTAGTCCTCCGCCTTTAACGTTGCCCCTCCCCACCACTCAACAAATCAGCTCAAAACTTGCCACGCCCACAGAAGACTAAACATGCTAAACGCCTACTAACACCCATATGGATTTGTCAAATGGTGCCACAATCAGGGTTGGATTGGGATTAAAAATCAGCCCGAGCACGCAAAAAAAAAGTGGCCCACATTTGCATATTGCCTTTCCGCAAAACACTGATTCTGCAAAATTTTATAAAAAAGGGGGTAAAAAAGATACATGCACGGATTCGTTTTCACTGGTGAAACACCTGAAAACAAGTGAGGCAACTTTTGCTCAGGTCCCTGCCCCCGCTCAATATGCATACATTAATGGGCCGGCCCAGGGAGAGGAAGGGAGTGACACCTCTGCCCGTTGATAAAAGGGAGGTAATGGACGCCCATCTGCCTCCAGAAAGGCCACTCTGGCACCCACTGAGTCGCTGGTGGTATCCGAACAACGCAGAAACCACCCAAATCGGCACCCCAGACTGCTCAAAAAAGCAGCCGACAGCTGGAACTGGACACTGGCCCCTCGGGCATTGCCAGTGTGCCCACGTTACCAATCCGACCCTAGCCACAATTATCGACAAATGAACACTGTTTTGACTATATTTTAACCTGCCCGTGGGACGAATCTGCACAAACCTTAAAATAACAAGTATAATCAAATGTCCTAAACATCGGCCAAGTCCTGTCCAAATTCATCAAACAGAGCTAAAGTATACAGGTGAATCAAAAATACACCTTCCTACGTTCAAGATATCTCTATAATTTAACCTTTTCATGCTCTTACTGAAAAAATATTAAATACTAATTTTGAGAAAAACTACTGAACGGATTTACACCAAACCAAGCACAGGCACTTCCAGGAGTAACATGCCTGCCATCAAATAGAGATGCCATTATTCTAATGTAAAGGTGTTGCCAGACAGGGCTGTTATACTTGTGAGATAAAAAGTATTACCTGGCGGAATATACGTTGCAAAGGTGTAATGTCACGTAATGTAGTTAATTTTGCATTACGCTTATTTCATGAAACACCCGAAAATGTGCTTTTGTGGTGTGGCATAACTACATGCTGTTCGCAGTAAAAACTTAGTGCGAGTGCACAGGAATAACGCGAATGAGCGTGAGCAGCTGCTGTCTGCGGAGCTTGTGTTTTTTTTTGCTTTGTTTTCTTTGTTGTTGCATGAAATGTGTCCTCGTGACCAAAGTGGATACGAAGATGCATTTTGCACTAAAATATTGTGCCAAATGCAGGTTTTGCTTTCATGTGATGACATTTTATGTAATATTTCTTGAATTTTCCAGAATTAAGCAAATTCAAAATGCAGGACTTTTGCATACCCCTATAAAAAGGACATGTACAGCTGACAGTCTGACCCCAGGCTGTGCTGTCGCTCTTGTGAGTTAAAGGGGCCATGGATTGCTGACTGTCCCCATACAGGGCTGTCACTGGTCCACAGCGTCGGATTGGTAACGGGGGCATTCGGGCAATGCCCGAGGGGCCGGGGTCCAAGTTCCTGATGTGGGTTGCATTTGAGCAACCTGGGGGCCGATTTGAGCGGTGTCTCTCTTGTTCGACTATCCCGCCAGCGGCCCAGTGGGTGTCTGAGTGGCCTTTCTCAGGGCCGGACTTGGACCAAAACCGGCCCTGGCAAAGTGCTCGGCCGGCCACCCTGAGGGAGGTTGGGGGTGCCACCGAGCTCTTTGCCGGGGCCGGTTTTAGGCCGATTTTGTTACAGAGCCGATAGATGCAAAACGGCCCTGTAACAAAAACGGCCCGCAGGGGCCCAAAACCGGCCCCTACCCTTGCGGCGCACCGGGGGATTGCCCGGTGCCTGCAACGGCCAGTCCGGGCCTGGCCTTTCAGGAGGGAGATGGGCGCTCATAACCTCCCGTATAGCAGCAACAGGTAGAGTTGTCACCCCTTTTCTCTCGCTCGGCCTCCCATTAATGTAGGTATACTGAGCGGGGCAGGGGCCTGAGCAGAAGTGGCCTCACTTCTTTTCAGGTGTGTTTCACTAGTGTAAACCGATGCATGCACGCCCCCCCCCCTTTTATGTAAAATTATGCTGAAGCAGTGATTTGAGGGAAGGCATTATGCTAATGTGGGCCGATTTTTTTATGCGAGCCCGGGCCGATTTTTAATCCCAATCCAACCCTGCTGGTCCAATCAGCAGGACACGCCCCCTATGCTATGGTGTGTGGTTCCTCCTTCTGAGGTCGATAAAATGAGTACCAGGAGTGGGGTAACCATAAACATCTGTGTAGCGGCAAGACACCGGGGGTGGCCCGGCTAGAATCTGCCTTCCCCCGCCTGCCTGACCCTAAAATGGCGGCCCGGTGTGACTCCCAGCTAACGATCGGCGCCTTTGCTTGACCATCTGGCCCCAGCGCTTGCTGCCTCTCCCAGGGGCGACCCCGCAGGCTCTCTCTGTGGCTCTTGCCTGCGGGGGTGAGCCCTCTTCAGGGATCCCTGGCGGTGAACCTCACTTGCATCGGCCTCTGCGATCTGCCGGACGTTTGATCTGCCACCCGACGACAACAACCCGGGAGGTAGGATCGCTGGCTGCTCGCTGATTCCTAGCGCCTCCCGCCTCGCCTATGTTAGCCTCCCGCTAACATAGTGCTGCAGCGGCTCCCCCTCGCACCACCCTCCTTGCAACTCGCCTGGACCTTGGATGGCGGCCGCCAGTGACCGCAGAGCGAGGATGGCCACCACTGCTCTTAACATGCCTGGGCAGCGCCCCATGGCCAACGCGTGACCGCACCAACACCCCCACCACCCTGCGCACTCTCGCGCCCAGGCTCTCCAGGATGGCGACGCACCTGCGGCTGGCTTCTAACCTCGTCCCCCACCTGGGCTTCCACCTTCTCTCCTGGACTTCTTTCATCATCTCCCCCCTGGGTTCCCACCTTCCCTCCGGGACTGCTCGACTTGCGTGCTACCCTGAATGACACTTTGCTGCTGTTCTTCGGACAGTTCTCGCTGGACTCTAGCCCTCCCTCCATACCTTGCATCCCACCCATCATTCCTCTATGCTGTGATTGCATCTTTGACCTATTGCAACAATGCTAAGCTTTGGTATTCGCTGAAGTCCCTACACCATATACCACCCCTATGCGTCTATTAGAGTTTAACCAGTCATATCCCTTCCTAAGTGTATTTAGTTGACTCTTATCGCTAGTGTGTGCCGTGGACCTTTATACTCTCTACCACTCCTATGTGACCCATCGAGTTTTTCCAGTCATATCCCTCCTGTGTAGATTGAAGATAACTCTAATGACTAGGATCCTATGTGATTTGTAGACTGTATCCATGTGTATCCCCTCCCTGTGTTTAGAGATATAGCTTTAACGACTAGTTGCCTGTGTGACTGTCGGAGTATAGCCAGGTGTATACCTTCCCTCGTGTGAAGAGATACCCTATTCACTAGAACTTTCCAAGTGTATCCCCTCCCAGTGTCTAGAGATATAGTTTTAACGACTAGTTGCCTGTGTGACTGTCGGAGTAAAGCCAGGTGTATACCTTCCCTCGTGTGAAGAGATACCCTATTCATTAGAACAAAAAGTAATGTGTTCTTTATGTATTTGTAACTGATTCCATGTAAAATGCTTGATAACATGTAACGGAACTGGTGCTATGTAAAGCGCTCTGATAACCTAATCGGTTCAAGTTCGCGCTATATAAAACTCTAAAAATAAAATAAATAAATAAAAAAATAAAATTCAGCGCCAAGAGGCCTGCGGGTGAATGTGCGCTTTAGAAATACTTGCTGTGCTATGTAAAATGCACATTTGATATGATGCGGTCATGAGCCGGGCCTGAAGCTAGCAGGAGTGAAAGGTGCCCCCGGCAGGGCTGTGGCTGGGGTGCAGTAAAGGCGTCCAGGGTTCGCTCTGGCGTGAAGGGCACGTGCTGCCGTCAGTCTGTCATGAGACACCTCCATGCAGGAAGATTGATGAGACATTCCCCCCCTGGCGTGTTGCTGTCTCTGTAACAGTGGCGCCTGAAACCAAACCCGGGGAGGCCACACGGGCCCGCGTAGGCCTCCGCCAGGGCTCACATATTGGCACCAGTCCAGTTCAACTCACAACTCCCCCCACTAGACTTGTGGCTCAAAGGCACCCACGCCGACAGTGCCAGGACACGTGCACATATTGGCATGGACAGCTTCCTTCACTGTGCCTTTCACCTCAAAGACACCGACATGTGCCAGGCAGCAGACAGGCTCACGGCCATAACATAAAATGAAACAAGTGTATTGGTAAAACGCACGTTCACCCGAATAACAGCTGTTTATTGTTATCCAACAAAAAGGCACTCGTTTTATCGACTTCAGAAGGATGAAAGGCAGAGTGGACCTACCGGGAATTAAACCTATGACCATGAGGTCAAACGCAGTGGACGCATTTGTTCACTGAGCCACCAAACCCCGCATAAGAGCGAGAGCTTCTTTCAATGTACCTCTCACCTCAACACAGTCACACTCACGGATGGCCTCCCCCTGGCTCTCCACTGCCAGCATAGGGCACATGGCCACGCTGCCAGCTGCACCTCACCGCGAAGGCGCCCACGCCGCCACTGCCATCACACAAAGGCAATGGCAGCCAGCCCCGCCGCCTTGGTTACGTCAATCAATCAATCAGGGATTTGTGAAGCGTGCTACTCACCCGTGAGGGTCTCAAGGCGCCGGGGGGAAGGAGGGGGTCATGCAGCTCCGATTCAGCTGAATAGTCAGGCCTTGAGGCTCCTCCTGAAGTTATGCATGGGGGGGAGGGGGAGGGGGGTGACGCCTGATGTTGAGCGGGAGTATGTTCCAGGTCTTTGCTGCGATGTAGGAATAGTCTCTACCACCCGTTTCGGATCTGCGTATGCACGGGGTTTCGGCCAGGGCGAGGTCGGCTAAGTGGAGGTTTCTCTTGGGTGAGTGGAAGGAGACTCTTTCGCTGAGGTATGGGGTCCGGTGTTGTGGAGGGATTTGTAGAGTGAGTGAGTGAGTGAGTAGCTTGAAGGTTACTCTTCTCGACAAGGAGCCAGTGGATGTGTCGTAGGTGCCGGGTGATGTGTTCATGTTGTGAGATGCAGAGGATGAGCCTGGCGGCGGTGTTATAGATGGTCTGCAGTTTCAGAGCAAGGATTTGTTGATTCCGGCATAGAGGGCTTTTTCGTAGTCCAGTCTGCTAGTTACGAGTGCATGGGTGACAGTCTTTCTGGATTCAGCAGGGATCCACTTGAAGGTCTTGCGAACGATGCTGTGGGTGCTGTAGCACAAGGAGAAGACTGCGTTGATCTGTCTGGTCATGGTGAGGGAGGAGTAGAGTATGATGCAGCGGTTGCAGGTGTGGTCCGTGGGAATAAGGGTGGCTGCCGAGGGCGAGGATCACCAGGTGTTGTCCCATGTTGAGGGGGTGGGTCAGAGGACGAGGACTTCTGTCTTCTCCAGGTTGAGCTTCAGCTCTTCCAGGTTGCTACGTCTTTCATTGCTTCCTGGAAGCGGTGTCTGGTAATGTTGGGTGGCCTCATGAGGGAGAGGATGAGCTGGGTGTCGTCAGAGTAGGATACTATGCTGTGCTGAGTCCATGTTGTCCGACGATGGCGGCGAAGGGGGGGGGGGGATGCGGATGTTGAAGAGCATGGTGCTGAGCGACGATTCTTGGGGTACTCCGCAGTTGATCTTTGTGGGTTTGGAGAGGAGGCGGGAGTCTGATTCTTTGTGTTCAGCTGATGAGGAAGGAGCAGAAGCAGTCTAGGGCAGTCCCATGTATGCCTGCGTCGTGGAGTCTGGCAGTGAGAGTGCAGTGGGAGACGGTGTCGAAGGCTGCAGATAGATCAAGTAAGATGAGGTGTGCCGGGTGGCCCTGGTCGAGGAGAGTGCGGATGCAGTCTGTGGCGGTGAGAATGGCAGTCTCGGTGCTCTGGTTGCTGCAGAGTCAGGATTGGGAAGAGCCGAGGATGGAGTTGGCTTCTATGAAGTTCATGAGCTGGCTGTTCTTCTAGGTGACTTTAGCCGCGAAGGGGAGGAGAGAGATGGTTCTGTAGTTTTTTAGGTCTGTAGGGTCTGCAGAGGGCTTCTTGAGGAGAGGCTTGACTTCCACGTGTTTTCAGTCGTCAGGGAAAGTGCCCGATTCAAAGGTGGCGTTGATGGTGCGTCATAGCTTGGGTGCTATGGCGGCGGCTCTGTGGAAGATGTGAGGCGGGCAGGGGTCCGTCGGGGCTCCTGAGTGAACGCTCTTCATAGTTGTGGCGGTGTCTTCTGTGGTGACCGGGGTCCAGCCGGAGAAGGTAGGTTGGCTGGCGCTGCTGGTGGGAGGGTGGGGGGTCGGGGGGGGGGGAATGTGGTTTCGGCATCAGGTGTCTGTTCGTTGAAGTTGTCGTAGAAGAACTCTATCTTGAGATGGAAGTAGGATCTGAGTTTTTTGCAGACGTCCTGGCAAGGTGTGACTTCCAAGTCTTCGCTTGGAGGTATGGTAAATTCGTAAATGATGCTGAAGAATTCCTTCAGAGGTGCCCACACGTGGAGAGATGGCTCCCAGCACCGGGCGCCTGCTCCCCCCATCCTTTCATGCTTGTGTTGTATTTAAGAGCAGGCTGCTTTACGGTTATTTAAATTAAATGCAGCATCAATGTATTTACCTAACGTGATGTTCTTTATCAGGTTCGCCATGTTTTCATGCGTGTAAAAAGCCCTCAATGACTGGTCTCTCCTCCCGTTCCATGAACAGACCCTTCTTGACCTCGACCCCAAGTGTATGACGGTAGTGAGACTTATGTTTGGGGGTGATGGGGCTTACAAACAGGACTAGGACTCAGTCCGAGTCACTACTCTTAGTGCTATCCTTGACTCCCCCCAATCTCTCGTTATGAACACGTGCCTTACACATATGATGCATTTGTGTATACTGAAGTGCTTTTGACTTACATGAAAATTAAAATTGTTTCAGGCGAGAAGTCCCACATGTAGTGAAATGTGAATACTTAGGAAGTGGACCGGTCCTGGGCATGAGCGAGCTGGGCCCAGGCTCGGGCGCCAGTATTCCGAGGGGTGCAGCAGGGCACTGCCCGACTTAAAGTCATGCCACCAGCAGCTCTCCATCCCACTTGGTCTCAATTGGTTCCATTAAAGACTTTGCAATCAGCCCTTAATGTACCTCGGCATAATTGTTAGAACCCCATCAACCCCCTACCCTCCTCCCATCTCCCTCACACCTCCTGCCAACACACCACAACGACCTCCCGCAACGAACACCACATTTACTTTCCGTCCATGGTGCTGTCCTGGTCAATTCGATTTAGGGCTGGCCCTGCTTACGACCACCCACAATGCCAGGGTAGACTTGGTCACTACTTGCTGCTGCATCCAGTGTGAGACCACCTCCCTACAGCAGAAACTAGAGAGATGATCATTGAGATTTTAGCATATTATTAGAGTAGCCCATGACCCTCTGGTCTTCCTCCCCACCCCGCTGCCTAGCTCCTTCACTCGGTCACTTCATTCGCAGCTGGTTCCAGTCCTGCAATCCCACTGTCAGGTGACCGCCAATCACTGATATTGCCCTTCTTTTGGCTTTTTGTCTAACATTCCAGGGAATATTATTCCCCTGGGTACGTCTTGACTAGTAATTGTGTTTTTAGTGTTTCTCACTGGTGGAACTGTGTTTTTTTCTCTGTATTGTTTTTTGTGTTCTGCGTTCTGCGCCATTTCCTGCTGTTTTCTTCCCGCTCACGCCGTATCTCAGCTGGACACCCTCCTGCCTTCTTGCCAGCCTCTCCGAACTCGCAAGACTACTTATGAAGGCCGCTGCGTGGCCACACCACTGGGTTCCAAAGGGAAGCTAGTCTGCGTCCGGACTGTGTCCAGTGCCAGGAACTCTGGCCCTCTGCACTCCCACAGGTACTCTGCCACTAATCTCCATGCCCTGCACCCCAGACGAAACAACTGCTGCTGAATCGCATCACCCCTCAGTGAGCCCTTTCACCTGCAGCCGCTGCCTGTTTACCTCCACTTCAGCGCCAACCACCATTACAGCAACCTGCGCCACGCCAACCGCGGCGGGCGTGAGCTCCCCAGAACAACATGGCTGCCTCCTGATCACCAGGTCATTCTGCAAAAACGCCACAGAAGTCTGGGACACCATCTCACACTCGCCCAGACGTGACCATCACAGAGACTTGACATACCCTCATTCGCCTGGACATTGCCACTGCAACAACAATCGGCTACAAAATGAAACACCGCAACCGCGCACAGACAGGAGGTGGCATCGTCAACATACACAATGAATCAATCACTTGCACCATCACGGAGACCACGCCGATCATGGAAAACATGAACTTCAAAGCACAGACGACAAAACCACCATCAACAAGAGAAGCCTCTTTTTTTATTAATAACCCTCACCCACTCTAGTAGTGGCATGCTTCATCATCAGGTTCACCCCGACTCTTAAAGGTCAAAAATGGTGAACAAACATCCTCTGCTCCAGCAAACTAAATTTAACAAAACCTATGTTTTCATTCAAACGAAACAGGAGCATACGTGACAGACTCGTCCCTAGTAAAGTTCCATCCGAAGAGGACCAACCACAGAGCACACTTTGGAGTCTACCCCAAGTGAAAGGCCACTATCTGTGCAGGAACTGCACTTCCTGTGCCCCTACTATATATACACACGTACTCCCAACTTGGGCTTGAGAACAGTATGGGAGCAAAGAAACCACACTAACTGCAACAGCAATAATGTGGCATACGCTACATCAGCATGACAACAATGAAAATCAAAATACGTATCAGCGAACATAGAAGCACAAAACGCTGCAAGAAACAAACTACTAAACTCACTGCACATTTCATCGAAAACAATCACTCAATCTCTCCTGCATGCCCGCGTGCACTGGGCTGCCTTGCCTGGGCTGGCTGGCCTGTCTCTGCACTGTCTGCTGCCAACAAGTTGCGGCCCAGCCCCAGCCTTCAATCCCGGTCCTTGAGTAGCTGCCTTCTTCAACTTCAGGAGGACGTCAGGAGTGGACCAGGATGGTTCGGTTGACTGACTGTATCCTGCCCTAATCTAAGTGACATGACATTTAATTTTTACCTCTCCGCCCAGGCTACCTATACAGTAGGAACGTGTCTAGGTTGCGATTCCTGCCACAGAGGTAGGGTGACTTTCACCAGCTGTCCCGGCAGATTTCTGCCATTTTGGCTCATGTCCCGGTTTTTAGAAGGTGTAGACGAAAACCATTGAGAGGAACTTATAGGGTGTTGTAAAGTTGTGCTTGCTGGCAGCTGTTATAAGTAAGCAATTTAATTAACAGATATGTTGCTGGTTTTAGAAATTACCATTTTTTTTTTGTGCTTCTCTGTTTTTGTGCTGATAAGAGTTGTAATTCTGCGGAGCACCATTAATGTAAAATTGTAGTGCTTCTATTTTTGCAAAATGTCCTGGTTTTTAGTTGTCAAGATCTGGTCACCCAACACAGGGGATGTGTGTGTGTGCACTGACCAATGCGTTGTTCCAGCCAACCTCATTTGTGAAATAATTTCAGGGTGGCTGCTTTTTAAGGTATCTCTCTGGTCAGGTACAGTTTTTGTTATGGATATTTGGTGAAAGTTGGAATTACACCACATGTGAAGTTACCCAATGGCGAGGGACAGACCTGTGGAATGCATCTGTGGATGTGAAAGCATGTAACTGCCTTCCCTGTGTTAGTGCCTTTTTCCATGGGACACACGTGTTAATTTGCCAAATCATTAAAAAGGACAACATGTTAATTGTATTTTTTTATTTTAAATATTGGACTTAATGATTGGTAGTTTTTTGAAAAAGTTGTCAAAGCAGGTTTTGTGTTTGGGTAAAATTATTCCTTCATAAAATAGAAGGCATTGAAGATGCAGCTTTAGCACATGGTGGCACTACATAGTTAGTCAATATGCAACTGAGCTCATGGCGTGTGCCGTCACAGCCCATGATGTCCCAATGTGTGGCATCACAGTAAGTGACATCGCATGAAGTAACATCGGATAAGATCCCACACCTTTGTTTTGTAGTAAATCATGAGTACATTAAGCACGTTATGAGATTTAACAAATTGTGCTTCAGGCATGTGCTGCAAAAGTGGCCCAATCCCAATGTAAAATATGGAACTCAACACATAGTACTAAAATTGTTTTTTAAACCCGGCCATAAAGAAACTGGCAACAAGGAGAAGCATGGTACTACATCTGTTATGCTTAATTGGTTGCAAAGTCTGTGTTTTCTAATATTTTGTGGGGCTAGGACATCTGCAGAGATGTCCAGGGAATAATAATTGGTGAGAACTCTGGAGGTTAATGTATTTGTCTGCGAGATCTCTGCTTCGTGTAGGCACAGATCTGAATCAAAGTAATGTAGAAGGTTAATGTGTCTCCTGCAAAACACATCATGTAATATGCAATGACAGATTTTTGGAAATGTAGCTAGGTAAGTGGGCTACTGCTTTGAACACAGATAATTTTTTTCCTTAAAGGTCATAATTAGTAAACCTTTTACTATTGCAGTGAGCTATGTGTGACTGCTGCATCTTTTAACCTTCACAGAGTCATGCAACACATCTTGTACATTGATTTTCACACCAGCATGATGTATTGTCAATGTGTCTTTATGTATAGCACTCAGATACCCTGCAAGGGAAATACAAAAGGAGGGTGATTAGTAACATTATTGTATATATGCAGATGCGCAGAGTGTAATATATTTATTGACACCATTGAGTGTGGGGCAGGACCAGGACTCATGAGAATGGAAGTCTCCAGTGAGTAGCATTTCCCAGTTAACTCCCTCCCACGATCTGTATATTGAATAGAATGTATATGTGTCCTTAAAATTGTTTCTGATGACTATTTGTGCATAATTTGAGACAAGCTACTTTGGCTGCTTTTTGGGCTGGAACTGGTCTGCGTTGGGCTGGATTTGGGCTTATACTTAAACTTTGGGCTTGGGGTGAGTCTCAAAATTTGGCAACAGTGGACCGGAAAGCTGGCATTGGAACAACAGCAGCGGGATCTTAAAATGCGCTGCGCCCCAACTCCATACCGTCAGCCTAGGGAGCGATTCGATCACATAGGTTCACTGGCGGGCTGGGACCCTTGAAGTAGTAAGTATGGCTTCCCCAGCCCCTCTAATAAGAGTGAAGCCGGCCTGAGAAACACAACTGCTCAGAACCGAGTAACGATCGGTAAGGCACTATGGCTCACTCTCGCAAACCTTTTCTCCATTTCAATACTAGAGTGTGACTACGGGACCTGCCACTACTGCTCCCCGACAAGAAATTCTTGATTGTAGCAGGAGTAAATTCAATCAAGTGTATGCATCTGAACACATCGCAAAAATGTTTAGATCAAAAATTTAGAAAAACGTGAATGTTTGAGTATATCGCTGCTATATTTCTGCGCAAAACCTTTATATTTCACTTTGGGACCACGTTTTTATAAAGCCTGTGACACTAAAGAAATATTGCAAAAATACATGTTAAAAATCTATATACCTAACATGGGTGTTGCGAGTGTGGTCGCGCATAATTGAGTGAAGTGAGATACTAATTAGGTTATTGTCCCTACTTTGTTTTCATTCTACAGGAAAATCTAGAAAATGCAGCAAGTACTTTTTCTTTCTCTGTTGATTTGGTTGCCACAGAAATCCTTTGGCACCACACGTTTGCTTTGGTATTAATCACAGGTGACATTACTGGGGGATCTTTTCTCTGGCCCTGACGAATGCCCCTGACGTAATGGGTCAGTAGGATAGGGCAGAAACATGTTGGCTATGTTAGAATAAGGGTCATAGGACAACAACATCCTTATTGCCCCTTCCCATAGTTTTTAATTTCACCCTACTAATAAAGGGATACCTGGGGGTGGACGAGGGCCTTTTACATTAATACATCACTAATGGTTTTCGAAGAGATCCCTGGAATACGGTTGTGCCCACCCCGACCTTTAGGAGTAATGGTGAACCCGATGATTAAGCATGCCACTACTAGAATGGGTGAGGGTTATAAATAAGGAAAATTCTACTTACCAGTATGCATCTGTTCTTGGCATGTAGGGCTGCAGAGTCACACACTAGTGCATAGATCGCCATCTGGTGGTGGGCCCGGATAATGACTCTTAGTTGTTGTCTTGGAAGAGTCTTTGTTTGGTAGATGACTCCTCCTGTAGAGCGTAGTGCGCATGGGCATCAACTCCATCTTCAGATTGTTTTTCGTCATTGGGGAAATGATGGAGTTGTATGAGTATAGAAAAAGATGTCCATGTCTAGTGTATCTAATTAAGAGATTACTGAAACAGATATAGGTAGCCGGGGAGGCGTGTGCGACTCTGCAGCCCTACATGCCAAGAACAGATGCATATTGGTAAGTAGCATTTTTCGTTCGAGGCATAGTCAAGTCAATAGATTTATATAGCGCGCTACATACCCATAGGGTCTCAAGGCGCTTGAAGAATGGTGGGGAGTTACTTGTCAAATAACCATGTTTTGAGTTGCTTTCTGAATGCTAGGTGGTTCTGAGTAAGGCGAAGGTGAGTGGGGAGTGAGTTCCAAGTTTTAGCTGCTAGGTAGGAGAAGGATCTACCTCCCATGGTGGTTTTGTTGATGCGAGGTACAGTGGCGAGGGCTTGGGTGGAGGATCGTAGCTGGCGGGAGGGGGTGTAGAAGGATAGTCGTGTGTTGAGGCATTCGGGTCCTATTTCGTAGAGTGCTTTGTGTGCGTGGGCTAGGAGCCGGAAAGTAATCCTCTTATTGACGGGGAGCCAGTGGAGGTTTTTCAGGTGATCAGAGATGTGTTCTTTACGCGGGATGTCTAATATGAGCCTGGCTGAGGCGTTCTGGATGCGTTGTAGTTTTTTCTGGAGTTTTGCGGTGATGCCGGCGTAGAGGGTGTTTCCGTAGTCCAGTCGGCTCGTGACCAGAGCGTGGGTGACTGTTTTTCTGGTTTCGGTAGGGATCCAGCGAAATGTTTTTTTGAGCATGCGAAGAATGTAGAAGCAAGATGAAGAAACGGCGTTGACTTGTCTGTTCATCGAGAGTGAGGCATCCAGGATGACGCCCAGGTTCCGTGCGTGGTCCGTCGGGATGGGTGCTTTTCCAAGGGCCTCTGGCCACCAAGAGTCGTCCCAGGCGGAGGGGGAGGTGCCTAAGATGAGGACTTCTGTTTTGTCCGAGTTCAGTTTCAGACGGCTGTGCCTCATCCATTCGGCTACTTCTTTCATTCCTTCGTGTAGGTTGGTTTTGGCCGTGTTAGGGTCTCTGGTGAGTGATAGGATCAGTTGAGTGTCGTCGGCGTAGGAGATAATGTTGAGGTTGTGTTGGCGTGCGATGGCCGCGAGGGGGCTCATGTAAACGTTGAAGAGGGTGGGACTGAGTGAGGACCCTTGGGGTACGCCGCAGATGACTTCAGTGGCCTCTGATTTGAAAGGTGGAAGGCGGACTCTCTGCGTTCTTCCGGAGAGGAACGAGGTGATCCATTCCAGTGCTTTTCCTTGGATTCCGATGTTTTTGAGGCGCTGTAGAAGGGTGCTATGGCAGACCGTGTCGAAGGCTGCGGAGAAGTCGAGGAGGAGGAGGGCGACTGTGTCTCCATTGTCCAGTAGAGTTCGAATGTCGTCTGTTGCTGCGATGAGGGCGGTTTCGGTGCTGTGCTTGGCTCGGAAGCCGGATTGTGAAGAGTCGAGGGATTTGTTGGTTTCGAGGAATGCGGCGAGCTGGTTGTTGATAGCTTCCTCGATGACTTTGGCCGGGAAAGGAAGGAGTGAGATAGGGCGGTAGTTTTTGAGTTCGGTGGGGTCAGCTGTGGGTTTCTTCAGGAGGGCGCTGAGTTCGGCGTGTTTCCAGCTTTCCGGGAAGGTTGCGGAGTTGATGGAGCAGTTGATGACATCTCGGAGGTGCGGTGCAATAATGGAGTCTGCTTTGTTAAAGATGTGGTGAGGGCAAGGGTCTGTGGGGGATCCTGAATGGATAGAGTTCATCAGACGGATGGTGTCCTCAGTGGAGATTGGCTTCCAGTCATTGAGGATGTTCAGGGGGGGTGGGGGTCCTGCAGTGGATTGGGTGGGTTGGTCTCCGGGTTGGTTGTCGAAGCTGTTGTGGATGTCTGCAATTTTGTTGTGGAAGAATGAGGCTAGGGAGTCGCAGAGGGCTTGAGAGGGGGTGATGTCGTTGGGAGTTGGCTGAGGGGTTGGTAAATTTCTTGACGATGTTGAATAATTCCTTGCTGTTGTGGGCGTTATCTAGACGGTCCTTGAAGGCTGTTTTCTTGGTGTTTCGGATTAGTTGGTGGTGTATGCGGGTGGCGTTTTTGAAGGCGTCTTTGGTGCTGGTGGTTGGGACTTTTTTCCAGGCCTTCTCGAGGGATCGACAGAGTTTCTTGGATTTCTTAAGGTCATCGTTGAACCAGGAGGCCTTCTTGCTGCCTAGTTTTATTTGTCGTTTTTTCAGTGGTGCTAGGATGTTGGCGCTGTTGGATAACCATTGGGTGAGGTTGGTGGCTGCTTGGTCTGGGTTTGAGGAGTGGGCGGGGGTTTTTTGAAGAAGCGATGAGGAGATCTGGTCGATGGTGATTTTGTTCCAGTTTCTTTGAAGAGTGGGATGGTGTTGGTTGTTGGATGTGGGCTTGTTGTAGGTGAAGTGAACGCAGCTGTGGTCAGTCCAAAGGAGAGCTGTGGTGTGGCTGAAGGAGACATGTTTGCTGGAGGTGAAGATAGGGTCGAGTGTGTGACCTGCGATGTGGGTGGAGGTAGAGACAAGTTGTTTAAGTCCGAGGTTTGCGAGGTTGTCCAGAAGGGTGGTGGTGTTGCGGTCGTTGTTATTTTCGAGGTGAAAGTTGAGGTCTCCCAGAAGGATGTAGTCCTCGGAGGGGAGTGCGTGTGGAGTGATGAAGTCCGTGATGTCTTCACTAAATTGTGCGCGGGGTCCTGGTGGTCTGTAAAGGAGGGTGCCTCTGAGTGTGGTCTTGGGGTCGATGTGGATCTGGAAGTGAAGGTGTTCAGAGTTGGCGAGATTGGCGTCTGAGCTGGTTGAGATGCGGATGGATTTCTTATGGACGATAGCGATGCCTCCTCCTGTGTGTCCGGTACCGTCCTTGCGAATGATCTTATAGGCTTCTGGAATGGCAATGGTGATGTCTGGGGCTGAAGAGGCATTCATCCATGTTTCCGTTAGGAAGGCGACGTCTGGAGAGATGGTGTCGAGTAGATTCCAGAGGTCGATGGCGTGTCTGTGGACCGAGCGGGTGTTGAGCAGGATGCATTGTAGGTGGTTGGGATCGGATATCTGTTGTGTGTTCGTAGATGAGGAGTTGTTATTGGTGCCATCGAACTTGCAGGAGTAGCAGGAAAAGGGTCCATGGGTGTGTCCAGGAGCGGCTTGGACGCAGTTGGGGGAACGGCCGGGGTTAAGGGCTAGGAGGGTGGTGGCATCGTACGTAATGCGGGAGGGCTGGGCAATGCGAGGGCCAGGGGGTCTGGCGCTGGGCGCGGTCCAGGCGCGGACGGGCGTAGACGGGCTTACCTTTGGCACACCTTCGGCGCGGCTGGGGCGCGTACGCTGCGCGTGGACGCTGCGCGCAAATGCAGCGGTCATATAGGGATGGTGAAGGAGGGGAGGGGCGAGGGCGGCTCAGCTGGGAGGCGGGGCGGGCTCAAGGGAACGGAGCACAACAACAACAAGTACAAAATGGAGGGGAGGGCAGAGCAGGGCGCCGGGGGATATCGTACAAATAATGTGCAGGTCACAATCAAAGCAAGCCAGCAAAGCAGCGACCAAGCAATGTAAACGCTAGTATATTCCTGGCGTAATTAAAACAAACTATGTCACAATCAATGCAGCTTCGCAATACGATACGATACCACGTCTCAACGCGGAGACAGGGGAGCGACCACTCAAGGCAGGAGCGAGGAATGGATCACAGCGCTGCGAGGTCAGGGGGCGCTGTATATTGGTAGTGGGAGGGCGGCTCAGCTGGGAGGCGGGGCGGGCTCAAGGGAACGGAGCACAACAACAACAAGTACAAAATGGAGGGGAGGGCAGAGCAGGGCGCCGGGGGATATCGTACAAATAATGTGCAAGTCGCAATCAAAGCAAGCCAGCAAAGCAGCGACCAAGCAATGTAAACGCTAGTATATTCCTGGCGTAATTAAAACAAACTATGTCACAATCAATGCAGCTTCGCAATACGATACGATACCACGTCTCAACGCGGAGACAGGGGAGCGACCACTCAAGGCAGGAGCGAGGAATGGATCACAGCGCTGCGAGGTCAGGGGGCGCTGTATATTGGTAGTGGGAGGGCGGCTCAGCTGGGAGGCGGGGCGGGCTCAAGGGAACGGAGCACAACAACAACAAGTACAAAATGGAGGGGAGGGCAGAGCAGGGCGCCGGGGGATATCGTACAAATAATGTGCAGGTCACAATCAAAGCAAGCCAGCAAAGCAGCGACCAAGCAATGTAAGCGCTAGTATATTCCTGGCGTAATTAAAACAAACTATGTCACAATCAGATCACACACTACTGCATTAATTGCATAGCAGTTCTCTCCCTTAGCGGCGACCACCAGTATCTGTTGCAGTAGTTTGAAATAATGTTTTGAGTACAGCCTGGCCCACACTAGCTTGTTGTTTTGCTTGCACATCTACAGAGTAGTGTTTTGGGAATGTGTGCGGTGTAGACCATGTAGCTGCTTTGCAGATATCATCTAAGGGAATATTTCCTAAAAATGCCGTAGATGCCCCTAGTTTACGGGTGGAATGAGCCCTAGAGGGAATGGATAGAGTGTTTTGCTTTTTGGAAACAAATTTGAATGCATTTGACAATCCACCTTGCAATTGCCAGCTTTTGAAATGGGGTTACCTTTATGTGGAGGAGAAAAGGACACATACAATTGTTTTGTTTTACTAAATGGTTTTGTCCTATCAATATAGTAGAGGAGCGCTCTTTTGACATATAATGTATGGAGAGCTCTTTCAGCAACCGTCTGTGGTTGAGAGAATACTGGCAACTCAATAGATTGAGGTGGAACGGTGAAATGACTTTTGGAAGGAATTTGGGGTTTATTTTCAGAACCACTTTGATGTGATGGAGTTGTATGAATGGTTCTTGAATTGTTAATGCCTGGATCTCACTTACTCTTCTGAGTGAGGTAATAGCAATTAAAAAAGCAACTTTCCATGAAAGGAACTGTAATTCACACTTATGCAAGTGTTCAAATGGAGGACCCATAGGTCTAGTGAGAACAATATTTAGATTCCATACAGGGGAGGGTGGTACCCTGGGAGATATTATTCTTTTGAGTCCTTCCATAAATGCTTTGATGGCAGGTACTCTGAATAATGAGAGAGGTCTGTTTTGAAGGTAAGCTGCTATAGCAGCAAGATGGAACCTGATCCAGGAGTACGCTAAACTACATTTTTGTAGATGGGGCAGGTAACATATGATGTTTTGGATAGAAACATCCAGTGAGTTAATGTTATTTGTGCAATACACAACAAACCTTTTCTGCTGCATGGGGTCCGGATGCATGATCTCTCCATCGTTCTGTGTTAGTAGGTGTGGAGAGGGTTTTCATTTTTGATGTGGTACTACTGAGAGCTCTAGTAGTGTGGTGTACCATGGTTGTCTTGCCCACGTTGGTGCAATGAGAATCAATGTGAGGGAGTGTTGCTGTAGCTTGCGCACAACTAACGGAATGAGTGGGAGAGGCGGAAAAGCATACGCAAATCTGTCTGACCAACTCATCCATATCGCATTGCCTTTGGACAATGGGTGTGGATACCTGGCGGCGAAGCTTGGTCATTTGGACTTGGTGTGTGGCGAACAGATCTATCTCCGGTTGGCCCCATTTGTGAAAGAAAGGTTGAAGAACTTGAGGATGAAGTTCCCACTCTTGTATCTGTTGTCTTTAACTTAACAGATCCGCAACTTGGTTGTGAACTCCTAGTAGATGCTCTGCGAACAGAAAGATTTGAGGAATGGCCCACCTCCATATCCTCTGCGCTAGCCGGGAGAGCTGTAACGGCATCGCTGCGGCGGCTTTTCCCGCTGTGTGCGACAATTTTCAAAAAGCTGCGTTACATGACGAGCTCAGCTCGTCATCAGCACACGACCGCTGTAGCTGATGCTGAGCTCGTCATCAGCAGCGAAGAGGTTAAGGAGTGTGTTCCTCCCTGTTTTAGGGTGTAGTACATGGCTGTCATATTGTCGGTACGGACTAATACAGCCTTGACTGATAGGTAATGTTGAAATGACTTTACATATAGAAAAATAGCTAACAACTCCAGATGGTTTATGTGGAGTAGCTTTTGTTGTGGTGTCCATGTGCCCTGTACTGTGTGCTCTTTTAAATGTGCTTCCCGGCCTGTGAGAGATGCGTCTGTTTTTATCACCACCTGTGGAACTGGCTCTATGAACGGCCGGCCTTTTGAAAGGCTTTTGGTGTTCTACCACTGCAGAGAGCGATGTGTCCAGTCGTCCACCACCACCAGATCTGTTAGTTGTTGTTGACCCTGGTTTTGCAGGTGGCGTATTTGGAGTCTTGTGTGTGGCACTAAGAAGATGCAAGATGCCATAATTCCAATTAATTGCATCAACACTCAAGATGGTAGTGAGTGTTGCGGCTGGAATGTTTTTATAAGAGCTTGCATACTTTGTATCCTTGCTGGATTGGGGGATGCAATTGCTTTGGAGGTATCTATTGTGACACCCAGATACTGTTGAGACAGGGATAGTTGGAGATGTGACTTCTTTTGATTTACTATAAAGCTGAGCTTGTGTAGCAGGCAGATGGTCTTATTCCTGTGCTCCACGTACTGGTGGTATGACTTGGATTTTATTAGCCAGTCGTCTAGGTATGGGAAGACATGAATGTTGTCCCTTCTGAAGTGTGCTGCTATTACTGCTGCTAGACACTTTGTGAAAACTGGAAGTGCTGTAGTTAGTCCGAAAGGAGTACCTTGAACTGGTAATGCTGACAGTCTAGTACGAACCGAAGGTACTTTCTGTGAGCTTGGTGGATGGAAATGTGGAAGTAGGCGTCCTTGAGATCTAGGGTGGCAAGGAAGTCGCCTTGTTTTAACAGAGGAAGGATCTGCTGTAATGTGACCATATGGAAGTGGTTGGACTGAATGTAAATATTTAGGGATCCCAGGTCTGAGGGAGCCGTCCTTTTTTGAGATAAGAAAATATAGGGAGTAAACTCCTGTGTTTCGATGGTGTACTGGGACTGGTTCTATTGTATTCTTTTGCAGTAGAGAGGCAACCTCTTGTTTTAGGAGTGTGAGATGCTCCTGTGACATGGGACGCTGTCTCGGTGGTATTGTTGGAGGAGTGGAAGTGAGCTCCCCGCAATAACCTGACTGAACTATTTGTCTCACCCATCTGTCTGTGGTGATGGAGTTCAAGACAGGTAGGAACTGTTGTAATCTCCCCCCAACAGGAGTGGAATGGTCTGGGGGGAGGGGAGGGAAGTCACTGCTTAGGAGTGGAGGCATTGCAGTTGTTACCTCTGCCTCTACCTTTAGTGTTGTTACCTCTATATCCTCCTCTGTAATAACCTCTATTGGGCGGGGATTGGGCGAACGCCTTGTAAGAAGAGGAGGCGTTGTCTGTTTGAAAACCTTTGGAGGCGCCCCTATAAGAGGAGCGACGAAAGGACGCTCAGGGAGTTTGAGTTTTTAAGGCTCCCATGTATTTAGCTGTGTCCGTATCCTTTTTCATTTTCTCCATTGCATTATCAACTGTAGGACCAAAAAGATGTTGCTGGTCAAAAGGTTGATCAAGGAAACTGGTCTGTACCTCTGGTTTGAACTCAATGCGCAACCAGGCACGACTACGTAAAAGTACGGATGTATTTATTGCTCTAGAGGCTGTATCAGCAGTATCTAAAGCACAACAGATTGAGGTATTGGTAATGACCATGCCTTCTTGTATTAAGTCAGAAGCCCTGGCCTTATATTTGTCTGGAAAATGTTGCATAAGTGTTTCTAGCTCATCGTAATGAGCTCGATAATATCTTGCTAACAGGGCTCGAGTGTTAGCAATTCTCAAGACATTGGCTGCTCGTGAGATGGTGCGTTTTCCTGAAGCATCTAAAAATGTGGACTCGTTATCAGGGGTGGAGCATCCCCCGTTATCTACGAGTTTGCTCTTTTCCTAGCGTTTGAGACTACTAATGAGTCTAATGGCAACTGGCCTTTGATGTATGCTGGGTCAGTTGGAGCTGCTTTATACTGCTTTTCTAATCTGGGATTAATTACTCTGGCTCTGATAGGGTCTTTGAATACCTCTGGTGCGTACTTTACCACTCCCTTAAGCATTGGTAATGTGGTTGTGGTTTTATGTGATGGTAGTAATGTATCCATCAGGAAGTCTTCCTCTGATGGATCAGTGTGTAAATCTACCCCATGAAAGGTGGCTTTCCTATGAATGAGTTGCGTAAACCCTATAGTATCATCTGGAGGAGATGGCCTAGAAGGGTATGTGTCATCTAGTGGCAGATCTGGGGCATCTGGTGCGTTATAATCTTCCCAGGGATCATCTGATGGGCCAGGAATATTGTCTGGGTCATCTATAGGTTGCTCATTTTCTACCCCCTCTGAATAGTTATCCTCATCCTCAACATCCTCTGCTGGTGCAGGGCTGTGCGTTGTGGATGGTGAGTGTGCAGGGGAAATGTCCAGTGGTAGCTCTGGCAGTGGTGAAGGAATTCTTATGGGAGAAGTTTGAGCATGTTTTTTGAGAGGAGCTGGAGGTGTTTTGGGAGGGTCTAGTTTACTTTTTTCAGGCACTGTAATTATAAGTCCAGTTTTTGGATGACTAAGAAGTCTTGTTTAGGATCTGGGCGGAAAAGCTCTTCTGTGGAACTATCCTTTTTCGGCATTGACTTGTCTTGTTTGGAGCCGAGTTGCTTTGAAGGTCTTGCTGTGTCCATTACAGTCTTTGGAGCAGATTTTGGTTTCAGTTCCGAAGACTTGTGGTCAGAATCTTTCTTGGTGTCGTGTCTCTTGTTCGGATCGGATGTTTTCGGATCCGGAATTATTGCTTCTGAAGCACGTTTCGGGTCGACAACTTTAGGTGCCGAAGTGTGTTTCGTGGGGAAGTGGACTTCGGGTCGACTTGTTTCGGTACCGGAGTTGGCTTCGGTTCGATAGTCTTGGGAACTGTTTTCGGTGCTGAGCGTATTTTCAGCTCAACCAGTTTTGGTACCGAGGGTTGCCTTGGTGCCGTAGTCCGTTTCAGTTTAAGGACCTTTTGCTTGTCGGGACAGACAGGCTGAGTCCAGCCCGAGACGCCTAGAGGCTTTTTAGGATTCTTCGTTGCCGAGCCGTAAGGCGGGGCGTCGGAAGCTTTTGGCTGGTGTGCACCTGGACCCGAAGGTGGAAGTGGAACCGAAGCCTGGCCCGGTATGGGCGTGTGAACAGGGTCGACGCTTGTACGCACAACCTGTTGACCAGCTGGAAGAAGATAGTCATCTTCTGATTGTCCTTCGGCTCCGGAAGCAGAATCCTCGGCTTCAGAAACGACTCCGTCCTGCTGTTGTTCTTCGGACTCTAGATCGAATGGAGCCTCGTCTATGATGAGATCGGGTGTAGATAAAGAGGACTGCGCCATGACTCTTCAAGCTCTATGATCTCTGATAGTTTTCTTGGACCGGAACATAGTACAGGCCTGGCAATCTCGACTCTCGTGCTCTGGGGACAAGCACAGATTTCACAACTCATATAGAGCAGTGTGGGGAAATTTGTGTCCACACAGAATGCACTTCTTGAAGGGTGTTCTTTCCATGAGCCAATGGCACAGTTGGGCCCGACTTCCACGACGAGTGCTGGAATCGAGAAGCGCAAACCTTCATTTGACGGGAGTAACAGGAAATCGCAATCGAAGACTATACCGATGGTATGATGGAGGACTGGAAGTCGAAAGGAGATCGGTAACGGGACCGAACGATAAACACATCCGTGCCCGATGACGGAAAAAAACAATCTGAAGATGGAGTCGATGCCCATGCGCACTACACTCTACAGGATTCATCATCTACCAAACAAAGACACTTCCAAGACAACAACAAAGTGTAATGATCCGGGCCCACCACCAGATGGCGTTCTATGCACTAGTGTGTGATCTGCAACCCATAGGCCTTGAACAAAGGTTTTTCCTCTTCCCACCTCTGAGTGAGACAGAAGTATAGGGCTTACCTCCCTTTATACTCTATCCTCTTCTTTTTGTAAGCTGGGAGGGTACACATTCTAAATAAAATTATTTCAGCGGGAGTGTGTATCCCCTCGCCTTTCTTTCTTGAAATGATCTCTCCGCCGTCTATGGCTTTCTGGGGTACCTTCCTCAGACCGTAAGTGTTGAATAAGTGCCTTTGATTGTGCAATTGCCAGAAATATTGAAACCAAAGGAAGAACACAGAGTGGATGTAGGGACCAAACTTGTAGATAACAGACACAGTAGTTGAGAAGGTTCCTGGTAATGTCAAACGAGATGCAGCATTATTAGCTATTCGCCAAAGAGACACTGCTACTCCACAACATCAGAAGGAGGTAGAGCTGTAAAAAAAAATCTCAAATTTGTCTCTATTGGGAAAGACACCTTAGGAGTGAGTCCACAGAGACCCCTATGAAGCGCACACCTAGTAAGCTACGCAGCTGCTGGTAGTATGCTCATGCCATTGTGCATTTTTTAGGTGCTACCAAGAACATACAGAGGCTTGCAGCCTGGCCTGTGCTTACCATTGGCTAGCTTTTCTGTCACACAGGTGCCTGCTCCTTATTTGTGTTCCAGCTGGTCAGTCTGTTCTTTCAAGGTGCATTGCCTCGATACTATCTCTTGATTGGCTGGATTCTATGCTTCCTCCACTTGCCTTTTAGGCACTACCTGTTTCATTTTGGTTAAGCACTCTAAGAGAGTGCATGTGTTTTGCCACAGTCTACCTCTTAAATTTCCTTACACTCCATGTTACTCAGTCACCTGTGAGGTTCTCCTCTACCCCTCCATGTTGCGTTCACTCTTGTGACGTCCTCCTTTGCTTTCTCACCCATGTGCGTGTTTCCCACCCATTCCTTGTTGATATCTCATCAGTTTCCGCTCCCCAACATCGCCTAGAGATCCTCGAAGCACCTGTACTCCTCAAATCCAGATTGATAAGAGTGCATGTCTACAAAATGACCCGGTCCACTTAATTTTCTTATTTAGCTATGCTGCACAGCACTGAGGAGGCTACACCCACTGCGCTGAGGAGGCTGCACCCACAGCGCTGAGGAGGCTGCACCCACAGCGCTGAGGAGGCTGCACCCACAGCACTGAGGAGGCTACACCCACAGCACTGAGGAGGCTACACCCACAGCACTGAGGAGGCTACACCCACAGCGCTGAGGAGGCTGCACAGCGCTGAGAAGGCTGTACAGCGTGGCTAAAAGCTATTGACAAAGCCAAATCGTTGCAAAGGCAAGATATTTGCTATCGCTTGCAATTTTCTTTTCTGATGCTGCAGAGCATTTGCAGAGAGCATTTTGCTGATGAATCAACGCTGCACACCATCGGCAAAATGCACTGGCAAAGTTAATAGGTCACAAAGGTGAGTGCGGTTGTTGGTGTCAATTATTCTTGAGTGAGCTCTCCACATAAAGTAACATAACCCAAGGTGAGGGAATGGTGGTGGCTTCCACTTCCACTGCCAAAGAGGGACATAAATTAGATAGAAAAATAAAATGACTGGACGGTTCTCAGATTTTGTATTGTAAGACTTCACTCCGCTAAAAAGTGTCCCTTTGCAGCTTTGGACACGCCACATAAAGCTGCGCAGCAGTGATAAATAAAACAAACCATGAAATCGACCTCGCATTCTCACAGTTACAAAGTATGAACCATACTTGCTACCCATGGACGCCTAGCAGTCTCCTTCTTAAGGGAGGCAGCATTCAAAACGTGGAGGTTATTTGAACGTTTTTTCTGGAAACTAACATCTACAGATCCACTCAGATATTAACACAAAAAAAAAAACATTCGAAAGCAGTTGATAAATACCTTATTTTTTTATTTATATACACAGTATATTTAAAAATAGCATTTACGATTTAAACTTTCTGCAGAAAAAAAACCTACTTCAAATGACATTTAGAGCTTACTGAACTGAAAAGCAAGCATTTCCTTCGACACCATAGAAGGTTGCTGAATTTCGGGACACAAGCCATAAGTTAGAAGGTGCACGTCTTAATTCTAAATGAAATGCAAGGGACTGTGCTACTGTGAACACCTAAAGGCCCCCAGAAGGATCCGGAAGGCTTTGGTACCTATGAGATTACAAAGCAGACTGCTGTAAGCAGTAACAAAAACAAAAAGAAGAATTTTAGAAAACACACAGACCTGCAGCAAGAGGTAGGCTAAGAAGGTGCATGGTGCAGAAGGCCTACACTGACAAGCCATAAAAAGGTATATACATTTTTCACTACAAGGCATGTGAAACAAGCTGCAGGGCTGGAGACCCTAGTGTACCCTACTGTACAAGAAAAATGTGTCTTCAGCAATTGTGATTGAACACATGTGCAAATACAAATGGCACAAAGTCGAGCTTTGTTCTCAACAACCATCAGGCTAACAAGTAACTGGGAGAGGAGGTATTGCTCATGGAATACTACACATATTCAGGCAATACAAAGTCAGCTCTAGATTACCAACCGCTACGTGGTTTGGTCATTTAACTTGGTTTTGGTTATTCAGTTAGACTCTAATGCCATGTACCACTTCCTTGTAATTAGGTAGCCAAAAGGATAGGTTTTACATTACTTAAAACAATCTCTACTTAAGTACAACTGGTTTTGAAGCTATTATCCCATATTTATTAACACCTTAGCTGCGTGTAAACATTTCTCCCCAGTGCTGCGCTGTCCATTAGAACTAGTGCTGAATGGACGTTCAATGGTCGTGCGCAGCACTGGGGAGGTAGCGCTGCTGACGACCATTGGCCGTCAGCAGCACTTAAGGGGTTAATAAGGAAAGCAGAACAAACCAAGCAGTCCTTATTCGAGAGTTCAAGTGAATACTGTTCATAAACCCAGTGTGCGAGCATCTCCCCTTCTAACAAGTTGGCATGACCTGGAAGCATAGATGCAAGTACTGTTTGCAGCCAACTCTAGAGGAGCCATTTTAAATCCAATGTACCAACTCCGCCCACCACTCTAGATGGCAATCTGGTGGTGTTAGACAATGTACTAGCATGGAAAGCCATTCAGAATTCAGGCATCTGGGGGGGAACCCAACAAATAAGGCCAGACTAAATATCTAGACATTCACACTATAGACGTGAAGCATGTTTCACAATAAAAAATATATACCTGAATGCTGAATGGCCAACTGTGTCTGAAAGTTTACATAGTGCTCCAATGTGTTCTAAATAAGGAAACAAGTATAGACACATAACCAGACATGGTGACCAACTGGAAGAAAGTCTGGAGTTCTGTAGCAAAATATTGCCTGAGCATGTATATAAGGAAGCCAAAATGCTGGTTCAATAGCTCGATGACTTGTGTATTCCCTGGAACTAAAAGAAAACAGCCTGGTTACAACTATTCTGAAAGGATTAAGTGATGAAAAACTACTTGATTGAGACCTGCGAAATGTGTCTAACGAGCAGTCTCAATTGATAACTTAACGGTGTCAGACAACATTGCAAGAAAGTTTTGTAGTCAGGAGTGAAAAAATAGTATTCTTTTCCATGCCACCTCTTATCGCACTTGGGACACAGACCTACATTCAGAATTCAACAACAACAATACTCGATATGGTCTGCAAAACTGTGCTCAAACAGGAGGCCCAACTTAAACCATTGACCACCATATGCTGTTATGCAAAAAAGCATAAATGAATGCAGGGTCTTCATTGTATCGACATAACGTGCACCTCCAACTCGTTCCAATAACACAAAACAGGATAATTGCATCACACAGAGCCAATTACACAACACTACATGAACGCACATAGCAATTAATAATATAAAGGACTAACTAATATTTTTGGCAATTACATTTTAAGCTCAGTTTCAACAGTTTGGCACAAGTGAGCTAAGTTGCATATTAGGAGTAGGCGCAGTGTAATCCAGGACTTCCATTTGAAATATGGCAAACTATCCCTCTGCACTTACAGACAGGGTTGGGTTATGGATTCAGATATAGAACTGTTATTACAGGACAGAAACAGCAACATTTGGGGTATAAAAGTCTCAAACCTCACAAAGAATCTGTCCATGATAAGATCAGAGGTGTAATAACGTTTAAGGCTTATTACTGAGTGACCATTCACAAAGAAACACTGAAGTGAGTATCAGTGGAAACCAACGGAGGGGTTTTAAAGGTCCACGAACATCAAAATGATGATTTTAAGCCCAGAGGGATTCATGAGGATATATTATTAAATAAGACCTACAGACGATGCAAAGCTGAGTGTACACCTCAAACAGGAGTGAAAATGGCAAATCATTTTGCATAAGATTGTGGCCAGTGCATAAAAACACCACACGACCAAATACTCAAAATAACGACAATAGGCACCTCTAAAGCTGTGGGGCAGATGGTTAAGAGCAGGGGAACTAACAATGCTAGCAAATGTGAAGGGACAAAGGGCAACACGAAAGAACCCATAAATTAGGGGTCTATATATTATGAACTGCCAAAAATCTTCAGTCTAATAGTCTAGCAGAAAGTCTCCAATCTACCAAAGTGCACCCCACTTTGGGTCTTGGGCAGAGGACTGTGCTCGTACTGCATCACCAGAGAAGAGGGCTTCGATAGTCCAGCAGAAAGTCTCCATGCTACCAAAGGGGTCCTAATTTTATTGCTGTGCTCCTACTACATTAACACAGAAGGGAACACAGACAGTCCAGCAAAAGGTCTCCATGCTACCAACGGGTCCCCCCCGTTTTAATTCTAAGGCAGACGGCTGTGCTCGTGCTGCATTTCCACGGAAGGAACACAGACAGTCCAGCAGAAGGTCTCCATGCTACCAACGGGGTCCTTGTTGAATTAAAAGGCAGACGGCTGTGCCCGTACTACATTAACACGGAAGGGAACACGGACAGTCCAGCAGAAGCTACCAACAGGGCCCCCAGTTTAATTCTAAAGCAAATGGCTGTGCCCGTGCTACATTACCACGGAAGGCAGCATGGGCAGTCCAGTAGAAGGTCTCCATGCTACCAACGGGCCCCCCTAGTTTAATTCGAAGGCAGACGGCTGGGCTCGTGCTGCATTACCACGGAAGGGAACACTGACAGTCCAGCAGAAAGTCTCCATGCTACTAACAGGCCCCCCTGGTTTAATTCTAAGGCAGACGGCTGTGCGTGTGCTGCATTACCACGGAAGGCAGCATGGACAATTCAGCAGAAGGCCTTCCATCTACCAATGGGGCTCCACCAGTTTAATTCTACGGCAGAACAGACTGCTGTCCTCGTACTGCATTACCACTGAAGGTGACATGGGCAGTCCAGCCAAAGGGCTTCATGCTCCCAACGTGGCCCTAGTTTAATTCTAAGGCAGATGGCTATGCTCGTGCTGCATTACAACTGAAGGGAACATGGAGAGTCCAGCATCAGGTCTCCACGCTACCACGGGCCCCTAGTTTAATTCTAAGGCAGACGGCTGTGCTCATGCTGCATTACCACAGAAGGGAACATGGACAGTCTACACAGAAGGTCTTCCACCTACCAATGCCCCTCAGTTTCATTCTAAGGCAGAACAGACAGATGTGCTCGTTTTGCATTCCCACGGAAGGGAGCATGGATTGTCCAGCAGAAGGGCTCCCAGCTACCAACAGGTCCGCAAATCAATTCTAGTGCAGATGGCAGTACTTCTACTGCATGATGGGGAATGGAGCATTGCACTACACAATTAAAGAAAGGTAGCCAATGAGACCAGGCTTGATGTCTTGAGGAGACTTTAGGCAGCTGCCGTTGTCAAAATATATAAAATGCAGCGAATTGTCTCCTTGTGGAATACATGACAATGAAGAGCATGTATAAGTAGAATTGTGGAGAACATTACCTGAACATGCCTAGTGTATGGTATTTGCCACACTACCAGATGTCATCTTCTCTGTGCAGAATCACTACCTCATCCACTGGAGATCCAAAGGTTGGCAGTGTCAGTCTTTCTTCTGAATGCCTGCACCTTTGGAAGTCAATTCAGACAACGTCGAAGGGCACTCGCCCGCTTTCAGTTTCATTCAAGAGACCAAAAGGAGGGGAGGAGACATTCTGAGGATTAAACACCCAACTATACTGTAAAAAAAGCTCTTAGTGGACGGAATAAGGCCGAATGCAGAAGGCATTACACAGGAGGGGGATCTAGTCCTCTACAAAAATAGGCTGACCAGTGGTGTTGAGGTTTAATGTGAATATGTGCACCCTGATGCATTCACATCACAGTAACAGACTTACAGACCGAGAAACAGATCAGGGACGACATAATACAAGAAGTCACAGTACAGCTTGGACAGAAGGTGTGCCATATTAAAATGAAGCATGGCTGAAGAAGCCACTTCGCCACAGAGTAACGCTCATTTAGACAGTTGTCAGAAGAAGCAAACAAACTCCCACAAGGTGATATTTTTCTATTAGGAGTCCGCTAACACCATTGCTCAGGAAGTTCATACATGGGTCACCAAAGAGTTAGTCCGTGCTGATTCACACAACAGAACTGTCAAATGGCCCCTCTTTATGGGAAGACCAGGAGAGGTTACCTAGCCATAGGAAAGGTTCATTTACAGGCAGAACCGTGCCCGCCAGCAGGATCACAGGTGGTCCTCGTAGGCACAGCCAATAATGTTAAGTAAGGTGGGCTGCGTTTTTAGAGGAGCATGACGCAGGAGCGAATACACATTTAGTTATTGCTAGAAATACTGAGCGGGACTGACCCAAGGCGTCCGATTGAAATATGAAGGACAGTAAGCAATGTGTCAGTCTTCCTTTGTTGAAAGAAAGCAACTCTTTTTTTGCCACTCTCTGGTTCACCAACAGGAAGGTGAGCAGAATCTGTAGCCCTTCTGTCCTTCACAAGTGAGAATAAAGTATTTGCCAGTGGGGGAAATGTTCTTTAGGATCAGCAGTGGGGAAAAAGAGGAAGCATGTTCGAGATACAAGCAAACAAATGCATAATATAATGAGGTGCGGGTAATCATCTGATAAAACCGTTAATAGTTTCCACATTTTCAAGGTGCACATTGTCTCCAGCCAAACTAAACCGGGTCTTACTCCAGAGAAGGTTTATTTGATGTAGTGAGATATTTATTATTAGTGAACTTCTTTTTGACACTGGTTATTGCAAATTCCAGATATTAAATTAAATAAAGCAAAGTAAAATCTTCTGTCAATAAGCTTTTTTTATACAAAGAAAAAAACGTTCTTTCTTGATCTATTGTGGAACTACAAAAACTCAAAAGGCAGCATGGTGACTTAGACAATAAGGAAAATGCTACTTACCAGTATGCATCTGTTCTTGGCATGTAGAGCTGCAGAGTTGTACACTTAGCATTAGATCGCCACCTGGTATTGGGCTTAGATTATCATGTATGGCTACTGCCTAGAACTTACAGCAACCCCTCCACACATACCACCCAGGCAGCGTCCAATGTCTATAGAACACCTTACTCTGCTCAAACAAGAAGTTCTGTCACTTCTACAAAAGGACGCAATACAAATAGTTCCTTTACAAGAACAAGGAACGGGTTTACTTGCTGTACTTTCTAATTACCAAGAAGGACGGGACACCAAGACCAATTCTCGACCTCATCCCCTCAATCATTACATACAATCAGATAATTTACATACAATCAGATCATTTACATACAATCAGATCATTTACATATGATCACTTTACAACAAGTGCTCCCACTGCTGCAACAAGGCGATTTCCTTACAACACTACACCTAAAGGACGCCTTCTTCCACATTCCTATACATCCTGCTCTCAGGAAGTATCGAAGGTTTGTACTAGAAGGACAACATTACCAGTTCAAAGTCCTTCCATTCGGAGTGACAACGGCACCACGAGTATTCACAAAGTGCCTAGCAGTAGTAGCAGCACATCTCAGGAGACAACAAATACATGTCTTCCCTTATCTAGACAATTGGCTCATAAAAGCCAAGTCATTCAATCAGTGTGTTCAACACACTCAGACAATTCAAACATTGCACGACTTAGGGTTCACAATCGACTACACCAAGTCGCACCTGCAACCCTCTCACATACATCCATATCTAGGGGCTACAATAAACACGTCTACGGCTCTAGCGTATCCCAGTCCAGCAAGGATACAGAGCATTCAAGCCTTAGTCACAGCTTTTCAACAGCAACAATCTCTGCAAGCCAGAGTGTTCATGAGATAAATAGGCATGATGGCATCTTGCATCTTCATAGTACCATATGCAAGACTGCAAATGCGTCCGTTACAGGAATATCTAGCACAACAGCGGAACCAGGCTCAAGGTCAAGTAACAGACCTGGTGTTGGTAGACAGCCGAACACATCGCTCTCTGCAGTGGTGGAACACCAAAAACTTGACAAAAGGGCGGCTGTTCCTCGTACCTTTTCCACAGCTAGTGCTCACAGTAGACGCATCCCTCACAGGATGGGGAGCCCATCTCCTACATCATACAACTCAAGGACAATGGAACAGTCTACAAAAATTGTTCCATATCAACCATCTAGAGCTGCTAGCAATATTCTTAGCACTCAAAACATTACAAGTACAAGTACAGAACAAAGCTGTCTTGATCCGGACGGACAACATGACAGCCATGTATTATATACAAAAACAGGGGGGGGGGGGGGGGGGGGGGGGGAGGACACAGTCTACAACTGTCCCAGCTCGCACAGAGAATTTGGAGATGGGCCATTCCACAGAACATATCTGTTGGCAGAGCACCTTCCAGGAGTTCACAATCAGATAGCAGATCTGTTAAGTCGGCAGACACAACAAATTCACGAATGGGAACTACATCAGCAGGTTCTTCAACCATTCTTTCACAAGTGGGGTCATCCAGACATAGATCTGTTCGCCGCACACGAAAACGCAAAATGCCCAACCATCGCAGCCAACAATCTAAGGATGGAGCCGATGCCCATGCGCACTATCGTCCAAGGGAGGAGTCACCTATCTCGTGACTACAAAAACATCTTCCAAGACGACAACAACATGCAATCATCCGAGCCCAACACCAGGTGGTGATCTAATGCTAAGTGTACAATCTACAGCTCATATGCCTCGAACATAGGAATCCATCACTTAGCCCGATCATAGAACATGTGATGCTCGACATCCTCGAGTCTAGGGTGCACATTACTCCAACCTCGCACCTCAATTTATGGAACGGCAATGGATTTACATCAGAGCGTTCAAAGTAAAGTAAAACATTATCTATAGTTATCAACATGGTGGCCATATTTTTTTAGGCTGTCTCACCCAATCAAGAAAAGCATTACAAAGAGTCACATAAGAGGTGCGTCAGCTTGTGCGGTATCCGATCAATGCTTTTGTCATTTCCCTAACAGCTGTATCGCTGGAAGAGAAGTGCTCTCCTCAAGTGTCTGCTCCTTGTTTCAGCAGATGAAACTCAAGATAGGTTCTCGCCTTTTAGCAGTTCTCCATTTGCTTGGCCCGAATCTGCAGTTCATCTCCTTGCCTTGGGTCATCTCAACCCAGAAGAACCTTCTGCATGCGACGAGCTGCCTTGCTAGTCTCGTCCTCGGAGTCCGACTCGCTCTGCGAGGTTGAGCTGTTGCTGCAGGGAGAAGAGCATTCAGGGGAGCACAGGTAGTGCATCAGGGGGAGCCGATACTTCCCACAGAAATCAACAAACTTGATCTGTCGGACACAGCTGTCGAAGTAGACCCCTGCAGGATGGAAGGGACAGGCATTTAGTGATAAGAAAGTTCATTTTACTCCGGGGATGGAACCCTCTGCCTAGGTTCCATCCCCAGTAGTACCCTCTAACACAACAAAGAACCAGAAATGGAACATTACTGCGAACAGAGTAGCATCGGACAGAGGATTGCAATGCACTCTTGCTTGCAAAAGTCTGTTGTGTTCTGTAGCATGGAAGGTGTTAGTCAACACACACTTTCAGTTTAAAACAGGGATAATGAACTTGTACCCAAGCAACTATCTGTACATGAACATATCCATAAAGCCCAGCTCCCAGAAAGTCCTCTTTTAAAACAACCCTGCACACTGTTCATCTATGTTCTACTATGACCAACTAGAGGTTGAGATTAATGAACAACTTGTATGGATTAAACCAGACAGCAATGAACATCCCAAACTGTAAAGATGATGCATGTATGCCGCTTATTATTGTACTTCTGGAAGATGGCTAATAAGATCCTTGGAGGAGGATGCATGTTCAATGTCAAGAACATCTGCAAATAAAAGGTTAGTACCCATTAACAACGGTGTATCTAAGGGGACCATTTGAACATCTCCTGTGTTTAGGCACAAGTACTTTGCTAAGAAGCCTTTAAGTGTGTTTGTAGCAAACAAGCTTTCTCATAAAGTTTAATCAACCAGAGCATTCAATCTTGAACTTTGTTGCAGCATATAGTGCTGACATAAGGGATATTAAGCAGTCAACACGTAAAGCATAAACTAGTGTAAAGTAACAATTGTTATTTACAACACTTTGGTATGGGTTGGAGTGCTGTATAAAAAACAATTTGTCACCTACAGTGACAAGATGCAGGAAAGCTGTAAGCCTCCTTGGCTCCACTAGCGCATGCTTACAGAGGCCGTTCATCATTCTGTTGCTGGACGTGCTCATGACAATTCATATCAGTCAATCAATTACAGCTTTACAGTGCTAATTAATATTAAGTATGACATATCTTATATAACACTTCACACTGTACTTCTGTCATTTCTGCACACACTAAATAAGGATTATGTTACTTACCCTGTAAGCATCGGTTCTGTAGTGCTATAGATTCACATGCTTTGCATACTCCTGCCATCTAGTTTTGGATCCGGATGTGTGGAAGCCTTTCTTTGAACAGCTCTTTCGAGTCAAAAGTTAGAGTGGCTCTTCTTCTTGGTGATAATGTGTAAGGGCATCGATTCCATTGTTAGATTGTTTTTTCACAGGCAGGTGAGAATAGAGTGTAAAGTAAGTGTAGTAAGGAGATGTCCAATCATAGCAAAAAAACAGAAGGTAAAGGTAACTACAACAGCCACAGGTGTCCAGGGGAAGAGGGTGCATGCATGTGAATCTACAGTAGTACATGCCACAAACAGATGCTTATACGGTAACAATTTGTTTAAGGGATGTGTAGCTGTAGATACACATGCTTTGCAAAGACTAAAGAAGTGCTACTCAAAGCGGTGGCTATCCTGTGGGAGTTCCAGTTGTATGAAGTGTGTATGTAGCTCTGCCTGTCCTACATAGTTTGTGAAGTTGTGTGGTGTAGACCATGTAGCTGCCTTGCACATGTCAGCTAGTAGGAATTTCCAAGGAAAGCCATAGAAGCCCCCATTGTTTGAGTATTATGTGCTCTAGTGGGTGAAGGTAAAGTAATTTTGGCTTTAACGTAACATGTTTGAATGCACTTACCTATCCATCGGGCTATGCCAGATTTAGATATTGGCTTTCCTTGTGATGAAGCAAAAATGCAACAAAAAGTTGCTTTTCTTTTCTTAAAGTTTTAGTTCTTTCAATGAAGTACATGATGGCTCTTGACATCTAATATATGGAGATTCTTTCTGCAACAGAGTCTGGTTGTGTAAAGAAAACTGTCAACTCAATTGATTGGTTGAGATGAAAGTGGGAAGAAGACCTTTGGGAGGAAGTTTGGTTAGGTGTGAAGGACAACCAAGTCCCTATGACGTTGGAAGAAAGGTTCTTCTAAGGTTAATGCCTGGAGATCACTAGCACGTCGTAGTCATATAACGGCATTAAAAATGCCACCTTACAAGAGACAAATTAGAGGGGAGAGTTATATAGGTGTTCGAATGGAGGACCAATGAGTCTTGTGAAGAAAATGTTAAGATTGCAGGAGGGTGCAGGTGGAACCCGGAGTGGATTCACTCTTTTAAGAACCTCCATGAAGGCTTTAATAACTGGTACTTTGAATAAAGACAGGTGTTGTCTATTTTCCAGATAGGCAGCTACTGCTGCAAGATGTAATCTAATGGATGCGAATGTGAGCCCAGAGAGCTGTAAATGCATTAGGTAAGTAATAATGTTTTGTACTGTGGCATTAAATGGATTCATTTGTTTAGTGTGACAGTAACAAACAAATCTTTTCCATTTATCTGAATAGCATGTCCTTGTGGTACATCTACAATCTTCTTCGAGAATGGTCATACATTCACGTGGGAGATTGAGCGGACCTCAGGAGCCACATCACTAGGTTCAGTGTCTTGGGATTTGGGTGCCAGATTTCTCCATGGTTCTGCCCGAGAAGGTCTGGCCTGTAGGGGAGCTTCAGGTGGGGTACTACAGTCTAGTAGTGTGGCTGTCTGGCCCATGTGGGAGCTATTAGTATGAGTGTGAGATGTTTGCCTGAGTTTCCGAACCAGAAATGGAAGGAAAGAGAGGTGGTAAAGCTTAGGTAAAAATACCCTTCAACAATTCATCCATACAACATTGCCCTTGGATAGTGGGTGTAGGAGCCTGGAGGCAAAGTTTGGGCATTTTGCGTTGTTTGCGGCTGCAAACAGATCTATTTGTGGAAACCTCCATTTGTAAAAGTAGGGGGAGGAGGACTTGGAGGTGGAGTTCCCATTCGTGGACTTTTGGCCGCATCCTGAGGACATCCGCAAAGTCATGGTCTGTTCACAAGAAGTGTTCAGCTAACAGATGAATTTTGTGATGTAGAGCACAGCGCCAAATGGTCCGAGATATGCGAGAGCTGTGGAGAGAGCGAGTCTCCCTGTTTATGTAGATAGTACATGGTTGTATTGTCCATCCGAACTAGGACAACCCTGCCAATTAGGTATAGTAGGAATGCTTTCAATGCGGAGTGAACAACTTGAAGCTCTAGGTAGTTGATATGAAGAGCTTGATGCTTGGAATCCCAAAAACTCTGGTCTGTGGGGTCTTGTAAGTGTTGACCGCAGCATGTGAGTGATGCATCTGTTGTCAGTGCGATGTGGGGAACAGGGTCTAGAGAAGGCTTCCCCTTTAAAAGGTTATTGGTGTTCCACCATTGCAGAGAGGGACGAGTGCGGCTGTTTATCAACACTAGATCTTGTAACTGACCCAGTGATTGAGACCACCGTTGCTCTAGGCATTCCTGCAACAGGTGCATGCATAGCCATGCCTGGGGTAATATGACAGTGCAGGAATCCATCATGTCCAGGAGCCACACGATTGTTCTGTGATCTGCTGATTGGGTAGAAATTGGGAATTGAACATTTTGAATTCTTGCTGTAATGGTATAAGCTAATCCTATTAGTGAATTGAGGATAGCTCCAGCTGAATCTGTGGACGTTGAAGGTGAGATTTTGTTAAATTGACGCTGAAACCTAACTGATGAAGCTGATCTATGGTGGCATGAGGGTGTTGCTGGCATAGATGATGAGTACTGGCCTTGATAAGCCAGCTGTCTAGATAGCAGAAGACATGGATGTTTTGTCTCCACAGATGTGTTGCAACAACTGCAACTTGGTGAGTTAGAGGGGCAGGAATTGGTAGCGTTTTCCAGCTATCACAAATCATAGGTATTTGCAACAGGCTGGGTGTATTGGAACGTGGAAACAGGCGTCTTTCAGATCCGGGGCTATGAGGAAGTCACTGTGTTGAAGAAGTTGGCTCATGTCTTGGAGTGTGACCATATGAAAGCGCTCTGACAGGATGTAATGGTTTAGTGGCCTTAGAGTTAAAATGGACCGTAAAGATTCACCCTTTTTGGGGATTAGAGAGGATATCCCTTACCCATGATGGTGTAGACAGACTGGTTCTATAGCTCCTTTGGGAAGTAGAGCTTGAACTTCCTATTTAAGCAGTGTTTGATGTTTCAGTGATAGCCTGTGGGTGTAAGGTGGAATGTTTGGAGGTGTGGTGATGATGAGCGCTAGACAGTAGCCATGTTGGCTAATGTCCAACACCCACTGGTCAGATGTGATGGACTGCCATGTGGGTAGAAAATGTTGTATACGATCACGGACAGGTATTATATAGACAAGGGGGAAGGTGAGGAAGTCACTGTTTGTTGGTGGGCGTTTCACAGCATGGGAAAGCACGTTTGCCTCGACCTGTGGTATTGTTGCACCTGTAGGAGCATTTGCAGTAACCTCTGTTGGAGGAGTACTGATTTTGGCTACGTTGGTAAGAGGTGGAGGTTTCAGGAGTTGTGGTTTTGGAGCCCCCACGATAGCCGGAGCGGCAAAAGGAGCCCTGAGGTATAGCGGTCTGAAAGGCCCCTATGGATCTCGCCATTTGTCTTTTTAATTTTCTCTAGAGCCTCATCGACTTGGGGCCCAAAGATATTCCTTATCAAGGGTACATTTAAGAGATTTTGTTGTACCTCTGGCATGAAACCAGAATTACGCTGCCAAGCATGGTGGTGGAGCAGGATGCTAGTGTTAATTCCTTGTGCCGCTGTGTCCAAAGAGCCTAGCGCACAACGCATAGAGGTGTTAGATATAAGTTTGCCCTCTGCGACAAGTTCTTGTCTCCGTTTCCTGTGGTCTTCAGGGAGATGTTGGAGGAGCTACTCCATTTCGTCCCAGTGGGCATGGTCACACCTGGCCAGCAAACCCTGTGAGTTGGCGATCCCCCAATGATTTGCAGATTGGGCTGCCACGCTTTTCCCTGCTGCATCAGTGCATTTGAACTCCTGGGGGGGTGTTGTAATGTGCTTATTACTAATGCTGTCTCTCCACTGTGGTTCTCTCTCTGCCTGCTCAGCCTGATGTGATGTCACGTGGAATGTTGCGGTTGCTTTGTATGAGGAGAGATTCAGTTGGTGTGATGGGCTGAGCAGAGTGGACCTTGCTCCTGGTGGGGCATTACCAGAGATTACCAGATATTACTATTGATCTTCTTGTAACTGTGAACCTGTAGTTTACTTCAAGAATAAATCTTCTAACACCATCTACAAGACATGTCTGTGCCTCCTACTTCGTTTTAACACAGGCAACGATTTAAAAAGAACCCATGGAGTTACCTTGGATGGATTTGACTTTTGAAACTGAAGTAGATGAAGTAGCGCTTTTAATAAGGATATAAAGACTTGGAACTTAAAGACTTAAAGACTTCAAGTAAGTGGAATGGATGAAACTAGGCACCCCATATGCCCCACCAGTGACCCTGTCAACGGTCGCTCTTTGACTAGATTGTGCCAGTTTCTGTTTACCTGTTTGCTACCGTGGGAAAATGACTGACAGCTTCTGCTACATTGTCCCTGCATTGACTCAGACTGTCTCTTCAATAAGATTGGCAGTTGTGATGTGTGCTTAAGGAAAACTACATTTCAACTAAGCTGTTTTTTTATTTAATGCCTCATCACTCCAGTGGAAGTAGCGATGTGTGCTGGGCATTAACATCAGTATGGAAAGCAGCGATGCGCCATGGCTTTTATCAGCACTGGATGCAGTGATATGTGTAGGGAAAACTTGCATCCCTGTAAGGATTTGGTTGTATTTTTGGATATAAAGACTGCACTGTGAATTTGGGACTGAATTGAAATGCTCCTGCTATTTGTGTCCTCGTATTGTGCTCTCCCTAATTATCAAGTGACTAGACTTTGAGTGGAACCTGACATCGACTTGCTTTTTACCTTGCCGCATTTGGTTTTTTTTTCATGGGGGAGAAAGAAGACTAGCTGCATTTATACATATTTGATTTTCACATAGTTTTGGAATTGTTGTTGAGACTTAACATCGATTGTTTGTGCAACGGCGAGTGATGAACGTTGCCGTTTACCTTCAAAAAATGGTCGGAGCTTGGCCGAACTGCAGCGCGTGTTCTCCTCTCGTGAACAGTACCGCTGATGTCATACACAATACTTTCTGAAGAGTCTTGACGAGCCTTGACGTTACGCACAAGATATGCATGACGTGTGACGCTCATTCCCGTTGTTGTGCGGCCATTTTTTTCTTCACGTTTCCATGGTAACATCTCTGAAGCTCCAATACTTCTCCGGGAACTATGAAAACTACGTGTATATCACTGTTTTCAAGGAGATTGTTGTTTCCAAAGGCGGAAGATAATTTACTCGTCATGTGATTTTGAATATCACAGTTTTCAACACTTAAGGATTTTGGGCATTTTTAAATTTTGGAATTGATTTTAATATGGGGAGTATGTGACGTTTCCAAGCTATCAACAAGGACTCATCACAGTGTGGTTCTCGGGTGAGTCATCGCTCACCGGTGCTAGAGATTTATTAGCACTGAATGTTGTTGCGAGGGGGGGGGTTGCTCTGTTTTCTATTTATAGGTGATGGCAGTTATTTTTTTTTTCTCTGACATGCTTTGAGTTATAGTAAACTCGTTTGTGTATTGTTGTGTAGGCGTATGTCCTTGTTGTGACTGTTGGGACAGCATGGTTCTCTCATCCGGTAGCACAGAATGGGAACATTTGAGATATTGTCTTTTCTGGTTGCGCAGTATAGGAGGTGTGGTGTAGTGTTGTGTGAGTGTGTGTCCTCACCTTTATTGGTTGTTTTGTGTGTGCATTGCTCAGTATGTGGGGTATTGCGAGTCTGTCGTGGGTTTAAGGTTACCCCAGGTTTTTGATTTGCCTATTGTTATGTATTCATTTTATATAGGCTGTGTGTGATGTGATAACTACATATGTGGGGTAAGGGATACCCTAGGTTTTTGGTTTGCTTTGTCGTTTGTTTATAGGCTACATGGACTGTGTGTGACGGGTACACACATGGAGAGTTACCTCAAGTGTAGTGTAACTTCTCTTATCTGTTTAGATTTACCCTTAATTTTTGGGATTTCTGAGTTTATTCATACTCATTGTATTATTCGGGTGTGTTTGGGGTTAATAGGATACCCTAGTTTTGTTTTGGGTTAAGGGTTACTCTAGATTTTCAAGTTTTGTCTTGTGTTACATACACGTTACGTAGACTGTGTGTGATGGGTACACACGTGGGGGGTTACTTCTGTTATGTGTAACTTCTCCTATCAGTTTTGCTATTGTATTTTACCCTTGGTTTTTGACATTTCTGCAGCACTTTAGGAAATTTGTGCGCTTTTGGTTTCTTGCTATTTTTTTTTGTCTTGATCATTTTCTAGGAGAAGGTTGTAAGGATGTATTACTATGTTTTGGTGGTGCGTCCTCTTCTCCCTGTCAAAAGTGTGTTTACCATCTTGTTGCACTTTTGTGTTTATGATCGTTATTAAGGGGGAAGGATGTGTTATATATTGTTTTAATGCATTCTTCTTTTCCTGACTTGTGTGGGGAAAGGATGTGTTATATATTGTTTTAATGCATTCTTCTTTTCCTGACTTAATTTTCTGGATTTTATCTGCTTCTATTCCTGACTGGTGTATTCTCTTTCCAGACTTGTGCTTTTGTATTTTCTTTCCAGACTCGTGTATTTTATCTTCTTCTATTTCGTGATTTTTATCTTCTTCTGTTTCTATTGAATGTTTGATTATTAAAGGGGGAGATGTGTTGTAATGTGCTTATTACTAATGCGGTCTCTCCACTGTGGTTCTCTCTCTGCCTGCTCACCCTGTGGTGATGTCACGTGGAATGTTGGGGTTGCTTTGTATGAGGAGAGATTCAGTTGGTGTGATGGGCTGAGCAGAGTGGACCTTGCTCCTGGTGCGGCATTACCAGAGATTACCAGATATTACTATTGATCTTCTTGTAACTGTGAACCTGTAGTTTACTTCAAGAATAAATCTTCTAACACCATCTACAAGACATGTCTGTGCCTCCTACTTCGTTTTAACAGGGGGCATTACCGCTAACTTGCAAGTTTGCTCTTTGACGAGCGATATTGACTACTAGCGAGTTAGGTGGTACCTGTCCTCTGATATAAATGGAATCTGAGAGAGGGGGTTTGTATTTTTTTGCCCTCTTTTACAATTAACCCTGGGTGGTATTATTGGAGCCGTAATGGGGCGTTTGAAAATGTCGCCCGTATGATGTAACATACCCTTCAGGATAGTTAAGTTTGGGTGCCTATGTGTAGATGATAACGTTTTGAAAAGGAAATCCTCTTCTAGAGGTACTTTGTCTAGTAGGACGTCATGAAAAGCAGCAGCCCTGCCTATTAACTTCTAATATATGGTGGAATCATCAGGAAGTGATGGACGTGCAGGATATAGGCCAGGATCAGTGTCCCCTGGAGGGTCCACATCGTATGCGTTCCAGGGGTAATCATGTGGTGGTGTTCCAAATATGTAATCCCCTGCACCAAGTCCACCTATGTCATCAAAGTGGGATCCCTGAGGTGAGAAGTCTTGGGAGATCTTCAATAAAGTGTGGTTGAGATGGTGAATCTGGTGGAGGTGGTGATTGAAGTGGTAGAGGACTAGTTTTGTCCTTTTTTGGTGAAGTAGGTAAATCAATTGCCTTTTGAAAAGACCGCAGTCTTTTTGATGATGGCTGTGGTGTTGTAGTTGGCAGCCTTTTGGGGATCCATCCAGTCTGAGGCTGGATCTGCTTTTGTTTAGCGTCCAATTTCTCATGTAGTTTATGGAGAGTTGGTTTGACTGAGCTTTCGGCAGTCTTTTTCGGAGTCAGTCTGGAAGGTTTTGGATCTGAGCCATGTTTGGGTTTCGGCGCCGAAGATCCGCTTTGTGCCGAAGCAGTAGATTTAGAAGGTCAGCTCGGCACCGATGGGCGGGTAGGTGCCAGAGTTGTCTGTGCCGAGCCAGAGGGCAGGGCTTCTGAACCAGCCGTTCGATACCGACCATGGCCATGAGGCAGTGGTGGTCTGAAGGTCTCTTGTTCTAGAGGTGCTGTGTGTCTTTTCAAGTGTTCAACACAGGATTGAGGGGCAGGGGCTACACTTCTCATTGCTTCGGCCTTCAGTGTGATGTCAGTTACCTCGAAGTAGAGTTTGTGTTCGGATTGAGAACGGTCTTCAATAAAGAACGACTCTTCTGCTATAGAAGATTGTGGGTGGTTTTCTTCTGCACTGATGTCTCCATGGCCGAAGAGGTTAGAAGTGTCTTCGGTGCTCCTCAGCTGCATCTCAGGCTGGCGGTGCTCGACGGTCTCCAAGGGTCTTCAAGCGGAAAGGGTGACAGGCCTTGCAATCCGCCTCCCTGTGTACCGGTGACAAACAGGTTAAGATCAGATGTGAGCAAGACTGGGGGTATTTGTGTGGCAGTGGGTTGGGGGGGGGGAGAAATGGTAAGGCATCTGTTCCATTGCCAGCAGGGCCTTTTATGGAGGACGTGGTGGAGACAGAGTTCAGAGGCCCTGAAGGGGCCACAGAAGAAGCATGTCGACTCAAGTGATTGCCCCGCGATACGCACAGTAGTAAAGTGCGATCGAACAAAATACTGGTGCAATTTAGAGTGGATTGGGAACCGAAGAGCAATCCAGAACGGTCTCGACTTGGAGTGCAAGTACACATGTCTGAACCAGTCAGAGGAAATAAAACAATCTAACAATGGAGTCGATACCCATGCGCATTATAACCAATGGGAGGATTCCCCTAAACTTGTGACTCGAAAGACTTCTTCAAAGAAAAATAACTTGCACACATCCGCGGCAAACACTAGATTGCAGGAGTATGTGTATCAACTGCTGCACATGCCTCGAACCAGACGTTAATATTTCCCAATATAAGGAAATCACTGGGCCCAGTCTCTCTTTCCATATTTCGGCACTATGGCCTTTAGATCACCAGTTAACACCGAAGAATATTCAGCTCACCGAGACATGCCCTGGCATATTTGGTAGTATAAGGGATAAAAGGAGGGAACTTCCCAAATTAATATCATACAGTAGAAGAAACCACCCTTTCAACTACAGGTTGATCCGAAGCCAGTTTCTTGAGTGAGGCACTCCAATGCCGTACATAGTCTATGAGTGGAGGCGGACATGTTTATACACTGCAGGGAAAGCAAAGATTCACTCAAATTTCAAAAGTGCGAACTATAGCCTTGGCAAAGAAGGATGCATGGAGGCAAGTGATTTACAATCTCAAAGTCCTTTGGGACTTCAACATTTGTGCAAAGTACTATGAGCAGCAGAGTCAATCAGTTAATGAGGTTAGAAAAGGAAACTAGCCTCCATGCACCAGATTCAGGAGTGGAACAAAAACTTCTCCTGTCACTTTATGTTCCAGCGGGATCCAGCAGAAGGATTCCCACTTCGATGCCCAGCCTGCCCATTAACTATGTGCCCCCTAAACTAGTACCCATGTGTAGTTTCTGCCTATTCTGGCAAGAGCATGGAGAAGCCCAACCACATGAAATCTTGGTTGGGTGTTGGGAGGGAGGGAGAAACTGAATTAAAAACTTAGCACAAGGATATTCTTCTTTGTGGTTGCTTGCACTCTAGAAGTTGTTTGAATGCAACAAAATAGAATACGAATCACAGAAGCCAGAATCACCATAAAGGTAATTATTCCATACCCTTGAGTTCAGGTGCCATGTCACAGTCTCACTATGCCTGGTGTGCATCACACCACTCCCCTGTTTGTTGAATACGATTGCCCTACAATTGATGGCTTGCACCCAGTGAAAAACAGATAAACTGAGTCAACAAGCTTTTCCACATGACCGGCGAATAACAATCTTTTAAGCAAGTTGGAGTTGGGTTTTTACTGTTTTGACATTTGACCACTCTGTTTGATGCTTGGAAACACTTTGAGGACACACATATACGAATGCTTAACAAACTGACTTTTTTTTAAATGTCAATAATCAACAGAATGCCTCGCGATGCTCCGTTAATCGTTTCTCTAAAACCAACGCTTATTTAAGGAATATTGAGTGTTCTAATGACACAAGTCCAATGTATTGTGGGAATTGTAGGCGTTATACATGAGGTTGTTTCCGGATATACGTGGGTCCATAAGGTAGTTACATTTGCAGTATAATGTGAAGGCGGAACTTGGTTAGGAGAGTGTGTATAAAAAAACAGGTTGTTGCAATGAAGGGAACGCTTTTTTGAAAATCAAAGTCGGCAGTGATGGTTGGCAGGTATGTTTGTTTCACGGCATTAGGAGCAGTGTATCACAGAGTGTTTGTAGTGAGAGGAAAGGATATTGGTGAGACATGAGGAGCAGGTAGAATGGGGGAGTGGGAGGTAAAGTGAGATGTGAAGTAATGGGTGTAGTGCGAATGAAAGGAGGTGTGTGCGTGGTACAGAAAGTTTTAGAACATGATATGCGGATGTACTGTGGAAGTAGGGGGACAAGATCAAGGGAGAAGGCATCGGGAGCCGCTAATGGAATGGGTTTTGGAGAGGAGGATGTGATAATAATTTGTTTAATCTCACAGATTACTGTTGTTCTATTCAAATGTTATGACCTGGGGGCAGTCATGGGTGGCATTTTCTGTGACATGTTTTGTGGGGCTGAATACATAGAATATGAGAGAAAAGACTTATGATAAAAAGAATGTATTATATTTAGTGGTTATAGTTAATTAAAAAAGCTAGCATTCAGTATAAATTTTGCAAAACACACATGCACATGTAATGAGAGTGATTATTTGTCCATTTACAGTTACCCCTGACGAAGGGTTTGAGTCGCCCGAAATGCATTGGGTTTCAATAAAAACAACACTGCTTTGAAGTCAGCATACGTACGTTTCCATCGTGTTCTTGTACGAGGCCTGGAATGGGCACACCTTGAACATTTGAAACTAGAGAAACAGTATGGCACTATTCATGTGGATTTAAAATGAAGAAAAGAAAAAATCTGGAGTAATATTGTTTGAACACAAAGTTTAATTGGTTGAAATTAAGCATTGGTGTAATTACACTGTTTAGCTGTGCGACTGGGTTGGTGTGACAGCGTCGCACCACACTACCCGTGAAGGGGGAGACCGCATAAGCCAGACAAGCCATCAAGGAAAAAGGCTGTGCAGAACTTCCATGTTAAAAGCTGCACCTTCTGAAAGAAGACAGCCAGTGAGTGGTAGCTCAAATACCTTCTCAACACATTCCTGCAATGAGAACTGGTGCAGCTTTAGCTCGGGTAGAATTCACCTAATTGTTGGAGTTTGTTGAACTCTTCACACAAGCTTTCTATATATAGTAGAAAAAAACAAACAGTGAATTCTAACTTTGATGCCTGGAGTGAACACTATTGCATATAAGAAGATACGATTTCCAAACGTCAGTCACTCTTTCAAGGTACAACGTGAAGGTCATGAAAATATTCAAGCTGCCAAAAGTCACATTCAGCAATAAAACATGGTTTTGTCTGGGAAAACAATGGCTTAGAGGGCAAGCCAAAGTCATAAGAGAATCTTAAGAATTTAAGAGTGACTGTTCTCTGCTCCTCTGTGTCTTTATGGAAAAGACCAGGTCTTCCAAGGAAAGAGTTTGAAGCTTTGCCATCATTCTGGATGGTATAGCAACTTGAAAGGGAGCTAACCTACTTAACAGGTGAACAGACTCCAACAAAAAAATTATCTTTATTTCAAAAATGAGTCTGTTAAGAGTCTTTGTACATCCTCTAAAGGAGAAAATGTCTCCTGATCTATGAAGAGAGGCAGCATAAGCAGAGATTGTGGTGGTAGGAAGCAGCCAGGTATGTCACTAATGTTAAGGCACCATTTAAATGTGCCTACAATATGTTACGGCTATGACCTGGGGCCCAAAAGCAAATGAAGAACCATCTGCATTATACTGCCACTAGAGGAGTCTTTTTGGGCTGAATGCATGACAGTACTGACTGGGTCTGAGAAACCTAGGTTTATAAATACTATTTCTCAAGCCAAGCAATATCAGGATGTCCGTAGAGCCATCTGCTCAAGGGGTTCCAGGAACCAATGAAGCTCCAAGAATTTGTTAGTGGAGAGGCAGGATCAGGTCTTTACTTTCTAGACATTTCTGTGAAACAGGTGGGGAAATGTAGAGAGGAATTTGCTCTGACCAATTGAGATGAAGAGCATACACTAGTCAATTCTCTCTTTTACCCAAGCAAGATTCAAGTCAGAGGTGGTGGTGGGGGAACAGAACAATCTGAAGAAGCCCTCTCCTGTTTTAGCCCGACCACACAACTTGCTGATTTATATGCTATTCATGAGGAGCTAGGTATCCTCTTCTCAAGTTCTCCACTTGCATACTGCTTTTCTCCTTTAGATGAAAGGCCGAAGGAAAGATGCTGCCATGCATCATTTTGTTCCACAGCTGAACACTCAGTTGAAAAAGAGAGTGCATTTGCTCAACTTGCAAAATTACTGAAGTTTGCTTGCAAGGACTCTGACAACTTTGCCCAGCAGAAGGGAAAGAAATTACCTTAGCCCCTGAAATGCAGCTTCTAGCTTATATGGGGGTTTTATTTCCAAAAACACAGTCCCCAAGTGTTCGACCTCAGCAGGGTGCATCCCAGCGATACTGACGGGAGTCAGATATCAATTATTTGTTTGACTGAAGGCTGAAAGGACTGGCCTTAAACATTGGACTCCTGAAGACAATATGATCTAGAATATGGTTAGAAATGTTGATTTTCTTGTGCTGCAAGTCTTAGAGTTGGTCGAAATGAAGCATTCGAAGGAGTTTTAATGGTCTTGTTTTCAGCAAGCCAAGAGTCTGCATGAAGTCACGAGACCCAAGAACTTTGAAACTACCAAGGGCAAATCTGGGATTGAGCACAAGTGGGTGACTGTTTTAGTTTATTCCCCTCCTTGGCAAAGGAGAGGTTTTTCAGTGAAGTAGTGTGGCTCACTGGTTAGAGGCGGCAGACCCGAGAGCAGAGGACGGCCCGGGACCAGGGTTCGATTCCCGGCGCGGCAGGTTTCTGGACCAGGGTCAGCGGACTCGATAATTCTCTCGCCTCGGTGCCCACTCTGATCAGCGATCACACTCGGCAACTCTGGGCATTAGCTTGCCTCATCTTCACTAACGGCCCCACCAGACCGCCGGGGATGCCTGGTCTCACCCTGGAGATACCCATTAAGGGACCATCCCTCAGGGAAGCCAGGAAGGGTTTTGCAGCGGTCGAAGCGCCTTGGGACCCTACGGGTAAGTAGTGCGCTATATAAATGCCAATACATTTACATTTACATTTACATTTATACAGCAGAGTTTTCGGCAAAGACTAGCTCTGTAACATGAAGTCACTGAAAGGGCAGCAAGTCGCACATCAACTGAATATTCTAGCAGCGAATAATAAATTATTAGTCAGTTGTCAAAAATCAGGGTACTAGTCTTTGCTTGAACTTTGAGGAGTCTGTGTACAAGCCCATAGAGGCGCCTTCCAGGCACAGTACACAGGTGGTGGTTGTGTCTTCTCCAAGACCTAAGAACAAGTCCTAGTACCTGGAGCAGCTCTAGTCTGTGTTCCAGGAGAAGGATCTGAGCTGAGGGACAAGAGCTACTATCTGAAGATTAGGATCAACAAGCAGTCCTGCTAACTAAAAGCCTTGGAGGAAGGCGTGAGAAAATGAGACGCATAGGGAGTCACTTGGATTCTGCAACCCAGCTGGCAAGAACCAACTAATAACCTGAACAAAAGCACATGAGGCAAGAAGCCACAGACGACTGTAGGGATTTGTAGAATATACAGTGCCCAACATCTCCTGCACTAAGAGGACTATTGGAGTTGTATTCCTTTACACTAGAGCCGAGAAGAACTAGAAGGCTTCCCCTTTCCTCATGAGGTAGCTCATGCATGCTGCTCAGGTTCTCTCTGTTGTCTCAAAACTGGCTGGTGAGTATTTCTTTTTTTAACTGCTTGAAATGATCTAATAGGAAGATCAGTTTAAAACAGAGAACTGGTGCCGGAGGAAACAGGGTAACCAGACAGATGAGCAGAGCTTCTTCAATTTACAAGACTGACTAGGGATTTAGAAGGGTTAGAAACTAAACCCAGATGCAGTGTCAAAAGACAATTGAACACTTAAATTTATAGTGCTATAAATTACATAAGTACAAATCATGAAAGAGTGCTCAGAATAAGCCCTTATGGCATACATTTTCTGAAAGGTCCAGTGACACAAATCTAAAGTGACTCGTCTCATATATGTATATACAAGGTTAGTGCAAGCATATGGAAAAAACAACCCAGAAGTGAAAATAGAAAAAAAAAAGATTGAATAGTTTTCCACCCAACAACGTATGTGACTATGGTGATAAAACTTGAGTTAGGTTCTATTGTAAACATATGATCATAACGGTGGAAACTCACGCATTCAGCCTCCATTTGAGGGAAGCTGAAGAACAACCGACTAAAGTGCTTGACATTTGTGGCTGAAAGTAACCCATAAAAATAAATGTGCCAGAGTTCCCAAAAACATATCCGTGTGTATCTGGGGTACCTTTGCTATAGACCACAAATCTAAAATTTAAACTGTTAGGATGTGGACACCCAAAGCCATTAACATGGCCAACCCTCATGAGTGCAAGAGGAGACCTCGAGTCCAACCATGGCGAAAAGACAACGTGCACGGCACTAGTTCAGACTGCAGGCTGAAATATATTGGAAAGACGCTTCCTTTGAGACATAGGTTAGTTGCCTACAACAATGTTCAAACCACGGGACAGGCTACCTAAGCAACAACGGTCCTGGAAGGTAAACTATCCACCCACTGGAAGCCACATTTCACAAAAAGGACACCAGTAGGTGTCAAAACATGTGACATAAAAAGTGACCTTATGCCGGAGATGGTAGGAGAGACCGAATCAACTCAGAATCTAGAGCCAAGACGTACATATGAGTGGGCTCTTGGTGGAGGCAGGATTTTAATTGGAAACAGTTTGCATCACAGCGGCTAAAGGGAAAACCACAGGTGTGAGTGCCCTAGTTTTTCTGGACCTTTTTGACCGCAGTCAACAGGAGGTGGTAAGGAACCCCACTGGAGATCGGCAGTAATGATGGAACAAAACAATAGTGACTAATGGACAAGAAGGTCAAAGCCAGACAGAAAAATCAATGCTCAATATCCTGGCATCGAGGACAGGTCTCACTTCGCTGTGGTGTAATAAAGGGTTACGTAGACAAGAGATGCCAATCCTCCAGTCTGTCCTCTGAAGTTCAAATTTTACAAGCGAGATGCTGCCTAAGCACATACAGCACGGGTTAGACAATTCCAAGAAAAACGAAGTCACATTTGTACGTAGGAAAAGGGAGCTGGGGCAGGACTGTGCAGCGGGCCTGCAAGGAGTTTCATCCTCCTTACTAATGCATTCTCACTGATTCCATCAGGAGGAGCGACCCCATACTAATAATTCTCACTGATTTCATCAGGGGGAGTGCCCCAATACTAATAATTTTCACTGAATCCATAAAGAGCAGCGCCCTAATATTAATACTTCTGATTACATCGCGAGGCGCCCAAATATTAATTCTCACAGATTCCTTCAAGAGCGGTGCCCTAATATTAAGAATTCTCACCGATTCCCATCAAGAGCAGCGCCTTAATAATTCATCACAATGTTTATAGTTCCTTGGCCTTTGGGTACGTTTTCCTACAGTTTGATATTTTGTGCAAGAATCTAGCAAGCTATTGTTCATTACGAAGTGCTATAAAGGGAATAAATAAGTTACAGTCTATTGGATTACTTGAGAAAGCATTAATGGAGCAGACCATGCTGTCTGCAAGGATAGTTAACTGTCTGCAGCATGTTTTGATGGAGCCAGGGTTAGATTGGGTGTTGGATGTGCAAAATACGCGAGGCATCTAAAGAGGACACTAGTGGACCAGGGCTGCCCGTACTCCAATCGACTACCCTACCTGTCTCCATCTCACTCTCAGATGTTCTTTTTCATTCCTACTTTCATCCTTTGTCACTGTTTTCCCTTATTTCGCTTCCTCATCCGTTCTCCATCTTTTTTTTCCTCCTGTACAGGGATAAAGCCCGATGATGAAAAAGAAGTCCTGGGTGCCAAAAATTAATGTCGGCCTCCTAACTGCAGCTGCACTGGAACAAATTTGGCATTGAACTAGGGCATGGTGCATGTCATTAAAGGTCTTCAGTTTACTCTGGACAAGGATGAACAATTGAAGGACTTGCTCTCATCCCCTCGTTATGAGTCGGTTAGCATGGAAACTTTAGAGTGCATTTAGATTGCCTAATCGTTTGTAACTGAGGCAAGTACGAAAGGGAGCACTTTCTGTCTAAATCCCACTACGTTTGAGGAATCCAACATGCTGAAGGGAAATGACAGCCAATAAAAAGCAGTCAATGAGTGACAGACAACGATGGACTTGCACAGAAAGAGGAGCCAAAGGGAGGCACTCACCTGCACACTTAGGGTTGGGACATTTACTGGCGAGCTTCAGATAATGTACGAGGTTATCCGGAACGTCACAGGGGGCATAGGGAATGTTCCGGCTCTTGATGGTGCGTCCCGCCAGCTCAAGAAGGCTTGGTGGGGCATAGACGAGGTCTCTAACAAAGCGCACAACAAGCGGGTTCCCACGAAGACTTAGCTCCTGCAATTGCACTAGGCTGAGGATCTCCCGGGGCAAATAGGTGAGTAAGTTATTGTGCAGACTTAGCGAACGCAGTGAATGCACCCTGAAAAAATATAAAAAGGTAAGAAAAAGTCAATCAAATTAAAAAAAACAAATACCCAAGTACAAAAGCAAAACAGTCACAGAAAATATCACGGTGCATTAGCAGATTATATTCATGCAGAGAACATATTTATGTGGTCTTTGCTACAGAAATATTGCATGTTTAAAGAACTAAAACAGAAGGGAGAAAGACCTTAAGATACAAAGATGCTCACCTGACTCTGGCTGCAAGAGTAAACATCATGTTAGGTCATCAAAGGGTTTCCATGGTAATAATCCTTGGCAGCAGCCACTCCTACTTTAAGTGAACTCCCCTCCATTGCATTTCAGAAAAGGACAGGGGGGAGTACAATATGCATGTGTGCCCACTTTTTGCACTCCAGACGCACTATGGTATTAAAGAATGGGCCGTAGACACTTGTGCGGATTATACGGATACATATGTGCCAGTGCTATCTTGAGAGGGTTCTCTCATTTAATGGGGGGGGAGTGGTCAAATCCAAATGCAGGAATCACTGACTCTTTGGCCGTGCTATATAATGGTTGGGGGTGCACAGGCAAACTTTCCCCTGAGGCACCCCATTTTTAGGCTGAAAAGGGGTCCCATGGTCACTTGCTGCACCAACTGCAGAGGGATCTCTCTCCCCTCTTCAAAGTGCTGGACGGTAGCCACCTGCACTCTGGATCAGAGCACCTTTGAAGCAGCTGCTCTGTATTTTAATGAATGTGCTGCGCAAGTTCACGGATGCCCTGGGGGCAGCGCATTCATTGTAAAAGGGAGCACTGTCCCTGTTTGCGCCCAATGCACCTGTTTAAACTAAAAAAAGGCAGTCTTGGCGGATTCCAATTAGGCCTGCTGGGACTGTTATCCTTTCATTTCCTAATAACAAAACGACTGTCTATATTGAAGACTCCCTGCCTTTAATGCAGTCCTCTTTTTCTTTCCATGCCAAATGAAGGCAGGGTAGCAAGAAAGTTTTCATTACAGTTCTTCCTTTAAGTCATAGTAATGAAAGTAAGATTATAATGAAAGCTTTCTTTTGCAGCACAAAACCTGTATAGTAAAATCCATCTCCAGAGGCATTTCCAAAGGAGGGACCAACAGTCCGCCCCTTCTTGAGAGGATAGCTACCTGAAATGCTAATTACGCCTCGACAAGTAGAACCTCCCCATACACTACAACCCACCCAGCGCTGCTCCGCGACAAGTATTTTACAGTGTTTCTTTTCTGCACTGTACCTCCTCTTATTTATGCGAAAAACAAAAGAGAGCGAGGATGTAGGGGTACCTCCCGATCCCTTGGGTAAAGTTACAAAAACAATGTGGATGACCCTGTTATAGTGTGAATCTATCAATCACTAAATGTGGTAAGTCCAAGGACCCATTAGGTGTATTTAAAAGACTCCTCACACACCAACCTGGTTGGTGTCATGCTTCATCATTGGGGTCCCAACCGGGCAGCCTAATGCCGCCCGGTTGTGCTACGATGCCGGATTACAACGGAGCGGGTGTGGTGTGAATGTGTGATGTGAGTGTTAAAATACCTCTGAGAATCCTTGCCAAATAAATGTATTAGTGGCGGCTCAGGGTATGGTTAAAGGGCTATGTGATGCTACTAACAAGAAATAATGATCTGTAGTTGTCTAGGTGATGTGGTCTACCTGCTTCAGCCCATTAAAAAATTGAGGTGGGCTTTCTTCAGGAACTCGAGTTAATAACCTGAGTGGGAAAGTGAAGGCCACGTGAAAGGGTGAAGTACCAATACACGCGCCAAGATGTGTGGAGTGACTGAGTGTCGGTATACTTACTGAAACCGTTAGAAAACTATGGAGATAAAATTAGGGCAGCTAATGAGGGCATGGGCGGGTCTCTTCAGGTATACCAATTCGGTTCCTTGAGGATTCCCGCTGTGCAACCTACTGGGGTCTCCCGATGTCAAGGCCGGGACATCGGGAAACCCCAGTAGGTTGCACAGCAGGAATCCTCACGGAACCAAATTGGTATACCGGAAGAGACCCCTCCGATGTCTTGATTAGCTGCACTAATTTTATTTTTTGAACGGTGTCAGTAAGTATACAGACACCCAGTCCTCCTCTTCTTTAGCCTGGAGACACTGCTCCCCGAATAGCACTGAACTGGCCGCCGCCACGGTTAGAAAGGAATAGTGGCCATCATCTTGCACTCCTTTTAATCTGTGGAAGGATACATCTCCGCTGATTTTGGATATTTTGGCAGAGGCTTCGCTGCCACACACGGCTCAAAAATAGAGGCAGCCAATTCATAGTTTTATGGGCATGACTGGCGCAACTAGACCCAAGTCTCGAGGTCCATTATGGAGAGGAGAAATGCTTTTGTTGTGTAACTAGCCCCCAGTCCTACTGCCTCAAATCTAGAAACTATAGGGACCTACTTTGGTGGTGGCGTCACTGTGCTGCCCCAGTCTGGGAACAGGAGTCGCCAGGTGACCATGTTCTTTTCTGGAGTGTGTTTATCACTGGAAGTGGATGTTCGCAGCGACCACCCATGTACACCCCACTGCAATATACTTTGCGAGTAGGCTTCTTAGGTCAATTGAGTAGGGAGTACAGAGGAGAACTAATATGGTAGCAAACTTCTTTGGCGCAAGACACACCTGTTGCAAGTCAGTCTTCCTTGGAGCACATTTGTAACACCCATCAGCGGCTCTTTGCTTAGTAAGTCAGCCTACCGCTGGGTAGCATCAGTCCTGTGTGCACTTCTGCCTTTGTTTCTTGTTCCTTTTCACTCTGTATCACTTCATGGCAAGCTGCTCAGCTGCCTTCTGGGCAACTACTAGATCAAGGGCAAATTTCTCTATGCGGTTTGTTCCACAAGGATTTAGATATGTCCTATAAGGAGCACTGAAGTCTGCAACCCTTCAATAACATAGGCACTCAGTCACTGTAAAGGAACTGCTGTCTGCCCAAAACAACCAGAAGACGCTACCAACTGTAAGGCCTCTCAAGGCCCAGTCTACATAATACGTTTTCAATGCCATCTTTAGAAGGATGGAAGGCTGTGCTGGCCTTTCCAGAACTTAAACCAGTGACCAGCAGATCACCCAGATGGCGGTGGTTTTCATTCAACTCCTTGAACAAACATCTAGCTTTTATATTTTGTTTGTGTGTTTTGTGATAGACGTGGCAAGAAACACTCAATAATAAACAAGATAGAGTGACTGTGTGCCTGCCCACTTCAATCTAAAATATTCCAAAAATGGTCATCTAAAATGTAATTTTTGGAGTCTAATGTCAACCAGATTTTCCTATCTTTTGTACATTTGATGGACAAACGCTCATTTAATATTCTAACACTCTGATTTCGCGAGTTAATATTTGTCGAAAAACTAGCAAACTGCTTTAGACATGGTTTTACTAAGATATTGTAAAGTTCGATACGTACAGCGGCTTGCTATAGTTATTCACTGCTGCAGCCCCCTTTGTGAGATTTAATGAAAAAGGCTGCTCAGATCTAGTCAGCTGTCCTCCATAACTTGGGGCGATACTGAAGATTACTCTTTACAATCAGGAGCTTTAAAAACAGCATGCACGAGCGTCCTGATTAAGTGATAGAAGGAGGCGGTCACTTACTGTGCCAACTGTGGTGGTACGCTCTGAATCTTGTTATCACACAGGACCAGGTAGCTGAGATGAGCCAGATTCGCCAGCTCTGGTGGGATGGAGGAGATGAAATTACCGCCAAGGTACAGAAATTCCAAGCTGTAAGAGCAGAGAAAAGGAGTTAATGTTCACATGAACCCATGCTTGGATTTTATCAAAAAAGTAATTACCAGAAATTGCATAATTCTTGGAAGGTTCAGTAGTGGTTATAAAACTTGTGATCATGTTTGGACTTTGTGTTGCGTCATTCTTGTCGGCAGACATTTCTCCACCTGCACTGCAGGGACTAATTAAACAGTGCTCCTGTTTTAGGTGGTGAAATGCCAGTCTGCAGTATGGAGGGTAGCGGGGCCACTGGGGATGTGGTCCACATTGTGGGATGTGGGTGAATTGGAGTACCCTTCCATTTTTTTTTTTTTATTAAATCACAGAGGGGCAAACTTCGGCATCAGTCGGTGTTAGCCTTGTGTTGAAATGTCTGCAAATCCTTGAAATCCACTTGCAACCCCAATTATACAGGTGCAGCACCAGAAGCAGCGGGAAAGTAGACTGCGAATAACAAGAAAAGTATTTGATATGTGGCCTTCAGGTGTCATACTGCATAAAACTGTACACTATCCCAGCCCGGGTGGGCCTGGTGCACACAGGGACAGCACAACATGCCACAGAAATAGAACACAAAAAAACAATAACAATACACTGCTCCTGGTACAGGTGTGAATTCACGTCTACACCAAGTCCAACAGTACCGCCATCAAAGTCAGACCAACGATCTGAAACCACTGTTCTAGGGGCAAACTGACTGTTCCACTTCATATATGTATGGTGTGCAAAGAATTTGTTGCGGGGTGACCCATGTGCTTTCACACCTGTGGCTGTGATACAGTGCAGGGGAAAAAGAGTTCCCTCATTTGCAATGGGACGCCTCCGTGAAAATGAGGAGGTGACCCCTTGGTTTTCACTGATACAAAGTGTGCACCAGCAATCACAGCATGCACAGCATTGGTCTTCAAACTTCTTAATGCTGCGCCTCGCGTGTAAAAAGAAAAAAAAACATAGGCCTCCCCTTCTAAGTTTTTACAATTACTCTGTTTATTTGGCAATGTAAAAATGCATGTAAACATATTTAAATATTCCAGTTGAGTTCTGTTACCCCTTTTACACAGTCCTAGTCAGGATATAAATGACAAAATATGGAAGAGCCCAAAATGCCCGTGGCACCGGGCGGCACCAGCGCTAAATGGAGCTCTGGATCCGACACCTCGTGTCCATCGGTTGGCGATGTCCACCAGAGACCAATGCGGGCCCGATCCCCACCGTGTGTTCAAGATTTCCATACAGTAGGTTTACAGACAATGACTCAATGAAACGCACTGACAGGCCGCGGTTATCCCCGGCCCTACGGTGGCCAGTCCGGATGTAAACAAGCCGTGCACGATAAAAGCCGCTCCTGGGACGGGCACAGACTGTGCAAAGGGCACCCGTCCACGCCAGGCAGGCGGGCGGGGGCGCCGACGAGCACCGCTGCTGATGAAATCCGAGCGGTTCTTGCCTGGTGCTCCGAGGAGAAGCTCCTATGTGACCCAGAGCTGCGAGCCCAGCAGGCAGGATCTGGAGCCGCACCCGTGAGAATGCACCCTAGGTGGGACGGGGGGGGGGGCCGTCCTGGCCGGACCACAGACTACCTACAGAACCCCCTTGGTCCTAGAGACATCTCAAGGCATGGGACAAGTGGGCCCTGGCCCGGGGCCCTGATAGAGCCAGCTCTGTTCTGCAGTCTCTTGCTTTGATAACCATACATCATTTTAAAACCGATTTCAAATATCGTTTTCCTTGAATTTATTTTTAATTTGGGTGATGTGTTAGAGTCTATTACAGACATTTTGCAGTCAAATGTATGTTTTCCAACACCATGCAACATCCATCAAAAAAGCTTTTTAGATCAAAATGGACCTCACACATGAGAAATGGGATGGAGGGGGGGGGGGGGGGGGGGAGAAGGTCACAAACATTTGTAATAATATTTGTGAGCTCCTGTTGAATTATAATATTGAAAACATGCGTCACTATCCCTGCATATTAGGTGCAAACCCATTTAGAATTTGGACCAGTGCGCCAGCGCATTGTCACTGGCCTGCCCAAAGAGGGCATGAAAAAGCTGAAGTTAAATCAAATATAAAGCTGTTCTAAACAGGGGCCACAAAACATGTTTAACCCAGGGCACAAAACATCCTGCTAGACTCGGCGGTCCCCGAAAACAAGCGCCAAAATCAGCTGCCCCAATGGCAACGCAGCGGGGAGCAGGCAAGAGGCTGCCATACCGGTCACACACTCAAGAGTTAAAGGCCTCACCCGTCTGCGAGGCACGGCAAAGCTTCAGTAGAAGACTGACTTTTGTCTGCGTCCGTCAATGGTTAAACAATTGGTAGGAACCTCTGGGGAGGCCACTGTAAATCTTACATCATCAAGTTAGACTCTACAAATACCTGCCAGGGAGCTCAAATTAGGTGTTCCGCCTTTAATATACGTTTAATCGATACACTGACAAGAAGGATTAGCAATGTCTTAACAGTTAAACAGTTTAAACAGTCCACGTACACACGTATACTCAAACACACCATCTCTGGCATTAAGGTACTGCACAATAAAAACCATAACAAATACAAATTATAATCACTAATTATAAATGAAATCAGAGTGAACATGTTAAGAAAAGTGTACATTCAAACTGATATTCCCACCTATTGGTTTACAGTGCTTAGAAACAGTGAGTGTGTCAGTTAACGCTTTGTAGACAAAGCATGCTAATTTCAAAATTGCTAAATGTTAGAGAACACAGGATGGTGCAGCTCTTGGCCCCCCTGGACAAACACACTGAATTTTTTTAGGAACAGGTAAAAAGCCCCGACTACCAAATGGCGGGCCGACACCAAAGATGGGGAGAGTCGTGAGAACTGACGACAATCACTCCTTGTTGCCCAGAGTCCTCATCTCAAGGGCTTGCACTCTTGGTGTAAATTCTAGGGTCAGTGGCTTAAACCAATCCCACGCTACGTGGAATATGTCTTTCCAATCACCAGCCTCACGCTGGAGGACTTCGGCCTTGTATTTGCTTTGCTATTGGATGTTGCCTAGTATCCCTTCCACACCTCAGATCCTAATTCCTCTGTAATCCAATTCTAGATCTATGATGACCTCTCCAGTGTAAACAATGGATCTAGAGACGACATCTCTTCCTTTAATGTTCTTAAAGGATTGAAGATAGATGTACCACTTGTGGTCTGCCAGAGAACTCCCAAACCCATAGTCAAGGTTGCTGACACAAATGTGAAACATTGTATTTTGAGCTTTCTAGGGCAGGATACATGGACTGCTGGTCACGGTCTTCCATGTTAAAACATGCAGACTGCCAAGCTTCTCTTGCAGAATTCTGCCCACGTTTAATAAGAACAGTACAATACACAACACAAGCGATCACTGGATGAAAGACCTGCAGTGTGGAGGCTGGAGCATGAACTTGTGAAAAAAGCCTTCAGGATGCACACAAAGATGTGCTATCCTGGGTATATTCTAAGGGCCACAAGAGAACCTCCAGGTGGCATCTGTCAGGGAACAGCACTGTGTCCCTCTTCCCAACAAGCGTGGTTGGATTAGGAGCGATCTTTTCTGTATTCAACTCCTCAGTGCCCGTCTCTCCAAACCTCGTGCTATTTCTCTGCATCACTTCCATTCATGCAGTGGGATTGCTTACTCTGAATGCAGTAGTACTGCCAGGAAGCAGCGTCCAGTGGTCCAGCTCCCATATACCTTACAGAACCCAGCCGCCCCACTTCTGCTTTACTCTCTCAGATCTTCCCACACTTTCGGTGAACATAGGCTTAGTAAAACTGAGCACTCTACATATTAATGCCAGGGATTTGCAAAGAACCCATCAGCATAAACAGAATGCATACGAATTATATATTTTAACGCAGCACAAATAAGTCTTATCCTTTATAGCTGTAGCACACGATGCGCCTCCACTCTGTCCCTTAGTAAGACCCGGAGTTAATAGACAGTTTCCACTGGTCATAACGCCTAAAGTCATTCTCCTTGTCAAAGAACTAATGTTCAAGCCATATAGATGCAACACGTTCTGTTTATGTTAAACCGAACTATGTACATGAAAGGTTAGCCAAACCTTTGATACGTATTTGTAGAGACCTTTTCTAGGATCATAATATCGGCCGATTTCACCCACGCTCTCACCAAAATAGCCTCTTTTGCTAAAGCAATGCTACAATGTAAATGCATGTCTCTGTGACAAAATAAATGATTAAATATAGAATTATAGATGCGTAATGTTACCGATACCAAGGCCAAATCTGTGCAGAACAAGAGTCATACACGTTCTCTTGATTTGTGCCAGTTTTTAGCAAAAGCACAATTATGTACTAGATAGTGATCAAAATAGATTAGACTAGATTTAAGTTGAGTAGGGGGTGTTTTGCCATCTTTCACAAACTACTGTTCTGTTTAGTGAATAATGAAATGTCTTATTCTTTATTTTCGTATTGCACCTGAAGCGATTTAATATTTATATAACTGTACATTTTTTTTAGGTGAGCTTTAGAGTTCTGTTTAGTGATAATGATCCGACTAACAACGACAGACTGATATTTGGATTGTTGAACTGGAAGTTGGTTTTAACATCATTTTAAAAAAAAAACAATTTTTATTATTTTCTGATCAGTTACAAACACCATTGCATCCGCCTTCATTTACCTCCCCCCACCTCCCCCATGTTCTTGTTCCATCCCTTGTATATTACATAATTCAATGGATTATCTTGTAACCTCCTACTTGTCTTACTTGAACCCCACCCACTTCCACCCCCTCCCCTCCTCCCCCAGTGTGTCGCCCTGTGAATATCCATTTCAAACTTCTTACTGCGATTACACTACAGCGTGGTTAATCCTATCGTGTGTCTGCTAGTATTTACCATTTCTATTAGCCTTGTCCTAGTCTTCTACCTGGTGAGTGTTCGCTAGTGCTTGCACCATCATTTCCCAGGCCCGTGCTGTTTCAAAGTCCTTTTCTTTTTTTGTACGTTTCACTTGTGTGAATCTGAGCGTACTGTCGCTGCTGGCCCACTTCTGCAGCTCTGCCTTCCACATTCCGATAAAGGGGCCCTCTTTTGCTTTCCAGCGCCTCGTTATTTCCCTTTTAGCTAACAGCAGCCCCAGGTCCACAAACTTACTATTCAGCTTTGTTTTGGATGTGTGGGGGAACCAGTGTAATATATGCAAGTTGCCATGTCATATGTTAAACTCCTTTCTGTTACCTCATTCAATAAGTTTCCCACTTCCTTCCAATAATCTCCTATCTTTGGGCACTCTCACAGCATGTGTTTTAACTCCACTTCTGCCCTCCTACATCTGGGGCACTCTGCGTCTTCCACATTAAAATACTTCTTAATCTTTCCAGGCGTCAGGTATGCTCTGTGCAATATAAAGAAATGCACTAACTGGAATCGCGCATTCTTCGTGCCCTTCTAAGCTCTAAGCACTATGTGTTCCCAAGCCGTTTCCGGTATCGGTTTCCCAATTCCCTCTTCACCCTCAAACCCTCTAGGGGCGCCAAATCTTCATGTAACATTCTCTAGTATAAACACGTGACCGCCTTAAAAGTTCCCGCCGCCATTACCACGTATTGACATGCCTTCGTCACTTTGGGTTCTTTTGTTCCTTCTCACCACTGCAGTCGTATGGCATGCGCCACCGCCGCGTGCAATAAAAAGCCTCCCCTGGGAAGGTCATACCTGTCCTGCAAGGCCCCGTATGGCAACAGTTCCCCGTCCTCATACAAATCCCCGATCATCTGTATTACAGCGTGCTCCCATTCCATCAATGGCGTCCAGTCACTCCTGTGTGGCAACGCCGTAAGTATCCCCAACAGTATTTCTGGCGCATAAGGACATAGCACTCCGCTTTGTGCTGGCTGCGATTCCAGCACAATCGTAGTGTCTTCTCCTCCTGTGTAAGGTCGGCCAGGTCTAATTTCTGCTGTAAGATTATATAGAAAAGAAAAAAAATAAATAAACAGGAGAGAAGCGCCAATACTGATACTACAACTCATATCTCAATGTCTTCCAAATAAAGAATTCTATTCAAGACTGGGAAATGCTATTTAATAGCTATTTATTAACCAAATTAGGTTGCTAGATATATTGGATGAACCTCAGTACATCATTAATGAATTAGTACAAATAATGAGAAAGGACACAAAACAGGATAAAATCACAATCAAACCATCATATAGTCGCTAATCATACATATCAGTCATCCCACTACCATTCACACATTCATGCACACCGGCTTCACACAACCTGGGAAATTCAATGAACCAGTGTGGGAAGCGATAGATCTGCTAGACATTTACCAAAAACATTCAATAATAAATTTTTAGCAAGACAATGCACAAATAACAAATGAGTTAAATCAATTATTTGACAAGGTTTTTTGCAAGGATAAGCATATAATGGAAAGATCCTAGTTTCATGCAATTAAACATAAGGATAACATTAGCAGATCATGAATACGCCTACACGTTTCGAATCCCCCCCAATCTTAGGGATTCTCTTCGGGGCCAAATGATTCTGAAAAAAAGGAAACAGAAACCTGTGTAAAAATCTTATGGACACGGGACACCGGAGAGCACTACAACACCTCAAAGACACCCAGCTTACCACAACGTGTGGATCCGGAGGAACAAGTTTCTGGCAGGGGAGCCCTGCAGTCATTTTAAACAATCAAGGGGGAAAAAGAACAAGAGAGAGAAGGAAAATAACAAACGATAAATAAAAAAGGTTCTCAAGGGCAGCTCTTCTAAGAATCCTAATAGCTAGCCTGTGAACTTTACCTCGCCAGGGAGAGGACGTGTCCTTGGTGGAAGGGTCACTGCCGAGGGACCTGGGGGGCAGGGCACATTATTAGTATGTGGCGTGTGTGGGAAAAGGAAAGAAAAGTAGCGTAATTGGAACAGTCTCCCACCATCTTACTGGCAGGTCCCGGGGCCGCGGGTAGCAGTGAAGGGGTTCTTTCAAAGATTGGCACAGATCCAAAAAATGAGAGTTTTGTGTCCCCGCTGAAAATAAAGCAATGCGGCGGATTTAGAAACTAAATCGTGGTGAGTGTATAACTAGAACGAGAGCGCCGATCCAAAGCGGGACTCACCAAGGCAATTCAATTGTCGGATGCCATCTGGAGTCAGTCAGCGGTCGGGATGGCACTAATTACCCACGCATGCGCAGGAGAGGTATGCCTGCGTATCGTGGAGGCTCCGATTTAACGAGGAGCAAAGTGCAGAGTGGCGCTGATTACCCAAGCATGCACAGGACGGGTGTTCTAGTTATACACTCACCACGATTTAGTTTCTAAATCCGCCGCATTGCTTTATTTTCAGCGGGGACACAAAACTCATTTTTTGGATCTGTGCCAATCTTTGAAAGAACCCCTTCACTGCTACCCGCGGCCCCGGGACCTGCCGGTAAGATGGTGGGAGACGTTCCAATTAAGCTAGTTTTCATTCCTTTTCCCACACACGCCACATACTAATAATGTGCCCTGCCCGGGGGGCGGAGCGAGCCAGCGTCGATGGCGGACGTGTGAGCTTTCGGCTCCTCGCCTAAGCCCCTAAAATATCCTGATAAACTATCCTATCGCATGCCGGCGTAGCTGTGTTCGGTGCCTGGTGACCCCTGGTACCCCCAGACCCGATTGAGCGGTCCGGAGCGGCCGTTGGTAGCGGAGAAAACCAGGAGACGTCCCGCGAAGGAGAGAGATAGCGGACCAGGCCTGAAGCCGCGGCCTGCCTTGCGGAGCAGACCGCACGACGTCACCCGACGTGCGGCCCCAAACACTGGAGGAGCCGGGGCGAGCGGTGCTGAACTCGGCGCGCTGCCGCCAGGACACACGGGAGAGCCCCGCCGCACCACCCTAGAGCCAACGCCACGACACCCCCTCTCAGCCACACTTCAACGGAGAGGGCGAGCACGGTGCCGACTGAACTCGGGCTGCGGTACCTTGGGAGGCACGCCTTGGTTCGTCTGGGAGCACGCGCTCAGCGACATTACAGCTAGAAGGACACCGTCGCTGGCAAACCCGGTGGGGTTGGCATAACATCCGCGAACTGCGGGGGCCTACACAAGAAGCTTACCGGAGGGGACGCTCTCGACATAGCCGCCATTTTGGCCCACATGCTCCTCCAACGCTGGTGTGGAAGCCGGGAGTGGTGAAGGGGTGAGCGAAGCACCACTCTCGCGGCCCTGTATAAACTGCGACGAGGCGTTTCTCAGCGGCAGAGCCCCCCCTTCAACTGGGAGGCCGTCATGGGGAAAAACGATGCAACGCAGGCCAAACTCTCGTTTGAACGCCGGAGGACGAAGGGGACGGAGCCACCAGCACCAGAGGCCTCCCCGAAAGGGGCAGCGGCGACAACGGCACCTGCAGACCTTCGGGACTTGCTGGCGGCGATGGAGAAGGGCATCCAGAACAGCATCGAGGCTGTGGGAGCCAAGATAGACGCTTTGTCGGATCGCATGGACCGCATGGCGGAGCGAGTAGACAAACACGCGAAGCGCCTAGATATGGCGGAAAGGCGCCTCACGGAGGCCGAGGAGGCGCAGACTGAGTGGGACAAAGACCGTCGGCAATTCGGCAGGCTGCTCCAAGTGATCCGTGACAAGGCCGAGGACTTAGAAGCGCGCTCCCGCAGATCGAACATTCGTATAACGGGAGTAGCGGAATCGACTCGGACTGGTAAGATGGAGCTATATGTGGAGAACATGCTGAAAGTGCTGCTTGGGGAGGAGGCCTTCTCCCCAATGTTTATCGTGGAGAGAGCGCATCGCACTCTGGGCCCTCAACCCCAACCTGGCGCGCCTCCCCGACCCATCATAGCAAAGCTCCTGAACTACAGGGACAGGGACACTGCCTTGCGGCTGGCTAGGGAAAAAGGCCAGCTCCAGATGGAAGGCATGAACATATCGCTGTACCCCGACTTCACGGCCAAAGTGCAAGAGGAGCGCCGTCAGTTCGTACCGCATAAGAAACAGCTCCGCGAGCTGGGACTTGACTACGCGATGCTTTACCCGGCCAAGCTGAGGATTAACACTGGAGGGAAATCGTACTTCTTCACAGACCCTAAGGAACTGCAGAAGTCGCTGAAAACGTGGGCCAGGGAACGTAAGGAACATCAACAGCAGCACGGAGAGGACTCGGGGGCAGCATCGAACTTGGAGGAACAGGACTGAAGCGGTGCACCCAGTATGTATTGCTCCCCACTGCGGATAGTGCCGTCGGACATGCCGCCACAAGGAAACTGCGCGATCCCATAAGGTGAGCTGTCCACCGGAACCATTTTGGAACACTAGATGTGAGACGGGAGTAGTGTCCACACTGCGAAGCAACCTGTTTTGCAGGGACAGACTACAAGTGCCGGAGTGGCGCTCAAAGTATTGACATTGAGAACGGGTTTGGGGGGAACGGGGGACCTGGGTGAGCTCAGTGTAAGGCATTGGATTACTTTGGGGCTAGGCAGGGGTGCAGAACTGGAGATAAACTTTGAAACCGTTGGTGGTTCTATGCAGTTTTGGCACGCTTTGCCCCTGTGCTTTTGGTTGAGACACTCCCCAGGGAGTTGGGACTTGTACTGCCTAACAATTTGAGGTTCTTGAGTTGATGGGGATTTGTGGGGGGCTCTGTCTGGCCGGGTTGGGGGAGGTCAGCTGTGGGTGGGGAGGGGACAGGGGGGCGGGTTCTGGAACCGGGTTTGGAGGGTTTGTTGTTGTTCGAAAGTTGGGAGGTCCGTGGTTTGCTAGGAGCATCTGGCTTGGAGTGAGTGCGTGTGAATGGAGTGCCTGTCTGACCGCCTTGGGTACTGGTGCCCTGGGCTGTGGCGCGCCACCTGCCTACGGCGTTACTATGATACGTTGTGATCTGCGATGTCGGCTGATGTAGCGTCTGAGCACCCACAGGCCCGACGAGCACTGACCCTGCTGACCTGGAATGTGCGAGGGTTAAACGACCACCGCAAGCTGAGGAAGGTTCTGAGCTTTCTCCACAGACATCATGTGGATGTAGCCCTGCTGCAAGAAACACACCTACCTGTACATAGTAAGATGTTGCAGTCCAGAGGGTTGGCGGGAAATATAGTGGCAGCAGGCTTCACCACACACGCGCGTGGCGTGATTACCTGGGCTAACCCCTCCTCGAGATTGAAACTAACCCCGATACATGTGGACACAGAGGGTAGATATGTGATTGCTAGGCGTGCGGGGAAGGGGCTAGATCTGCTATTAGTGAACGTTTATGGTCCCAATCATGATAACCCGGAGTTTTATGCAACACTGTCGACCACATGTAGGGCATACGCACACTCCAGAACGCTATGGGGGGGGGGGGGGGGACTTCAACTTTGTATTTGACCCTGACAGGGATCGTTCCGCTGGCCCTGCTCGAAGGCCAGTGGCATCTGCTGTCTACATGAGAGCGGAGATGACAAAACTGGACCTAGTGGATGTGTGGCGGGACAAACACCCTATGCAGGGCGGATTCACGCATTACTCGGCCTATCACAACATCCATACTAGAATTGACTACTGGCTAGCCTCCTCTTCAGTGCTTGGCGGCATCAGCTCGTGTACAGTCCTCCCGCGCACACTTTCAGACCATTCCCCAGTCCTGATCAGTCTTTCCACCGCCAGGAAGGGGATCCCGCCTTACACTTGGCGTTTCCCGCCCTATGCTCTGCTGGACGACGCCTTCCGCGGGGAGATGGCGGAAGACATAGAACGCTACTTCGCCACCAATCTTGAATCGGTTGATAGCTTCTTCACTGTATGGGAAGCCTTCAAAGTGTATATACGAGGAATGGCCATGTCCAAACACTCCAGCGTGCTGCGCTCCATTAGGAGGGACCTCTCCGACTTAGAAAACAAGCTGGCGGACTTAGAGAAACGACAACTGGCTAATTCTGGGGAAGACGCTGGACAGGCGCTCCCACCCCTGCTGGCGGAATACAATGCGCTTGCGGACAGAGAGGTCCTTTACATGGGCAAGTACGCCACCGCCCGAGCTTACGGGGAGGGAGAGAGGCCGGGGGCATTGCTGGCCCGCATGGTCAAGGGCTCCCGGAGACCATTAGTGATAGAAGAACTGCAGACCCCGGAGGGTGAAAGGGTAGTTGAGGAAGACCAGATACTGGAGACGTTCCGGCGCTATTATACGGAACTTTATCGTTCCAAGGCGGGGGGTGCGGAAACGGAAATTGACGATTACTTGGACTACATCTCAATGCCGTTCCTCAAGAACTCAGACAGGGAATTTCTTATGGCCCCCTTCCACGAAGACGAGATCTTAGATGCACTGGGAAGCATGCGGTCGGGGAGCGCCCCAGGCTCTGACGGTCTCACGGTAGGCTTTTACAAGGCATTTAAAGACCTCCTGCTACCGCACCTGATCGCCCTCTTTGATACCATCTGCGAGGATGGAGAGATGCCGCCCTCCATGCGAGAGGCCTTGCTGGTTACGATCCCGAAACCGGGGAAATCTCCGGACCTCTGTGGGTCGTACAGGCCGCTCAGCTTGCTGAACGTAGATGCGAAATTGTACGCAAAAGGTGCTAGCCAACAGACTGGCTCTACTGGTACCGGACCTGGTGGCACCGGAGCAATCTGGTTTTGTGCCTAGCCGAAACCTGACTTATAACATCCGTACGATACTGGGTACGATACAGCATGTTAAACAGGAGAATCCCGCGTTGGCGATATTTCTGGATATGGAAAAGGCGTTCGACTCTGTCGAATGGCCGTTCATGATCAGAGTGTTGCGAAAATTGGGACTGGGAGAACCGTTCTTGCAGAGGATAGGGGCACGTTATCACTTTAAAAAAAAAAAAAAAAAAAACAAATAATGTGCCCTGCCCCCCAGGTCCCTCTGCAGTGACCCTTCCACCAAGGACACGTTATCTCCCTGGCGAGGTAAAGTTCACAGGCTAGCTATTAGGATTCTTAGAAGAGCTGCCCTTGAGATCATTTTATTAAATTTATCCTTTATGTTATTTTCCTTCTCTCTCTCTTGTTCTTTTTCCCCCTTGATTGTTTAAAATGACTGCAGGGCTCCCCTGCCAGAAACTTGTTCCTCCGGATCCACACGTTGTGGTAAGCTGGGTGTCTTTTAGGTGTTGTAGTGCTCTCCGGTGTCCCGTGTCCATAAGATTTTTACACAGGTTTCTGTTTCCTTTTTTTCAGAATCATTTGGCCCCGAAGAGAATCCCTAAGATTGGGGGGATTCGAAACGCGTAGGCGCATTCATGATCTGCTAATGTTATCCTTATGTTTAATTGCATGAAACTAGGATCTTTCCATTATATGCTTATCCTTGCAAAAAACCTTGTCAAATAATTGATTTAACTCATTTGTTATTTGTGCATTGTCTTGCTAAAAATTTATTGTTGAATGTTTTTGGTAAATGTCTAGCAGATCTATCGCTTCCCACACTGGTTCATTGTGTTTCCCAGGTTGTGTGAAGCCGGTGTGCATGAATGTGTGAATGGTAGTGGGATGACTGTGATATGTATGATTAGCGACTATATGATGGTTTGATTGTGATTTTATCCTGTTTTGTGTCCTTTCTCATTATTTGTACTAATTCATTAATGATGTACTGAGGTTCATCCAATATATCTAGCAACCTAATTTGGTTAATAAATAGCTATTAAATAGCATTTCCCTGTCTTGAATAGAATTCTTTATTTGGAAGACATTGAGATATGAGTTGTAGTATCAGTATTGGCGCTTCTCTCCTGTTTTGTTATTAGGCTCAGCCTTACTGATTAGAGCCACCCCTATTTGCTCTTAGGTAAGATTATATAGGATAGCACATGCCGTAGTATTCCTTTCCCTCTCTTATTATCTGGGCCCCTAAACTCCCTTGCAACCTCCTGTGTTAGCACCTAGAGTTGTGCCGCTAAGTAATATAATTCAAAATCTGGGACCGCTAAGCCCACTTCAGCTTTCGGACGTATCAAGGTGCTCAGTGCAACCCTTCTCCTTCCCACGCCCCATACAAAGCCTATTATCAGGGAGCGCAAAGACCTAAAGACTAAGTTCGGTATCCAAACCGGCAGTGTCCTAAAGTAGTATAGCAGTCGCGGTAACGCTACCATTTTCAATAAAGCAATGCGGCCCATCACAGACAATGGCAGTGTGGACCAAAATGTCATATTACCCTTCAAGGCTCTCACACATCGTCCTATATTCCCCTCCAGAATGTTCACACCTAGATATACCAGACACGTCGGCTCCCAACGCACTATGCTCATCCGCTCCGGCGGGCGCCCAATGTGCTTTATCGGGACCAGGCATGTCTTGGCCCAATTTACATGGAGCCCTGAATCATCTCCAAACCCTGATAACAAGGCCGCTGCTCCATCCAGCGCTGCGTCAGCGTCTCCTAAAAACATCAGCAGATCATCGGCGTATAGCAAAATATACTGCTGGTCACCCCTGAAGATTAGGCCCTCACAGTGTCTACCCAGTCTCGCTGCCAGGGGCTCTATCACTAGCGCAAACAGTAACGGGGAGAGCGAACATCCCTGTCTCGTGCCACGTGCAACTCCATATTGATGCGAGATCAGCCCTCTACTTTCACTCTAGCCACCGCATCCTTATATAGCACCCTCGTCCAGGTCACGAAATCTTCCCCTAACCCAAAACGCCTTGAAGTTGCATGCAGGCACCTGCACTCTAATCTGTCAAAGGCTTTTTCTATATCCACCGACAGCACCATTGGGTTCAAAGCACCTTGATCTATCTCTACCATAATCCGTATCTGCTTCCGTATATTATTGGCTGTATTTCTGGTGGGAATAAACCCTGCTTGGTCATCATGGACCAGATCTGTCATGTGCTGCAACAGGGGGGTCGCCAATATCCTGCTCAAAACCTTATAATCTGTGGTCAACATGGACAGTGGTCTGCAAGCAGCAATATCTGCGCTATCCTTCCCAGGCTTTAACACCGGGATAACAAGCGCTTCTCTCATGGTACTAGGGAGACAACCCAGCTCCTTCGCTTCATTACAAAACCTCCAGCAGTCAGGGGGCCAAAAGATCAATAAACTGTAGGTAATTGGTTTTAGCATCATTAAGACAAAACCTCACTTAGTATATGGGACGCGCATGGTCCACATTTTTCCTTTCTAGTAAGTGCAGCAGCGATTATAGATTGTGCTTCAGATTTTTAAGTGGGTCTAGCAAGGGTGTACACTAAAGGGAAAGACAAATGGCAGAAGCTTCGAGGCACACTGTTGGATTATTTGTGCGACAGAGAAACCTGACAGGAACACAATCAGGCTGTATCAGGGCATAGTTTAGCTGCATCCAAGACTCTGGTGTATGCATTGGCACTGGTAACTTGTCTTTTGCAATGATCTGGTCGCTCTCCCTCAGGGGTTTATTCTAGAGCCAGAGCGGCAGTAATCTCAACATGGAATGCCGAGGCTGGTCTGACTGAATGCTGTTTTGGACGAGTCTTGTCTGTGGTCTACTAACTGGGGTGCAGGGTGAGAAGAGCTATCCCCAGGTATCCTGAGAAGCCTTTATGGAGGTAGTCTCCACGAAGCTTGAGTGTCTTCGCTCTACGATGCATCAGGAGCACCTGAGTGGAGTCTTCAACCTATGATGCATCAAGAGCACCAGAGTGGAAGCTGGTCTAGAGTTGCATCAAATGTTAAATGTTGTATACTTGTAAAGCGCACAGCTGCCCCAGCAAAGGGGCGTCCCGGCGCTGTATACCGCTGGGGAACCCATCCTGGCTTTCCCTGTGAGATAGTCCCTCCTGGGCATCTCCAAGGTGAAGACAAGCATCCCCGGCGCTGATGGGGCCGTTAGTAGAGATTAAGCAAGCTATTGCCCAGAGTTGCTGAGTGGGACCCATGGTTGGAGTAGGCACCGAGGCGAGAATTATCGAGTCCGCTGACCATGGCCCAAGACCCTGCCGCGTCAGGAATCGAACCCTGGTCCCAGGTCGACCTCTGCTTCCGGGTCTGCCGCCTCTAACCAGTGAGCCACACCACTCTACCTATCAAGAGCACCAGAGTGGAATCTGTGCTAGAGTGTCTTCAGAGTGGAATCTGTGCTAGAGTGTTTTCATCAGGAACACCAGACTGGAAGCTGTGCTAGAGTGTCTTCGCTCTACGATGCATCAAGAGCACCAGAGTGTAAGCTAGCCTAGAGTTGCATCAAGAGCACCAGAGTGGAAGATGTGCTAGAGTGTCTTCGCTCTACGATGCATCAAGAGCACCAGAGTGGAAGCTGTGCTAGAGTGTCTTCGCTCTACGATGCATCAAAAGCACCAGAGTGGAATCTGTGCTAGAGTGTCTTCAACCTATGTTGCATCAAGAGCATCAGAGTGGAAGCTGTGCTAGAGTGTCTTCAGCCTATGATGCATCAAGAGCACCAGAGTGGAATCTGTGCTAGAGTGTCTTCCCTCTACGATGCATCAGGAGGCGCACCAGAGTAGATTCCGTGCTAGAGTGTCATCGCTCTACGATGCATCAAGAGCACCAGAGTGGAAGCTGGTCTAGAGTTGCATCAAGAGCACCAGAGTGGAAGCTGTGCTAGAGTGTCTTCGCTCTACGATGCATCAAGAGCACCAGAGTGGAAGCTGTGCTAGAGTGTCTTCAACCTATGAGCAATCAAGAGTACCAGAGTGGAAGCTGTGCTAGAGTGTCTTCAACCTATGATACATCAGGAGTACCAGAGTGGAATCTGTGCTAGAGTGGCTTCGTTCTACGATGCATCAAGGGCAGCAGAGGGGAATCTGTACTAGAGTGTCTTCAGCCTATGATGCATCAAGAGCACCAGAGTGGAATCTGTGCTAGAGTGTCTTCCCTCTACGATGCATCAGGAGGCGCACCAGAGTAGATTCCGTGCTAGAGTGTCATCGCTCTACGATGCATCAAGAGCACCAGAGTGGAAGCTGGTCTAGAGTTGCATCAAGAGCACCAGAGTGGAAGCTGTGCTAGAGTGTCTTCGCTCTACGATGCATCAAGAGCACCAGAGTGGAAGCTGTGCTAGAGTGTCTTCAACCTATGAGCAATCAAGAGTACCAGAGTGGAAGCTGTGCTAGAGTGTCTTCAACCTATGATACATCAAGGGCAGCAGAGGGGAATCTGTACTAGAGTGTCTTCAACCTATGAGCAATCAAGAGTACCAGAGTGGAATCTGTGCTAGAGTGGCTTCGTTCTACGATGCATCAAGGGCAGCAGAGGGGAATCTGTACTAGAGTGTCTTCAACCTATGATGCATCAAGAGCACCAGAGTAGAATCCATGCTAGAGTGTCATCGCTCTACGATGCATCAAGAGAACCAGAGTGGAAGCTGGTCTAGAGTTGCATCAAGAGCACCAGAGTGGAATCTGTGCTAGAGTGTCTTCGCTCTACGATGCATCAAGAGCACTAGATGGGAATCTGTGGTAGAGTGTCTTAAACCTATGTTGTATCAAGAGCATCAGAGTGGAAGCTGTGCTAGAGTGTCTTCAACCTATGATGCATCAAGAGCACCAGACTGGAAGCTGTGCTAGAGTGTCTTCGCTATACGATGCATCAGGAGGCGCACCAGAATGGAATCTGTGCTAGTGTCTTTGCTCCATGATGCATCAGGAGTACCAGAGGAATCTATGCTAGTTTCTCTTCGCTCTAGGATGCATCAGGAGCACCAGAATGGAATCTGTGCTAGAGGGTCTTCGCTCTAGGATGCATCAAGAGCACCAGAGTGGAAGCTGTGCTAGAGTGTCTTCGCTCTATGATACATCAGGAGCACCAGAGTGGAATCCGTTCTAGTGTCTCTTCGCTCTATGATGCATCATGAGCACCAGAGTGGCCAGCAGATAAAAGGGACATCATAAACAGTGGGGGCAGGGTAAAGCCAACTGCTCATAAACAAAGGAGAAGAATACATATCACACAGTGTGGCTGCACTCCTCAACTAGTTCCAGACCCCCTGAAGTGGCTATAAACTGCTAGTGCAGTTTTCTTGGCGACTCCTTTCCATGGAGCTCTTATACCTCCCTTTTCATGGAGTTCTGCAGATTAACACCTTGGCTGCTAGAGGTTCCCCCTCCCGATGCTGGAATCACAGAGTTCCCTTTATTCATGACGAGCTCAGCTCGTCATAAGCACAGCTCAACCGTCGAAGGGGTTAATAACCTCAAACTTGGGCTGCTTGGGATAAGAGTTACGCAGTCGCACAAACATTGCAATCCAACACTGCATGAAAGACTTAAAATCTGGCGCCTGCTGGGTGTCACTTAGTATCAGCTAATCGCCTTGCATGAAGAGAAAATATAGCACAATTTTTAAGAAGGTGCATATAATGTTAAACTGAATAAGAGTATGAGCTTCTAACCAAAGGAAGCTCTTTTTTGATATAGCTACCACCGTTTAAATAATAACCCGTAATCTCCACAGATCCAGCTTCTTCATGCCAGATGGGTGTCTGATCATTTTAATATCAGAGAGACAGGGCTGCTGCTTCCAGGACATGAAGGGGTGTGGATGGATGTTGATGTGCCTGGATCTTCAAGGAGAGGATTCCACTGGATGGCACCTAAAAGACTACCTCCGTCAGGAAAGGACAAGGACACGAATGTCGCAGGCTTTCAACAGAGGATGCCAATCCGAACCGTGGACACATGCCTTTTGGTCACTTTTACTGCTTGCCAAGGAAAGCAGTTCTTAATGCAGATATGCTTTTAATATCAACAACGTAACCACAACATTGCTTTTCTGATAATATTTCATTCTGCCTCCAGCTAATAAACAACTGCCAATGAGCAGCCAACTTGGTAAAATTAAGCAACAGTATATGAATCTTAGAAATTAAGAAAATGGCAAGCAGTGCTAAAGTCCAGCAGGATCTCTTCCACCAAACATGGGCAGGGCAACAGAGACAAATGTTGGCTGTAATACTATTGAACAATTGTTATAAGTAGATATGAATTTTACTAGTAAGAGGCAGCAATGACCACGATGCACTGCAAGCAACAGCAGAGCAAACTAAATCTCAATAGGCTGCAACTGCTTGCTGGGGTCAAGTGGAAGGGTTGCATGGGCAGACAAGGCTTGCAGGAGAATGGGCACTGTGTCACATCGCCCAGGCCATCAAAGACCATTGTTCTAGTTAAGGAAAGACAAAGAGGTTACCCGGGATATGACACTGCAATGGAGACCTAAGCAGTGCACAAGTCCTTCAGCACTCGCAGCGTTTGCTGCTTAGGCAACTGAATGAAAAAAAGACAAAAAATGTTGCATTATGCAATTTGTCCCGGAGTGATCCACTTGTGATTCAGAGTCGCAGGTACTCTCCCGCCAGGTCGCCAATCACAGACCAGAATAGTGTAATGTTTCCAAACGATCAGTGGGGCGGTTCGCCCCCACCACTGAGATAAATAAAGTCCTCAATATTAACTGAAGCGCTGAAGGAACCACACATGCAACCAATTCAAAGAACGGCGTGGACCACTGCAGACAATGCTTCTCACTTGGCAGTTCTTCAGATTGGGCAGGCTACAGCGAGAGTGCAAACAAAAGAACCCCCTTGAGCTGCCATCATTTCATGGGCATGCCAGGATCAGACACGCATGGACGATGCCAGGGGACACAATATCCATTGGCACAGCTCTGGAAAGCTCTCCCTTCTCCACACAGACAACTCTCCCCAGCCGATTCCCAGCAGTGGGAGGACTGGGACACCAGCCACGCAAATCTATCAATGTTGTCTTTTTCATTCAGTTTTAATCTTTGCTTTAAAAAACGTGCGTTCAACTTTTTTAATCTGTTCTTTCAGTATAGAAAGAGTGACATGTCTTCACATCCCCTGCTGGTATAAGAATAGAGCATAGAGACGGGTCCACCTCAAGCCTACATGGAGATATCTCAAAGACAAGAGTCCTGAATGCTGGCTTTAAAAGCCTACGAAGCAAAGCAGCAGCATTCTCCCACAAAAAAAGAGCAGCTTAACTGCTGGCCACACTTTAAACACAGCAAGAGAAAGAACGGTTACATTAGACACTGAGAATGGTGTGATGGATAAACATTTTGCATGCATACTTAGAATAGACCTCTGAATCCTGGGAATAAAAAAGATAACAATGAGTTTGGGCTGCCGAGACCACATCAGAGGCTCCTGGGATGAAGAAGCTGAGATTTGACAAGATGAGAGTCTGACTGTGACCAAACTTGAGAGCACAATAACTCAGGGCCCAGAAACAATCTGAAGCCTGTCCCAGACGGTTATGTCTGGATAGGGAAGGATGGAGTGGAGAAATCTGCACCCAGTGTCCAAGAGACTCCGAGACAACGACGTTCCTACACAGCTAAGCATTATTTATTTATTTTAGAAGCTTGTAAAGCGCGCGGCTACCCCCAACGGGGGTGTCCCGGTGCTGCAGACGACCGGCAACCAGAGGGAATCGGTGAGAGCTAGATCATGGAGAAGAACCAGGTCTTAAGTTTCCTCCGAAACAGAGGCGCAGATGTAATGAATCTAAGATCCATCGGTAGTCGATTCCAAAGTTTGGCTGTGACCACAGCAAAGGCCCGGCCTCCAGTGCGTGCAAGACAAAAACGTGGGGCATGCATCAGGCGAAGATGATTTGATCTGAGGTCACGTGCCGACTGTGTAATTTTAAGTCCATGCCTCAAGTATGCAGGACCTTGTCCGTTGAGAGCCCTAAAGGCAAAGACCAGAGCCTTGAACTGTATGCGTTAATTCACTGGGAGCCAGTGCAGTTTAGCCAAATAAGGTGTAATGGAGTGGCGATAAGGAATATTACAAATCAGCCTGGCCGCGAAATTCTTCACTGTCTGAAGACGGTTAATGTTATACGCCGGGGCTCCCACATACAGACTATTTGCGTAGTCCAAGTGGGACGTAATTAGGGCATGAACCACTGTCCTCCGTGAATAGAGTGGGAGGAAGGGAACGATTTTTTTTAATCATTCGGAGCTTTCCAAAGCAGGATGGCGAAACTTTGTTGATTTGTGTTTTACAGGATAAAGCTGTATCAAATTGGAAACCCAAATTGCGGGCAGCTTGTACTGGCTCCGGGGGCATGATGCCAGGCCTCTGGAAATAGCAAATGAGAATGTCAATAGGTCTGTTCTCTGCGAGCTGATGTGATGTTTAATTTTGTTTCTAATTTCTATTGCAAGCAAAAGCATTACAAATTAAAAAAATAATAAAACACGACATCCTCAAAAGGTGTCAGTCATATTCTTGCAGTAAAAAATTTGAGATTAAAAAAAACGGCTGCATAGTTTGAAGAAGAAAGGGTGCTTTGTAGTAGGCAGCTGTACTTTGGACAGGAATAGAAACCTGTTTTGGGTCTTGCCTACTGAAAGCCATTAGTTGCGTGTTGTCAAACACCCATTGTGAACAATACAGCAGACTTGTCTTTGACTTTGTCCCGATGCATGTTATCATATGTCACCGTGCTGCTGGATGAGTGATAGCGGGTTTTTTTTATTGCCTGCGAGAGGACAGGTTAGGAGGCATTTTGGAAGTCTAAGGGGCAGATTAACAAGGAACTGACACATCTCCATAGATGCGTCTGTTTACTCGCGCCTACGTCAAATATCCTTGCGCCACCATGGATGCGCTGTATTTACAATACAGTGCTCCATGGCGCAAGGATTAACAGATCTGTTGGCTCAAAAGTCACGCATTGCTCAAAGTGGTATCGCAAGCACGATGCAACTCCAGAAATTTATTTTGAGGCCTATACTTACTGTACTGAATCACTCCTTATGCCTGCTCCAAGCAGGTGTAAGGTTTTGATGCAGTGGTGCCCTAAAAGTGACGCAGTAAAATCTTGTAGATTTCACTGTGTCACTTTTACGAGGCCTTCCTGCGTGTGAACGACCACACTGCATACATTATACCTAACACAGGTATAATGTGACACAGGGCTTTACAACGTGACACATCTCCCTAGATGCGTCACATTGTAAATAGGCTGCATTGTTTGCGCCGCCGTTGCGTAAAAAAAATTACGTAATGGCAGCACAAGAAGGTGCAAGGGGCTTTTAAATCTGCCCCCAAGCCTTTTGTACTCTGCTAGTGCGGACCGGGGAGGAAGGAGGTGTAAGGGGCAAATAAGGAAACCTCTCGCTATGCAGCTCCATTTCTTAGTTGTAGTCGGAAAATCAGATGGTGGCAGGCATTTAGAGACCAGGCTGGAGATCACCCACATTCAACAGTGATCCCCAGGTAAGTGGATGCCAACGTAACGGATCATCACTAAGCTTGAAAAGTCAGTGAAAGCAGAACCACTGTTGCTGGGTAATATCCCGGCTGAAATGTGGCCGTTAGCTGTTGCCAACATATACTCAGATTTGCAGAATTCCCAGTCAAGCGCACAGTCACACGCCAAATACGGTCATTTTTAATCTCTCACTTGATGCAAAGCGTTGATTATGCACATTCCCTCTCGCACCTAATCTTGCTTAATGTCACAAAACCTCTCATTCTTACCCTCTGGGTTTAGTCAGGGCCACACTATCAAAAAATTCAATCTGTATCGTGTCCACAAAAACCATTTATTTTAACGATATAACGTCATCAAATATGAAGGCGGACTCAGAAGAGGCCAATCGAGACTTAAGATTTACCTCTTCAATGGAGTAACATATAATTAGGGCTCCCGGTTTTATGGTATTAATTTTTTTAACATTTCCGTCTGTATTCATCCATATTTATTTTTTGACAGTCTTATTGGTATTTATCTATATTTATTTTATGTATTCAAAGAATAAATGTAGCTGTAAAATGGTATATTTCTACATTTATATAACTATCCGACGTGCACCCAAACATGGATGCCGGTCGTGTTTTAGCAAACTAAGCAGCCATGTATTACAAGAGACTACACTCACAGGTACATATTAGCATCATACTACAAATAGATGTTAAAATATGCCTGTATTTAAGAAAATCTCCTGTATTTTAACCCTCCATGCGATCTGCCTGCTCAGCTGTTGCCTAGAATTCATTTTACCAACGGGACACAGAGAACGAGGGCTGCCCGTCGCTCTGATTCCAAAGAGAACATTGTTTTTCAAGTTTCAAAAGGCGAATAATGAGCCTTTGAAGTTCATAGAAGGCCCATTATTGCAAAGAAATCCACATGAAGCCCTGCGCACCTGACGCCGGAGGAATGGCGCACCATTTTATAATCTGAAGTGAACAGATCACTCACAGCACGTGATTAGGACTACAGTGACACAAATAGATGACAGGGTGGAAGCCCCATACAGGCTACACACAGATCTTCCAGTTAGTCCCGAGGAAGACCCCACCAAGACGGTTATAATTTCGCACTTTTTTCAGGGGTCGAAACGTCGACACTTTATTATCAAGTGTTGATGATCACTCAGGACACTAAAACTAGTAAGTGGATTAATCTCTTACTGGGCAGATATTTTTCTTCTTTAAAATGTTAGCACTGTGTTTAAATATAATTTTTCCATCTAGTATACGTCCATGTATTTTGTGGAATGTTTTGTCACATGTAAATATTTTAAATGTCTGTGCACATCTAAGTCTTAAAAGTTAGTTCAAAAGAACTGTTCTGACTGTATGTTAATATATGTATTGCAATAAGTTTACACTGATTTTTCCAAAAACGGATAAAAAATATATAGTGGAATATAAGAAATGTTTTGCGCGTTTTAGGTTTGGACATAATGTACATTTTGTTTTCTCGTTTGTTTTTTTCATTTGTTGACTGCTCTCATCCATTTGGAGAGACACAAATGCAAAAAAGGTGATTTTGATTTTTAAGAGTGGCAGAACCACTATTTCGCATTTAGTAGAATTCATGAAAGACAGTATGCCGCCGAAGTCCTAGGATTGTAGTGTGGGCAGACATTCTGGAAGTGGCACAACACATTAACAAAACATGGCCGATACTAACATATTCCCCAAATATTTGGAAGAATTCCGTGAGCCTCGTACTTACACTACACTAACAAAGTTCGTTTGACAAACCTGCCTATCAGCAACAGACTTTGTCACTAATTCAAACGTTCAAGTAAATGAGAGCCGGGAGGAACACCTGGCAAACACATATCAGTAAATTCCAGGAATACAGGAACACGAGCTATTTGGCTGAAATCCCAGAGTGCTACGATATCTTCCAAGAAGGAGTCCAAAATAAGCATGCAAGCTCACTGTACACACGAGCATTGCCCAATACACATGGTGGTATAACAAACCAATGGCTCCCGCCTATGCTAGAGCTAATGGATTTAGCTTTGATGGGTTTTATCCATTATGTACACCAGTGTGGCTGCTGTTCAGCATGGCAAAACATTAGTTGGGTGGGGTAGAGTGGATTGGGGTAGAGTAGAATGGGGAGTGGAGTGGGAAATATTGGGGTAGATTGGGGGTGGGTAGATTTGGGCAGAGTGGAGTCAGACAGATCAGAGTGGGGTAGATTTGGTGAATTATAGTAGGGTAGGATGGAGTGGGGTAGTTTGGGGTGGATTGTAGTACATTGGAGTGGAGTAGACTGAAGAGTGGAGTGGAATATTTTGGGGTAGATTGGGAACAGTGGAGATGGGGAAGTGTGGGTTGGAGGGTGGGTGGAGTAGATTGGAGAAGGGTACAGAGTGGGGTAGAGTGGGTGGATAGGAATGAGGTAGTTTGGAGTAGAGAGAGTTGGATTGGACTGGGGTAGATTGCAGCAGGGTGGGATACACTGGTGTAGGTTGGATTGTGGAGGTGTAGAGTGGAGCTATGTGTGTCGAGGAGTGCGTGGCGTGGAGTCATATGGTGTGGCATGGAGTGAAATATGCATGGTGTAGCGCATGGCCATAACAGACAACACATTTTCAATTGAAATCACCGTTACATTTGCACTGAAAAACGGTTTTAATGGACACAAATGATAATGTGTGTAAATGTCATCACATAGTGAACTGACGGGTTTTGATCCTATTCAAATATTTGTTTCCACCATACTTGAGAATTACACAGAAAAGAGCTTTATTTGTACTAATTCTGATATATTCCGAACATCAGAAGTTTTTTGGTGTGGTAAAAATACGAAACCTTTTAAACCATCTCCTCTTACATGGATACTCAGCAGTACTGCCACATAAATTCTTCCACTTTGAAGTCAGAAAAACAAAAGTAGACGCTAAGCTCCGTCTGAAGACGGAGCTTGACAGTTGACCTCTGTCTTTAAATGCACAGCAAATGTGACCAGATAAGATCAAGATTCAAGGGCCTGTTTACAGAAAGCAAGTGCATGGAGGAATACAGGAAACAGGGTTTGGGCAACTGGAGGACGAACTCCAGCTGGAGAGCCTTGAGCAAATAAAGGCAGCAAATAGAAAGTCAGAAAAAGGAGTTACAAGCCACAAAGCCAGTGGTAAGAAACGGGTTAAAAGTGTTCCAAGGTAAGCTTTCTGAATGCCCAAGATGTCATTATCAATCCAGACTGTTGCGCTATCTGGTAGGCTTCGACCTAATAAAAGATCACAGGGCTTGACCAGGTTCTACTGAATCCCTACAGCCTAGGGTTTATGATTAACATCTTTATGATACCGTCTGCAGTTTCTTAATGCTTTAACAAAGACGAGCCCGTAAATAACATGGCCATCACTCGGGACTTAGCTAACTTCAAAGCCTCAATCGTGCCGCTTATCCTCCTACCTGAAATGGACGGCGTCTCCGTGAATCTCTCGGTTGCTTTAGCGAAGGCTGCGGGCAGCTAATGCCCGATCTCCGAAAGCCGCCGGGGTTTCTTTAATGACGTATTCAGTTTGCGCGATTACAGCGGCGATATGAGTGATGGGTGATGTAGTACTAATTTGTACTGCGGTGCATAAAGCATTATTTGCGGGTGGAAAACATTGGCCCCCTGTACCCACTCAAAGCCTTTTTTTCCGTCCAGGATGCTCTTCAGACACTCTTTACTACCACTTGTACCCCACCCATATCTGCTCAGGGTCTCTCTCTTCAGGTCAAGATGCTCTTCAGATGCATCTGTGTCTCACTGTGTGCCCTTCACACACTCCTCCCTACCACTTGTTCCCCCTGGGATGCCCTTCATAGGCTTGACAAATCCACTCGACCGCTCGCATTTGCAAGGTAAATTTTGTGAGGTCGAGCTATTTTTAGGTCCTACTGGCGAGTAGGAAAACATACTAACTTTTATCCTTAAAACGGAGCAAATGTGACAAGATAACCAGATTTAAAGGCCTTCTTATTGCTCACAAAGCAAATGAGCAAATAAAGATGCCTTTAAATCTTGTTATCTTGTCACATTTGCTCCGCTTTCAGAGACGGAGGTCAAGTAAGTTACTGTTCGGTCGAGGAGATTTTTCAAGGTACTAGACCTGAAAGACTAGTACCATTTTTCAGGTTTGGCGAGCCCTGCTTCACACACTTCTCCCTGCCACTTGTGCTCTCTGGGGTGCCCTTTGCACACTCCTCACTACCACCTATGTCCACAAAGGGACTCTACATATACTCCTATGATCACCTGTTCCCCAAGTAACTGCTCAAATCAGGGCCTGTCTCCAAGTTGAGATGCATGTTCACCATCACATGATCTCTCCCCCCCCCCCCCCCCCCCCCTCCCCGGTACCTGATCAGCGCCTCGATCTCGACCGGGATGCTCTTCAGCCGGTTGCCTCCGAGGCTCAGGGAGCGCAGCCCCCGCAGCTGGAGCAGGGAGCCCGGGATGCAGGTGAAGCGGTTGCCGCTCAGGTTAAGCACTTCCAGGCGCTGCAGGCGGCCCAGCTCCTTGGGCAGCGAGCCTTCGTGCAGCCGGTTGTTCTTGGCCAGCAGGGTGCGGAGGTGCGGCAGGCCCAGCAGCTCGGGGCCCAGCAGGGACAGCGCGTTCCCGCTCACGTCCAGCAGCCGCAGTTCCCGCAGCCCGCCCACTGCCGGGGGCAGCGCCGGGAGCCGGTTATAGGGAAGCAGCAGCCGCCGCAGGGCCCGCCGCCTCTCCACGGGGCCCAGGAGATCCGAGGACAGCGTCCGCAGGCCGAGGCGAGAAAAGTCCAGTACCGGCCCCTCCGAGGACTCGGGGCCCCCGTCTTCCGGCTCCTCAGAGACACCCGTAGGGAGCCGCGCCGCCTCGGCTCCAGAGTTCTCCTCCTCAAAGACCTCGTTGGAGTCTTGTTCTCCCTCTGCCGGGGCCCCCTCGGGGTCCTGCTCCGGTGACTCTCCGGGAGCGCCGCTCTCGGGATCCTCCATGGCCGGTAACAGGACGGGACTGTTAGTCTCTCTTCAGTGTCTATGCCCTCTCAGCTGCAGGACCATAGTACAATGCTCTGTGTTTACGCTTGTGCGCCCATTGGTGGCTGCAGTCGGCCCTTCATTCCACGCCGTCTCCCATTGGTGGTCGATGTTAGCTAACAGTCAATGACACTTGTCATTGGTGGTTGCAATATGTTTTTGTGCCTCTCGATTTGCCAGCACTCTTCTTTGATTGTCCCATTTCTATGTCGTTAGTTAATGAGCAACTTATACAACTTTCCAACCCCGGAAACTGCATGGAGTATAATATAACTCGAGAATGTCGGTTGTTCCGTGCAAGCAGCATCCGGAGGTAGAGTAGTGTGTCGAAAATGCATTACGTATTATACAGCTTACCGGGCCTCACCATCCCATAATTGGATGTCCACCCGCTTGTTCCCTTTGTCACGTCAGAAGGGGTGAGTCCAACCCCCGCATTTTGCTGAGTCATCATCCCGTCCCGGAGCGCTGCAGGGTTCGCAGAGGACACTGTGTGCATCACAATGACGCGGCGGGTTCTGGCTGTACTCTGGCCCGGTCACGCTCGGCGGATTTCTGCACGGAAAAGAACAGCATGTCCTGGCTGTTCACCGAAGTTGCATTTTCTAACATCTTGGAAAACTGTACACCATCATTGGAAGTTGCTGTATGTTTCATTATGTGCGCTCACATCATTTTAAAGTGTGTTTTATTACTTTATTGTTACTTTGGTACATACTAAGTTCCGTTTATTATGGTTATCTTTTACTCCTTACTTATCTAATCATAATCTTTAAATCTGGTTAACATTACCCTATTTCTCTTGTCTCGTCTTCTTTTTGATTTAAATAGGAGGGTTTTTCATCATTGTGGTACCCCACCGTCTGAGGAGGACTCAGGTGCAGTAGGGTAGAGGGACTACTCCCGAGTGCACACCGCCAAGGCTGCACCTTACTTCGTTGGTGTTTGGGGGGGGGGGGGGTATTCTACAACAGCAGGGCGGCAATAAGAGACTACTACTCGTGTGCTCCGTTCGTGCCGACGATCACGTGCACCAACGTCACCCTTTATTAAATACTCCCCCGGCCCAGGGAGTTGCGTGCAAACAATGTATTGTAGTGGCCGGGTGGCTCACCACATCCCATCCAACCTCGGAATTTGAAAATACTAATAAAGTTCACACCAACAAAATGTCATCAGTCCTACGACTTCCCAAGAACAGCTCAGATACTTGCTAGCGGGCACCTCCCTGGTCAAGCTACCGCCGGGAAACCTTAACACACAAAGTCCCTCAGCCGAGGGCTCGGTGCTGGGTTGTTGCGTAGCTCATAGCAATGGTGTCGGCCTCGATCTAATTCACTTTCGGCACCCGGTTGGTTACTATGGTGGCTAGGGGCAGGCCCACTTTGCTCGGCCACCCCACTCGGTCATTCTCCTTCCAGGGTCTGGCTTGTTTCCTCAGCCACATCTGCTTCCTCCTCTTCCCACATGCCTATCTCAGGCTCCAGTGCGGCCTAGCTAGGTCTTGGAACTTTCTTAACCCTTTCGATGCTGATGACGGAACGGTTCCGTCATGAGCATCGGTCGGGCTGTGCTGATGACGGAACCGTTCCGTCATGACCACGCCCGTTTTCATTAGGGCCCAGCACCGGCGGTAAATCGTGGCAGCACAGATGTGGTTAAACCAGGACATGTTGCGGGCTATGCGCTGGTTCCCTTTTTCAGCCACTACGAGCATCCCCTGGATTTCCACCACCTTCCACGGATCATGCTCAAACGGTGTGCGAAACTTAGACCCTGGGTGTCTGTCTTTTCCCACCACATAGTCTCCTACCTGGATATCAGTCAGCCGGGCCCCTCCTTTCTTGCTGGCCCGGTCAATGTTCTTTTGTCGGCGGGCCTGAGACTGCTCCACATCCAGAATGGCAGGGTCCAGGCTTCGCTGCTTGATATGCCGTCACACACAGCTCGTTTTAGTAGGAGATCATGGGGCGCACATTTGGTCGTGCAATGAGGCGTTTGACGGTAGGTCCTCAGAAACTGGTGTAGGCAGGTTTCCAAATTGGCGCTCTGAGCCACCCCAATCCTCAAGGCTTTGTTTAAGGTCCTCAAAGCGCTCCAGATCACCATTAGCTTGCGGCCACTGAGGCGTTATTTTCCGATACCTTATGCCATACTGCTCGAGGAATTCTTGAAACTCTTGTCCCTGGAACGGTGGTGCATTGTTCCTTCGGAGTTCCACCGGCAGTCCCATCAGGGCAAAGTTCTTCTCCAGTTCCGGCTGAAGGTGTTCAAATGCCGTCGAGGATACTAACTCCACTACGAGCAATTTCAAATGGCTTTCCACCAGCACCGCCATTTGCCTGCCATCCGGGACACTCCCAAAATCCAAACTCACTCGCTCCCACAGTGACATGCTGGGACCTTCGGTAATGATTGGTGCTTCTGGGGGGTCAGCTCCTGTTATTAGGCACTCATGGCACCTCCTTATTTTGTCTTCCACAATCCTGTCCACACCCGGCAACCATACTTTCGTTCGCAGGCGGGCTTTGGTCTTCTCTATTCCCTGGTGCCACTAGTGTGCCAAGTCGATCGTGCGGTCACGGAGGGTAGCAGGTCACACCGCGCTCTCCTCGGCACCTCCACACACTTTATCAGTATTCCTTGTCTTCGGCGGACCTTCGGTCATTCCCGCTGAGAAACCACTTCCACTGATGATCACGTAGCGTGAGGGCAACGGCCTGCAGACATTGTATTGTATTGTATTGTAATTGCATTTATATAGCGATTACTACCCCATACGAGGCGCCAAAGCGCTTTTTTGGCAGGTAGCACGCTACTCCGGGACCCATAGAGGATTAGTGTTGAATTAGTATAGTGAAACATGCAAGTACATTTTAAGTGGTGGATAGGTTAGTCAGTTATTTGGATATAAAATGATAGCAGAAGTATAGAGGAGGACAAAGGTTTGTATTTATTTATCGCTTGTTGACGCACACTATTCCGGAAACCTATAAAGGATTAGTGGTTGTAAGAAATGGGGGTTACCCAAATCTCCAAGGGGGTAGCATGGCATCAAGCGGGCAGGCCAAACTTCGTGGACATGTGAAGCATTCACGCAGTACCCACAGACGACACACCAGGCACACCACAAAAGAGACACAACTCCACCTTTGGTTGGAAAAGAAGAAGTTTTTAGTGATATCTCCAACCTGTAAGGTAAAAAGGAAAAATACACTGGTAATCACAACAAGGCGCCAACTGGCACCCAAGCCAAGTACTTCAGTGGGGGATTATTTACATGGGACAAAAAGGGTTGAGTCCAAAGTCCATGCTGAAAGGAAAAAGGATGGTTAACTAAACACTAGACCTGGGGCCAATCTGGCGGGGCCAACTCAGGCTCTCACCTCGGGGGTAGGCTGTAATTGCAAAATCCAACATTATGCATAAATACACCTCATGCGTTATAACGCCAATCCCCACCCCTGTAAGGGAAGAACAGAGCATCACAGCACATACTAGACAGGAGCACCTGTAATAAATCAGTACAGCAGGCTCATTAACAAGGGGCATGAACAGAGGCCTGGAATACACGTCAGGCCAGCACCGGGCACAGCGCTATCACTGGCAGGGGGCGCTTTGCGATCTTCTAGCGCTCAGGGCTTCTCAACTTCCAGGGTCCTGAGTCACAAAGGGCACAGTTCCTCCAGCAGGGCGCAATCCTCCCAGCCCACTGCCTCCAGAGGGGCCACAACTTCCTGGGGGCACCGACCTCCCCAGACAGCGTCTGACCGGCGCACCTCATGGAGGGGAGGGGCGAACAGTTCCACAGCCAGCCCCAGGGGCACACTCCTCACCTCCTGGGGGGCTCAGGCCCACAGCATTCCTCCTCTTCTTGGCACCTCTTTCTCTCAGCGCTGGCGTAGGTCAAGGTCCCACAGTGTCTGGGACCTGGGTAGGGGCCCTCCCTTATCAGGGGCCCACGGGGACAGCAGAGGGGGGGTTTATAGGGGTGCAGGGCCCAGCTCACAGGCCCATGTGGCGGTAGCACCTCACAGCAGGTCCCCTCTCTTCTTTGTCCCCGCGCTGACTGACTCTCTGGTGGCACTTCTCCCCATTTATACCCTCCTCCCAGGCAGTGCCAGGACCTTCTAGAATGTTGGCAAATCTAGCCTAAACTGGTTCTAGGGGGGGGGGGGTGAGCACCCTGGGTGCCAGGCTTTCCCTCCAAAAGCTAGGGGTAGCTGGGTATTATTATCTAGACCGCTGACCTAACGCAGTCAGGTGGCACTACCCAGGGCCATTGCATCCATTTTAAGAACACAGTACATTTTAGTCAGGTACATTTTTAAAATGGGGATTGTTTTCTGCACACCATTTAATAACATTTAATCTCACAACAGGGCAACTCTTACCACACATGGTCCATACATATTTAATACCATGGGGGAGTCATTCAAATTAGGGGGGCAAAAAGCGAAAACATTTTGGGGAAAAAGGCCAAGTCCAACAGTGGTGAATTAATATGGTGAAATGTGAGGTAATTTCAGTGGTGGATATTAGTCTGTTACTTGGAGTGAGAAGGATAGCGGAGGGATAAAAGGGGAAGAAAGATTAGCATTCATATAGCACTTGTTACCCCTGATGGGTGTTGAAGCGCTTTTCTGGCGAGTAGCACGCCACTCCAGAACCCATAAAGGATTTTTTTTTTAAATGAGCATAGTATAAATGTGAAGTAATTTGAGTAGTAGATATGTTATTCAGTTATTTGGGCAGTGTATTAGTATAGTTGAATTTGGAATTTGAGAAGTGAACATGTTAGTCTGTTAATTTTGATTGAAAAGGATAGTGGAGGGATAAAAGAGGGAAAGTTTTTTTTTGTTAGGTCTTAGCAGCAGGAAGAGAAATGAGAAATAGGGCACCATTTCTGGCCCTAGTCCCGAACAGGCTCAAATAGGCAACTACCCTTGTCCTCTCCGCCCTTAGCCTCGATGCCTGGCCTGGTGTAGCCCTAGTATTCAGGTGACCCCTTCAGCCAATGGGAACCCTAGCCCTAACCCTATCCAATCACAACACTAGCCCTAAAATCTAGAACCAATAGGAGACCAGGACCTTACTGCCAATCTTAGCCCTAATCCAAGCACCCAATCAGTTCAAAAACCCTGATCTCTACGTCCAATAAAGGCCTTAGCCCTACCAGTAGTTCCAACCCAAGTCCAAGCAGCCAATGGTACAGGTTGCCCTAGTCCCTACTTCCAATAGAAATCCTAATGCTAGCCCTAGTCCCAACCCTACAATGATTGAATCACAGACCCAGAAACCAATCAGAACCCTCAAATACCCAACCAATGAGGACATTAACCCTAACACAATAGAAACACCAGATACAACCACCAATCAGTGTACACATGTGCCAACAACTAGCAGACCATATAAAGTCCCAGCGACCTCAGACAAGGTTTGCCACTGTGGTGACAATGGTGGTGAATATCATCGCCGGACTTTTCCTAGGTGAAGAAAGCAACTCCCATGGCAGCAAAAACTAAAATAAACTCCCTCTTCTAGATGTGGAATGCTAACAGCATTCAAAAGAAAACAGATGAACTCCTACACCTGATGGAAACTAAGGATGTGAGTGTTGCGCTTATCTTGAGACTCATCTCCAAGTAAGCCAGAAGCTTAACCTAGCAATCCACAGGGTGTACCGCACAGATCGCCCCAATGGAGCCAAGGGCGGAGGAACCGCAGTCATTGTCGGCACAAAAGTGCAGCACCACGAGATTGTACAACCACCAGTGGGGAGCATTGAAGCAACTGGCATACAGATCCAGACACCAGCAGGCCCACTACGGTTGATTGCTGCCTACTCACCCCCAGAAAAGCTACAACCAAAAGACCTAGATGCCTTACTAGATAGCAACATCCCAACACTAATTGGAGGAGACCTTAATGCCAAGCACCAGTGCTGGAACTCTCGCACTGCAAACACAAAAGGACACGCTCTACTTGCCCACCCAAGGAAGAAGGACTTTGTAGTGGCAGGCCTAACTTGCGCAACACACTACCCGGGTGCTGCACGGTACAACCCCGACGTCCTGGACATAGTTGTCATGAAGAACCTATCACAATCTATGGAGCTTGAGACTTTGACATCGCTGACATCTGATCACAACCCAGTATTGATCACAGTTGGAGATGTGATTGAAAACCAACAACAGGGCCCCAGGCACAACTACAAGAAGGCGGACTGGAGTCTCTACAAGTGAAGCCTGGAGGAGACACTGGCCCCTGGCCCCATACGCTGCATTGAAGAAATTGATCAGGCGGTCCACCACTTCACAACTACAATCCATACTGCTATCAAACGCAGCATCCCCCAGCAAGAGCCCAAACGCTGCTCCATCTACGACCTCCCGAATGGCACCAAGAAGTCGATAGCTGTCAAAAACAAAGCCCGGAGAGAGTGGCCCGGAGAGAGTGGCAAAAGTACCGCACCCCTGACCTGCTGAAAAATTACAACGAACTGACAAGACAGCCGAAGATGCAAATAAGCCAGCACAGAGGTGAGAAATGGGAAGCAGCTACAGCCAACCTAAAGAACTCGGACAACTCTCTATGGAGAATGACCCGACGCTTAACTGGAAAGAAAGAACAAAACCCACCCATACAAGGAAAGACACACCTGGCATGCAGCAACAGGGACAAGGCTGAGGTCCTCGCCGAGACACTGGAGGCATCCTTTAGGCCCAACCAGGCAAGCAAAATGGCAGCAGAAGTCGAACAAGGGGTCACAAAGCACCACCTGGAGCACCCGCCAGAAACCGAAGCTTCAACCATTGAGGAATGCTCAACAGGTGAAGTCCTAGCCCTAATAAAGAAACTAAAAAATGGTAAGGCTCCAGGGAAGGATGGAATAACAAACCAAGGAATCAAGATGCTCCCAGATGCTGCAGTGGATCAACTTACAGAGATATTCAATGCTTGCATGCAGCAGCAGTACTTCCCCAAAGCCTGGAAAGAGGCAAGAGTCATTGTTTTCCCTAAAGCTGGAAAACCACAACGAGATCCTGCAAACTACCGACCCATAAGTCTGCTATCGCTGACATTGATGACTCCCACTAGGCCAGATAATGCTTCCTGCACAACCTCCCAAAACACCTCTGCTGCAGAGGACACTCCAAAGCTCAATATTTTGAAACAACGTAACCCCACATGGGTGGAGAACGTGGTGATGTACCTACTTTCTTCCGCCAACCTCAGTTGATAGTACCCAGAGTTTGAGTTCACTTTTGACAACCACTGTGCCCCATTCAAATCTGTCACAATCTCATCAATGGTCGGGGTGGTGTGTCTTTCCTGCCAGATTGCCTTGTTCGGGAGCCTCATGTCCATGCACAGCCAGATGGCCCCAGGTTGTTTCGGCTTGGGTGCTATGACCAGGGGGGAGACCCTTGGCGTGGGGCTCAACACTTTTTCAATTACCCCTTCTCGTTCCAGACGGTCCAGCTCCGCCTCCACCAACCGTCTCAGATGAAAGGGCACCCTTCGGTGGCGAAGCGCGACAGGCTGGACTGACTCATGTCCTGGGGGCCTGCTTCTGCTTTGTTGCCCCCACCACTCTGGCACACATTTGTGAAATGTCCGTACTTGTTACATTTCAGGCACTGCCTCCCTTATGCTGGGCATACTCTCGGGGCATGCGCCCCCATGCCACAGTTCCGGCATTCTCGCCTCGGGCGCTGGTCTTTCTGCTTGGTACCGTTTCCGGCCCCTCGGCCATGCACTTTCTTGATCGCCTCGACCCTTTCCTCTTTGATGGGAGTTGGAAACACCGGCTGGCCTCCATCCGACTTCTTCGCTAGCACCATCTCCATTTCGCCAGCCTGTGCATCTGCCAGTTCATGTGATCTCCCCAGAATCAGTATTTCGTCCAACGTGGTTCCCGGCTGGCAAAGGATTAGTTTACGCAGCTCAGAGGATTTACACCCCGCAATCAGCTGGGCCCTGGCCTCTATGCTCGATTGACCACAGTGCAGGTACTGGCCAGCTTCCGCAACCTCGCGTAGTACATATCAATTGACTTCTCCCTTCGTTGTTTCGCTTGTCGCAGTTTAAAATGTTCATAATCCGGGTTAAGTTGTGGATCGAAGAAGCCATTCAGGGCCTGTATAGCTTTGTCGTAGTCCCCACTGTCCCCAGTGTCAGGCAGATCTTGGAATAGGTTGAAAGAGAGAATGGGAGCGACCCCACACCCAAGAGAAGGGGTACCACGCGCGCAGGCCATGAGGTCGCTCGCGGAGTCCGATCCCGCCCTCATCGCCAATGTGGTACCTCACTGCCTGAGGAGTACGCAAGTTCAGTAGAGTAGAGGGACTACTTCCGAGTGCACAACACCAAGGCTACACTTACTTCTTTGATGTTAGGGCTGGGGGGCTATTCTACAACAGCAGAGCAGCAATAAGACACCACTACTCGTGTGCTCCGTTCGTGCCATTGGTCACATGCACCAACGTCACCCTTTAATAAATACTCCCCCGTCCAGGGAGTTGCGTGCAAACAATGTATTGGAGTGGCCGGGTGGCTCACCACAATCATGAGTTTGTTATTCCTTCACGGCATAACATATCTTATGAACAATGAAATGTTACCCCATATACTTATGATGCAATATTCATATCTACATCTTTATGTAAATCAACTGTATTATGTTTTTCTTAGCCTGAACAAAGTCTTTTTAAACTGGAAAAGTGTGTTTTATTGTATACTTCAAAAACCTTTATTCAAATTTACATAAACGCATTTGAAGACATTTGTGGAGATGCAAAGGTTGCTGACGAACATTTCCATTGTGAGGGTGGTAGTTTTAGTACTCGAGCAAGTGGCACACAAGAGGCTTACGCTTGGGCACAGTGTTTACTTAGGTTGGTGTAGCTCTGTGTAGTACTATATATTATTTTCTGAAAAGAAGATTATATTTGTTAGTGAAGGAGATGTGACCTAACGCCAGAACTACCGACTTTGGAACAGGGGAACCAGTCTTGGCATTAAACTATCTTCCTATGATTGTGTGAAATCACTAATGGGTAGATGCATCATTGTTTCCATTTGCGATTTCTAAATTGCGAAAATTAAGGAATCGCAATTTAGAAATCGCAAATGGCAATGCATGAAAATGTAGCAATTTTGTTTGCGATTCATTATTTTTCCTTAATTGCGATTCACAATTTGCGAATCGCAATTAAGGAAACCCTTCCCATTGATTCCTATGGGCCAAAAGGCCCATAGGAATGAATGGGAAGGCAATCACATTTTGCGAATTCCATTTTGCGAATCGCAAAATGTAACTGCAATTTCAAGGGTGCCGGGGGTCCAAAGAACCCCTCCTTGCACCCCTGAAACTTAACTTTAAGATCCATTTACACACACACATGCCCTTGGGGCATGTGTGTGTGTAAATGTAAACTTTAAAAAAAAATGCAATTTGTGCATATTTGAAAGTTTTCAGTAATTTAGCATGAAGTTCAACTTCATGCTATTTTACCCATTCCAAATTGCGAATTCACAATTTTAAAATAGCATCTCAATAGCAAATCTCAAATTCCGATTTCTTAAATGCAATCGCAATTTTAGAAATCGCAACATGGTTGCGATTCCTAAAATTGCGAAATGCATGATGCATTCCAAATTAGTGAATTGCATTCGCAAACGGCCGAAAAATGCAATTCGCACCGTTTGCGAATGCAATTCAGTTTAATGCATCTAGGCATTAATCTCCCAGTGCCTAAATAATGAATCTGAACTTGTACTATTTAATCTAGTGCTCATTGTTATAATGGGCTGTGTTTACAATGCCTTCCTTGCTCTGTTTAGCCAAGCTTATGATGTCATAGAATGTTGGTGAGTGACTGGAAGTATAGACAGCTGTTGAAGAGTGGGTTGGGTAGGGAGGATGCTTCTGCTGGTGGGGTGTTCTACTAAGTAACCAATAAACCTACAAGCTGTACATGAACTGACTAACTCCTGCTTACCTAGTAGGCTTCATCAATTATAGCACTGGTGACGACCAGAAAGCAAACCTACACGAGGATCTAATGAAAACAAAGATGAGACAGAGATTGAAGAGGTGGGAAGACAAAAGGAGAAGCCCTGAACGCCCCAGCAGTGTCTTTTCCAACAGGCAGCCTGCCCACATTGAACCCAAACAATGACAGCTAAAGAGTGTGGCCTTCTGAGCTCTGAATGTACTCAGAATGACAATAATGATCGATTAACCAGTGTCAACATTGCAGTTTTAAAGGTGCAATCTGGGATCAAACGCTGGCTGACATTTTAGAGACTGGAGTGCTCTGACAGGCAGCCACTGCTTTTGGGTCAGACCTGCTGTGCCTGGTAGGAACCACTCCAAATGGAGATTTATTTGGCGGCAAGGAAGGGAGGTCAGAGGTTGATTAGTGATAAGGATTTATAGCAGTGAAATGACATGGTCCCTTGTTGGAGCTGTTTGTAAATGAAGTTCAAACAGCTGTGGGGTTGTGTGACCAACAAAAGAGAGAAGACCCAGGTGCTGCTTCAGGAATTTATATTAATATAGTAATTGGGGATGTGGTGTGTTTCTCTTGCTTAGACTTTATGTGTAAACCACCATTGCATACATGCATTTCCCATGATCTCTCAACGAAGCATCAGATCAGTGCCACTGTGTCCTCCTGTTTTTTCCAGCTAAGGAAGATCCGGAAAATAGCCCATTTCCTGACCACCGAAGCCCTCACATTGGCACTGCTGGCATTAGTCATCTCCCGGATTGACTATGCCAACGCCCTGTATGCAGGCATCCCACAATATCAAATCGAAAGACTACAGCTGGTACAGAACCAGGCAGCCCGCCTGATCTACCATCAACCCAAACACCACCACGTCCGCCCCCTGCTTAAAGCCCTTCACTGGCTCCCTGTATCGGAGCGCTGCAAGTTCAAACTAGGCTGCTTGACCCATAAATCTCTGGCCGGCATCGGCCCTTCCTTCATCTCCTCTCTTCTGCATCCTTACGTCCCCTCCAGGCACCTCCGATCCTCTCACCATGCGCTCCTCCAGACGCCTAGGTTTAGGCGCAAAAAACACGGAGGTCTCAGATTTTCTTTCCTGGCTCCCTCATTCTGGAACTCACTCCCGTCGGAACTCAGACTCTCTCTCTCCTACCCTCACTTTAGGTCTCTCCTCAAAACTCACCTCTTCCGCAGCATTTACATATAAGCACTCATCACCTTCCCTCCATACCATCCTCCCCAGCGCCAAGAAACCGTCCGGTGTAAGCCGCGCTCTACAAGAATTTTTTACATTACATTATATTACATATTTGTCCTGTTATGACTTTATCCTACTGTATAAAGTTGTTCTGCTCGAACCAAGACCAAAATCTCAGTAAAAGGTGTGTTTAAAAACAAAAAGGGGGATGTGGTGAGTTTGCTGCAAGCCACAGAAGTCAAATGTTAAAACCGATATGATTTCAACAAGGAGGAAAGGCAAGCGTATTATTGTTTATCGTTGGCCTTGGCAGTGTGCAGTGACCTATTAACCAACATTCCCTTTTGTAATATTCCTCCGTGTGTAGGAGCTGCGACTGAAGGATATGCCGTGCTTACCATTTATGAGGTGCATCTGCTGTTATCACCATGAGAGATGAAATGTGTGGTTGTAGCATCAGATAGAAAGAGAAGAAAGTTGCCAATGTGAGTGTCAAGCCTCGTTTTCACTCTGTGCGCAGGAAATGAAGAGGAGCAGCCGTCCCAAGCACAGCAATGGATTCTATAGCAGGACAGGAGGCTTCAGATTATGCTGTCTCAATTTCTTTACTGACTCACAGCAGCCAATTAAAACACAGTAACATTAGTAAAAAACTTCATTTCCCATGAGGCTTTGAACCACGCCTCCTGTAACAACCAATAATCACACATTACATTCTCCAAAATAATGAGGCACCATCTTGGCTTCCTCTTTCTTTGCTGCTCCGCAGTCAAGATAAGTGCCTCATTACTTTGCTCCAATCAGAAAGGAATTTCATTGCTAGTTTGATGTTTATATGATATTTTATTGCTTTGTATGAAATGCGGATTAGAATTTTGATACTTTATATGCCATAATGCTGCACGCGCGTTCCTCTTATTCAAATGTACTTTTTGTGGCACAGTGCGTGTTGCACTGTTTAGCCTTTTTCATATCTTAGTTTTTGTCCCCGACCTCTTCCGACTCCCGCGGTGAGTCATGCAGCTTTTCTTTTCCAGCGAGCTTCCGGGGATTGCCCCCCCCCCCCCCACACGAGGGAGCGAGGTGCACTCTAAGGCCCAGGTGGGATCCTTGCGTGCATCTCGGGAGCCTGCACGCACCAGTGCATGCATGCAGCCCCCGATCCTATAAGCTGGTGGTGACACCTTCTCGCCTTCTTCAGGTGCCTTACCCTCCGTTAGTCCTATCGGCCAGGGGCATTTTATTTTTTTGGTACCTTTTGGCCCCCTCTGCTCCAGCTTTTGCTCCCACCTGACACCCATGGTCTTGTGAACTAGTTGGGCTGTATAATTAAGTTTCCCTCTGGGGACCTGAGATCTCTCTACTCTTAAGAACTGCTATGTCAGACTATGAGGTCTACGAAGAGGAGGTGATTGCGTGTGATGACACCGATGGTGCAGGGTATTACTATGATGAGTTCATGGAGGAGATTATTGATAAAAGATTGGACGCTAAGCTGGACAAATTTCTGTCCTCTGCCTTCTTACCTATAAATCAACCTTTAGAGCAGCTAGTTACAGGTAACCCTATCCCCTCTGGTAGCCCTGCTCCTGCCCCACTCCCAAACCCCGAACCAGCTGGACTTCCCTGGCCTAACGTCAAAGTGTATTCCTCTTTATATAAATCCAAAGAACAGATCATGTATGGTAACCCGGTTCACTTCCATGCCACCTCGAGCACTGTCCTTGACACCACCACTGAGGCAGGCACAGACACCGACTCCTCTCAGGAATCTAAGCCTCGTAAACGTGTCAAGAAGCGCAAACACTCCTCCTCGCCCACCCTTCCCTCTCCCTTTTCTTTTGATCCCTCTGACATAATCCACCCCGCTCCACAGACTGGGTTCCTCCCCCGGCTGTGGCTGAGTATATGCAAACTCACCTTAGGAAAAGGTTTGACAAAAAGGTTAGAGCCCGTTTGAAATCAAAATGTCCCCGACCGGACCTGGCTCATAAAGTGGCTGTTACCCCTGACATAGATTCTTCAATGATCACTTTTCTCATCTGGTAAGTCCCCAGTTGTTTCCGATGATCCTCCTCAGGGGCAGATTGCTACATTTTCTAATGAATTGGACATGCCTGACCACTGATATTTGGATTCTCCCCACAGTCCGAGGCTATCGGATAGAACTCTTAGAATCACTGTGTCAGATGACCCCTCCCCGTCCTCCTTTTTTTCCCCTACAAGAGCAAGCTTTTATAGATTCAGAGCTGCAAGAACTTTTGACCAAGCAAGCCATTGCCGTAGGACCCTTCCTTTCCCAAGGTTTCTGCAGCAACGTTTTCCTGGTACAAAAGAAGGGAGGAGGCCAGAGATTAGTTTTAAATCTCAGAGAGTTCAACCCCCTTGTGGTGTACAGGCATTTCAAGATGGAAGAGATCCATCTATTGAGAGATCTTCTGTTGGAACAAGATTGGATGGTCAGACTAGATCTTAAGGACGCCTGCCTCACGGTTCCCTTTTGCCCTTCCCATCAGAAATTCCTACAGTTCTCCTGGAATGGGCAATGGTACCACTATTGTTCACTTCCCTTCAGCCTGTCCTCAGCACCTTGGGTGTTCACCAAACTGATAAAACCAGTGGTAACACACTTGTGAGAAGTGGGAGTAAGGTTGATAGTTTATCTTGACGATATGCTGATCCTGGCTCAGGATTGGGACCTTCTTCTCATCCACTTGGAATGGACGATGTCCTTACTTCATGAGTTAGGTTTTGTAATAAATATAAAAAAATCCATGATCATTCCGAATCAACAAATAGATTTCTTTGGGTTTCAAATAAACTCAGTCTCAGCTCAGCTACTTATGCCCATGACGAAAATCAGATCGATCAAGAGGGAGATAACTTCGACTCTGTCCAAACAGATGGTCTCGTTAAGATTCTTAGCGAGGATTGTGAGCCTCCCGGCGTCATCTATCCAAGCTATCTTTCCAGGTCCCCTCCATTATAGGGCTTTACAATGCCTAACGATTTACTATCTACAAAAAAGTTTCCTTACAACCTCCTGATTCCACTGTCCCCAGGCGCCCGAGAGGAGCTTCTGTCGTGGTTGGAACACATGACGGCATGAAATGGAAGAGCTCTTTTTGGTGCCTCTCCAGACGTCATAATAGAATCCGACGCCAGCCGATGTGATTGGGGCGCTCAACGTGGGGACTTTTGACACCGGCGGACGTTGGTCCGCCGACGAATTAAAGTTGCACATCAACTGCCTGGAATTGCTCGTGGGCTCATTTGCCATACGGTCGATTTCCCAGCTGAAGAGCAATTGCTGTATCTTCGGATGGACAATGTGTCGTCAGTAGGATACATCAATTGACTCGGCGGGATGAAATCCCAAATGTTAGCCAACATTGTGAAAGAATTTTGGCATTTTTGCCAGGATCACAAGATCAGTGTGGTGGCGGAGTATCTGCCGGGCAAACTCAATCAGATAGCGGATTGGAACTCCAGGTTTCTGAGAGATTACAGTGATTGGAGGCTTCACCCTCCTTGTTTGCAGAGATCATGGGTATGCGAGGCCCCTGTCTGATAGACCTCTTTGCCTCTCGCCTCAACGCTCACCTTCCCCTCTTCTTCAGTTGGAGGCCAGACCCGATGGCGAAGAGAACAGATGCGTTCCTTCAGCATTGGGGACCACAGAGGATATTTGCCTTTCCTCCCTTTGCACTGATACCGAGAGTGGCGGCGCACATTCGCCGGCAGGTAGCATCAGTGGTGTTGGTCACTCCCTTGTGGAAGACTCAGTCTTGGTTTCCGACACTATTGGCGTTATCGGTGGACTTAAACAGTTTCAGCTCCCGATCTTCCCAATGCTTCCCCAGGACCCAGTGGGAGCTTCACACCCACTGGTCCTGCAGAACCAACTGTCCCTCATGGTCTGGACGCTCTCAGGTGACATAAGCGGCTGCCGAGTTTATACATCAAGCTTGTGCTCCATCCACCCGCAAGCGGTATTCAGCTTCATGGAAACGATGGATGGATTGGTGCCTTCAACGGCAGGTGGATCCCATGGGATCAGATATAAAGGAAGTATTACATTTTTTGTCAGAATGTGCGGAATCTGGTCTGTCCTATAGGTTTGTGAATAACTTTAGGCCTGCACTTTCTGCTGGACATAATTCTATTGATGGTAAGCCGGTGGGGATGCATCCACTAGTGTGTAAACCATTTAAGCATTCATGCACGCAGACAGGGCATTCAGTACATGTATTTTAGAAACGTGTACATTAGTTGTTGCCCTCTTTACTAAACCTTGATCCCACCTGCTGTGCTACAGCATCACTATCGCCACCTTCCTCATTAGTTTGGTTGCAAACAAGTGCTGCTGTACTCTGCTATACCAGCAGGAAGCCTTCTCTTCAATTTCTCTTCAATTTCCCCGAGAGTCATGAGGTATGCCTGTTAATTAGCAGGCACTGCTCACACATGTGCAGTTCTATGGACTCCACACTGCCTAAGTAAGTGGCACTATGTCAGTAATCACAGTGTGTCAGGCCCCTCCCAAACTTCCTGCCCGCTCTGAAAGAATGCCTTCTGAAACTCCTGAGGAAGGCAGTGGGCTGCCGAAACGTGCGTTGAGAGACAACTTGGAAACCACCCGAAAAATCATTTGTTCAATTGATATTTTTATTATTACAGTACAATTAGCTGATCAATGACTTGCTTTTCCATCTATAAAAAAGAATTGAATATCAGATAATCAATTTAGAAGCATGAATGCATGATGAATGACTGAAGTTAATATGTTGCTCAAGTCAAATCTTCCTATAGATGTAAAATGATCAGACTTTTTAGATTTACTACTATATATGATTAATAAATGATTTTGTATTTTTCTACACCTTAGTGTCACTATCTCTTATTTGGTATTATTCAGCATGTTTTGAGCTCTCTATAAAGTTGAAGTTGCCCTAGTTTATTTACAGTATGTATTTACCTGTCTAGGTGAACTTCACATTAGTTTTTCATGGGGCCCCTTGTCTTTGTGTTCCACTAAGTAACCTGTTACCTGTTCAATAAACCTATAACCTGGTAACCTACACAAACTGGTTACCTGACTGCGTCTAACCAAGAAGGAATCTCAATTATAACACTCATGTAAAGCACTCTAATGCCCTAGGGCCAAGTTTGCGCTATATAAAAAGAGCAAAAATTAAATAAGGGCCACATGAACAATTGTTTTTAGCGGTTGCAAATGGAGGTTCGGGCCGTTTGCGACCACTGAAAGGGTTGTAGCATGTATCAACCCTATTTTGTGAGTCGGTAACCTGTTACCGACTCGCAAAATAGGGTTTGCGAGTCACTATTAGGAAGGGGTGTGCTAAGCGCGTCCCTTCTTCATAGCAAGTCACAAGGTCATGTATGATTGTTTTGCGACCTGGAATGCAGTCGCAAAATATTCACAGTTTACAACCTACTTCAAGTAGGTGATAAGCCACTCGCAACAGGGAAGGGGTTTCTAGGGGACCCCATTCCCTTTGTGATTGACAGCAAAATCGTTTTTAAGAGCAGGCAGTGGCCCCACGGACCACTGCCTACTCTTAAAAAAAAATTAAACAGACATGTTTCATTTTTGTTTTTGAAACACATTTCGTTTTCCTTTAAGGAAAATTAGCTGCATTTTTTTAAAAATTGTTTTATTTTAAAAGCAAACTCATACAATGGGGTCTGCCGTACTGACCTTCTATTGAGGGCTACCATCTGAAACATGCTGACGAACATGCAGTAAGGAGGGGTGAAAGGTTACTAACAATCTTTTTCACCATCTTTCTATTCTCTTTTAACTCTGGTGGGTAATCCAGGAATAAAGCGTAGCAGCGGACATACCCGTGCTAGTTTTAATGATCACTAACTGCACATTTATTATTTTTTTGATCCCGTTATTTCTTTGTTTTGTCTTCTCCTCCACTTTGCTCCATACCAGGCATTGGCATGCGCACTGGTGTTAGCAAGCCCAATGATGGAACATGTCACAATTTGTGAGTGAGGACAGTTTTTCGCAATAAGCCCATGCCACTTGCACAAGATTATATAGTTACATCCTCCACTCCTACCTCTCTTTAATGTGGACACATACACAGAAATGAAACAAATAATATTGGTTCCTAATCCTTTTATGTATACACTAAACAGTGTTTATGATCTCAATATGAAAACAATGTATACCACTACAGTTTAAGACACATTTCCACAGTTCACTTTATTTATTTGTTTTGACAAATGCTTGTTGTACATTTTCAGAATGTTGAACAGTAGAGCATATTGCACTGCTGCTGTCAGCCGGCCTGCTCATTATGTTAGGGAAGCTTGCCCCACTGCTGTTGCTGCTACTTGTCCTGCTCATTTTGTTAGGGAAGCTTGCACTGCTGCTGTCAGCCGACCTGCTCATTATGTTAGGGAATCTTGCCCCACTGCTGTTGCTGTTAGTTGTCCTGCTCCTTGTGTTAGGGAAGCTTGCACTGCTGCTGCCGCCTGTCCAGCTCCTTGTGTTAGGGAATCTTACCCCACTGCTGTTTCTGCTAGCTGTCAAGCTCCTCGTGTTAGGGAAGCTTGCACTGCTGCTGCCGCCTGTCCAGCTCCTTGTGTTAGGGAAGCTTGCACTGCTGCTGACGCCTGTCCAGCTCCTTGCATTAGGGAATCTTATCCCACTGCTGTTTCTGCTAGCTGTCAAGCTCCTTGTGTTAGGGAAGCTTGCACTGCTGCTGCCGCCTGTCCAGCTCCTTGTGTTAGGGAATCTTACCCCACTGCTGTTTCTGCTAGCTGTCAAGCTCCTCGTGTTAGGGAAGCTTGCACTGCTGCTGCCGCCTGTCCAGCTCCTTGTGTTAGGGAAGCTTGCACTGCTGCTGACGCCTGTCCAGCTCCTTGCATTAGGGAATCTTATCCCACTGCTGTTTCTGCTAGCTGTCAAGCTCCTTGTGTTAGGGAAGCTTGCACTGCTGCTGCCACCTCTCCAGCTCCTTGCGTTAGGGAATCTTACCCCACTGCTGTTGCTGTCCAGCTCCTTGTGTTAGGGAAGCTTGAACTGCTGCTGGCACCTTTTCCAGACTCTGAAAAAATATTTTACTTCATCGCCTATTTTTGGACATCCTGAAATAAGTAGACCCTTCGTCGTAGAGACTGATGCCTACTCCTTTGCCATAGGAGCAGTACTCTCACAACACAACCCCTTCTTACTAAGGCCCTGCATCATGTAGCTTTTCATTCTAAAACTGTCAACAAAACTGAATACAGTTATACTGCCTGTAACAAAGGAGGGGGTCCCTTACACAGCACAACTGATCACAAAAATCTTTATTATCCTCCCAGTAGGTTCTTGGAGGAATCAGCTAAAGCTAAGAGTGCTCAGGTGGGAGGGAGACAGTGGTTGTCTGAATATTCTCATAAACATTAACAGAAAGGTGAATTACTATTTAGAAATAGACCTGTAGCATTCCTCATGCAGAAACAGGCTCTGCAGTGGTGTAATAAATCAGCCCTGGTCAAATTGTATTTATGCAGACATAAACTTGTGTAATTTCTTACATTTCATGTTCTAATTATTATACAAATACCCAAGTTTATTTTGATAATGCCATATTGTGCAATGTAAATTTTATTAGGGTAAAAATCCTATCGTGAAAGCACAGGAACAATGCAAACGAAACAAACGCGAGCAGCTGTTCCTTGAGACACACACGATTTTGTGCTATTTCTTTTAGTGCAAAATATGTCCTTGTACACAAAGTGGACAATAGAATGCATGCATTACACACTAAACAAAAAAGTAACAGGAAATGACTGGCTTGTGTTTCACATAATTTCGTGTCATTTTGGGGGCAAGTTCTGCAACGTCTGCAAAAGGATTTACACATATTTTACCCACACCAGTCAGATTTCTAATGCCGCTGGTCACCCAGGACAAAACAAAACCAAAGAACTGGTGGAAAGACATTTTTAGTGGCGTCAGGGGATATAGTCTGTTCAGGCTTATGTGCATCAATCTGCCATCTGTGGACAGGCCAAGACCTAACATATCAAAACGGCTGGTTTGTTGTTTCCCTTTCAACTCCCAGTCAACCATGGACAATGATTTCAATGGACTTTGTTGTAAAACTTCTTTCCTCAAATGTCAACACAACTTTCATAGTAGCAGTGGACAGTTTCACTAAGGTAGGGCATTAGTCCTATGGAAATGGCGTCCCAGAGCTGTATCACCCGTTTCCCAACAGATCTTCATATTGCATGGCATTCCTGAGATTATAATATCCGATAGGGGATTCCAGTTTACTGGCGGTTGTCGTCTGAATTGATTAAATGCATTGAAACAGTACATTTCAAATTCACAAGAGATCACACACAGAGAAATGGTAAAACAGAACCTTTAAATCAGTCCATTAGATAGTACTTAAGATGCTTTCTTGTTAACCATCAGACAGAATGGAGCAGATGGATCACCTTGGCTGAAGATAACCTTTAATAACTCATTTTATAGATCCACAGGCATCTCTGTATTCTATTGGACCTTGGGAATACATATTGAATGTTCCCACTCACAAGACAGGAATACGCCAAACCATCTGGGTCACATTTGTTATGCAAGATACGATCGTCCCGCAAAGTCTTCTACAACATTTTTCCTAAACAAGGGCAGGGTATACACGTTTTGCAGATGCTCTTACATCTGCTCCAGTATCTAAAGCAGGGGATAAAGTATGGTTTTTACCAAGTTCTTGACTATTCCTAGACCTTATCCTAAATTCGCACTTAGACCCATTCAGGTACAAGAATTGCGCATTGTCTATAGTACCCTTGAAGTTACCCATCCACTGGTGAATCCATCCTGTGGGTCATGTCTCTAGGCTTAGCCCGACTGCAGGACTAGTAGCCAAAATTCAGAGAGCTGGGATAGTTTGAGTTAGAGACCATATAAGCATCACCGATGCAGCCAGGCGAAAGGGACGAAGAGGTGGCGGCAGAAAGGGCCCAATGTTATATTATTAATGTGGAGATTGATTCCCAGATTCAGGGTGGGAGGAGGGCAGGGGTAAATAGTTGAGACGTTGCTCTTAGTCTTAACCCAGCATATGGACAACTGGCAGATTAGCGTATGGTGGATGACCCCCCCCCCCGCATGATGTTGTAGCAAATGCTTCTGGTCAACTTTGCTATGAGTGACTGTCTAATATGTGATGTCATTTATAACTTTTGAACGTGTGAGACTTTGACTGAGTGTGTGTTGTTATGTTCTCCCACTTTGATCAATGGTTTCCTTGAGTCTTATGTAGAGGTGATTATAGACTCTTGATGCAGACATGGCCGGTTGGAGTATTTGCTGGCCTGGAAGGGATTTCATGCCTCAGAACATTCTTGGAAAACAGCTTCTTACATAAATGCTCTTAAATCGGTATCATCCTTTCATAAAAACATGTCCCTCTCAAGCCCGCACTAACCACTGCTTCTACCTCAAAAATGTTAGCCCCAGTTATTGAACTCAACAATTTCTCATCTACTTTGTGCAGTGAGATTAAAGCTTGCTGATCTTCACTACTATAGATTATCAATAAGTGTTGGGCCCATTCTACTTCAGAGTTAACACGGTCCGACCAGAAGAGCCTTCCTTAACCGTTCTCTAAAATGTTCAACTTTACTTTTTATAACATAAATATAAACTTCCATCTTTTATTCCACAGGGCACTTTTGCTGTTAAGCGTGTGTAGTATAAATGTATCACTTTCAATAGAGACATCACTTTAATCAGGGTCTCTTGTTTCCATGAACACACCCTCAGCGGTATATTTCAGAAAACAGTTCAATTTACAGAGGAGATCCCTCCCCACCAGATCTACTGGGCTGGAGTGACTGCTCCAAAATGCATGTGTTGTAGGATTTATAGTTATGGAATCAGGAGCAGGAACTGGATGGGTATTGACAGAATCTGAAATGCTGACTGGTCACACCAGTTGTCAGACCGCAGATGTCTCTAGGCCCTGCCTCATCTTCTATGCGACATGTACCATGGGTGGGTCCAGCTACCTTGGATGTACGTCAGCTTTAGCCCAGGTGTTTTTTTTTTAGGTTGTGTTCATTCAAATGATGGCGTAATACTCTGCGGCATCAACGGCTGGCGATGTAGGTGTGGTGGTTCTTTCGGGGAAGCTGCAGGAACAGTGCCACGTTGATGCACAAATGTTGTGAAAGGCAGGACTTGCCTTTTCTTGCCTTATAGTTGCAAAGAGTTTTGTACATTAGCAGAAGATATGAGTCATCCCACTTAGCATGCAATGCTGGCTGGAGGATAGAACGGGTCCAAGTGCTGCACACACACTCTCTTCCTCATTCAGACCCTTTACACTTTGTGAATTCTGATGATTCACTTCCTAGAAGGGGGTGAAGGATCCCTCTTTCAAGCCTGTGCATGCTACTCCATGGAACTCAGCCTGGCTAATGATTGCTGTTCACTGCTTCAGAGTTGACATGTGTCTTTCCACTGTCTATGCTTTACAAAGAGTTTACCCTCTGAAGATTCAATTGCAATCAAGCTGTTCTCTCTTTTGTTGCTATTTGGCTTTATCCTGTAGAAGTTTGTTGGGTTTAGTTCGCAGTTGCCTTGTTTCCTTCTCATTTGTTCTGCCCTTTTGATCAGGTGTGCTCTATGTGACAATAGGCAACTCGTCCCTCTGGTGTTGTGTTTGCTAATGTCAGAACCTGTGCTGTGAAATATGTTAGGACCAGGATGTAGCATTGTTTTTGTTGTCCTCAGGTCCAGAAGCAAAAGCTGAAGTCAATTGGCCTGTGGGGACAAGCACTTCCTCTGACCAAGAGTGGTGCGAGTTGTGCATTGAGACTGGAGCAAGAGCAGAAGCCACAAGGCTCGTCCACGCAGTCTGTCTGGACCAAACATGGAGGACAAAGACCTTCTCAACTGGATCCCAGGAGGGCCAAGGATGTAGAGGACACACAGAAGGATTGTGCCTGCTAGTGACCTTGCACTTACCCCAGTACACCTACCCTCTCACAGTGGTGAACAGAGGGTGTGGCTTTGTGAGGGGTCTACGACTGTTTGTGACTTTGAGGATAGCTGGATCTTCTGCATCATACCATGATGAGCCACGCCACTTTCATCCAGGCCCGCCGGAGGCTCTCCAGCACGGATGTTTGATGGAACCCCACATGCATTTACCACACATGCCTTTACAACGCAGTCTCTACATTGACTGAGAAGTTACCACGTGCTGGACTTTGGAATACTATAATTTACTATCCCAGCTCCAGTCTACGTAATAGTAGGGAAGGTGTTGGGCTTAAAATCCAACACTAGTCCAATAACGCTCCCCCTGAAGCAAGTCGTTGTAACGACTTGCGTGGTAAAGGAAGACATGGTAATGTAGTGACTGCGCTGTAAAGGCAGATTGTGGTAATGACTACATGTTAAAGGATGTTTCTCCTCCAGCCATGGACTTTTAATGGTGATAGATATGAGAATTGGCACCGTTCTATGTGACTTACAGTTCTCCCGTTATCACTGTTTAAAGTTAGGTGTCTCCCAAATCTGCAATAGGGTGTCCCTGGGTGCCCCCAACACTAAACCCTGTGATGATGATGGCCTTTGCAGAGATAACAGCCTCTGAAGTTATGAACACCATAGCATAACATGGGTGCATTGCAAGGTGCTGTTGCCTCTTCTTTCACCACTTTGCACTTTGGCTGATCCATCACTTGTTCAAGCCTAGCATGGTCTCCATACCGCAGTTCAGGACATGTCACCGCAACTCTCCCCTTTCCACCATAGTGCAGACTCCCGAGGCCCTGTACACCGACAATCCACTGACCTGAGGCTTGTTCATTTCTGTGTCAACCGGTAATGTTGTTTCAAAGATATTAGGGTCTGGTAAATGTGGCTTTTTTGGCTTTCGCTCACAACTACTGAACTATTTTCTTTGAACCTCTGTCTGCACCGATGCTAGGACAGGACAGGCACATCTAAGCCCTTTGAGTTACATTGCAGCAATTTGTCTGCTGAGGCATTTATTAATAATAATTTGTTTTTTTTATATAGTGCTTTGCACCACACTCCTAACCTTTTTATGCTTTGTAAATTCCTAATAATGGGGCTCAATTCCCTTACTTCAGAAACATGAAAGGCTGAGTCTGTCTTGTTGGAATAGGACACGTTACAATGCAAACATTTACACAAACGCATGCTTTTACAATGCGTTTTTACATCGCAACATCCATTACAACGCATGCCAAACAGCACATTTTTAGAAACTACATTTACAACGCATTCCATTACAAAGCATACCATTACAACGCATACCATTACAACGCATAATACTTTTAGGGCAACAGTAGGGTAAGTGTTGGATAGTGTAGGGGTAAAAATTACTATCCCCACTCCAGTGAGTTCAACAGTAGGGTAAGTGTTGGATAGTGTAGGGGTAAAAATTACTATTCTCGTGTACCACAAAACCCATACCCACCCTAAAACTTTAAAAATCCCCATTACTTACCTTATAATGCGTTGCAATGGCATGCGTTGTAGTGACATGCTTTGTAATGGCATGCGTTGTAGTGATATGCGTTGTAATGGCTGTGTTGTAATGGCATGCGTTGCAGTGACATGCGTTGTAATGGCTGTGTTGTAATGGCATGCAATGTAAAGGCTGCTGCGTTGTAACAGACACGTTGTAAAGGTAGTGCGTTGTAATGGATGTTTCCCGGCTTGCTGTGATTAGAAGTTAGGACCTTTGGTTCTGTGCAGATATTGCTGTGATTACCAAGTGTTTACACACCAAGAAATATTGTCTTGCCTTACCCTCGCCGCAGGATATCACTGCACACAAAGATAACATAACCTCATGTGTTTCCACAGAGGTGTTATAATAACATTTAAGGTTTTAGCTCGGCTCTTGGAGCACATAGGATCTTCTGGTTCTCTTTGAAGAGTCCTGTTCCAGCGGCCCAGTTTAATCCCACTACACATAAACGTCTGTGCTTTCTCAATGACCAAAATGTAAAAAGTGCACAAAAGCCCGTAGGTGTCTAGGCACTGTAGTGTTGCTATGCCGCACGATGAACTGTTGGAGAACTCCCAATTGTGCTGTGCCTACCTATATGGTGAACAATCAGGCTATAATTCTGACTGGAAATTGATTTTTTATTGTGTGTAATTATTGTGTTATGGAGTATTTGAACTTTAAACCAAATCCCTGACTCATAGACCAAGCTGTCATTGAAGTCTAGCTTATTATGTAAAAGTTAAAAGTTAGAAGGTCAACCCAATTGAAATGCAATAAAACATCAAGTCAAGTCAAGTCAAGTCAGAGAATTTATATAGCGCACTACATACCCAGAGGGTCTCAAGGCGCTTAGAAAGGGGAGGAGGATTACTTGTCAAATATCCACGTTTTAAGTTGCTTTCTGAATGCTAGGTGGTTCTGGGTAAGGCGAAGGTAAGCGGGGAGTGAGTTCCATGTTTTAGCAGCCAGGTATGAGAAGGATCTGCCTCCCATGGTGGTCTTGTTGATGCGAGGTACAGTGGCGAGGGCTTGGCTGGAAGAACGTAGTTGGCGGGAGGGGGTGTAGAAGGACAGACGTGAGTTGAGGCATTCTGGTCCGATGTCGTAGAGTGATTTGTGTGCGTGGGTTAGCAGTCGGAAAGTGATTCTCTTATTGACGGGTAGCCAGTGGAGGTCTTTCAGGTGACCAGAGATGTGTTCGTTGCGCGGGATGTCCAATATGATCCTGGCTGAGGCGTTTTGGATTCGTTGGAGTTTCTTCTGGAGTTTAGCGGTAGTACCTGCGTAGAGGGTGTTTCCGTAGTCCAGTCGGCTCGTGACCAGAGCATGGGTGACTGTTTTCCTTATTTCGGTGGGGATCCAGCGAAATGTTTTTTTGAGCATGCGAAGAATGTTGAAGCAGGATGAGGATACGGCGCTGACTTGTCTGTTCATTGAGAGTGAAGAATCCAGGATGACGCCTAGGTTCCGTGCGTGGTCTGTCGGGATGGGTGCTTTTCCAAGGGCTTCCGGCCACCAAGAGTCGTCCCATGCAGAGGGGGATGTACCTAAGATGAGGACTTCTGTTTTGTCTGAGTTCAGTTTCAGACGGCTTTGTTTCATCCATTCGGCAACTTCTTTCATTCCTTCGTGTAGGTTAGTTTTGGCGGTGCTGGGGTCATTGGTGAGAGAAAGGATTAGTTGAGTGTCATCCGCGTAAGAGATGATGTTGAGGTTGTGTTGGCGGGCGATGGCCGCGAGGGGGCTCATGTATACGTTGAAGAGGGTGGGGCTGAGTGAGGATCCTTGTGGTACGCCACAGATGACTTCAGTGGCCTCGGACTTGAATGGTGGAAGGCGGACTCTCTGGGTTCTTCCGGTGAGGAACGAGGTGATCCATTCAAGTGCTTTTCCTTGTATTCCGATGTTATTGAGGCGTTGTAAAAGGGTGCTGTGGCAGACTGTGTCGAATGCTGCAGAGAGGTCGAGGAGGATGAGGGCGACTGTGTCTCCATTGTCCAGTAGAGTTCGAATGTCGTCTGTTGCTGCGATGAGGGCGGTCTCAGTGCTGTGTTTTGCTCGGAAGCCAGATTGTGAGGAGTCGAGGGATTTGTTGGCTTCGAGGAAAGCGGCGAGCTGGTTGTTGACAGCTTTCTCGATGACTTTGGCCGGGAATGGAAGGAGCGAAATGGGGCGGTAATTTTTGAGTTCGGTGGGGTCCGCTGTGGGGTTTTTCAGAAGGGCGGTGAGTTCAGCGTGTTTCCAGTCTTCCGGGAAGGTGGCGGAGTTGAAGGAGCAGTTGATGACGTCTCGGAGGTGCGGTGCTATGACGGAGTCTGCTTTGTTGAAGATGTGGTGAGGACATGGGTCTGTGGGGGATCCTGAGTTGATGGAATTCATCAGGCGGATTGTGTCCTCAGTGGAGATTGGGTTCCAGACGTTAAGGGTGTTCACGGGGGGAGAATGTTCAGCAAATGGTTGGGTGGGTTGGTCTCCGGGTTGGTTGTCGAAGCTGTTGTGGATGTCTGCAATCTTGTTGTGGAAGAATGAGGCTAGGGAGTCGCAGAGGGCTTGAGAGGGGGTGATGTCGTTGGAGTTGGCCGAGGGATTGGAAAATTCCTTGACGATGTTGAAAAGTTCCTTGCTGTTGTGGGCGTTGTTGTCAAGTCGATCATTGAATGCTGTTTTCTTGGCCTTTCGGATTAGTTGGTGGTGAGTGCGGGTGGCGTTTTTGAAGGCGTCCTTGGTGCTAGTGGTTGGGTCTTTTTTCCAGGCCTTTTCAAGGGAGCGGCAGAGTTTCTTGGACTTCTTAAGGTCATCGTTGAACCATGAGGCCTTCTTGCTGCCAGGTTTGCTTTGACGTTTTTTCAGTGGTGCTAAGGTGTCGGCGGTGTTGGATAACCATAAGGTGAGGTTGGCGGCGGCTTGGTTTGGGTTAGAAGAGTGGGCTGGGGTGTTTAGAAGGAGCGATGTGGAGATCTGGTCGGTGGTGATTTTGTTCCATCAAAGTCGCTGCACACCAGTAGTAAACAAAAGGGATGCTGCCCAGGAAACATTATCTACCCAAGATCAGATTAAAAAGCTTCACAAGTGATTCCTCTTGTTAGCACCGATGAAACGTCGAATCTAAAGATGGTGGACATGTAGTGGGGCATTGTGGGATTGCGGCTCGCGTCAGGGGCTGTATTGCTGGCTCCTCGGATGGCCAACTCCTAAAAGTAAAATCTCATTTTTTAAAAAGAAAATGTCCAGAGCCAACCACTACATGTGCAGCATGTCAATCTACACAAAGGTCCCCTTGGAATATCTCCTGAAGGGAGCACTCTGGGGAGCCACCATTGTTTCTGGGATGGCACTAATTTAATGTATTAAACCTATAAAAGCAGAACTTTGTCTTGCATTATTTTAAAGCTGTTAACGTTTGTTTTAATTTTTCTTTCTTCAGGGTCTTTATATTGAAGTGTTTTTGCATACATTAGCTAAATGTATCTTAGCTGCTCCCAGCAGAGAGCTTATCAGGAGTCTGCTCTATGACATCACGGATGGGGCTACGTCATCCTCCAGGCATCACAGTATCACACCCAGGCCGTACAAAATGGGGTACCCCAATATTGATTTAATACCACTTAGAAAGTCATTCCAGATGATCTCAAAGTAGGATCATCGAAGTGATAAACAATTACTCACAATAAATGTCTCAGAGTTGTTACCTTGTTTTATAGTTTTAGCCGTGGCCACTATCACCTTTGGAGCTTTCTTCCATAATGAAACTAAATAGAATGTATTAATCAAGTTTTTGTTAATTGCATTTTTACTGAGACCTACAATGAAAGTTCCTTTGTTCATAGGGGCTCTGATACTAAGTTAATTGTTCTGATAAGGCAATGATTTGATATCACGGACATCATTTGAATAGAATTCTGAACGGACAATCTCAAGTATAGTCTAAGAAATAGCGTGAAAGGATGCCTTATTTACAAGGCGGCATTAAGCCATGTTAAGTGGCTTAGCGCTGCTTTGTAAAGAAGGCAAAGCCCCTATCACCACAGAAATCTTAGTGATATTCCTGTAGCGATAGGGACTTGAAAATATCATATGACCCCAAATGTCGATGTAGTGAGTAGAGTGCAAGAATGTAATCACCTTTTGTTGTTTATGCACTTTGTTCCTTAAAAGGGATATCAGGCACCCTTCCCAGTCAGTGAAAAATTGTACATGTGTTGTCAAAAGATTGAAAGAAGAAAATCAACTCAATGTTGTGGCAGCATAGCCAAGAATTAATACTCAACTGAGTGAAACAGTTGGTAACTGCTCAGGTTTTCAGACATCTTCAGAAAAAGATCCCATCTATCTCTGGGATATTGAAAGCCCCATCTATTCACGATTTTCATTTAAAAGACTGCTTATTTCCAACCCATCATACACACTGAATTTAGTCGGAAATAGGTTCACAGGGCTCTTCCAGACCATCTGTCTGCAATATTCAGTTGTATTCAGTATAATGAATTGCTCGCAAATGTTCGGATACATCACAGGTTCTCTTCAATTGCACGCTGTCCCTTCTGGACAGAGGAGGCCCACTGATCTGCGCTCCAGACTCCCAAGACCATCATCAAACCTGTATATTTGCGAGCCCTCATGTCCCGAAAATTAGGGGGGAGACTTGTTTTCTCCATCAATCCAGCCATTTCCATACTTGTTCGAGGGTTGAAAAATACTTCACCCTTTCCTCTGGCCTAACTTTTAACTTTGGTGCAGACTTAGTCGTATACTTCCATCCTACGTTTTGAAAGTTTTTCATAGCAGTCAAAGCTGTATTGCTGTTGTTGCTGTACAGTCAAGTGAAGTCTGGAAAGAAGAACTTCAGCATTCTCATAAGGGGTTGAACCATGTAGTCTTGCATATTGGAGAAAAGCAACTCTGTACAGTTCAGAAACTGTATAATTATAGTTCTTGTTGGGGTCCAAGGTGGGAGAGGTTGCCAGGCACTTTGGGAGCCCTTTCAACCGAGAAAAAGGTCAAAAGACTATTGGGCATTAAGATTGTCTGGCTGCAGTTCTCAATAAACAATTCTACGTTAGATCCTTCAGTTGATTCAGGAATGCCCACAAATTGGATATTGTTTTTGCAGGAGCACCCTTCAATGTTTTCAGCCCTCTAGAAAAGGTGATGAGTATCAATCGCAAGCGATTTCAACCTTTCCCTGAATTGTTTAATGTCAGCCATTGCTTTTTTTACCCTGTTCAGACATCCTTACTTTCTGAAATCATCCTGAATTCAGTCCATAAAATTTGAGATACATTTTTATTGAGCCTATTTTATGCTTGTCGATCATTTGTGTGTTGTGTATTGCAGTTAAGACCTGTAGCGTAGGTTTGGGTCAGTGGTTGCACAGTGTGCAGTTTCAGGTCTATTAAGACAGTTTACTGCCCTGATCTAGTTAAGACAAATATCCCCAGGTTTTTTGAAGGGCGATGTCTGAAACACAAACACTCGTCCCGGAGAAAGGCAGCGCACACAAGGTACAGGTGTTCAGGAGATTTCAAGCTGAGATTGTCCTCTGTAATTTGAAAGATTTTCAGGAAGGCCCTACCAGACCACCAGGACACTTCACTCCCCAACCAGGCACAGATCCTCCCGGAGAGTTAATGATGTGGATGCAGTCCTTTCTATAAAAGAATGTATTGCAAGTGTCAAATCCTAACCAGTTACTCAGGAATCAGTATGAGCAACTCCTAAAGTCTCAAGGAGTATTTTGTGTCATTGCTCCTTGGGGTTGACAATTTTGAGCCCCATCACCTTGAAACTCATAGCCTGTCCACTTGTCTCTTTACCTGTGGTGTCTTATTAGGTCTTATTAGTCGCTTTCTCCAGGAGTTATGCCTTGTTTGTTGCCAGAGGCTTTAGGATTAGCACAGGTCTGGAGGTGGAGGTGGGGGTGTGGAGTTCTTGTTGTTTTCTAGAATGAGGAAATCAGAGGGCCTGATTAAAGAAGATGTCAGGCAAGAGCAGGAAAGTGCTATCTCCCTAGTGCCGGAGCACAGGCAGCCATGAGCCACGCACACACCTTTGCACCATATTGCAAGGGTGTCTGCATGAGTCTAGCATAGATTTTGTACTGGAAGGGTGGCCTTCCAGTACCAAATGCAACACTTGAACTAACTTTAATTATTTTCTTGCTTTGTATGTGTGATGTACAGTGCAGCATGAATGCAAAGCTAGAAAAGAAAGGAGAAATTATTTCTCTTTTTTACACCTGCTTTGAGCTGGTGTTATTTTTTGGTGCAAAGCCCTGTCTACTATTGTTAGTAAATATGGTTTTGCATTAAAAAGCATGGGTGGTCAAATATGAACACCCATGTACCACCAATATAACGCCCCTTTAGCACAGATTAGCGCAAAGCACCACTTTGTTCTGCTTTGCGTTACTTTTATGGAACTTTCGAGCACACAAAAGGTTTGTAAGTCTGGCCCTAAGAGTCACACATCAAAAATTATCCAGGTTGGATGGAGGGGGAGGGGCGGTAGTGGTTCAGTTGGGATTTACCCGTGATGGGGGTGCTGTATCAATTGATTCTTGCTTTCCTAGTGAGTCCATTGCCCTCTAGTACTGTTTTTACTGCTGCTGGATTTGTTTCATGGTAACATTTAATAAAAAGTTTTATTTATAAAAATGTATCCAGGATGGGTTTCCGTTCTCTTGGACTCAATCTGCCTGGACCATTCCTCTCATGTGGGCACCACCAGCAGCTATTTAGGCTGGCAACTCACTGAACCTCAGCCTCCTTGCAGCTGCATCCTAGGTCAGCCCCAGTCTTCAAGCCTCATCTGTGGGCCTACCTCCTCTCAGCATAGCCCCTGGTCCTGCAGCTCCATCAGGTGTCAATCAGCTACCTCCATCGCAGACCTTTGTACCAGGAGCTGGTGAACGATGGATGGACCTCCCTTTCCCTTTCTGGCTGATGCAGTCTGTCTCTGTGCATCCTGCCAGCAGAGGAGGGGTTACATCTTCCTGCAGCTTTGTTCCCTGCATTGTAGGTCATAGTCTTCTTGGTTGCATGCCACCAGTCAGCACATCCCTTACTCCTTGCAGCAATAACATTCATGACATGTCGTAGGACAGGTCATACACTGGCAGTGTTGAGTGTGAGCTTGCCAAGCTGGTCTAAGCATGTAATCAGGTGCATTTTAGTCACTCATCTAGCCGTGCCCTACACAGAGTTACTTCTTGGAATAAGTGCCCAGTTATCTAATGTTGTTTACATCCAGAGTTGTGGGATGAACCATAATCTTTACCAATTGTATTCAGGAAAATGGAGGCATTAGAGCCCTATTGCAAGTCACTAATTAGTTAGTATTACATCCTTTCCATTCCATTCCTCAATATAGTGTATGCAGCTCTTCCAGCCTGTTTTCTGATGTATCTGTGTTGCCACTGTGTATCGTGTATCATGCTCCTGGCCATAACCCTGTAAAGTGTATTTGCAGGGTATACGTTTTTCTTGGCTCTATTAAACCCCTTACAAATGGTGGCCTGTTGTTGCAAGGCTGGCATTGGTTTAGCCATATCTTTTGCTATCTTTATCCTGGAGACTAGTCACAGTCTCTTTTGTTTCCATACCCTGGATTACGCGGTTACCAGTCAGTCCTTTGCAGCTCGAGGGACATTGCCACATGCCTTCCACCAGCCTGGGTTGCAGTAGTGGACAGTAATTTTATCAGGGCATAGGTGGGGGGGGGACACATATACACTCATGCACACCCATGCATTCAAACACATGCACACACCCACACCCATTTACAACGCTCACTAAACCGACTCATGTTGTGTGGTTGAATTGGCCCTGTCCACTAACTCTTCCATTTTACACGTTAATTGAAGGTTTATATAGCGCTAGGAATCGACTCCCGGAGGAGTATCTCCGCGCTTCGATCGCTGGCGAACCCGTCCTGGCTCACCCTGAGAGATGGTCCCTAATGGGTATCTCTAAGGTGCGACCAAGCTTTCCCGGCGGTCTGAGGGGGCCGTTGTGAAGATGAGGCAAGCTAATGCCCAGAGTTGCCGAGTGTGGTCCCTGACTGGAGTAGGCACCGAGGCGAGAATTATCGAGCCCGCTGACCATGGTCCACGACCCTGCCGCGTCGGGAATCGAACCCTGGTCCCGGGCCGTCCTCTGCTTACGGGTCTGCCGCCTCTAACCAGTGAGCCACACCACTCCACTCAGTTCAGTTCAGTTGTTAAATGTACATCTTTTAAACAGTGACCTTTGTAGCACATTTTGCTTGCACATCAGCGTACTCTGGAAATAATTGCTTCCATGTACATTTCCTGGTAGGCACATTATCTTCTACTAGAACACTCTGTACAAGGTTCCTGGTACTGTGTGCAAATCATGTTATGGATTGTTGGCTGTCAGGTGACAGCCCTGGGTGGGTGGTATAAACAAGATGTGGCTGATCTGGAGCTCAGGTACTAAATGCACAGGTTTAGTTTAATATATAAACCAAACAAGCCCTTGCTTAGGCAGACAGGCATTTCGGCAGGGTGTTCGTGGTGCTCTCTGTTCCTGAACTCTGACCCAGCTGGATCCCATCCCTATCCTCATCGAAGGGCGGCGGCCGGCTCGACATCAGACATGGCTGGCGGATGAAACACGTACACAGGTTCATGGGGAGTTAGATCACCCTAAGGGGATCTGGCAGATCAGCACACCTATACGTATTAGGATAGGTGGAGTTAGGTAGAAGTACAATTGCATGTTTACATATAATCTGATGCAATTGTACAACAGTTGAATTATTCATCCTGTTTACCATTTTTCTCATGCTGGTGACATTGGTTTGCTTCATTTTATTAAACATTGCAGCACAAATACTTTACACAAGATTGCAGCTGCCTCAATAAATATTTGAAGCGCCACTTGTGTATTTCTTGGTTACCTCTTTGCGTATGCCCGAGTTACAAACGAAAGTGTAAGATTTGTTTCCACAACTTCCTTGGGGGAATTAGGGTTGTCATGTTCTGAGGTTACAGCCATCATCTGGTGCCTTGTGTATTAGAGGTCCAGAGGAGGCACTAAGAGCTGGCCAGGTACCAGGTCAACAGATTCTGATGGCACATGCTAAATTAGTCCCATATAGTTTTGACCATGCCACATGACTTCTGTAGGAGAGTAGGATCTGATTCTTATAGTTACCCCACTTTTTGCTGATGTTTCACTGTTTTTGACTTAGTCTGGCTGGGATCCTGCTATCCAGGACCCCAGCCTAGCTGCTTTCTCCTCTAAATTGATTGCATGTACTTTAGGTGCACTCCAGATTGGATTCTGGGGTAGCCTTATAAGTCCCCAGTATATAGTATAATATGTAACTACGGCATAGGTACCCTAGAGGCCGCCAAGGGGCTGCAGCATGTATTGTGCCACCCCTGAGAGACCACTCAAATGGACACCACAGGTCTGCTACTGCAACCTGTGTAAGGTGGTGCATGCACCCATTACTTAGATGTAGGTTCACTATATCTACCTTATATCACTACACATACAAACCTATCAGTCACCCCTATGGCAGGCCGTATCAATCCTAAAGGCAGGGTGCTGGGTTTTGTGTGAGGGTGCCCATGTTATGAGCAGAGCACCTCTGCAGCCTTAGAAATCTATCCTCCGGGGTTGTTAGTGGTGTAGCCAAACCGTATATACTTTAGTGCATTATAACCTCGCGGTAAATGCTAAATTTAAAACGGCTGCATGGAAACATGTTGTGTTTGGTGTCAAACACCTTGGAATCATACCTCTACACCAGTAACTTGTGTGAGAGGTATGATTCCACCCTCGTAGAGGGAGAAATATGACTACAGCGGTACACCCGGTACCAGTTTAACAGAACCTGGCATCACAAAATGGATGCTGCCAGCCACAGACATGCATCTGCCCCCCTGCTGCTGAGCCAAGCTCGAGCAGGAGAAGGCATGACAATAGGCTTCCTGCACAGGGAGGTGTAACCACCTCCCAGACAGGCTTTAGTGTATTGAGGCTGGGTGGGTGCACTCAGAGTGCTTTGATGTCTGCACTGGAGGCACATTTGGAGTCCCTGTGCATAGTCCAGTTCAAACCTGTTGCAGGAACCATTGGCTCCTGCTCTGGTGCGAAACTTGACAAAGGACATGGGTGCAACCACCCCTCTGTCCTGCCCTGACCCTCCCATAGGTGGGTCCCCAGAGTTTGTCCCATCCCTTCCTTGGGTATAAAGTAGGAACCCCTGACTACAGGACTTTAGATTTACCTGGATGAAACTCTGCTACAGAAACCAAGTACTTCGACTATCTACACTACGCTGGATGACTTAAGAATCTCCCTTGGAGTAAAAGAGTTGTCCCCCTGCAAAGCAGGCACCTTAAACACATCTGACCGGTTTGCAACTCTCGAGCTCCTGAGGACTCCGAAGATTTCTACAACACAGGAGGTGGGTTTCCAAGTGTCCCCTAGGTTGACTAGTGCTCTCAGCAAGCCTGAAACCCACAGCCCTTGTGGGGAACGTGCAACCCGTACCCCTGGACACTGGGTCCATTTGCAGCACCATATGCTTTTCGGTGATCCCCTTGGGCTGTGCTTTGGGCTACTTGTAGTCCTGACCCCAAGCAGTAATCCCATCAAAGATTTCCGGCCTACACTCCACAAGTGTTCCGTGGGCTGGTATTTTGCCATCCCTGGTCCGTTGGCCTGTGGGTCCCTGTGAAGGCAACTTTAACTTTCAGTGGGCTTTCCTGGTTGCTCCAGATGTGCCCTGACTTTCCATCACTTGGAGAGTCTCCAGGACCTTGCTGGTCCTCACAGAAGCATCTTTCCTCTGACCGCGTGGGCTGCAGTTGATAAGGCTTGTTGGTGTTCAATCCAGACACTGACCCCCAGCACTTGACATCCTTCGTAGGACAGCTCATCTCCAGACTTTGGTCTCCTTGTCCCCGGGGCTGCAGAGTCAAGCTTCACCTCTTCTCACCTGAAGCACCCCACTTTGGTGGGCATTCGTCTATCGTGCCCCTGGTCACTGTGAAGTGAGCCAGACTCTGTCCCCTCTGCTTTCAGGTTCTTCTCAGCTCCGATCCAAGCTTGGATCACATCGGACACTTTTCATCTTCCAGGCAGCAGCACTTCTTCGCATCACACCATTGAAATCAACGAGCGTTTCCGTCACCACTTGACCAATATGCACCGGCTCTCCTGGGATAGGTAACACGGGTACCTCGGTACTCTCAAGGGTGCTGGCCTTCGAACCTTATGTGTTCCAAGGGGTTTGCTTGAAGTCCTCTCCGAAGTATCCTTAATCTTTAAAAATTCCAACTGCAACTTTCCCAAAGAGTTGTAGGGGGCTCACGCCTGCGTTCTCACACTGCACAAGTCCTTCATGGGTCCCCGTGTCACTACCTTGGGTGGTTCCTTGGGGTCCCAGCGGTTCTACGTGCTCTAGGCACTATGTCTAGTCAAGTCGTGGTTGTTATACCACTTTCTTAGTATATTGTTCAATCTCCCCCTGGAGCCCACTGTGTATTATGCTATTTACTGTTGTTCTAGTGATTTAATATTGTGTACTTTGTGCTCTAATCTCATAAAGGGATTAGTAGAGAGTGTTTAGTAATAAATACATATTTTTATAATAACGCTTGTGTGGTTCTCCTTTTATTTGGTCATTCAGGAGGTTATGAGCTGGTAAAACAGGCTGCTTTACATTCCTTCCGGACTTAGCCTGAAGGCTGCTCTCCATAGCTACCACTAGGATAGTCTTCAATAAAGGTTTTCTTTAACCTAATCATTAATAAGGTACGTTTCGACTGGTGCAATGTGCTCACTTTAATTAGTGGGCAGCATATACCAGGCCCACTTCTCACATTGGTGTGCAGCGGTTGGGATTCAAGCTTGCTATTGTTTTACCAGATAATCTCATTGAGTAACTAAGTGAAAACCACTAAAAGTACTAGGTATATATAAATCAAGACTAGAATAAAGTAAGTTCTACTGAACTTAGGGCCATATGTATAAAGCAAATTCGGATTCGCAAAGGCCGAAATTCGTAGAATTTCGGCCTTTGCGAATGCAAATTTGCTAAATCTTATGTATAAAGCAAATTCTGGTGCAAAACAAAGAATCGCAAAATTTGAGATTCGTTATTTTGCAATTGCATTTAAGGAATCGCTAATTTTGCGATTACTTAAATGCAATGTATGAAGCAAAAAAAATTTGCAAAATGTCCTTAAGGAATCGCAAATTACCACCAACTTCTAGTTGATGGTAAGTTGCAAACTCCTTGAAAAATGCACATTTTTGCATTTTTTAAAGTGCCATTTGACGCACATACATGCCCATAGGGCATGTATGTGTGCCACGTGTGCACCCATGCATATTTCAGGGGTGCAACAAGGTGTCCTTTGGACACCCCTGCACCCTTGAAATTATTCTCAATTTGCGATCAGCAAATTGCGAATCGCAAATTGAGACTAACTTCCCATTCATTCCAAAGGGCCTCCTGGCCCATAGTAATGAATGGGAAAGTATTCCTTAAATGCGATTCGCAATTTGCTAATCGCAATTAAGGAATTTTAAGAAATCGCAAAAAAAATGCAATTTTGTACATACATACCTATTTGCGATTCTCAAATAGCGATTTCTTAAAAATCGCTATTTGCGAATCGCAAATTGAGACTAACTTCCCATTCATTCCTAAGGGCCTCCTGGCCCATAGAAATGAATGGGAAAGTATTCCTTAATTGCGATTCGCAATTTGCGAATCGCAATTAAGGAATTTTAAGAAATCGCAAAAAAAATGCAATTTTGTACATACATACCTATTTGCGATTCTCAAATAGCGATTTTTTAAAAATCGCTATTCGAGAATCGCAAATCAGGTTACATACTGGCCCTTAGAGTTGGTAAGTCAATGGTCTAGCACACCCTTTCTCCAACTAAAGAGAGTTTCAGTTCCCACAAGGTTAGGTAGATGCCTACATCACATAACACTAGTATGTCTTCTAGACCAGAAGCCAGAGGGCTTCTGCCAACTAAGTAATTGTAAATTTAATTTGTACTTGTAAAGCGCACTAATACCCCAACTGGGGTGTCCTGGCACTGTAAAGCATACCGCTGTGGAACCCTTACTGGCTTTTCCCTGTGAAATGTCCACTCCCGGGCACCCCCAAGGTGAAGCCAGGCCTCCCAGCGCTGTTAGGGCCGTTGTGGAGATTAAGCAAGCTATTGCCCAGAGTTGCAGAATGGGACCCATGATTAGAATAGGCACCGAGGCGAGAATTATCAGGTCTGAGGAAATTGAGCCCAAGACTTGCCGAGGCGGGAATTGAACCCTGGACCTGGGCCAGACCTTTGCATCAGGGTCTGCCGCTCTAACCATTGAGCCACACTTCTCCACTATGACCATATCCCAATCCAAGAATTGAGGACTATGTGTACATCTAGGAAATTGAAGACAGGGAAAAACCCACACACTCAACGCCTCATAGAGGCTTTGCTTTTAGATTTTATTTATTTATTTATTTAAAAAGTTTTATATAGCGCAAACAAGATCTTTACAGATATCAGAGCGCTTTACATAGACGGGTACATGAGGGAGCAAAGTCAAACAGGTAAACAGGCTTTACATAGAAGGGTGCATGGGGGAGAATATTCAAACAAGTAAATCAATAAATCACAGTATAAATAGTACAACTAAGTGACAAAGCCAATCACGTGAATGATAAAACAACTCTTACAAATAAGTCAAGGGGTCAAAGATGTAATACAGATCGGTGCAGGGTGTTAACAGGGTTCGAGATAGTAGCTCAAGTGTATTTAGCCATGAGGATAGCTTTTACTTCTTTTTTAAAGAGTGTAGTGGAGGAGATAAGCCTGGTTTCGGGAGGGAGTGAGTTCCAGATCCTAGGCGCCATTCCTGAGAAGGATCGCTTGCATGTTTTTTCCTTCCGGAATCTTCGAGGTTTCAGCAGAAGATTGTTTGTGCCTCTCGTGTTTCTGCTTCCCCCAGAGATTGTCAACTTCTGAGCGAGGTAGCCGGGTGAGTTTAGGTGTACCGCCTTGTGTGTCATGCAGGCGATTTTCAGATGTATTCTGGCTTCAAAAGGCAGCCAGTTCAGGGATTTCAAGTCAGGGGTAATGTGGGAGTACTTTTTTGACCCAGTAATGAGTCTCGCTGCAGCATTTAGAGAAGCTTTTATGGTGCGGTTGTAGTTAGGGGGAGTCCGCAGAGGGCGGTGCTGCCGTATTCAATTCGTGGGATGACTAGTGCTTGTACTGCCGTTTGGAAGTCTTTGCTGGGAGGTAGGGTTTAAGTTTCCTCAGAGTATTGATCTGGAAGTTCGCTCCCTTTGTTGCCTTGCTGATATGTTGCTGCATGTTAAGATTAGTGTCGAGTGTTATGCCTAAAGATTTTGCTGAATCCACGATGGTGGGTTGGACATTAAGTGCGGTTAGGAGTTTAAGCCAATGTTGAGTGGTGGATATCTTCGCTGGAGGTGAGATCAGAAGGAACTCTGTTTTCAGGGCATTGAGTTTGAGGTGATGATCGTTGAGTTCAGGAGCAGGATGTCATTGGGTGATTGTAGCTTGAGGTAAAGTTGGGTGTCATCAGCGTACATGTGAAAGTGTACATTGGATGCTTGTAGCAAGGTGGTGAGAGGTTCCATGACTAGGTTGAACAAAGTTGGGGATAGAGAAGATCCTTGGGGGACGCCTAGCGTTACAGGTATTGGCGAGGACATCTGGTTGTTGCTCTTAAATTTTTGCGACCTGTTGTGAAGAAAGGAAGTGAACCACTTGAGGACAGTTCCAGAAAAGCCCATTCTTGTGTTTAGTAGTTCTAGTAGATTCTCATGTTTAACGGTGTCGAATGCTGAGGAGAGATCAAGAAGGATGAGGAGGCAGGTGTCGTTTTGGTCTAGCATTTGAAGTGCGTCGTCAATTATGTGAGTCATAGCAGTTTCTGTGCTGTGTCCTGCTCGGAAGCCTGACTGGTGAGGGTTGAGGAGATCGAATTGCTCAATGTGTTTAGACAATTGTAGTTGTGCGCATTTTTCCAGCAGTTTGGCGAGAGTGGGGATATTGGTGATGGGACGGTAATTGTTGAGATCCGAGGGGTCGGCTGTAGGTTTCTTTAGCAGAGGTGTGACCTGGCCAACTTTGAGGGAGTCAGGTATGATGCCTTGTTGGAGAGAGCTGTTGATAATTTTAGTCCAGAGAGGGAGAAGAAAAGGGGTAAAGTCTTTTACTGCGGAGGCAGGGAGGGGGTCCGTGAGGTGATTGGATGGTTTCAGGGTGCTGAGCAGTTTGCCAATTTCTTTTTCCGAGTATATGCCGAAGGTTGACCATGTAGCATTGTTTTTTGGTTCAGTGGGTGCTAGGCATTGGGGTTTGGAGTAGAGGCTTGCGTCAATAAGGAGATCGCTTTTTATTTTGTCGGTTTTTTGGATAAAGAAAGCAGCGAAGTCTTCACAGGAGGGTGCCTCACGCCCAGTGTTTAGTGGTTGTGGTTGCTCCTTTGATTGTGACTTGATTAGCTCAAACAGTTTTCTCGGGCGGTTTTTTGCTTGGTCGAGTTGTAGGCTGAAGAAGTCCGATTTTGAGCGTTTTATTTTCCTGAAGTAGGCGTTTCTCTTTTTCTTCAGATCTTTTAGGTGCATTGCGGAGGGGGCTGATCTCCAGGTCCGTTCTGCCATTCGCATGTCTCGTCTGTCCTCGTTGAGACTCCCGTCGTACCATGGTTTGGAGATTTTAGTAGAGACTCTTTTTAGCTGCATAGGTGCGACCTCATTAATTATAGAGGTCATAGCGTTGATATAGTGGTCAGTCAGAGTTTGGACGTCCGTGGCGCCTGTAGGTGGGAGTAGGAGATTGCAACTGTTAGGGGGCAAAGAGCCTGGTTTGAGTTTTTTCAAGTCTCTTTTCCAGACTTTGGGCTTGGAGAGTTGAGCCGGGATGATTTTGACTTTTTCATTGATAAAAAATGTGATAATATAATGATCTGACCAGTCACAGGGTTGAATGGATTCGAGTTGGATAGACTCCTCTTTGGAGATGATCAGGTCGAGGGTAGAGCCTTTCTTGTGGGTTGGGCTGTTGCATATTTGGGTGAGGTTAAGGGCAACAAGGACATTTTTAAGACTATTTACCACTGCGTCGTTGCGGTCATTCCAGTGAAGGTTGAAGTCACCAAGGTATATTTGGGTGAGCTGCCGTCCGGAATTGGTTGAGATCATATCCATGATTTGTTGGGAAAAGGTGAGATTGTCCCTGGGTGGGTGGTAAATGCTGTGAAGAGAGCATATCGGTTTGCCCTCACTAATGATGTCGAGGCAGATGTATTCCCAGGATGTTGGGGATGGTAGGGATGTAGAATTGACTTTCTGAACAGAGAGGTTGTCCCTGTAGATGCATGCGATTCCACCACCTATTTGGCCTTTTCTGTCGAGCCTGATAATGTGATAGTTGGGAGGAACCAGAATGTCCATTATGGGTGTTGAAGATTCAGTTAGCCACGTTTCAGTCAGGATGATTAGGTCAAGGTCCTGCGATAAGAGTAGTTCAGCAATGGCGGCGGAATGTTTCGTGGCCGATCTGCAGTTGAGAAGAGTGCATTTGAGACGGGGTGTGTAGAGGGTGTTAGATGGTTCTAGGGAGAGAGGGATTTTTCTAAGGTTATTGGGGATAGAGGATCTGCTGTTTAGTGTGGGAGGTCTAAGGGGATTTGGGTGTATCGTGGGAATGTTGCGGTGTGGTGTGGTTGAGTGAAGTTCGGGGGCTGGGTCATAGGAGCGGAGAAGGGTGAGTGTGTCGAGGTCAGAAGAGGAATTGTGGGTGCGGCGAGGGCGGTTGTTGCGATTAAGAACTGGGATTGAGGTCGGATTGGGGTGGGATAGCTGAGCGCGAGAGTTGGTCGGGGGGTGGGTGTGTCGAGGTCAGAAGAAGAATTGTGGGTGCGGCGAGGGCGGTTGTTGCGATTAAGAACTGGGATTGAGGTCGGATTGGGGTGGGGTAGCTGAGCGCGAGAGTTAGTCGGAGGGGTGGGGGACAAGTTGGGCGGGGATGTGATGATGTGTGAGGGGTTGCGGGGGCGATGCGGGGGACGAGGGCAGTTGCTGTGCCTATGAGCCGGGATTGCCGCCTGGTGTGGGGCGTGATTACGGTGGGAGTCAGCCGGCGGAGTAGGGGACAAGTTGGGAGGGGAGATGGAGGTGGGTGGGGGGTGTATGGGGAGTGTGGAGAGTAGTTCTTTGATGGCGTGTATCTCTTCTTTGATCTGAGTGAGGGTGGCCGTGATGTATTCCATCGAAGGGCAGGTGATGGGGGTGGGGGTGACCGTCAAGGGTGAATGGCTGACCAGGGAATTCGTGTGCATGTGGGAGAGAGGGCTGGTGTTAGAGCAGGTCTGCGTTGTGTTGGTGTGAGGGATGGAGTTAGGTGGGCAAGAGGTTTTGGGCGGTAGGGGTGTGGATGAGGTAGGGAGGAGGATGGTGTTATGGGTGAGGGCATTGGTGGTAGGCGGGGGGGTCAGGGTGTAGGCAGGGAGACTGATAGCCGTGGTGGGGGTGTAGGGAGGGTAATGGGGGCTGAGAGTAGGAGGGGAAGTGGGGTTGGAGATGGTCCTGTTGAGGGGGAGGGGAGTTAAATTAAGAGAGTGGGTATGTTCTGCGAAGTTGGTTGGAGGGTAATGAGGACTGAGAATGGGGGGGGATAAATGGGGGGAATTGTCAGAGTGCGTGTTATTCTGGTGGTGAACTACGTTAGGTGTGTTATGGGTGGGAGCTGTGCTGTCAGCGGCGAGCGGGGTGTTAATGCCCGCTGTATGTGTGATAGGAGAGTTGAAGGTATGTGTGGAATGCGTGTTATTCTGGTGCTGGGCTACGTTAGGTGTGTTATAGGTGGGAGCTGTGCTGTCAGCGGCGAGCGGGGTGATAGTGCCCGCTGTATGTGTGATGGGAGAGTTGAAGGTATGTGTGGAGGTCCGCGAGTTGGTAGAAGGGGCGGGGGAGAGAGCGGTGTAAGAGGGGGAGCGATCCGTGTCTGTGAGTGAGTGCTGAATTGCGATAGTGGGGTTGTGGGTAGAGGATGGGAGGTCAGGGGTGGTAGGTATGTCCCTGATTGAAGCGTATGTAGCTGTGAGGTCATGATTGGCGTGACTTGGGGAGATGTGAGTGTTTGTCCGTGAGTTGGAGAGGTGTTCTTTGAAAGTGGGGAACATGTTGTCTAGTAGTTCCAGGTTCCTGTCTGTCGATTGTGATAGGACAATCCCGTTATTGTAAATAGTGATGGTGGCTCTGCCTGGAAAGACTTGGGATGGTGTGATGGAGAGAGTTAGACTATGAGCGGATTTTCTGGTGGAGGATACTGTGAGTAGGGTGAAGAACGCGTTTCTCCATTGTGCTCTGCGTGTGGTGTGGAAGATGATATCAGTGTTCAGGGATCCATTGACCGGTGAGAAGTAGGTGTCAGCAAAGGGCGTTTCCGGGTGTGACCTAAGGAAGTTGTGTTTAAAGCGTTTGGCGGCTTTTTTGGTGAGTGATGGTGGGTAGTTGATTTTGTATGTGTGTTTGCCGATAGAGTCCATGTTGCGTTGAAGGGTTAGGTGGGTATGGGAGAGTGCACTAGTGCGCTATAGTGGTACAAATGTGCGGAAAAGCAAATGTGCCAAAACAGGTGCATACAGTAGGTTACACAGTAATAAGTTACAGATTACCAAAGTGGCAATAGTAGTCAGGCAGCCTACCCAGGAAATAAGAGTGAGCAATAGAGCGAGTACATACGGTAAATTCTAAGGCACAAGGTGTAAGAATAGGCATAATACTGATAATATATAAGGGTAGGGTACAATGGGGGAGTGCACTAATGCACTATAGTGGTACAGATATGCAGAAAACAAATACAGTGGGTTACACATTAATAGGTTATAAATTACCAAGGTGGTACATGTGGTGAACCAACACAGCCCGGATATAAGCGTATGCGGTAGAGCAAATAAATATGGTAAATTACAGAGTACAAAGTGTAAGTGTAGGTACAATACTGATATAATATATGATATACGGGCAGTATACAAAAATAGATATGAGGTAGCATACGGTAAACTACACAGTACAAGGTGTAAGTAAGTGTAGGTGTAATCCTGATAGTGTATAGGGGCAGGATGCAAGAAAAAATATGAGGTGGCACACGATACAGTTTACAGTAATATACGTAAATATATGAGGAATCAATCGGTGCATTCCAGGAAAAAGTGAGATAGGTGCAGCTTACAGGAATGAACAATAGACAGAAACAAATCAGGAATGATATACTGAGACTAGGTGCCGGTGCGGCCAAAAATCTGCGTGAGGCAGAAATGACATTAGCGAGCAGCCAGAATTAGTTGAGGTAGCGCTCTGTACATTACCAGTAGGAAATACTGCGTAATAGGTATAGGTATATGAGGTAGCAATCCGTGCATTAAAATCCAGGCAGACATATAATACTACAGTAATAGGCAGACATTCTTTTCAATATGAGGTAGCCATCTGTGCATTACAAGATATAGGTGCAAAATATAGGTACACAAGTGTCCAAAATATAGGTAGGCATCTGAGCATTACAAATGCTCAAAATATATGCGCAAAATATAGGTACACAAGTGTTCAAAATATAGGTAGAAGTACAATATTGCAGTAGTGAGCAGGTATCCTTTCCCAGGAAGGTGTAGGTAGATCACTGAGCAGAGAACTCAGAACTGATGAAAGTGACTAGACCAGGCTGGCCGCCCACGAGAGAGACTAGTCTAAAATGGCCGACACAAAGGTAGAGAGGCAGTAGTCCTCTGTTTGTTGCTGTTACCTAGATAGCAGGGAGGAGCAGTTTCCCTTCACAGTCCTCTGTCTGCTGCTATTATTTTAAGCATAAGGGTAGCTTTCTGTTTCTGTTTGAGCAAGCCATGCTCAGACTAGCTGAGAGGAGTTCTTATCTCTGTGTGGGGGAGTTAGCTGAGGGGCCTCGTGGACATCAGAGGTAGGTAGGAAGGGGAAGGGGGGATTTATTGCTACAGTTTTATGGCCCCAGCCATTTTGAACAAAGGAGGTAGTTTTTTAGGTGGGCGAGTGAGAGAAATAAATACCTTGAGACACTGTGTGCCTGTTGCGCTTGCCAGCAGAGTTTTGCAGAATTTTGCAGAAGGACTGTTATGTTGTAGTCCGAAATTGGCTCAGTCCCATCTCCTTCGTAGATGTGTGTGAACGTGATGGCAAATCAGGGCTCCGTGTTACCCTATGAGGCCGGTCAAACGATTGCCATGTATCAGGGCTCCGTGTTACCCTATGAGGCCGGTCCAACGATTGCCATGTATCCAACCGTGACAGTGGGGCATGCTACGGTCTTCTGCCGCCCCTGCAGCTATTGTTGTACTCTGGGTTAACTTCTCTCGCTCCTCAGGGCAGGGCGCCACATCCTCCGATCGCATCCAGTTTCTGGGGCATCCGGTGGCAGTCTCTACTCCTCCGTCGTCGTCTCTGCGGTGCTGGATGATGGGGGGGGCGTGGGTCTGCTGCAGTGTCCCTTTGCAGTCACGGTGCGGGCGGGATGGGGGCCTTTTTGATGCCGCTGGGGCTCCTCTGCTTTGGCGCGGCCGGTCTTTTTAGCACTCCACAGCCTCCGTGATTCACTGTTCCATTGACGTCCGTTAAGCAGACTCCCGGAACTTCAGCCGCCTCTGCGGTTCGGGAGGGTGTCTCCCTATACTGCCGTGAGTCCTTTCTGCCCCCCGGTGACTCTGGAGCTCCTTTGTTACTTTCCGGAGCACGGAGGGGGGTGTCTCTCTCAGCCCTCCGATGTAGGTGATGCAGGATGATCCGTGGCGAGGGTTCGGCAGGCTCCCGGTGCTCCAGCGATGGTGGTGCCTGCGTTTTCAGACTCCAGCGGCAGTGAGGGTTCAGTAGGCTCCCGGTGCTCCAGCGATGGTGGTGCCTGCGTTTTCAGACTCCAGCGGCAGTGAGGGTTCAGTAGGCTCCCGGTGCTCCAGCGATGGTGGTGTCTGCGTTTTCAGACTCCAGCTGCCAGTGAGGGTTCAGTAGGCTCCCGGTGCTCCAGCGATGGTGGTGTCTGCGTTTTCAGACTCCAGCTGCCAGTGCTGGTCTTATGGCGGTACGATCCTCGGTGAGGGTTCAGCAGGCTCCCGGTGCTCCAGCGATGGTGGTGTCTGTGTTTTCAGACTCCAGCTACCGCTACTCCAGTCAGTGAGCAATCCGGCTACTTGTGCTGCTTTTTCGGATTCCGTTCCGTCGTGCTGGTGGTCGTGCTGGATGATCTAAGATGATGATCTAGATGATCTAAGAAAGACCCCAAGGTCTGATGAGACAGGCAAGGTGGGTGGGACAGCAGATGAAGAAAGGCCAGGAAGTGAAAACGTCTATGACCTGGACTCTGATGCTGGCCAGGAGGATCCTAACGTGGACAATCCAATTCTTCCCTTAGGTGGGGGAGAAGGCCCCAGTGGCCCTCTCTTTACCCCGCCAGGAAGAGTTAACAGTTTACCAAGAAGATCAAGATCTCCTTCTCAGGAATCTAATCATTCTGGTTCTTCTGTAGGGACCTCAGCTTCTCATAAAAGGGAATCCTCTTATGAAAAGAAGTACCAACTGCTTGATTTTGAGAGAGCTAAGCTCAGATTCAAGAGAGAGCAATTGGCCTTAGATAGGGAATCCCTGGAGCTTCAAAGGTTGGGTTAGAGCCCCATGTTGGCAGCAACCGTGTCCCTAGAGGTAGAGAACATACTCATTACCATAGGAACCTGAACAAGATTGTCCCTCCCTACCAGAGTGGGGATGACACATCCACAAATGGATAACTGCACTTGAGAGGGCCTGGAAAGTACAGAGGGTCCCTCAGGAGCAGTGGGCAGCAATCTTGTGGCTCTCCTTTGTAGACAAAGGTAGAGACTTGCTCCTTACTGTTAGAGAAGAGGATACTGATAATTACAAAGTCTTAAAGAGTGCTCTCATTGAAGGGGTTGGCTTAACCACTGAACAATACAGGATTAAGTTCAGAGATACCCAAAAGGCACATACTCAGACTGGGTTGACTTTGTAGATTGTGCTACTAGGGCTCTGGAAGGCTGGTTAATTGGCAGTAAAGTGTGTGATTTTAAAGGATTGTACAATTTAATTAGGAGGGAGAAGATTCTTAATCATTGTCAAAATCAGTTGTTGCATCAGTACTTAGTGGATTCTGATCTGACCTCTCATCAAGAATTGGGCCAGAAGGCAGACACATGGGTCAGAACCAGGGTGAGGCAGAAGGTTCAGAACCAAGGATGTGACTCCAAGAAGCAAGATTCAAAACCCTCAGACAAGGGTGGGGAAAAGGGGAAAGACCAGAAGTCTTTTCAAGGGCCCCAAAAATCTTCTACTGGTGGGGAGTCTCAATCCAACAAGAGAAAAGGCAAGAAGAAGCCATGGTGTCAAATCTGTAAACAGAAGACCTATTGGACAAGTGATTGTAACAAGCCCAAGGACTCAACTCCAACCACCACTGCCCCTAAGCCAACTGTTCCCCCCAGTTCAGCTCCAAGTGGTGGTACTCAGAATAAGGGTGTAGTAGTGTTAACCCTGGGATCTGAGATGGACTCTGGCCTAGTCAGAGTTCCCACTCAGGCTGTACTGATCTGTGACGGAGGCATGGATATTGCCTCCTTATTCGTCAGTCCCAGTAATCTGGTAAAAATATAGACAGCAGCCTTTGATATATGGAGAAGCAACCTTGGCATTCAGGGACACAGGTGCAAGTGTCACCATGGTGACAAAAGATCTTGTGGCCCATGAGCAAATCTTAGTGAGATGTTCCAAGTGACCAATGCTAGCAATGTCCGGACAGACCATTCCTTGGCAGTTGTTAATTTTACCTGGGGAGGAGTAACTGACACTAAGAAGGCCGTGGTAAGTGCAGACCTCCCTGTTGAATGCATGTTGGACAATGATTTAGAAACTTCAGTTTGGGCTGAAGTGGAACTCAGGACTCATGCAGAAATGTTGGGTATCCCTGCAGATGTGTTTGCTATGACTAGGTCACAGGCAAAAATGTCTTCCACTGAAGAATCACTGGATCCTGGAAAAATGGACCAGGTGCCTTCCTAGAGGAGGAGCATTAGGGGTAAGGCAGTGTCTTACCCCCTGACTCAGAGTACAGATCAGTCTCTTGAGGGAGATGATATTAGTCCTGAAGAAGGAACTGTCCTAGAGGAGTTTGAGCCTGATCAATTGAGTTCTTTGGGACAGGGGTGCCTTCCAGGGCAGATCTGAGCCAGGAGCAGCTGAGCTACCTCTCTCTTGAACCCCTCAGACAACAAGCTGTTGCTGAGGCTGCTAGGAATGCAAGTAGGTCCCATATTATCTACTGGGATGATGGACTCCTTTACTCAGAGAGTAGAGACCCCAAGCCTGGTTCTACCAGGAGGTTGATTATACCTTTGAAATTTAGGGGCTTCCTATTGACACTGGCACATGACATCCCATTAGTAGGTCACCTAGGCCAAAACAAGACTTGGGACGGGCATGTCCCTCACTTTCATTTACCTCATATGTCAGAGGACACGAAGGAGTTTCCTCCTGTACACCTGTATCACCTGTCAAGCCAGTGGTAAGGCAGGTGGTACTACAAAGGCCCCCCTGATAAAACTACCTGTGGTGGGGGTTCCATTTGAGAGGGTTGGGATTGACATTGTTGGTCCCATTGATCCTCAAACTGCATCTGGGCACAGATTCATACTGGTGGTGGAGGACCATGCCACCCAGTATCCAGAGGCAATTCCCATTAGAACTACCACAGCTCCTGTTTAGGCTAGAGCCCTCCTGGGAATCTTTTCCAGGGTGGATTTTTCTAAAGAGGTAGTATCAGACAGAGATGCAAACTTCATGTCTAGTTACTTGACTGCTATGTGGAAGGAGTGTGGAGTAAATTACACATTTACCACCCCTTATCACCTATAATGCAATGGGTTACATGAAAGGTTCAACAAAACCCTTAAGGGTATGATTAAAGGTCTCTCAGAAGAGCTTAGACGCAGTCGAGACATACTTTTGCCCTGCCTTCTCTTTGCCTACAGAGAGGTTCCACAGAAGGGGGTTGGTTACAGACCTTTTGAAATTCTGGTTGGACATCCAGTTAGGGGTCCATTATGTCTAGTAAAGGATGGATCGGAGTTACCTCTCAAACACCATAAACAGGATATTGTGGACTATGTACTTGGTCTCCACTCCAGGATGGATCAGTACACGAAGAAGGCAACTAAAAACCTTGAGGCTAGCCAGGAATTGCAAAAGGCCTGGCATGACCAAAAGGCTGTCTTGACTGTTTATCACCCAGGACAGAAAGTATGGGTATTGGAGCAGCCTGTGGCCTCAGCAACCCTCCAAGACAAGTGGAGTGGCCCTCATACAATAATTGAGCAGAAGGGAGAGGTTACCTACCTGGTGGACCTTGGAACTCCCAGGAGCCTCCATAGGGTGCTCCATTTCAACAGGCTCAAACCATATGTTGACAGGACAGACATGGGCTTGTTCATGGCTACTGATGAAGGGCAGGAGGAAGAGAGTGCTCCACTCCCTGACCTGCTCTCACAGAACCCTGATGATGGTTCAGTTGATGGTGTAGCCTTGGCAGGCAGCCTCACTGTCAACAGCAAACTGATTTCAGAAAATTTCTTAATCAATTTAGACATATGTTTTCATTGACTCCAAGTCAGACTACCTGGTGCACTCATGAAGTGGACACTGGGGACAGTCTGCCTGTTAAAAATAAGATTTACAGGCAACCTGACCACGTCAGGGACTGTATCAGGACTGTAGTCTAGAAGATGTTGGATTTGGGAGTGATTGAACCTTGGGCTAGTCCAGTAGTCTTGGTACCTAAACCTCACACCCAGAATGGTAAGCGAGAGATGAGGTTATGTGTTGACTACAGGGGTCTCAATACAGTCACTAGGACTGATGTCCATCCAATACCAAGGGCAGATGAGCTTATAGATACTTTGGCCTCAGCCAAGTTTCTGAGCACATTTGACCTGACAGCTGGCTACTGGCAAATCAGATTAGTTGAGGATGCAAAGCCAAAGACAGTATTTTCAACCCCTAGTGGGCACTACCAATCTGTGGTGATGCCCTTTGGTTTGAAGAATGCACCTGTCACTTTTCAAAGGTTGGTGAATAAAGTCCTTACAGGCCTGGAAGACTATAGTGCAGCATATCTAGAAGATATTGCTGTCTTTAGCTCCACCTGGGAGGATCACCTGGTCCACCGGAGAAATGTTTTGGAGGCCCTGCAGAAAGCAGGCCTCACTATCAAAGCCACCAAGTGCCAGATAGGGCAGAGTCAAGTTGTACACCTGGGCCACCTTGTGGGTGGAGGTCAGGTTCAACCATTGCAGAGCAAAATCCAGACGATCATGGACTGGGTTGCTCCAACCACCCAGACTCAGGTAAGAGCTTTCTTAGGCCTGACTTGGTACTATAGGAGGTTTGTCAAAGGTTATGGATCCATAGTGACCCCTTTGAATGACTTAACTACCAAGAGAATGCCGAAGAAAGTTCAGTGGACAGTTAGCTGTCAGAAGGCATTTGATGACCTGAAGCTGACCATGTGCACTGCTCCCATTCTGCAAAGTCCAGACTACTCCAAACAATTCATTCTCTAAACAGAAGCGTCTGAGTGGGGGTAGGGGCTGTGTTATCACAATTGAATGATGAAGGTCAGGATCAGCCAGTAGCTTTTATTAGCAGAAGGCTGACCACTAGAGAGAAACGTTGGTCAGCTATTGAGAGGGAGGCCTTTGTTATGGTTTGGGCTCTGAAGAAGCTGGGGCTATACTTGTTTGGCACTCACTTCATTGTTCAGATAGACCATAAGCTCCTCTTATGGCTAAAACAGATGCAGGGTGAAAATCCCAAACTTTTTAGGTGGTCCATTTCCCTACAGGGAATGGACTATACAGTTGAACATAGACCTGGGAGTAACCATGCCAATGCAGATGGACTCTCCAGATATTTCCACGTAGAACATGAAGTCTCAACTGGTCAAGGTTAGTTTAATGTCCTGACGTTTGGGGGGGGAGAGGGGGTTGCATAGGAGAGTAGGATCTGATTCGTATAGTAAACCCCACTTTTTGCTGATGTTTCACTGTTTTCGACTTAGTCTGGCTGGGATCCAGCTATCCAGGACCCCAGCCTAGCAGCTTTCTCCTCTAAATTGATTGCATGCACTTTAGGTACACTACAGATTGGATTCTGGGGTACCCTTATAAGACCCTAGTATATAGTATACTATGTACCTAGGGCATAGGTACCCCAGAGGCCTCCCAGGGGCTGTAGCATGTATTGTGCCACCCCTGAGAGACCACTCAAACTGACATTACAGGTCTGCTACTGCAGCCTGTGTAAGGTGGTGCATGCACCCCTTACTTAGATATAGGTTCACTATATCTACCTTATATCACTGCACATATAAACCTATCAGTCACACCTATGGCAGGCCTTATCAATCCTGAAGGTAGGGTGCTGGTTTTTGTGTGACGGTGCCCATGCATGAGCAGAGCCCCTCTGCAGCCTTCAGAATCTATCCTCTGGGGTTGTTAGTGATGCAGCCAAACCATATATACTTAAGTGCATTATAACTTCACGGTAAATGCTAACTTTAAAACGGCTGAATGGAAACATGTCGTGTTTGGTGTCAAACACCTTGGAATCATACCTCCACACCAGTAACTGGTGTGAGAGATATGATTCCACCCTCGTAGAGGGCGAACTATGACCACACCGGTACACCCGGTACCAGCTTTACAGAATCTGGCATCACAAAATGGATGCTGCCAGCCACAGACACACGTCTGCCCTCCTGCTGCTGAGCCAAGCTCGAGCAGGGGAAGGCATGACAATAGGTTTCCTGTCACAGGGAGGTTTAACCACCTCCCAGACAGGTTTTAGTGTATTGGGGGCTGGGTGGGTGCACTCTGAGAGTGCTTTGATGTCTGCACTGGGGGCACATTTGGAGTCCCTGTGCATAGTGCAGTTCAAACAGGTTGCGGGAGCCATTGACTCGTGCTCTGGCATGAAACTGGACAAAGGACATGGGTGTAACCACCCCTCTGTCCTGACCCTCCCATAGGTGGGTCCCCAGAGTTTGTCCCACCACTTCCTTGGGTATAAAGTAGGAACCCCTGACTACAGGACTTTAGATTTACCTGGACAAAACTATGCTCTACAGAAACCTAGTACTTCGACCATCTACACTACGCTGGATGACTGAAGAATCTCCCTTGGAGTGAAGGAGTTACCCCCTGCAAAGCAGGCACCTTAAACACATCTGACCGGTTTGCATCTCCCGAGCTCCTGAGGACTCAGAAGATTTCTGCAACACAGGAGGTGGGTCCCCAAGTGTCCCCGAGGTTGACTAGTGCTCTCAGCAATCCACCCTCAGCTCTCGTTGGGACCGTGCAACCCGTACCCCTGGACCACAAGCTGGCTAGGTTCTGCATACGGGGCAGGGAGAAATTGTCGAGCACTGAGCCCAGATCACAGGGATCTGTTTCCAGAGCACTCCATCCTGTGACTCCTGAGATGCTAGCTCAGGCTTTTCTGGACCATCCCTGTCCCCTCTCAGGTGACTTTGAGCAGGATGTGGACTCCTTGCAGCTGTGGCTGACTGACAGGCTGAACGACTTAGCCCCTGTGTCGGCGTCTCGGGCTATCTCTAAGCGGGTTTCTGCTCCGTGGTTCCCGGAAGCACTGCTCGCCTCCTGCCGCCAGTGTAAGGTGGCGGAGAGGGCCTGGCGTTCTCAGTATGACCCGATGGCCAGGCTTGCTTATAGGACTGCAATTAAAACTTATCACCGTGATATCCTTCGCGAGAAAAAGGACTATCTATCGAGGAGGATTGAGGCAGCCTCCAATTCTTGCAAGGAGATCTTTACTCTTGTGAGGGAGTTTATAACTCCTAGATCTAACCTTTCTCAAACCGCTCCCTCTGAGTCATGGGCCTGTGACCTTGCAAAGTTCTTTACAGACAAGATCAAACTGATCCAGGACTCCTTCCCTGGGAGGTCAGTTGAAGTTCAGCCAAGCAGCGGGGTTGGGTTAGTTCCATCGCCCACCCCGGATTCTGCCCTGTGTGTCTTTCCGCCTATCTCTCTTGCCACATCTCTGGCACTTTTGGCAAATCTTAAATCAGGGTCGCCGTTAGACCCCTGCCCGGCCAAATTTTTGGCGAGGATGGCCGAGGTGGTAAACCTATTGGTTAATCCACTTTTGAACTGCTCTTTGAGGGAGGGGATGGTCCCGCAGGCTTGGAAGCGGGCTATGGTGATCCCCCTCCTCAAAAAGCGGGGCTTAGACCCCGAGATGTTGGCCAATTACAGGCCTATCTCGCTCCTTCCAGCGTTGGCAAAAATTACGGAAAAGCACGTACACAGCGTGCTATCTGTTTTTCTGGAGACGAACAATCTGCTGCACCCCTCTCAATCTGGCTTCCGGCCCAATTTGAGCACCGAGATGGCGCTTTTAGAAGTGTCTGAGGCCATTAAGGAGGTTCTGGACTCTGGAGGTAAAGCCATGCTTGTCATGCTTGATCTGTCGGCAGCCTTTGACACCGCCCCCCATGAGGGGCTCCTCGCCAGACTCTACAACATCGGTCTGAGGGGGACGGTGTTCAGCTGGTTTACATCTTTCTTAGCTGGCCGTCGACAAACGGTCTGGGTCCCCCCTAGCTCTGCTGAGATGCTGCCACTGGGAGTCGGAGTTCCGCAGGGTTCTGTGTTGAGCCCGACTCTTTTTAACATCTTTATGACCCCATTTGGCGGCACTGGCGGAGTCTTTTGGGGCCCAGATCGTTTCCTACGCCGATGACACCCAGCTTCTCTTCACGTGTAGGAAAGGGGTGGGCTTCGATGGAGAGAGCATTCGGGATTGTCTCGGGCGGTCTTTAATTGGTTTCAGCTGAACAGCCTTAAATGTAACTCTGACAAGTCGGAGGTGCTGTTCTTCGGCTGTTCCTCAGACCCGGATTGGCAGGCATGGTGGCCGAATGATATGTTTCCTCCAGCTCAGGCATCCCAGGTGGCAAAAAACCTGGGAGTGAAGATCGACAACAGTCTGTCGATGAGATCTTAGATCCTCGGCCTCATGGGCATATGTTTTGGCATTCTAAGGATGCTACGGAAGTTCCTCCCTCTGCTCACTGAAGAGCATAGGAAGATTACGGTGCAAGCTCTGATTGGCTCCAGATTGGATTATGCCAATGTTCTTTATTTGGGTCTCCCAGATTATCTTGTGCAGCGACTTCAGGACGTGCAGAATTCTGCGGCGCGTGCCATCTTTGGCCTTCGTAGGCGAGCCAGAGTGTCCGGCCTTTTACAGTAACTCCATTGGCTGCCTATCCGGTAGCGGATAGTTTTTAAGGCGCTGACCCTAGCTCATAAGGCGCTCTTCGGCTCGGGAGCAAAATACCTCCAACGCAGGTTTGTTTTTTATCGCCCTACCAGAGCTCTGCGTTCTGATACTCTGTCTCTTGCGGTGGTTCCCCGAGTTAGGAAGGCCCGTATTGGGGGGCGCTCCTTTAGTGTGAGGGCGCCCCAGCTTTGGAACACTCTGCCACTGGCCCTTCGCAGTACCTCTAATCTGCTGTCTTTTAGGAAAGGCTTAAAAACGTGGCTTTTTACCCTTTAGTTATGTTATCTTGCTCTTC